>NC_090647.1:247150840-247825840 GCF_040937935.1 Hyperolius riggenbachi | reverse complement strand
TCTTGAGTAATATAATATTATGCTGCTAGGTGGTGATATCATGTGTTGCTGATGAATGATGTAATATTTTGCTTCTGGTTAATGCAGTGTACGACTATTGGTTGTATATGCTGTCATTCAGTCAGAAAGTATAATATGTCACTGAGTGATCTAATACATGGGTACTAGGTAGGTGATAAATGTCTTTATTGCTGTAGGAAACTACGATACTACTGTGGTATGAAATATACTTCCAGGTAGTAAAAATTCCTATTGTTTTATGAAATAATTTACAACTGTATTGAGGATTCTGATGTAGGGAGATAAATATTACTTTAATTTAGACGAAACAATGCTATTAAATCCACTAGCCCATTCTGATATGCTGTTGAGGACCTTCATTGTCTCTGATGCTCTCCAGGCACTCTAGTCCAATGGAAAAGCTTGTTAGCTGCACTAGCTAATGAAGATCCCAGTGGCCACCAGACAGCAGTGAGCAGAGCAGAGGAAGTGAGCAACTGAGGCCCAACAGCACACGACAAGTCACATCCTGAAATGCAGAAGCTGCTCACTGGTGTCAGGTGGCTGCTGGGATCCAAGAGTTTCTGTTGAGGCGCCATTTAAATGAGTGCGGGAAGATTATTTGTAGTCACTGGAGCCGAGTCAAAGCGGAGATCATTAAACGCCAGCCAGGTAAGCTTCAGTGGAGAAGGAAGTTACTTCTGCAGCGAGCTCAGCATTAACCAAACCTCTCCTTACAGTGCACTGAGCCACTGTGCAATGAAATCAGAGGATCTGCAGCTATTACTGCATTCTGTATGTCTACACCACCGGACTATTCGCAAGTGCTTTAATGATTATCAAAAACTGTCATTGATTCTTCTAAGTGGAGTTTCTGAAAGAAGAAATTGGTTTGAATTTCTAGGGTACTTGTAATTCTGAAGGTAGTGTTACATGGCGCTAGAGAAGTAAAAGCTTGATAGAGAACCATTTCCAGTGAGATGAAAAGTAATGGAGTACAGTATAACTAAAAATGTAAAAATGCATAGAAACTGGAAATCCCCACTACCTTCGATTTTTTTTTTGCAAACTCTTGGCAATCTTCTTTTTTAGTATAGCGCTTTTCTCCTGTCGGACTCAAAGCGCTTGCGAGGATGCCACTAGAGCGCACTCAGTAGGCAGTAGCAGTGTTAGGGAGACTTGCCCAAAGATCTCCTTACTGAATAGGTGCTGGCTTACTGAACAGGAAGAGCTGTGATTTGTCACAGGCATTACACTATCCAGCCACTACTACATACTGGATACATGCTACTGGGGAAGTCACATGTCACTGAATACGAAATGGGAGGAGGAACGGTGAAGGGAATTGGATAACCTGGCAATGGTATGATTGGCACTGAGACAAACAAGGAAGCATCACAGCTCTTCAGGTGAAAGGTGGAGAGCTCTGAAAAGAGCCTGTGTGTTGGGGACATGGTGACATATCCAGCTTTATTTCTTCTTAGGAGCAGCCTTCTTAGGCTTTGCTGCCTTCTTTACCATGCTTTTGGCAGCCATAGGCTTAGCTGTCTGCTTAGTGGGACTCGTTGTGTCTTTGGTTTAGCTGCATCTTTGGCCTTCCTGGCAGTAGCTGCCACTGGTTTCTTGGTCTTTTTGGGGCTCTTCATGGCCAATCAACAGACCCCCAGGTCTCCGTCCACCCACCTAAAATAGTGCTCCCCGGGCCCCAGCTGAGTTTTGGCAGTGAAACGTACAGTCACCTGTCTGCATATGTGCGCTCCATCATGTCCTTTCTCCATCACCCTGGCTGCCTGTTCCCCTATGATCTGTTGACATGTATGATACATGATATATTTGATAAATAATATGATGTATTTCATTCAATCACTGGTTCATTGAATAAAAGTATGAACAGATCTGTGCAAAGGCTAGGAGCAGGAGTGGTGGGAGGTCGGTGGCCACATAATGTTGCTCTGAATTAAGAGATACAATCAATGTTTAATAGACTTCTGCCAAAATCTATTAGGATTGAGTTTGCAGCATGGTGTAGGAGTGGATTACTTTCTTATGGAATTGGAGAGAGGTCACCTGGCTTGGTGTATAGGGTTGTAACCAGCCCATGTATGTTAAGAGCTTGTACTAAGGTAATTATTGTCTTTCCCAGTGACTACTGTTATCAGTATTAAGCTTATATGCAGTACTGATATCTTCCACAGCACATGACAGCGTTCGTAGTCATGTCACTTACTGTCCCACAGAAAATCGAAATCTTACCATTTCCTGATCTAATGTGCCTGCCATAATGAACAAATGCCAACATTAACAAATATGAATTAACTTAGCAATTTTTGGGTTTGTTTGTTTTTTTGGCGCGGGGGGGGGGGGGGGGGGTTTACGCAGGGGGACATGCATGCAGTCACAGGAGGAACATACAAGTTCCATGCAAACAGAGTCCTTGCTAACAACAACAACAACAACAAATAACATTTGTAGAGCGCTTTTCTCCCATAGGACTCAAAGCGCATAAGCATGGCTCAGACCATTGTGGTACAGAGGAAGAATTTTATAAGTCCGGAAATGCCAGGCTAAACAGGTGGCTTTTCAGTCTGGATTTGAATAGCTCCAGGGATGGTGCTGTCTTTACTGGGTGTGGCATGGAGTTCCAAAGAGTAGGGGCAGCATGACAGAAGGCTCTATCTCCAGATTTTTTGAGGTGCACTCTGGGAGTGACCAAGTTTATAGAACTAGCTGATCTGAGGTTGTGAGAGGTGTGGTGCAGCTTCAGCAAGTCCTTCATGTATCCAGGGCCCAGATTGTGCAGGGATTTGAATGTCAGCAGTGCAATCTTGAAGAGTATTCTCCATTCTACTGGTAGCCAGTGCAGTGAGCGAAGGATCGGTGTAATTGCTAAGATTCAAACCTTTGTGCTTCAAGTCAAGAGTACTAGCCACTACACCACCATGCTGCCCTGATTAGCTGCACCAGTAAAAACTATTCAGACTTTTTTAAATGGACTCAACTTGCAAAACGTGACACGTGCAGAAGCACTTACTTAAATATCCATTTAAGTATGTGCCTTAACTATCAATTTAATTTTGAAGCCATCCTCTGACATTCACCGCTCTGCATTAGTGAAATGACATCATCACAGCAAATCTACACCACATGGGATTAAAACAATAACATGGTAGAGAAATATCAATACTTTCTTTAGTCGCAAGCTTTTGACACTTCACAATCCCCTTGCAGAAGAAAAGAGGTTTAAAGGACAAGAAAGACACACACAGATGAAAATGACGGAAGAAGATAGAAATATACAGAAGAAGGTGACGTCCGAAGAAAGACAGAGATTAAAAAAAAAGTAGACTGCAGATCATTTTGTTTGTTATTTAAAAGTATAGTTTCATTTTTACGAATATCTTCTGAACAGGTAGGGGGTCAAAAATTACCCTCTTTACCTATTTACCTGATAAGGGATCTGACATTTGGGGTCCCCTTAAAAGTAACAGGGGCTCCCAGATTCCACCATTACCCCCCCTCCCATGATTAGATCCCCAAATGTGTGGGGTAGTTATCCCCACCTCTAATGCATAGAGTTAGAGATGAGCCACTTGTCCCTGACATGAATAAGGGCTTCTGGGTGAGAAGGGCAGGCTTTGCCACATATCTCTTCCAGAATCCAGAGAATCCCATGTCATGGACCATGCAGGCTGAATATAACTCAGGGCACAGAGCTCTACATGGTGCATAGTCCAGGCTCCAAATTTTGCCTATACCACCTGAAACAAGCATACAGCTAATCCAGTCAATGTTCAGTCAAACAACAGATCTGCATGTTAGTTTAGTGTCTATGTATAAAAGTATTAAAGGCAAAGGATCAACCATACAATTTGCATTATTTAAAAAGGGATAATCATGAAAGCCTCCTTATGCCTCTCACTTCAAGTGTCCTTTAAGTTAAAATGTGAATTCGCATGCAGGAAAATCCATGTGATTTTGACCAGAGGGAAAATCTGCTTTTTCACGGCATAAGGACACCAGAATGGACTGGATTGGACCTCATCATCATAAAGTTTGTACTGGATTGCCCTGCAGTCTCCAGGTAATCCTACTGTTTCTGTACTTGGACACCATGAAGCGTTACATCCAGCTGGACTCCCTGGCTCACATACGTATGTACACATGCTTTGTTGCTGAGTAACTCTTTTGGGAAGACCAACCATTGCTTTAAGGTGAGAATAACTTTGTCTATAATATCACCGTTATTCTTTACGGGTACCACTCAGAATGCACACTATGCCCATTATGCCCAGATTTCTTTACCATGAGACCTGATCCTGACTGAAGTAAAATCTTTCTGATTATTTCTGTTCCTCCCTCAACGACTTAGAGGGTTTCTTCTGCTGCTGCCACTATATGAGGACAAATAAAGTATGATGAGAACCTCAGGTGCCCAACCAGCTGACAATGAGAACAAAACATGTTGTGCACTATTATTAACAGACTGCCCAGAGAAAATTATAGCATTATGTAGTTAATTGACTTTGTTTTCCCATTATTCAGTATTTGTAAACCAGTTTTCACATAATTAGGATGATAGTGGTAGAGAGGGGGTCCAGAATGGTTGCACGCCCTGGGCTTCATGCTGGCTCTCCGCAGTCCTGCTGCCTGCTGCCGGCTATGCAGAATTTATATCTTTACTCATATCATTTATTGACTATGCTGTACACCTGCTGCCTTTTCAGAAATGTTCTTTTCTATTCCCTCTATGAATAGATAAAACATTCAATCTATTTTTATGAGTTTATTAGATCTGAATAGCTTATATTATTTTCTATTCAGCTTTGGAGTCCCATTATTTTCTTTGTTATTGTGTTATTGTTATATTATTTAAGTGCCATATCAATGGTTCAAAATGCATTTACAATTCAATAAACAATAAATGATCCAATATGTGGTAATGCCACTCTTTTATACCATGTGGAAGCTTGCACCGTCGCCCTTAACAAGTATCTTTTTTATTTATGCAGTAACTGAAAAGA
Organism: Hyperolius riggenbachi; assembly: GCF_040937935.1. Taxonomy (NCBI): domain Eukaryota; kingdom Metazoa; phylum Chordata; class Amphibia; order Anura; family Hyperoliidae; genus Hyperolius; species Hyperolius riggenbachi. Next base: position 247,820,819 of record NC_090647.1, on the reverse strand, counting down.
GAAGAATACAGTACAGCGTCTAAATGCCCCTACATCTACATATTTCTCTGTTTTCAGGTTTAGTACTCACAGTAGAGTTTTCAAGTATATATATTATAATTTGGCTCCATATATTTTGTTTTCCACTTTAAAACATTTGTAGAGTTTATATAATTTGGTTTGTAGCAAGGTTTAAGAATTTATTTGAATTATGTCATTATTTTATATACTTTATTATATATGATACTGATCTGTATCTCTATATTATATTGTCTGTCTAACATGTCATGCAGCAAGCCAAGCAGGCACAATTTAGGGTCAGATGTGCAATTGTCCTTCTATGAAACACTTATGTTAGCTACTCACTACTGCATACTAGGAACACCCATAAAACCCAAAACAGGAAAAAAAAGGGCACAGGAGCACTTACGGAAAAAAAAACGCGCCACCACAGGCGCCAATGAGAAAATAATACACATTTAGCTGCATTAGAAGCCACAATAGCAGGTATCTCAGCAACCACTATCTGTTGTGTGTGCTAGGATCGTAAGACAAAATACTACAAAAAACAGAGGACTAGGTCCTTTACAACAGCACCACACATGTATAGTATTCAAAAATAATCACATTTTATTAGTACAAATCAATCATCACTATAGGCAACTAAAGCAATTAAAATGATCATACCGCCAGCAACAGTCAGTGATAAGCTTAATAGGTCATAGTATAAGTATTGAGCGCCAAATATCAAAATAATAATATAAAGTAGATTAAATAGGTAACCTTGGGATGCTCTATGAAGAGCTACCTGCAGGGATTGAACCCGGGTTCAGTATATGCCCAAAAACATTGTGATAAGGTACCAGAATGACATGAGTCATATAACACGTGAATACATACATAGTGTCATCAAGATGATGCAATGAGAAACAAAAAACCAAGGTGCAATATGATGAATAAAACCTATAACCACAGTGCACAAAGTGAAGCTGTGACATTCATAGCAAAAATACATGTGACCATGATACTGAGTACTGCTGAAAGGCAGGACACGGGTGAAAGAGGGGAAGTATACTTTGCCGGATAGGTGCAGATTGCTGGCAGAAGGAGGTCCAGGGTGGATGTCTCAAACGAAAAAACTCAAGACCTTTTTTTGGCAGGCTCGTCCAATGTGCCATGATGGACAATGTGAAAAAGCTCTGTCAGAAGTGGGATTTGAACCCACGCCTCCATTCGGAGAGCAAGAGGCCCATTAGATGGGAAGAGAAGACTCTTGAGTCGCGTCTCGGTCAATGTCCGCCCGGGATCTCCCTCCTCTCCTTCTGCCAGCAATCTGCGCCTATCCGGCAAAGTATACTTCCCCTCTTTCACCCGTGTCCTGCCTTTCAGCATTACTCAATATCATGGTCACATGTATTTTTGCTATGAATGTCACAGCTTCACTTTGTGCACTGTAGTTATAGGTTATATTGATCATATTGCATCTTGTTTTTTTGTTTCTCATTGCGTCATGTTGATGACACTATGTATGTATTCACGTGTTATATGACTCATGTCATTCTGGTACCTTATCACAATGTTTTTGGGCATATACTGAACCTGGGTTCAATCCCTGCAGGTAGCTCTTCATAGAGCACCCCAGGGTTACCTATTTAATCTACTTTGTTATTAATATTTTGATATTTGGCGCTCAATGCTTATACTATGACCTAAGCTTTTCACTTAATAGGTGGTATGATCATTTTAATTGTTTTTATTGCATATAGTGATTGTGGTGATATATTGAGGTGCTGATGATATTAGGGAATACAGGAACATATTTCTGTCATTTTTCTGTCTGCTATATCTCACATGTGTATTCTGCTTTGAAGCGATGGTCATCTGGCTGTACTACATTTGCATCTAAAGGGACTTCAGTGAATAGAGCTGGGGTGTTAGCCTCCAGCAAAGACATTGGTTAATTAGACAATGGCAGAAGTGAAGGGTTTTGTTCTACCTAACTGGAGTGGAAGCTTGGAAGTCATTGACAACTGAAACATTTACCACTTCTGTTGATGAAGGCTGTTAAAGCATTGTCAAGAACTCTAGACTAGCCAGGAAGAGCCTCCTGTGTGTTAAACACTATTTCGTTGTGAGGAAATTAAATTATTGGTGGAGGTGCAAACTATATCCTTATCTTTGATCAGCTAGGAAATACGGTCAACAATAGAGTTGAAAAGTCTCACTTCACAATCTTTTGATGTATAGACTTTTACCTGGAGAACTTGGATTAAGGAAGTCTTTTGTTGTGTGTGTGCTATAGTACATTTTTCACGTGTGGATGTTAGATCTCTGGAAATCCAATTATGACTGAGGATGTAATTAAATCTAGTCCCCCCCGTCCACACAGGCTTACAGCCTCGAGGTGAATATTTCATTATAAAAACCAGGGGACAGATACCTCAAATCAGTCCCCTCCTGACGGTAGCTGCAGCTGGATTCCTGGCCCAAGCTAGTGGACTCCTGGTCTAACCAGAATTGTGTCCGTCCACAAAAGTCCAAGGTTCTTCTATCTGGATCCATGTATTTTGGTAAGCAAATCGCTTTGTGTGTATCTTTGTAGACTCTTAATTTTGTAACTTTTTATTTTGTTTTTTGTAATCTTTTGTATATATTCTGTTCTGCATTGTTCCACTTTTTTCCCTGGAATATTAAATTATTATTTAATAAGCTTGACTTCTGCTGTACTAAACTAACACTCATAGCCCAGAAGAGATTGAAGTGCAACTGTGTATAAATCCATGCCTAATTGTATGCTTGAGCAACACTACCATATGAAATTGTAATTGCATTGTGTGTGGGGGTGTTTGTCATACGTTGGCCTAAAGCGCGCAGCTGACCCAACGTACGAAAACGCTAGTGCGAGTAGCTAACAGTATTGTTCGGAACGACAGTTAGTGGTTTTACTTCACTTCAGTGTAAGATTGCAACTGTGTGTGTGTGGGTGCGTGGCGTTCCCGTATTTGGCCTAAGCGCAAAGCTGACCCGAATACAAAAACGCGGATTGCGCGCTGAGGACTCGACAGCACAGTGGAAGTGTCTAGCGAACCGCTAGTGGTGGCAGTGAGAGGTGTTCTGAGGGGTCCCAGCCTTGTTTTAGCTCGAATAAGGCTGCTCCCTGCTTGATCTGGTCAAACCCGCCGTCGGGAACCGTATACGCAGGCGTGCCGCAAGCCGGTTCCTGACATAATTGGCTGGCAGCGGTGGGATCGTTTAGTACATTAGTACGCAGTTTAGCTCGCTATTCTGAGTACTAAAGGCTGGAAGCTTGCTAGAAGCGACTAGCCTACAGAAGTCTACTCAGTGCAGAATTTATATACTTTTTTTTTTCACAAAGGTACACACTTGCCATTGTTGCTTTCCCCTCCCCCCCTTTTTTCTTTTTCTTTTTTGCAACACGATGGCTCAGAAAGCATCCAGCTATGCAAGGCAAAGCAAAGAGATACTACTCAACCTGTGTGAGCACAAAGGCATCGAGACGGTGAGCGGCCAGACTAAGGAGCAGTTAGTTCGTGCGCTCGAGGAGTATGATGAGGCAGAGCAAACCCGTGCTTCAACGTCAGCGGATGCAGCTCACGACACGCCAGAGGAGGAATCGCTCCCGCCACAGAATGCGAGTGGAGATGATGTCCTGGACGATCCACCAAGCAGGGAGATGCCATCTCTGGAAGCTGATCTACAGCTACTGAACTCGGCTGATCCTGAACTGTGCCTAAAGCTGATCCTACTGCACCGACAGACAGAGGAGGGAAGAGCTGAATGGCAACACCAGGCCGAGAGGGATAGTGCTGAACGGCAACACCAGCTGGCGCTGGCTAAACTTCAGTAGCAGAACCGGTCTGCTGAACCCGCAGAACGCGAAGGTGAGCGAGTCCACAGAATCCCCCTGGATAAGTTCCTTGCTATGGACAAGGACTCTGACATAGACACTTTCCTACAGGGGTTTGAAAGGACTTGTTGGCAGTATGGGGTGCCCCGTGAGCAGTGGGCAAGATACCTCACACCAGGGCTGAGAGGCAAGGCCCTGGAGGCGTTTGTGAGTCTACCCCAGGAGGAAGAAACAGACTTTGAGGCAATTAAGAAAGCCATCATTGCGCGATACCACCTCACGCCAGAGGTGTATCGCAAACGTTTCAGGACAGTGCAGCGAGGTCCTAATGACAGTTACCTGGATCCTGCTTGCAACCTGCGCACTGCTTTCCAGCAGTGGTTAAAAGGACTGTCAGTCAAAACCTTGGACGCCCTGCAGGAGCTGATGATAAAAGACCAGTTCCTACACACCTGTCCTGTTGAGGTCCGGCTGTTTGTGCTGGATCGAGAACCAAAGACAGTGGATGAGGCGGCGGCAATGGCCGATTCCTACACCGCCCATAGAGCACCCGAGTCCCGGAGGACTACTACTCCCAGCTGGTGGGGAGAACAGATTGCTCAACCTGTGTCACCCAGCACCCAGAGGAGGCAAGCACCGCTGTCTCCTGGATTCAGGCAACCAACCACTGACACTCGGAAATGCTTTGTATGTGACAGGGTGGTCATATCAGCTTGATTTGCCCAGAGAGGAGGAGGGAGGCCCCAAAATCCAGTGAGGCCTCAAACCCCAGTGAAGTCCCAACTGCTTTGTGTGCTACCAGGAATGCCACGGGCTATGCAGAGAATCTGCAGCTTGTCACGGTTGGGGGTACAGTTGCCACTGGGCTGAGAGACACTGGAGCAGAAGAGACTCTCATACATCCCCTGCTTATGAACCCGGAGCAGTACATACCTGGGAAAATGATTGCTGTCAGAGGAATTGGGGGTGTCACCCCAGCCATACCCACCGCCTTTGTCCACCTGAATTGGGAGGCCGGCAGCAGATTGAAAGAAGTTGGGGTAACTGACAAAATCCCCACCAACGTTTTGCTGGGTACTGACCTGGGACGGTTAGTAGCCCGGTATGAGCCTAATCCAACCCCCGTGGAGCCTGCATCCCCAGCAGAAGTTCAGGACTCTTGCAAGGTACTGTTTGATAATGCTGTGCAAATGAGGAGTGCTAGTGGGGCCCCAGGGGCTATGGACTGTGTACTAGAAGCCAGCCCTAGTGATTCTCCAGTGCCTAGGCCTGGAGTGGGGCATGTTGATACAAAGAATGCAGAAACTGATAATGTCATTTATGACGCACGGACTATCGATTCGATCGATGCAGGAACTGTTGATGCTACTGGTGAAGTGCTGAGTAGCACTGTGTATAATGCTGCAGATAATGTTGATGTTTTATGTGAGGGCCCAAATGACAATATGTGTAAAACGGATAATGCTGATGTCATATGTGTTGTGCTACATAAAGCTGTGTGTCATGTGGACACTCCATCAGCTGCAGGAGTAACCAGCAGTGCTCGCTGGGCTGCAGCAGATGGATTGTCCACTGAAGGGGCAGACGGCACCAGGCCAGATCTTTCCCCTTCAGATGTTCTTAAGACCAAATGTGATGTGATTTATGATGTGTGTAATGTGGGCGCTCCCTCAGCTGCCGTGGTAACCCGCAGCGCTAGCGAGTCTACAGCAGAGGGACTTTCCACTGAAGTGACAAATGTTGCTGGGTCAGCAACATCCACTTCGGAACCTGGCCCTGAGGGCCCAGGAGCCTCTCCGTCTGCAGCCTTCCTGGAATGTGTGACAGGCAGCACTGAGCTCTCTGGGGCTGTTCGATTTGACAGCAGCCTGGAAGAGCTCAGGGGGCTAGCCAGCAAGTCACCAGCTGGGAGAGGCGGGCTGAGAGGGTTCTGGGAAGTTATTCCCTCGGAGCTGTCCGAGGTGGAGGAGGCAGACCGGCAGATAATCGTTCCCCAAAGGGACCGAGAGATAGCTCCTGCCACTATAGAGAAAGTGCGGGTAGTGATGGTCGGAACCTGTCCCCAGCTGCAGCACTGTCTCTATGGTCGCGAATTCACGGTCATCACTGACCCGCATTCCCCTGGTCGGTTACGTCAGGTTGCCAAGGGCAACGACACATTGCAGCAACCTGACCTAGCTTTCCAATCGTGTAGCTTGGAGCTAACTGACAGGTGGGGCACCCTCCTGAGGATGCTAAAGGGTTACCCCACCCGGCCAGGCCGTCAATGTAGGCTTTGGCAGGATGATTCGTTAGAATCATCTGCCAGCGCCATCTGGAAGGGGAGCAATCATAGGAATGCTGATGGGCTGTCCCGTCAAGCAGAACCAACAATGTAGGCGCTGGCAGGATAATCTGGGAAGATCATCTGCCTTGCCCCATTCTAAAGAGGGGAGGTGTGGTGATATATTGAGGTGCTGATGATATTAGGGAAAACAGGAACATATTTCTGTCATTTTTCTGTCTGCTATATCTCACATGTGTATTCTGCTTTGAAGCGATGGTCATCTGGCTGTACTGCATCTAAATGGACTTCAATGAATAGAGCTGGGGTGTTAGCCTCCAGCAAAGACATTGGTTAATTAGACAATGGCAGAAGTGAAGGGTTTTGTTCTACCTAACTGGAGTGGAAGCTTGGAAGTCGTTGACAACTGAAACATTAACCACTTCTGTTGATGAAGGCTGTTAAAGCATTGTCAAGAACTCTAGACTAGCCAGGAAGAGCCTCCTGTGTGTTAAACACTATTTCCTTATCTTTGATCAGCTAGGAAATACGGTCAACAATGGAGTTGAAAAGTCTCACTTCACAATCTTTTGATGTATAGACTTTTACCTGAAGAACTTGGATTAAGAAAGTCTTTTGTTGTGTGTGCTATAGTACATTTTTCACGTGTGGATGTTAGATCTCTGGAAATTTAATTATGACTGAGGATGTAATTAAATCTAGTTCCCCCCGTCCACACAGGCTTACAGCCTCGAGGCGAATATTTCATTATAAAAACCAGGGGACAGATACCTCAAATCAGTCCCCTCCTGACGGTAGCTGCAGCTGGACTCCTGGCCCAAGGTAGTGGACTCCTGGTCTAACCAGAATTGTGTCCATCCACAAAAGTCCAAAGTTCTTCTATCTGGATCCCTGTATTTTGGTAAGCAAATCACTTTGTGTGTATCTTTGTAGACTCTTAATTTTGTAACTTTTTATTTTGTTTTTTGTAATCTTTTGTATATATTCTGTTCTGCATTGTTCCACTTTTTTCCCTGGAATATTAAATTATTATTTAACAAGCTTGACTTCTGCTGTACTAAACTAACACTCATAGCCTAGAAGAGATTGAAGTGCAACTGTGTATGAATCCATGCCTAATTGTATGCTTGAGCAACACTACCATATGAAGTTGTAATTGCATTGTGTGTGGGGGCGTTTGTCATACGTTGGCCTAAAGTGCACAGCTGACCCAACGTACGAAAACGCTAGTGCGAGTAGGTAACAGTATCGTTCGGAACGACTGTTAGTGGTTTTTCTTCACTACAGTGTAAGATTGCAACTGTGTGTGGGTGTGTGGCGTTCCCGTATTTGGCCTAAGCGCAAAGCTGACCCGAATACAAAAACGCGGATTGCGCGCTGAGGACTCGACAGCAGAGTGGAAGTGTCTAGCGAACCGCTAGTGGTGGCAGTGAGAGGCAGGGCCGGGCCGAGACAGAGGCTGGAGAGGCTCCAGCCTCAGGGCGCAGTGTAGGAGGGGGCGCACAATTCATTCAGCTGTAATTCCCAATTGTGTTTGAAGCAGAAAGAAATAAGAAAAGGGGATATATGACAGTGACTGCAAGCCAGATAACTAGAGATTAAGGTGTTGGGGAGGTTGGGGGCCCTGTGGCCCCCTTAGTCTAATAGCAATCAGTGTGTGAAGGCTGGGGTGGCAGGGATGGAGGGGCGCACCTTGCTGTCTCAGCCTTGGGTGCTAAAGGACCTTGTCCCGTCTCTGGTGAGAGGTGTTCTGAGGGGTCCCAGCCTTGTTTTAGCTCAAATAAGGCTGCTCCCCGCTTGATCTGGTCAAACCAGCCGTCGGGAATCGTATACGCAGGCGTGCCACGGGCCGGTTCCTGACAGTGATTATTGATTATTACTAATAAAATGTGATTATTTTTGAATACTATACATGTGTGGTGCTGTTTTAAAGGACCTAGTCCTCTGTTTTTTGTTGCATTAGAAGCCACAGTTTACAGCTATGCATGTAAATTTGGCCACCCGATTAGCGGCAAGAGGGGGCATTTTGTGGGGAACGGCTTGCGGAACGGCTTGCGGAATTCTATACTTTGCATTGTTTTTGGTAGAGAACTTTCTAGTCCTTCCTCTGGATCAACAGGGATATGTGAGGGAGCAGGCTGGTGTTGTACTTTATACTGGTTGAACTCGATGGACGTATGTCTTTTTTCAACCAAAATAACTATGTAACTATGTAACTATGTAACATAAAATGGCTTGCGGATAACTACATTGTGGTATTGCATAAAGACGCGGAGCACCTCCGGGCACCCGAATTTACCTTCATAGCTGAATATCACTGCTTTGCGGAAGGGGGGGGGGAGGGAGGGTTACATTATGGAGGGAGATTTAAGGTTAGGCACCATCGAAGGGGGTTAGGGTTAAGCACCACCAGGTGGAGTTTTAGGGTTAGGCCCTACCAGGAGGGGTGTCTTAGGGTTAGGCACCATAGGGGGGTGGGATTTAGGGTTAGACACCACCAGGGGGTGGTCTTAGGATTAGGCACCACCAGGGGGGTCTTAGGGTTAGGCAACACCAGGGGAGGTTTCTGTGTGAGAGTAGGGTTTGGTTAAGCCATAGTAAAATATCAGTAAATAATACCAATTTTCTGCTGTAAAAATTCAGTAGTAGAATATCGCTAATTCTAGCGAGATTTTACTACCAGCAAACCCTGCGCCCTTTTTACCAGGCGCCTTTTTTCCATGTATGCCTTCGTATGCCCCTGATGACGCAACAGGTGAGCTGTTCAGGTGAGCGGAGGGCAGGTGGGAGGGCAGCACCCCGTGATTGAATTTATGCGACATTTGTCTATAGGGTGCCTGTCGCAAGGGCCCTGAAGTAAGTAGTGTACCTGTACATTTTATGCTTAATAAATGTGAGTGTTTCTAGGGAGTACACTTAGATGGTTTATGTTTTAATTTTATTACTACTCATTGGATCTGAGCTGATATGCTATGTGAAGGAGAACTTCAGATATATTGATTCCCTTTGAATAATAATCAGTGTGGATACCGAATGAGAGCAGAATTAGCCTTGGATGTGATTTGACAAGCGCTAAGACCTTATAATTTGGGTCTACTTTGTTATTGGTAAGCCTGCACTTTGAAGGGTGTTTGGTGGCGGAATATTGTATATTGGAGATCTATGCAGCGCTGAAGCTTGGATCGCAGTGCTGTACAAGCTAATTAGACGGCGGCCATCTAACAGTCTCCAAGCGGCGATCGCCGATCTATGGCTGAAGGTGGAGCAGAGCTCCACTGACTAAGTGGAGATGTGGGCACAATCTCCTGCAAAACAGGCCCCAAGGACCTTACGACGATCGGCGTTAGGCGGTCCCATCGGCATGATGCGGTCGGCTAGTGGTTAAAGTGAGTGACTCAGAAAGTAATGTAGCCAAAGTATTTGCAGTATTTGTAGCTATAATCTCTATTACTGTCTGTTAACAGATGTACTTCACAGCTCTATCTATGTTAGAAACCAAAGCTATAAATACACTTAAGGTGGCCGCACACCATACAATTTTTTAAATATCTGTTCAATTTAAGAATTCCAATCAATTTTTCGGACTGATTGTAACATTTCAAAAATATGACCAATGTACCACACACCTATGTTCAATTTTTTACCCAATTATGATAAAAAATGATTGGAAACGCTGAGAAAATTGCTTGTGTGTGTATATTAATAAATTGACAATCTAACACACACCATACAATCTTTAGAGAAATTGAAGAAAAATATCGGGCATTCCGGAGAGATAAAAATCGAAAAAAACTGGAGATCCGATCGGATTTTTCAGTCGAATGAAAAAAAAGCTTTCGATTTTTTGGGAGATCCGATCGTTTTTATCGAATTGCCGTAAAATCGGATAATTTTATTGTATCGTGTGTGGCCACCTTAACAGGGAGACAAAGTAATGATTTGCAAGACTCTACTGATATTCTTGACATGAAGATAAACCAGTTGTTTTTTGGATCGGTAAATATCCTACGTTTCAAAAGGCAATTCTATACTTTGCATTGTTTTTGGTAGAGAACTTTCTAGTTTATGTGTTGGTTACCAAAGTTCCTGCACCAAATTACACATGGGGCTTGATTCACTAAACCGTGATAACGCAAATATCACACCTTATCAAAGATATCACACCTTATCAGACATATCACACCTTATTAAAGTTAGCACGCCTTATCAGAGTAGCATAGCGAGCGCTACGAACCTGCAAGGGCTCAGGGCAGGGCGAGTGCCATTGCCAATTAGCAGGCATACGTTCGTAGCGCTCGCTATGCTACTCTGATAAGGCGTGTTAACTTTGATTAGGTGTGATATCTTTGAAAAGGTGTGATATTTGAGTTATCATGGTTTAGTGACTCAAGCCCATATTCTCTGCCATTCAGGCAGGCAGACAGACCACACTCATTGGAGGCTTCTGTCCACAACTCTGGAAAGGTTAGCATGTTAAAAGGTTATTGTACATTTCAATACACTTATTAGCCTCAGTTCTTAGAGACACTGAAGCGAAAAAAAACTATGATATTATGATTTATATGTGTAGTACAGCTAAGAAATAAAACATTAAGATCAGATACATCAGTCTAATTGTTTCCAGTACAGGAAGAGTTAAGAAACTCCAGTTGTTATCTCTATACAAAAAAAAGCCATTATCTCTATGACTTTCAAAAGTGTTGGAGAGGGCTGTTTTCTGACTTTTATCTCAACTGTTAGTTAACTATTTACTTTTCCTCTGGCAGAGGAGAGTTCATTAGTTCACAGACTGCTCTGAAAGAAGCATTTTGAATGCTGAGTGTTGTGTAATCTGCACATATTAGGGAATGATGCAATGTTAGAAAAAACACTATATATTTGAAAATAAAAATATGAGAATATTTTCTTTGCTGCTAATCTTCTAGTAATTATTCATAGTACACAACCAATTCATTATATCATATATGTTTTTTCGCTTCAGTGTCTCTTTAAGTGCAAAAATGGTTGATGACATCATTAGCTTTTTATGAACTTTCCTTCTTAATATGGAAATAATTTGATCATGAAAAGCAAATGTTACTATGATGATCTGCAAAATATCTAAATACTTAAAGGGACACTTAAGTCAAACAAAAAAAATGAGTTTTACTCACCTGGGGCTTCCAATAGCCCCCTGCAGCTGTCCGGTGTCCTCGCCGTCTCCCTCCGATCCTCCTGGCCCCGCCGGCAGCCACTTCCTGTTTCGGTGACAGGAGCTGACAGGCTGGGGACACGAGTGATTCTTCGCGTTCCTGGCCACAATAGCGCCATCTATGCTGCTATAGCATATATCATATACCATATAGCAGCATAGAGGGTGCTAATGTGTCTCGGAACGCGAAGAATCACTCGCGTCCCCAGCCTGTCAGCTCCTGTCACCAAAACAGGAAGTGGTTGCCGGCGGGGCCAGGAGGATCGGAGGGAGACGGCGAGGGCACCGGACAGCTGCAGGGGGCTATTGGAAGTCCTAGGTGAGTAAAACTCATTTTTTTTGTTTGACTTAAGTGTCCCTTTAAGATCGTATAACTAGTCTGTAGATAGTACAAAAATCAGTGTGTCAGACGTTGAAACTGTAAAATGTAATTGTTTTATGAAAAATAAATGCTCATTGAACACACAGAAAAAAATAAAAATAAATAAATAAATAAAAATGAAAAAGTTATGTAATGCAAAAAAACAATTGGTGAAACCACTGAAAATTAGAATGCTTCACAGCAGGTCAGTTCCATGATTGAGTGCAAAGAGAACACCCCAGAGAAGCTGACTACATCAAAAGTAAAGGTGGACAGGTGGACACCACTCTGTGCAATATTGCACAGGCAAATAGTGCAACAATTTAGAAAATAATGGGGGACATTTATCAACCCTAGCCTGCACCGCACAAGCTGTGTTCTTCAATGTAAAACTGAAAAGAATTTGGTTATTTCATTATGTACAGTGCACATTATCATTATAATATTTTGGAGAATCCAGAGGAATCTCTGTACACAATGGACAAGGCAGAAAACCAATATAAATGATATTGATCTTTGGCTTTATAGGCAGGACTGCATTGAAAACACACAACTTTTCAGTGTAAATCACTGCATGGCATAAAAACAACATAGTCTGTAAAAACAGTTTGCTGCTGTATGCAAGTTAAATCCTTACCAATGGAAAGAAGAAACCACATATAAACATGACTTAGAAATACTGCCCGTTTCTCTGAGCCCATTTAAGTTTCCATCAAAGTGATTGAATCTGCCAAAAATCAATAAGAAAAATCCACGTGTGCATGGCTAGCTTAAGAGTGTTCTCTGGATAATCTGCTATCTGATCTTCTCTGTGGGATCCCTGGCTTTTGAACCTAGTAACGAATTTGTCTTATCCCTTGAACAATCTGATATCTGATCTTCCATGTATGATCCCTGTCTTTGAATCTGTTAATAAGTTGTTTGATTCCTTTAACAGCCTGCTATCTGATCTCCTGTCTATGACCTTTGGGTTAGTTTCTGAATGCTGCCTCTGTTTGTGCTTGCTAGGAATTCACTGGTCCCTCCAGCCTCAAGTCTTATACTTTCTGTGAACAAGAACTGGAGTCAACCAAGTTGGATAGACAAAACGTGTCTCCTGTTCATGGCTATAAGTGAGGATAATGGTGGAGACTGGGACATAGGACCTTTACATTATCCCATTATAGTGGCACCTGTCAAGGGTTGGCATATACAAGCCAGCAAGTAAACAGTCAGTTCTTTAAGTAAGAAGAAGAAAAATCAGTAAACATAAGGATCTGAGTGACAACGACAAAAGCCAAATATGAGCGTTAAAGCATCTCTTCCATGGCAGGTTTTATGGCATGTACATGGTTTTATCCATGTGACACGACTGTCCCCTTGGGAGACAGGATAGTGATCGCCTGTCATAGGCTGAAGCCTATGACAGCTGATCACGCTGATTGGCTGGCAGGAGGAGGGAGGGCTGGGGAATAAATGTTAAAAAAAGTCAAATTTATTTAGAAAATAATTAAATAAATATTTATATAAACAAATAAACATTGGGGAGCGAACAGACCCCACCAACAGAAAGCACTGTTGGTGGGGAGAAGAGGCGGGGGGATCACTTGTGTGCTGTGTTGTACGGCCCTTCAGCGAGGCCTTAAAGCTGCAGTGGCCCTTTTTAATAAAAAAGGCCTGGTCTTTAGGGGGGGGTTTAACACTGCGGTCCTCAAGTGGTTAAACAAATATGCATATGGGCAGAGCAAGAGGTTAGTGAGAAGACCTAATGAGTATACTTGCTCCAGGCAATAGCTTCAGATATTATAACTGCAAGAGGATTACCATAATGGCCCATTCACATTGGCGGGTGATTCTCGCTAGTCGCCAAAGCGATAGCACTTTTTAACAACTTCCCGATCGCCGTATATACAATTGGCGGCCGGGAAGTGGACCCCGCAAGGACCACCATATTGACAAATGGCGGCGGTCCTTTTACGGGCATGGGCGGCGCGATCGCGTCATTCGTGACGCGATCGGCCGCCGGGGACTGGCTCCGCCAACCTCGCACTGTAACCCGACGGGCGTTCGGAAGCGCCGGCGGGTTACTAGCACCCGGATCGCTGCATACAAAGTGTATAATACACTTTGTATTGTATACAAAGTGTATTATACAGGCTCCCTCCTGCCCTGGTGGTCCCAGTGTCTGAGGGACCACCAGGGCAGGCTGCAGCGACCCTATGTCGCACCCAAGCACACTGATCCCCCCCCTGCCCCCTGATCGCCCACAGCACCCCTCAAACCCCCCCTCCTGCCCACCCCCCAGACCCCTGTTTGCACCCAATCACCCCCCTAATCACCCATCAATCACTCCCTGTCACTATCTGTCAACGCTATTTTTTTTATGCCATAAACGGCCCCCTGCTCCCTCCTAATCACCCCCCCCCACCCCTCAGATTCTCCCCAGACCCCTCCCCCCCCAGACCCTCCCCCCTGTGTACTGTATGCATCTATCCCCCTGATCATCTGTCAATCACCTGTCATTCACCTGTCAATCACCCATCAATCACCCATCAATCACCCCCTGTTACTGCCACCCATTAATCAGCCCCTAACCTGCCCCTTGCGGGCAATCTGATCACCCACCCACACTAATAAATCGCCCGCAGATCCGACGTCAGATCACCTCCCAAGTGCAGTGTTTACATCTGTTCTCTACCCTAAACACCCACTAATTACCCATCAATCACCCATCAATCACCCCCTATCACCACCTGTCACTGTTACCCATCAGATCAGACCCTAATCTGCCCCTTGCGGGCACCCAATCACCCGCCTACACACTCAGATTGCCCTCAGACCCCCCCCCCTTATCAATTCGCTAGCGCAATATTTACATCTGTTCTTCCCTGTAATAACCCACTGATCACCTGTCAATCACCTGTCATTCACCCATCAATCACCCCCTGTCACCGCCACCCATCAATCACCCCCTGTCACTGCCACCCATCAATCAGCCCCCAACCTGCCCCTTGCGGGCAATCTGATCACCCACCCACACCAATAGATCGCCCGCAGATCCGACGTCAGATCACCTCCCAAGTGCAGTGTTTACAGTACATCTGTTCTCTACCCTAAACACCCACTAATTACCCATCAATCACCCATCAATCACCCCCTATCACCACCTGTCACTGTTACCCATCAGATCAGACCCTAATCTGCCCCTTGCGGGCACCCAATCACCTGCCTACACGCTCAGATTGCCCTCAGACCCCCCCCCCCCCCTTATCAATTCGCCAGCGCAATATTTACATCTGTTCTTCCCTGTAATAACCCACTGATCACCTGTCAATCACCCATCAATCACCCCTTGTCACTGCCACCCATCAATCACCCCCTATCACCACCTGTCACTGTTACCCATCAGATCAGACCCTAATCTGCCCCTTGCGGGCACCCAATCACCCGCCTACACGCTCAGATTGCCCTCAGACCCCCCCCCCCCCGCCTTATCAATTCGCCAGCGCAATATTTACATCTGGTCTTCCCTGTAATAACCCACTGATCACCTGTCAATCACCCATCAATCACCCCCTGTCACTGCCACCCATCAATCACCCCCTGTCACTGCCACCCATCAATCAGCCCCTAACCTGCCCCTTGCGGGCAATCTGATCACCCACCCACACAAATAGATCGCCCGCAGATCCGACGTCAGATCACCTCCCAAGTGCAGTGTTTACATCTGTTCTCTACCCTAAACACCCACTAATTACCCATCAATCACCCCCTATCACCACCTGTCACTGTTACCCATCAGATCAGACCCTAATCTGCCCCTTGCGGGCACCCAATCACCCGCCTACACGCTCAGATTGCCCTCAGACCCCCCCCCCCCGCCTTATCAATTCGCCAGCGCAATATTTACATCTGTTCTTCCCTGTAATAACCCACTGATCACCTGTCAATCACCCATCAATCACCCCCTGTCACTGCCACCCATCAATCACCCCCTGTCACTGCCACCCATCAATCAGCCCCTAACCTGCCCCTTGCGGGCAATCTGATCACCCACCCACACCAATAGATCGCCCGCAGATCCGACGTCAGATCACCTCCCAAGTGCATTGTTTACATCTGTTCTCTACCCTAAACACCCACTAATTACCCATCAATCACCCCCTGTCACTGCTACCTATCAGATTAGACCCCTTTCTGGCCCAATACAACCTGTCATCTAAAAGGCCACCCTGATTATGACCGGTTCCACAAAATTCGCCCCCTCATAGACCACCTGTCATCAAAATTTGCAGATGCTTATACCTCTGAACAGTCATTTTGAGACATTTGGTTTCCAGACTACTCACGGTTTTGGGCCCGTAAAATGCCAGGGTGGTATAGGAACCCCACAAGTGACCCCATTTTAGAAAAAAGACCCCCAAGGTATTCTGTTAGGTGTATGACGAGTGCAAAGAAGATTTTATTTTCTGTCAAAAGTTAGCGGAAATTGATTTTTATTGTTTTTTTTTCACAAAGTGTCATTTTTCACTAACTTGTGACAAAAAATAAAATCTTCTATGAACTCGCCATACACCTAACAGAATACCTTGGGGTGTCTTCTTTCTAAAATGGGGTCACTTGTGGGGTTCCTATACTGCCCTGGCATTTTAGGGGCCCTAAACCGTGAGGAGTAGTCTAGAAAACAAATGCCTCAAAATGACCTGTGAATAGGACGTTGGGCCCCTTAGCGCACCTAGGCTGCAAAAAAGTGTCACACATGTGGTACCGCCGTACTCAGGAGAAGTAGTATAATGTGTTTTGGGGTGTATTTTTACACATACCCTTGCTGAGTGGGAGAAATAGCTCTGTAAATGGACAATTGTGTGTAAAAAAAATCAAACAATTGTCATTTACAGAGATATTTCTCCCACCCAGCATGGGTATGTGTAAAAATACACCCCAAAACACATTATACTACTTCTCCTGAGTACGGCGGTACCACATGTGTGGCAATTTTTTACACCCTAACTGCGCTAAGGTGCCCAAAGTCCAATGAGCACCTTTAGGCTTTACAGGGGTGCTTACAATTTAGCACCCCCCAAAATGTCAGGACAGTGAACACACCCAACAAATGACCCCATTTTGGAAAGTAGACACTTCAAGGTATTCAGAGAGGGGCATGGTGAGTCCGTGGCAGATTTCATTTTTTTTGTCGCAAGTTAGAAGAAATGGAAACTTTTTTTTTTTGGTCACAAAGTGTCATTTTCCGCTTACTTGTGACAAAAAATAATATCTTCTATGAACTCACCATGCCTCTCAGTGAATACTTTGGGATGTCTTTTTTCCAAAATGGGGTCATTTTGGGGGTATTTATACTATCCTGGAATTCTAGCCCCTCATGAAACATGTCAGGTGCTCAGAAAAGTCAGAGATGCTGGAAAATGGGAAAATTCACTTTTTGCACCATAGTTTGTAAACGCTATAACTTTTACCCAAACCAATAAATATAGGCTGAATGGGTTTTTTTTATCAAAAACATGTTTGTCCACATTTTTCGTGCTGCATGTATACAGAAATTTTACTTTATTTTAAAAATGTCAGCACAGAAAGTTAAAAAAAAATCATTTTTTTGACAAAATTCATGTCTTTTTTGATGAATATAATAAAAAGTAAAAATCGCAGCAGCAATCAAATAGCACCAAAAGGAAGCTTTTTTAGTGACAAGAAAAGGAGCCAAAATTCATTTAGGTGGTAGGTTGTATGAGCGAGCAATAAACCGTGAAAGCTGCAGTGGTCTGAATGGAAAAAAAGTGCCTGGTCCTTAAGGGGGGGGGGTAAAGCCCACGGTCCTCAAGTGGTTAAAGCGCTAGTGCAGTGATCTGCAAACTTGGCTCTCCAGCTGTTAAGGAACTACAAGTCCCACAATGCATTTGCCTTTATGAATCATGACTGTGACTGTCAGACTCCTGCAATGCATTGATTTCACTCCCGTGTTTTCCGCTGATTGCAGGTATTTCCTCGATTAGTGGCAATCGCAAACACATTGCATGCAGCATTTTGCTGTGATTCTCGAGTGATCGCCGTACAGTGCTTAACAAAGCACTGATTGTGATCGTCAGGAATCGCAAGGGTGTTTTTACCGCACTAATTGCGGTAAAATCAACCGCGCAAAAAGGTAGCGCTAAGCTCTACTGTTTTGCTACTTATAGTAAGAATCTAACACCAGCAAACCCCCATGTTTTTCCTTACAAAGGTGAAAGTGGCAGCTTCCAAAGCTATCAAATTATAGATTTACTTAGGTCTTTTTTTTTCCGTAACAAATCACAAATGCATAAGCAGTGCAATGCAATTGTTTTGCCAATATTAGCTTGTGTTTTTTGTTTTTCTTTTGTGTGTTTTTTTTTAATGTGTCATCTTGGTTTAAATCTTCAATTGGATTTGCTAGTAAAAAAAACAAACATTAAAACATTCAAACATTTAGTATGTGGTTTTCTCCACTCCCACTGACTTTACACAGAAGCAAACATTCAGAATCTGCAGCAGGCAGTGTGTTTTACATTACCTTGCCGGTGTTGCTGCAATTAGAAAAATACAGGCATTCTGAAAATGACATTGAAAGCATATGTAGTAGAAATTGGCCCTTTATTTACAGAGCAGCATAGAGATGTCTCAGGCTATTGGGCATTGATCAGGGCCAGGTATGAAAATGAATAAGACTATCAGATATGATCAAAAGTATAATGGAGCAGGACAGTGGATGAGCCAGTGGTCATACCAGAGCATGGAGTTGCTGAAAGATAGAAGATTGGCAGGAGAGAGACTGTGGTCACATGCATGCACCAGCTATGAAAACTTTTTTTATTTTAATTAAAGTGTACCAGAGATCAATGTTTACTCAGAATCAGTACTTACCCTGAATCCCTCGCTGTCCTCCCGCGGTCTGCCGTTTAGCCGCCATCAGCCCCGGTAACTTGCTCAGTTGCGTCCAGTCTGAGTCTTCTGCTCATGCGCGAACCTACTGCGCATGTGCAGAAGACCCAGACTGACGTCAGAAGTTACCACGGCTGAACGGCAGACCGCAGGAGGACGGCGAGTATTGATTCTGACTAAACATTGATCTCTGGTTTCCTTTAAATGCAGGCTATTCTGAGTGTATGAAACAATACGTCTTTCTGTGAGTGCATGTATTTTGCCTTCAGCAGCACAAATACTCTTCAGAAACCCCATTATGTCCTATTTACTAGATGAGGATTTTATTAATTCCATTCCAGGTCTGCTGGATCACCTATGATCTCTACTATTCTCAATAAGTGCATTTGTGTATCGACACCAGTGTGTTACTGCTTTAGTTGCTTTAGTAAGTCCTATTAAGCACCAGCCATGGTAGTTAATAGACTTAAGAGCTCATAAAAATCAGTGGACTCATTCACATCTACTGTATTTTCTGGACCATAAGATGCTTGTGACCATAAGACACACCTAGGTTTAGAGGACAAAAAACAGGGAGAGAAAAAAAACTAAGTGCAATATTTATTTTAATATACTGTAGGGTATACCAAATTCTAACACCTATATTAGAATAAAATTTTGCACTTAGATGCTTCTATTTTTATTTCATTCATTACTTTCGCATGCCCCCCCCATTGAGATATTGAGAAAAAGAGAGCTACACCTATATTGTGGTTACCATCAGGGGCGTCGCTAGCCCTATTTTGGGGGGCACGTGCCCCCAATCTGTCCTGGGGTGCCCCGGATCTCTTCCCCAGGGGCGCCCGGCACTGCCCGCTGTCCCCTCCTGGCCGCCGCTGCCCCCCCCCCCCCCGGCTGTCCCCGCGGCCAGAGAGTCAGACCTCGATCAGCGGCGAGCAGATGGAGCAGGCGCTAGGACCTAGCGTACACCGCTGATATGCGGAAGTGACATCACTTCCGAAATATACAGCGTGGTGCGTCCGGCGCCCGCTGTATCTGGTCGGGTCACCCACTGATCGAGGTCTGCTGGCTGCGAGGTGAGGGGGGTCCCTGTTACTCACTACCTAACGGGGGGCGCCTGTCACTCACTATCTAAGGGGGGTCCCTGTCATTGACACTCACTATCTAAAGGGGGTCCCTGTCACTCACTATCTACTGGGGGTCCCCATCACTCACTATCTAACTGGGGTCCCTGTCACTCACTATCTAAAGGGGGTCCCTGTCACTCACTATCTAACGGGGGTCCCTGTCACTCACCATCTAAAGGGGGTCCCTGTCACTCCCTATCTAACGGGGGTCCCTGTCACTCACTATCTAACGGGGGGTCCCTGTCACTCACTATCTAACGGGGGTCCCTGTCACTGACACTTACTATCTAAAGCTGGTCCCTGTCACTCACTATCTAACGGGGGTCCCTGTCACTTACTATCTAAAGGGGGTCCCTGTCACTCACTATCTAACGGGGGTTCCTCTCACTCACTATCTAAGGGGGGTCCCTGTCACTCACTATCTAAAGGGGGTCCCTGTCACTCACTATCTAACGGGGGTCCCTGTCACTCCCTATCTAACAGGGGTTCCTGTCACTCACTATCTAAAGGTGGTCACTGTCACTCACTATCTAACAGGGGTTCCTGTCACTCACTATCTAAGGGGGGTCCCTGTCACTCACTATCTAATGGGGGTTCCTGTCACTCACTATCTAAGGGGGGTCCCTGTCACTCACTATCTAATGGGGGTCCCTGTCATTCACTATCTAACGGGGGTCCCTGTCACTCACTATCTAACGGGGGTCCCTGTCACTCACTATCTAACGGGGGTTCCTGTCACTCACTATCTAACGGGGGTCACTCACTCACTAACGGGGGTCCCTGTCACTCACTAACTGGAGTCCCTGTCACTCACTAACTAACCTGGGGGTCCCGGGTCACTCGCTATCTAACCTGGGGGTCCCTGTCACTCACTATCTAATGAGGGTCCCTGTCACTCACTATTTAACTGGGGTCCCTGTCACTCACTACCTAACCTGGGGGGCACCTGTCACTCACTAGCTAACCTGGGGGTCCCTGTCACTCACTACCTAACCTGGGGGGCTACCATATTAAGGGGGCATTCTGCCTATTTATGTGAAATGCTGTCTATTTATGTGCCTCATGACTGCTGAATTTGTCTTGTTGGGAGCCTTATGATTTGTTGGGGGCCTCAAGATTGCTGAATTTGTCTTGTTGGGGGCCTCATGATTTGTTGGAGGCCTCATGATTGCTGAATTTGTCTTGTTGGGGGCCTCATAATTTGTTGGGGGCCTCATGATTGCTGAATTTGTCTTGTTGGGGCCTCATGATTGCTGAATTTGTCATGTCGGGGGCTCATGATTGCTGAATTTGTCATGTCGGGGGCCTCACGATTGCTGAATTTGTCTTGTTGGGGGCCTCATGATTGCTGAATTTGTCTTGTTGGGGGTCACATGATTGCTAACTGCGAGACTATGGGAAAAGCTGAATCCTTATCATATGAGACAATAGCATTAAACCTACTTTTTTTTAGCTTTTTTTAAATCAGAAAATAAAACTGGGAGGTTCTAAAAAATTTAATACATTTTTCAGGAGTAGGATGGATGAAATTGTTTATCTTCACAGTTTATTTTCAACTTGGATTTTCCATAATGTTCAAGTATGAGTTAAAACGTTTGTACAGTATTTAGTTTAAATTGCTGTTGCCACTTTGCGATAGATAAGTGACTTTTGGGTTGCAATTTGGGCACTCGGCCTCCAAAAGGTTCGCCACCACTGTCCTAATCTAATGTCTCACCATTGCTAGGTTCATGTAAATTTGTCTCCACCCGTTACCACACCTACATTCTGGTCCATGGCCCACCCATTTTTCGGTGCTGCGCGATAAGCGCGCCGCACAACGGGATTCTCATATTTTTGGCACGCTAGCTGCAGTGTACTGAATTCTGCTTCCTACAGTATGTACAGTATACGCTGTTCTCTAGTGCCTGCACTGTGTGCTGATCTACCTCCAGTGTGTACAGTGTAAGGAGTGCCTTTACTGATTGTAAACCAGCTGTATTGTATGCTGATCCCTGCTACTTTCAGTATGTACAGTATTAGCTGTAAAGCCTGGTACACATACAATTTTGATTAGCCAATTTTAGCTCTGTTCATCAAATTCATTGTCTGTTGGCCCACTTACTGCACGGGGGTGGTAAAATTGGTCAGTGATTGACCAATCAAAATTGTATGTGCGTATACATCTTTGATCTATGCCTATACTGATTGTAAATTATCTAAATAAAGGACAGGGGGCTCCATCCAATATTTCGATGGGCAGGCCCGTTATCTGTAGCTTACACCGCTGCTAAGCTCATGTACATTTGGCCCCACCAATGGCCATGCCCACTCACCTCATGGCCACGCCCATTTTTGCCGGGGCTCATATACCTCCCCACCTAGTGCCCACAGGTGCCCCCGATCTCCAAGGACCCTAGAAACGCCCCTGGTTACCATTATCCTATTTATGGTTGTTGATGATCTTGACAGAGGATTGGGGAGTCTATTGTGGACTTGAGATCATGAAAGAGGATTGGGAGTGTATTGCGGAGCATGAGATCAGGAGCAACTGAACATGTTTTCTTAACCACCTTATAATGTCCGTTGTTAACAGCTGTTAAGCCTTTCTGTTTTACCTTATCACCAGCAGTCATGAACTGTTGGGGGAGAGAAGACAGCGCTGAAATCTTCCATACATGTTTATCTGGACATTGGGACTTTTCTTATTTATGTGGTTTACTAGTACTATTTGACTTTGGGGCTAATTCATTGTTCATATTAATCATTATACATTACTTTGAACAAAGGAAGTTAAACCATAATGTCCAAATGAAGCCCAAATGAATTTCAAAATAAGTTACCACAGGAACAACAGATAGCGATATAGATGTCTCTCTGGATCGCTAGAGAGGAGGCCAGCACCAATGGGGGACATACAGTGCGATGTGAAAGTTTGGGCAACCTTGTTAATTGTCATGATTTTCCCGTATAAATCGTTGGTTGTTACGTTAAAAAAATATCAGTTAAATATATCATATAGGAGACACACACAGTGATATTTGAGAAGTGAAATTAAGTTTATTGGATTTACAGAAAGTGCGCAATAATTGTTTAAAATAGGCAGGTGAATAAATTTGGGCACTGTTGTCATTTATTTTGATTCCAAAACCTTTAGAACTAATTATTGGAACTCAAATTGGCTCGATAAGCTCATTGACCCCTGACCTACATACACAGGTGAATCCAATTATGAGAAAGACTATTTAAACACTTGAGGACCGCCCCCAGCCGATGGGCGGCGGCAAAGTCCGGGCCCAAACGACCGCAATACGCCCATTGGCGGGGGCGGCTGCGGGAGTGGCTATGCGGCGATCGCGTCATTCGTGACGCGATCAGCCGCCGGGGACTGGCTCCGCCCACCGTTCGCTGTAACCCGCCGGCCGTTCGGAAGCGCCGGCGGGTTACTAGCACCCGGATCGCCGCTACACGCATGTATAATAGGCTTTGTAATGTTTACAAAGCCTATTATACTGGCTGCCTCCTGCCCTGGTGGTCCCAGTGTCCGAGGGACCACCAGGGCAGGCTGCAGCCACACTAGTCTGCACCCAAGCACACTGATTTCCCCCCCCCCTGCCCCCTGATCGCCCACAGCACCCCTCAGACCCCCCCCTGCCCACCCCCCAGACCACTGTTTGCACCCAGTCACCCCCCTAATCACCCATCAATCACTCCCTGTCACTATCTGTCAACGCTATTTTTTTTTTAGTCCCTAATCTGCCCCCTACTCCCTCCTGATCACCCCCCACCCCTCAGATTCTCCCCAGACCCCCCCCCCCAGACCCCCCCCCCCCTGTTTACTGTAAGCATCTATCCCCCCTGATCACCTGTCAATCACCTGTCAATCACCCGTCAATCACCCGTCAATCACCCCCTGTCACTGCTACCCATCAATCAGCCCCTAACCTGCCCCTTGCGGGTAATCTGATATCCCACCCACACCAATAGATCGCCCGCAGATCCGACATCAGATCACCTCCCAAGTGCAGTGTTTACATCTCTTCTCTCCTCTAAACACCCACTAATTACCCATCAATCACCCCCTATCACCACCTGTCACGGTTACCCATCAGATTAGACCCTAATCTGCCCCTTGCGGGCACCCAATCACCCGCCCACACACACAGATTGCCCTCAGACCCCCCCTTATCAATTCGCCAGTGCAATATTTACATCTGATATTCCCTGTAATAACCCACTGATCACCTGTCAATCACCTATCAATCACCCATCAATCACCCCCTGTCACTGCCACCCATCAATCACCCCCTGTCACTGCCACCCATCAATCAGCCCCTAACCTGCCCCTTGCGGGCAATCTGATCACCCACCCACACCAATAGATCGCCCGCAGATCCGACATCAGATCACCTCCCAAGTGCAGTGTTTACATCTCTTCTCTCCTCTAAACACCCACTAATTACCCATCAATCACCCCCTATCACCACCTGTCACTGTTACCCATCAGATTAGACCCTAATCTGCCCCTTGCGGGCACCCAATCACCCGCCCACACGCTCAGATTGCCCTCAGGCCCCCCCTTATCAATTCGCCAGTGCAATATTTACATCTGTTATTCCCTGTAATAACCCACTGATCACCTGTCAATCACCTATCAATCACCCCCTGTCACTGCCACCCATCAATCACCCCCTGTCACTGCCACCCATCAATCAGCCCCTAACCTGCCCCTTGCGGGCAATCTGATCACCCACCCACACCAATAGATCGCCCGCAGATCCGACATCAGATCACCTCCCAAGTGCAGTGTTTACATCTCTTCTCTCCTCTAAACACCCACTAAATACCCATCAATCACCCCCTATCACCACCTGTCACTGTTACCCATCAGATTAGACCCTAATCTGCCCCTTGCAGGCACCCAATCACCCGCCCACACGCTCAGATTGCCCTCAGACCCCCCCTTATCAATTCGCCAGTGCAATATTTACATCTGTTATTCCCTGTAATAACCCACTGATCACCTGTCAATCACCTATCAATCACCCCCTGTCACTGCCACCCATCAATCACCCCCTGTCACTGCCACCCATCAATCAGCCCCTAACCTGCCCCTTGCGGGCAATCTGATCACCCACCCACACCAATAGATCGCCTGCAGATCCGACATCAGATCACCTCCCAAGTGCAGTGTTTACATCTCTTCTCTCCTCTAAACACCCACTAAATACCCATCAATCACCCCCTATCACCACCTGTCACTGTTACCCATCAGATTAGACCCTAATCTGCCCCTTGCGGGCACCCAATCACCCGCCCACACCTCAGAACGCCCTCAGACCCCAGCCCTGATCACCTCGCTAGTGCATTGCTTGCATCTATTTCCCCCCTCTAATCACACCTTGAGACACCCATCAATCACCTCCTGTCACCCCCTAGCACACCTACCCATCAGATCAGGCCCTAATTTGCCCCGTGTGGGCTCCTGATCACTCGGCCAAACCCTCAGATCCCCCTCAGACCCCCTTCCGATCACCTCCCCAGTGCATTGATTGCATCTATTTTCCCCTCTAACCGCCCCCTGAGACACCCATCAATCACCTCCTGTCACCCCCCTAGCACTCCTATCCATAAGATCAGGCCCAAAACATCCTGTCATCTAAGAGGCCACCCTGCTTATGACCGGTTCCACAAAATTTGCCCCCTCATAGACCACCTGTCATCAAAATTTGCAGATGCTTATACCCCTGAACAGTCATTTTGAGACATTTGGTTTCCAGACTACTCACAGTTTTGAGCCCGTTAAATGCCAGGGCAGTATAGGAACCCCACAAGTGACCCCATTTTAGAAAGAAGACACCCCAAGGTATTCTGTTAGGTGTATGATGAGTTCATAGAAAATTTTATTTTTTGTCAAAAGTTAGCGGAAATTGGATTTTTATTGTTTTTTTCACAAAGTGTCATTTTTCACTAACTTGTGACAAAAAATAAAATCTTCTATGAACTCACCATACCCCTAACGGAATACCTTGGGGTGTCTTCTTTCTAAAATGGAGTCACTTGTGGGGTTCCTATACTGCCCTGGCATTTTAGGGGCCCTAAACCGTAAGGAGTAGTCTAGAAAACAAATGCCTCAAAATGACCTGTGAATAGGACGTTGGGCCCCTTAGGGCACCTAGGCTGCAAAAAAGTGTCACACATGTGGTATCGCCATACTCAGGAGAAGTAGTATAATGTGTTTTGTGGTGTATTTTTACACATACCCATGCTGGGTGGGAGAAATCTCTCTGTAAATGGACAATTGTGTGTAAAAAAAATCAAAAATGTGTCATTTACAGAGATATTTCTCCCACCCAGCATGGTTATATGTAAAAATACACCACAAAACACATTATACTACTTCTTCTGAGTACGGCGATACCACGTGTGACACTTTTTTGCAGCCTAACTGTGCTAAGGGGCCCAAAGTCCAATGAGTACCTTTAGGATTTCACAGGTCATTTTGAGACATTTGGGTTCAAGACTACTCCTCACGGTTTAGGGCCCCTAAAATGCCAGGGCAGTATAGGAACCCCACAAGTGACCCCATTTTAGAAAGAAGACACCCCAAGGTATTCTGTTAGGTGTATGATGAGTTTATAGAAGATTTTATTTTTTGTCACAAGTTAGCGGAAATTGATATGTATTGGGTTTTTTTTCACAAAGTGTCATTTTCCGCTAACTTGTGACAAAAAAAAATCTTCTATGAACTCACCATACTCCTAAAAGAATACCTTGGGGTGTCTTCTTTCTAAAATGGGGTCACTTGTGGGGTTCCTATACTGCCCTGGCATTTTAGGGGCCCTAAACCGTGAGCAGTAGTCTAGAATCCAAATGCCTCAAAATGACCTGTGAATAGGACGTTAGGCCCCTTAGCGCACCTAGGTTGCAAAAAAGTGTCACACATGTGGTATCGCCGTACTCAGAAGAAGTAGTATATTGTGTTTTGGGGTGTATTTTTACACATACCCATGCTGGGTGGGAGAAATCTCTCTGTAAATGGACAATTGTGTGTAAAAAAAATCAAACAATTGTCATTTACAGAGATATTTCTCCCACCCAGCATGGGTATGTGTAAAAATACACCCCAAAACACATTATACTACTTCTCCTGAGTACGGCGGTACCACGTGTGGCAATTTTTTGCACCCTAAGTGCGCTAAGGGGCCCAAAATCCAATGAGTACCTTTAAGATTTTACAGGTCATTTTGCGACATTTGGTTTCAAGACTACTCCTCACGGTTTAGGGCCCCTAAAATGCCAGGGCGGTATAGGAACCCCACAAATGACCCCATTTTAGAAAGAAGACACCCCAAGGTATTCCGTTAGGAGTATGGTGTGTTCATAAAAGATTTTATTTTTTGTCACAAGTTAGCGGAAAATGACACTTTGTGAAAAAAAAAACAATTAAAATCAATTTCCGCTAACTTGTGACAAAAAAAAAAATCTTCTATGAACTCACCATCCTCCTAACGGAATACCTTGGGGTGTCTTTTTTCTAAAATGGGGTAATTTGTGGGGTTCCTATACTGTCCTGGCATTTTAGGGGCCCTAAACCGTGAGGAGTAGTCTTGAAACGAAATTTCTCAAAATGACCTGTGAAATCCTAAAGGTACTCATTGAACTTTGGGCCCCTTAGCGCAGTTAGGGTGCAAAAACGTGCCACACATGTGGTATCGCCGTACTCAGGAGAAGTAGTATAATGTGTTTTGGGGTGTATTTTTTCACATACCCATGCTGAGTGGGAGAAATATCTCTATAAATAGACAATTGTGTGTAAAAAAAATAAAACAATTGTCATTTACGGAGATATTTCTCCCACCCAGCATGGGTATGTGTAAAAATACACCCCAAAACACATTATACTACTTCTCCTGAGTACGGCAATACCACATGTGTGGCACTTTTTTGCAGCCTAACTGCGCTAAGGGGCCCAAAGTCCAATGAGCATCTTTAGGCTTTACAGGGGTGCTTACAATTAGGCACCCTCCAAAATGACAGTGAACACACCCCACAAATGACCCCATTTTGGAAAGTAGACACTTCAAGGTATTCAGAGAGGAGCATAGTGAGTCCGTGGCAGATTTAATTTTTTTTTTGTCGCAAGTTAGAAGAAATGGAAACTTTTTTTTTTGTTGTCACAAAGTGTCATTTTCCGCTAACTTGTGACAAAAAATAAAATCTTCTATGAACTCACCATGCCTCTCACTGAATACTTTGGGATGTCTTCTTTCCAAAATGGGGTCATTTGGGGGGTATTTGTACTATCCTGGAATTTTAGCCCCTCATGAAACCTGACAGGTGCGCAGAAAAGTCAGAGATGCTTGAAAATGGGAAAATTCACTTTTGGCACCATAGTTTGTAAACGCTATAACTTTTACCCAATCCAATAAATATACACTGAATGTTTTTTTTTTATCAAAGACATGTAGCAGAATAACTTTCGCGCTCAAATGTATAGGAAATTTTACTTTATTTGAAAAATGTCAGCACAGCAAGTTAAAAAAGTCATTTTTTTGCCAAAATTCATGTCTTTTTTGATGAATATAATAAAAACTAAAACTCGCAGCAGCAATCAAATAGCAGCAAAAGAAAGCTGTATTAGTGACAAGAAAAGGAGGTAAAATTCCTTTAGGTGGTAGGTTGTATGGCCGAGCAATAAACCATGAAAGCTGCAGTGGTCTGAATGGAGAAAAAGGCTCTGGTCCTTAAGGGGCGAAAAGACTGTGGTCCTTAAGTGGTTAAGGTGGTCAATTGTAAGTTTCCCTCCTCTTTTCATTTTCTCTGAAGAGTAGCAACATGGGGGTCTCAAAACAATTCTCAAATTACCTGAGGACAAAGATTGCTCACCATCATGGTTTATGGGAAGTTTAAGCTTTGTTTGTGAACACGATTTCTATATTTACCTATATATACTATATACTTCAGACGAGAGGAAGATACGCTCCTCCAGTCATGCCACATATCACACCCCTAGTCAGGCATGTCATGAAGAACTTCCCTTTTGAAGGCACACATATATATATATATATATATATATATATATATATATATATATATATATATACTTGCGTTATAATAAAAGGTAGAGGTGTATTTGCTTCATAATGAAGGGGGCAGGTGCATTTGTTTCCAGAAAATGGGGTTTCCCTCTGGGCTATGTATATTGTTAATGGCTTGTAACTAATTTCTTACATTAGTTATTTTGTAAATATACAATGCACTGACTGGCATACAGAGCATCTCTGTATTAGAATTTTGTTCCTGTCAGTGGTAATCACATCCTGAACAATTCTTTCAGTGAAAGCAATTTCATGTTAACAGCAACAAGTTCCGCTGAGAGTGAAAGCTGTAAAAATAGATATAGCTCATTTTGTCTATTGTCTTCCTTTGGTGAAATTTTAGTAAACGAAAGTGAAGGAGAAGAGGGGAAAAAATGAACGCCAGTGCTTCCATCTCCCAAACATGCTGTTTATGTTGCACATATTTAAGCAGGATATCCTTGTGAAAGCTTGTTAACCCCGTTATTGAACTCAGTGCAGAGCTCACATTGTCATATAAAGCAGCAGAGATTCCTGGGCTGCTTTATGAAACTTGACAATCCTCCCGCTCCCCATTATAAGCCTTTTTGTTATGCGGCAATTCTGAAAATAAAAAATGATAAATAGCATTGGCTGAAAACCTGGGGTCTGTCTGGCAGATTGGAAATGTGCAGGAAAAGACAGTAGGGCTTAGAAAATAAAATCAAGACCTTGGTAAATGAGGTGTTTGGCTGAACGTACACAGTCACCTGGAATAGCACAGGATTTTCTTGAATGCTTAATGAAAGCTGACAGCCCATATTGTTTGCCTCTTAATAAGTCTGCCATGCTTATGGAAACTGGGGTGCATAGATCTGGCATTGCACAGGTTGAGTCACAAAAGAGCATTAGATGAAAAGATGGAAACACCATGTCAGAAAGGCTTGGTGCCGACAAGTGGCATAAGGGATTTCAGAATTTCCCATCCACCCATTTTGTGTGCATTGTTTGTCAGCTGTTATCTCCATTGTGTTTAAAAGCAAAAATCGCAGACAGGCTTGTTTGAAATAGCAAAAGGCAAAGTAAGGTAACCCACAGTAACCAATCAGAATGTTTTCTTTCACTGCTCTGAGATGTAAGCTGTGATTGGTTGCTATATAACTTTGCACTTTGGCATGTTATATACAGTGTTATACGAAGTATCTTTTATAATTGCTACTCTACTAACTAGTACTATTGTTTATTTTTTATGTTATTTGTGATTTGTCTGGATTTCGGCACTCTTGACTGCTGTTATGGAAACAGGAAATTTGGGCGCCCCCTAGCGGCATAGGTTTGGGCCCTGCCACGAGTTCCCATTGAATTATCAGTAAAGAGGGGACATTTGGGATAAATATCAAGAGTTTTGTGGCCGAGGCACCCAAAAATTAACATTTTTCGTGGGCATTTTCACAGGGGTTTTCTTTTTAATGTGGCAGTGGGGATGGTTAAGGTTAGCCGTGGGGGGTAGGAGTGTGAAGGTTGCCATCGGGGTAGGAGGGGTAAGGTTAGCAATGGGGGGGGATAAGTTTAGGTGGGTGGTTATGTTTAGGCATCGATAGTGGGAGGGTTCAGTATAAGAATAGGCTTAGGCTAAGCTGTAGTAAAATATCGGTATTTAACCACTTCCCTACTAAGGGTTTTTTTCCCTTCTAGACCAGAGCAATTTTCATCTGTCAGCACTCCTCCCGTTCATTTGCCAATCGCTTTATAGCTACTTATAACAATGAAATTATCTACATCTTGTTTTTTTCACCACCAAATAGGCTTTCTTTGGGTGGTACATTCTGCAAATAATGATTTTATTCTAAATGCATTTTAATGGGAATAATAAGAACAAAATTGAAAAAATGTATTATTTCTCAGTTTTCGGCCATTATAGTTTTAAAATAAAATGTTCTACTGTGGATAAAACCTAAACATTTTATTTATTTGTACCTAGTACAATGTATGGCGCCAATATTTTATCTGCAAATAAAAGTGATTTTTTTTTCCGTTTTGCATCCATCACTAATTAAAAGCCCATATTTTCAAAAATAACAGTAATATACTGTCAGGACATATATATTAAAAAGTTCAGCACCTAAGGTAACTATTTATGTATTTTTTTGAACTTGTCATTTTTGTATTTTTTTATATGCAATTTTTTTTGGGTAACTATGGGAGAGTGGGGGAGGTAGGGGGTTAATTTTAATGGTATATATGTTATTTTTTTATTAAATAAAATGTATGTAGGTGTAATTTTACTATTTGCCCACAAGATGTCCTCACGCATTTTCTTCCTGTCCCATACTAATAGCACGCGAACAGGAAGTGTAATGCGTGTAAGTGTAATTTTGTTTTGTTACATTGACTGCAGGCATCTCATTGATGCCAGTGATCATTGACAGGGATCGTGGCGAGGGCCGTCTATCTACACACATGTGCGGGAACTGAAGTCCTGCAGTAGATATACTGCCACAGGAAGCGAAAGTGGTTAATACAGATATTTTACTATCGTTTTTTCCACTAGAAGAGTGGTAAATTTACCAATATTCTACCTTTGGCTTTTCTGGGCATTGAAATTTCTGGGCACCCTTTTTGATGTACAAGCTGTTTGTGCAGATTTTTTTTTTCTGTATAAATAAATATGCTAGCACATTAGGATATCAGTGTTTTAAATTATGAAACTGAAATAACAAGCATTTTTCCACTCTTTTTTGCACCTCTTTAAGAACCTGTAATGGAATACCATTCAGATAAAAACGAGCAGACATTTTGTCAGGTACGGAAGTATTAATAGAAGACTGTTCATCTAGGTTCAGCATGAGGACGAAGGTTGATGGACGACCAAAGTTCGTTCATGGGTTTCAACAATCCTATATGGACAAAGGAATTATTGTCTGTTAAGCTGTGGAGCACTAAAGAACAGCAGCAATCATCTATATTAGGCTGGGCCCAACTGTCCCGTAATCTTTAATTCCCCAAGAGCTAAATGTTCTTTTGTTCAGCCAGTGATTAAAGCAGAGTACATAAAAGTGGTGATATTGTGCTTATGATTTATCGATGCTATTTACCTCTTGCCTTTGAGAGATTTATAAACTCCATGTACTCTGTAGCATGTAGCCAATACATGTTCCCACAGTGAAGGTCGCCTGTTTAAGACTATAATAAAGGAAAGCTAGTTAGGTAATAAAAGACTGCAATGTTTGGCCTTGTAAGTATCTAACTCAGTATATGCCACAATTATCTTGTTATGCATAGGAACAGCGAGTTGCTAGAGCATCACTGGCTTGAAAACTGTAAATGCTTGTCTTTCACATTAGTGTTGACTCATGTGAGAGCATCATCACTCATCTGAAGGGAAGATATTTGCATATTTAGAAGTCAGTCATTTCAGCGCATGTGGACAGTGCGCACTGGCCTTGCTAAGACATTAGATTAAGGAATTGTTCCATCAGTGTAGAAAATGTAATGCTAGATAGTTGATAAAAATGCCACAAACAGTTTCTGTGTTGTACTCTCTTCATCCACCATTATGTCACAACATCCCCTAATCGCTTCATAGGAGTGAATTGATAAATGATGAATCTGTTTCTCATAGGTTATATATGCGAAAATAGACACAGGTAGTATGAAGCATGTTGGAAGTATAGAATGAAAATTCAAAATTGCCAGTAATTTAAAACAATTTTCAGGAACATTTGCAGCTGAAAGGTTAAACAAGTGATGTACATAATAAGCTAGTCATAGTTCACTTTTAAAGAAGTGTGTGATTATCATGTCTATGGGAACCCATTGTATTCACATAGCACACCCATCTCATAATTAAGGGTGCTTTCACACTATGTGCCTTGTGCAATTACACAACACGCTACCGCATGTTAAAGTGGTATTGTCACCATAAAAATCAAATTTCAACAGCAACTGGTCTGAGTGTATTAAGTGATAAAGATGCTAATATTGCATTCAAAACTTGCAAAACTTTTTCTGCTGTTATGGTTTGTAGTTATCACAAACTTTAGGAGAACTGTCCCTATTGCCAAATAGTGCCAAAGAGTTGAATGCTGGGAGTTATTTTTATCTCTATAATATATTCCTCCTCTTCCATTTATTTCCCTGCCTAGCTGATTACTTGTGTTTACAAGCAAGGCTGAGGTGACTCAGTGATTGGATGTGTAAATAAAAAAAAGACAGTGCAGTTGTTAGTATACACCTCAGTGGGAGTGTCTGAAGACTCTGGGAGGAGGGCAGCTAATGAATACACAATGAGCAAGAGAACGGAGGGGGGGGGGGGGAAACAAGAGTCAGGGAGGATATGATGTCAGCATTAGCTTGGCAAGGCCACTGCCTAGAATAGGATTTTCTGCTTTTCCTTTATAAAATTCACAAGAATCATTACGTGGATAGCACAATACATCTGTTATGTAAGTAGAAGTAGTATTTATCTACTTATATATGTGTTTTCTATTTCTAGGTTAACATGGGTGTCGCTTGTTCTTTAATGCACCTCCCATACCACTGTATTGGCATGCCTATGCCTCTGCATTGAAAATACCTTGCCTACATAGGGCTTGATTCACAAAACGGTGCTAACTGTTAGCACACTTTGAAAAGTGCTTTGCGCAAAATTTCGCGTGTTAACGGTTATTGCGTGAAAAAATTCGCGTTTGCACGTTAACGCGAATTTTTCGTGCGTTAACTGTCACGTTCGCGGTAAGAAATTTGCGTGTTCGTGCAAAAAACTTGCGTTAATGCGCGAAAACATTTTTTCCGCGCAATAACCGTTTTTCGTGCGAAACGCGATTTGTAATACGCGAAAAGCCGTGCTAACTGCTGTGCTAACAGTTAGCACCGTTTTGTGAATCAAGCCCATAGTGTTTCTGGATAGCAAGTTTGAAAATATGCCTGTTCCATAGCATTTGGCCATTCTATAATAATATGTGGATTTGAATGCACCAGTGTGCAGTGAGCTATGTGCAAGTTATAGGGCATGCCTTATGCATATTGTGAGCCTGCCCTAAACATGTACAGTAAACACGGGAGATGGAGTTATGCCACATAATTTTGCAGAAGGGGAAATCATGTAGAAGAAGAATAAAATGGTAGTGACACATGATCAATCTATAAGTCTCTGATAGGCTGGCTATAATCACATATGTATGTATCGCTTCTGCTTCCTGTGTTCAATAACCTCTGCTCTGGGCTCTTAGGCCTCTGCTCTTAGGCCTCTGCTCTTAGGCCTAGCTAAATGTGTGCCTAACAAAATGAAAAAGCACGCGGCATGCGGTAGGATGTTCTCGGAAGCATTATAACACAGCACACGGGAATGCACACTGTAGTGTGAATGATAACATGAAATCTATAGACTTTCATACTACCTGAGTTGCGGACAGTATGTGCGGTGCATCGTGACGGACAGCAACACACATAAGAGTGATTGAACCCTGCGCCATTTTCAAGCATTGCCAAAGTTTGCATCATCTTCCATCTCCACATTGTGAGAAGCAATTACTTAGAAAAGATTGAAAGTTGGTTATTAGAAAGAAAGGAATGGGCTCCTGCTTAACTACCTAACGACCGCTTCATGTCAATTGGTGTGAACGTGGCGGCAGCCCCAAGACTGCCTAACGCCAAATGACGCGCATCTCCACTCTGTCATCAGTCCAGACGCGTATCTACCAGCATGCACATATGTCATTTGCCCTGGGCGCCCGCTTCTCCAGACAACTAGGGGCGCAGACTGACTATATCATTCATAGTTATCACATGCGCCGTCATTAGCAAGTGATCGGCACCTGATTTCCTCTATCACATCAGTTGTATACAGCCACGCTAGAAACAGCCTCCTTGTATTTCCTGCAGAAGCCCCGCCCAGAATTCTCCGCCTTCTCCAGTCTGCTGTGTGAGTGAGATCAGATGTGCACAGCATGGCACTCAGTCTCTGCCCACAGCCGCAGCCTCCTCTTTGAGCCCGCCCACTGCACACCACAAAAGGAAACATCCTGTACTCCTAAGTTACTAGGTGTATGTAAATAGGATAGGATAGGGGGGGGGGTGTCTTGTAGTGCTGTGTGTGTGGTGTGGCTGGGACTTGTAGTGCTGCGTGTGTGGTGTGGCTGGGACTTGTAGTGCTGCGTGTGTGGTGTGGCTGGGACTTGTAGTGCTGCGTGTGCGATGTGGCTGGGACTTGTAGTGCT
The DNA here is from genome assembly GCF_040937935.1 of Hyperolius riggenbachi. NCBI lineage: Eukaryota > Metazoa > Chordata > Amphibia > Anura > Hyperoliidae > Hyperolius > Hyperolius riggenbachi. The sequence goes on along the minus strand of NC_090647.1, from coordinate 247,785,862 downwards.
GCGTGTGTGGTGTGGCTGGGACTTGTAGTGCCGTGTGTGGTGTGGCTGGGACTTGTAGTGCCGTGTGTGGTGTGGCTGGGACTTGTAGTGCTGTGTGTGTGGTGTGGCTGGGACTTGTAGTGCTGCGTGTGTGGTGTGGCTGGGACTTGTAGTGCTGCGTGTGTGGTGTGGCTGGGACTTGTAGTGCTGCGTGTGTGGTGTGGCTGGGACTTGTAGTGCTGCGTGTGCGGTGTGGCTGGGACTTGTAGTGCTGCGTGTGTGGTGTGGCTGGGACTTGTAGTGCTGCGTGTGTGGTGTGTCTGGGACTTGTAGTGCTGCGTGTGTGGTGTGGCTGGGACTTGTAGTGCTGCGTGTGTGGTGTGGCTGGGACTTGTAGTGCCGTGTGTGGTGTGGCTGGGACTTGTAGTGCCGTGTGTGGTGTGGCTGGGACTTGTAGTGCTGTGTGTGTGGTGTGGCTGGGACTTGTAGTGCTGTGTGTGTGGTGTGGCTGGGACTTGTAGTGCTGTGTGTGTGGTGTGGCTGGGACTTGTAGTGCTGTGTGTGTGGTGTGGCTGGGACTTGTAGTGCTGCGTGTGTGGTGTGTCTGGGACTTGTAGTGCTGTGTGTGTGGTGTGGCTGGGACTTGTAGTGCTGCGTGTGTGGTGTGTCTGGGACTTGTAGTGCTGTGTTTGTGTGTGGTGTAGCTGGGCTGGGACTCTTAGTGCTGTGTGTGTGGTGTGTCTGGGACTTGTAGTGCTGCGTGTGCGGTGTGGCTGGGACTTGTAGTGCTGCGTGTGTGGTGTGGCTGGGACTTGTAGTGCTGCGTGTGTGGTGTGGCTGGGACTTGTAGTGCCGTGTGTGGTGTAGCTGGGACTTGTAGTGCCGTGTGTGGTGTGGCTGGGACTTGTAGTGCTGTGTGTGTGGTGTGGCTGGGACTTGTAGTGCTGTGTGTGTGGTGTGGCTGGGACTTGTAGTGCTGTGTGTGTGGTGTGGCTGGGACTTGTAGTGCTGTGTGTGTGGTGTGGCTGGGACTTGTAGTGCTGTGTGTGTGGTGTGGCTGGGACTTGTAGTGCTGTGTGTGTGGTGTGGCTGGGACTTGTAGTGCTGTGTGTGTGGTGTGGCTGGGACTTGTAGTGCTGTGTGTGTGGTGTGGCTGGGACTTGTAGTGCTGCGTGTGTGGTGTGTCTGGGACTTGTAGTGCTGTGTGTGTGGTGTGGCTGGGACTTGTAGTGCTGCGTGTGTGGTGTGTCTGGGACTTGTAGTGCTGTGTTTGTGTGTGGTGTAGCTGGGCTGGGACTCTTAGTGCTGTGTGTGTGGTGTGTCTGGGACTTGTAGTGCTGCGTGTGCGGTGTGGCTGGGACTTGTAGTGCTGCGTGTGTGGTGTGTCTGGGACTTGTAGTGCTGTGTGTGTGGTGTGGCTGGGACTTGTAGTGCTGTGTGTGTGGTGTGGCTGGGACTTGTAGTGCTGTGTGTGTGGTGTGGCTGGGACTTGTAGTGCTGTGTGTGTGGTGTGGCTGGGACTTGTAGTGCTGCGTGTGTGGTGTGGCTGGGACTTGTAGTGCTGCGTGTGTGGTGTGTCTGGGACTTGTAGTGCTGCGTGTGCGGTGTGGCTGGGACTTGTAGTGCTGCGTGTGTGGTGTGGCTGGGACTTGTAGTGCTGTGTGTGTGGTGTGTCTGGGACTTGTAGTGCTGTGTTTGTGTGTGGTGTAGCTGGGCTGGGACTCTTAGTGCTGTGTGTGCGGTGTGGCTGGGACTTGTAGTGCTGTGTGTGTGGTGTGGCTGGGACTTGTAGTGCTGTGTGTGTGGTGTGGCTGGGACTTGTAGTGCTGTGTGTGTGGTGTGGCTGGGACTTGTAGTGCTGTGTGTGTGGTGTGGCTGGGACTTGTAGTGCTGTGTGTGTGGTGTGTCTGGGACTTGTAGTGCTGCGTGTGTGGTGTGTCTGGGACTTGTAGTGCTGTGTGTGTGGTGTGGCTGGGACTTGTAGTGCTGCGTGTGTGGTGTGTCTGGGACTTGTAGTGCTGTGTTTGTGTGTGGTGTAGCTGGGCTGGGACTCTTAGTGCTGTGTGTGCGGTGTGGCTGGGACTTGTAGTGCTGTGTGTGTGGTGTGTCTGGGACTTGTAGTGCTGCGTGTGCGGTGTGGCTGGGACTTGTAGTGCTGCGTGTGTGGTGTGTCTGGGACTTGTAGTGCTGTGTTTGTGTGTGGTGTAGCTGGGCTGGGACTCTTAGTGCTGTGTGTGCGGTGTGGCTGGGACTTGTAGTGCTGTGTGTGTGGTGTGTCTGGGACTTGTAGTGCTGTGTGTGTGGTGTGGCTGGGACTTGTAGTGCTGCGTGTGTGGTGTGTCTGGGACTTGTAGTGCTGTGTGTGCGGTGTGGCTGGGACTTGTAGTGCTGCGTGTGCAGTGTGGCTGGGACTTGTAGTGCTGCGTGTGCGGTGTGGCTGGGACTTGTAGTGCTGCATGTGCGGTGTGGCTGGGACTTGTAGTGCTGCGTGTGTGGTGTGGCTGGGACTTGTAGTGCTGCGTGTGCGGTGTGGCTGGGACTTGTAGTACTGCGTGTGCGGTGTGGCTGGGACTTGTAGTGCTGCGTGTGTGGTGTGTCTGGGATCTGAAGTGCTGTGTTTGGGATCTGAAGTGCTGTGTGTGGTTTTCATTTGTCACTTGGGGGGGGGGGGGGAAGGCCTCACACTACCTGCAATTGTCACTTGGGGAAGCTGCATTTATAGCTTGGGAGGCCTCACATTAGCTGCATTTATCACTTGAGGGCCTCAGTCAGGCCATGCACACCCTGCCCACTACCACAACCCCTCCCCCCAATGAAAAATACCTACCGAGTTAATGACTCCACCCGTCTGTAAAAAAATTGTCTACGTTCTTTAACCTTTTGTCCAGGAAAAATTGCATCAAACCCCCGCCGCCCCCCCCCATTCCCAAAAGGGGCGCAATTTAATTGCTTGCCATGGGCGCCGTCATCCCTAGATACGCCTCTGCAGTCTCCCAGCAGCAATCTCCGCTAGGAGACTGTTAGGGCTGGTTCAGATGGACGTTTGGAGGCGTTGCGTTCGTTGGCGTCGCGTTCAGCAGCGTTCGTGTGCGTTTGGATGCGGTCGCGTTTTTTCTTCCCCTAGGGGGACATTAGCCGTCGCGGTTAACCTCCCCTGGAAGCTACATGTAGCTTCCAGGGGCTGCTTGAACGCCAGGGAAAATCGGGACCCAAACGCCGCGTTTGTGTAAACGCGCTTGAAAGCTTGGTACAAACGCTCCCATTCACTTGAATGGGAGCGTTTAACACCAAGCCCTGAACGCTGGCTGTAAATGCTCTGCAAGCGTCCGTCTGAACCAGCCCTTAGAGTGTGAAACTGCCATCTATTTACATTGTACAGCACTGAGATCTAAGGCAGCGCTGTACTGGGTGTGTCACGGCTGTCCCCTCTGGAGGCACAAAGGTGATCGTCTATGACAGCCGATCGCTGTGATTGGCTGGCAGGGGAAGAGAGGGGCGGGTAGAAAAAATTTTTATATTTATTTTAAAAAAAGATACAAATAAAAATAAATAAATAAACATGCTGGCAGGGATCAGAGCCCACCAACAGAAATCTCTGTTGGTGGGCAGAAAAAGGGGGGGGGGGGGAATCACTTGTGTGCTGAGTTGTACAGCCCTGAAGTGAGGTGTTAAAGCTGCAGCGGCCTAAATTGTAAAAAATTGCCTGGTCACTAGGGGGGTGTAAGCCCACGGTCCTCAAGGGGTTAAATAGACCGTAATGCACCCAACTCCACCAAGTGAGAATATATACTAAACACTTTATCAGCACAATTCTTAAAAAAAGAGGATTATATACCTACCTAGATGAACTATCTAGTGCAAAAGTATATTGTCAGAAAGATAGATAACACTAAAGACCCATTAATACACAGAACAATGTGGATGTTGAATATGTAATGACATAAAACAGAATACAAGAGAGGAACCAGAGTTGGACCATCTGTTATTGAATTATGATTTTTCCAATTATAGCAGCAGTTCTAATAAAAATAGCATATTTGAGAAGAAGGAAGAGGGAGAAACTATATACAGGTAAGAGATGGTTAATTACTGTGAGAAGGACCTAAGGGTGCTTGAAATAAAAAATCAGTGCTTGAAAGCAATGGCTAGACTAGATTGAGTTAACTTTGTGAAGAAAACCAGGATCGTGGAGTGTCAAGAGGAAAGAGAGAAAGAGAGAGCACTAAGTGGTACTTGAACCACTATATACATTATTGTTTTCTGATCACTTGCTTAATTGGCTTATTAATATAAAGAGTATTCCCATTCTAATGCAATAAAAGAAAATAATGAGTTGCAATAAACTCAAAGCCATCCCTTGCAATCTTATTATCCTTCCTGTAAAAGTAATTACTAAACTACATGTAAATGTGGTAACATAAGTCTTAGCCTCCTTTGTTTCCCCAACGTTATCATAGAATTAGCACTTGTTTAAAGCAGCATTGAACTTACATAATGAAAATGAAGCTAACTGTAATGATGCACATGCATCCTTCTTTAGCCTTAAAGGAAACATGAGATGGTACACTGTGTCTGATTTATATTGACCTGGGGCATCCTCCAGCTACATGTGGACTGTGGGCTCCCTCGCTGTCCTCCATAGCGGCTCTGTTGTGCCGTAGAAAGCTCTGATAGTTTGGCTTGTCACGAGCGGTCAGGGCTCTTCTGCACATGCCCAGGCCAGCCGTGCACCCCAGTTGCACTCCTATGGCCAAGAGTGTTCTGCATCTGTGTGAAAAAAACATCAGATAAATACCCTGAATCAATGCTGCCAGGAATTACCTAGTAATTATAGCCATGCACATCATTCAATGCAAAGGAAGCATCCAAGCCCCCTTTGAATGCAGATATAGAATGTGCCATAACTACCTTCTGTAGTAATACATTCCACATGTTAATCACTGTTACTGTAAAGAATCCTTTCCTAAATAAATAGACAAAAGATTTGCCAATTGTAGTAGCAGTTTTCCTCCATGTGCAGATCATGTCCCCTAGTCCTTTGCAGAAGCCTATGGACAAAAAGCTGATCTGCCAAGCTTTACTATTGCCCTCTGATGTACAGTATTTATATGTTTATTAGATCTCCTCCAAGGCATCTTTTCTCCAGACTAAATAAAGCTGTATTGGTATGTGAGACCTTCCATCCTTCTGATCAATGTTATTGCTCATCTCTGTTCCCGCTCCAGAACTGCAATGACCCTCCTGTAATACGGTGCCAAGACCTGTATTGCATATTCCATTAATGGCCTTACAAAAGAGCTAAACAGAGGCAGCATTATGCTATCATCCCAAGTTTTTATTTCCCTTTTAATGCATCCCAAAATGTTATCATTGAGCCCTACTGTTAGTTTCATTTTAATTGTGTTAGTTCAGGTCCACTTTAAAAGAACTTGACATTGGTTGGGAAATGAAGCATACACAAAAATGCCGCTGGCAAAAATAATGGATATGTCTTTACATTGAACCAATGGAGTCTACATTTAGTTTAATACAATGCATTGTAAGAAAGGCAGATAATTTGTTACAAATTCTAGAGCATAAAGCCATTGACACTTTTCTGTTTTAAATGTAAGTGCTTGGAACACATTAGGAATGTCGTTTTTTGACTCTTACGTGTATTAGTGATTAATTAGGCCCCCTAGGCTACTGATTCCAAGTTGCCCCAGTTACAAAAACATTTATCTTTGAAAATCCTCATTTCTTAGGCTTCAATGATTTTGTAGAATCCCTTAGATTATACGGACAAGACTAGGGTCTGGTTTCACTGTACCACATATAACTAATCATGTCTTCAAGTTAGCATATTAAACAACTACACAAAGTGCTGTCAATGCCAAGGGGAAAAGTAGCATGTCTTGACTTTACAGCATACCTTACTCCAAAAAAAAAAAAAGGTTTCTAATAAGACAGCAGGCAGAATATAGTCCAGACTCCAGATTATCTTTATTTCAAGTCCTGGACAGAAGTGAGTAGTTAATTAATAATCAGAATAATAATCTGAACATTTATATAGCGCTTTTCTCCTGTCAGGCTCAAGACACTCAAGAGCTGCAGCCACTGGGACGCCCTCAAGAGGCCACTCTGCAGTGTTAAGCCCAATCTACACGATACGATTCTTTGTGCGATTCGATTACAATTCTATTTACGATCCGATTAAATCCGACATGTCCGATTGGAATTCGATTCAATTCAATTTTCCATTGCAAAACAATGGCAAATCGAATTGAATCAAATCCAGATCGGACATGTCGGATTTAATCGGATCGTAAATAGAATTGTATTCGAATCGCACAAAGAATCGTATCGTGTAGATGGGGCTTTAGGGAGTCTTGCCTTGAACTCCCTACTGAATAGGTACTGTTTGGCCAGTAAATCTGATAGGACACTATTTAATGCTGCATATCAGATCAGACTAAACATTCTGTGTATCCCCCCAGTCTTTGGATACATAGTGCTGATGTTACAAACAGGATAGCAGTCAAAAAAGTCAAAAAACTGTCATGGCGAAAGATATAAAGATATACCAGTGGAAACAAAGAGATGTACATAGATTTAAGTCAACTAAAATGATGTTTCATGATAATCTCAGTCAAAACGCTAGTGTGAGTGCAGGTGTCTCCTGAGGTCCTTGATGATGTCATTAACAATCCATTTGTTGAATTACTAAAGAATATCACTATTGTTATTACTTTGCTAAGCAAAGCACCATGTCGGTACAGCGATCATGTCAGCCGCCCTTTCCTGTGACGTGCCGGAGTTATGTGCTTGAAACTCATAACATTTTAGCCACTAAGTCCCAACTTCTAATGCAAAAAGCATAGGGAAGCAGCATCTGACAGTTACCTAATTCCAGCTGAGCTTTTTTGGCAATCAAGCTTTCACATCCAGCCCAATCATTCCTGTTGGTGTATGCATGTTATGTGATGTCACATGAAATGACACTAGATGATTCATGATGAGAAGGATAGATGCAAGAGCTGAATAGTAAACAAACTCCTGTTGAAGAATCTATTTAAGATATCAAATTCTACTACCTCATGGCTACAGTGCATTAAAAGGGGTGGGTTATTATATAAACTGTTAGACTGTACTGTGGACAGGTGCACAGCAGAGAAGCTATGACAGCAGAAACTGCTCCTAACTCAAGTTATAGTCTCTATGGGTTCTGCTATGGATGTTCTTACTTTTTGACAGTAGGAGGAGACACACCATACTAACCACACACACTCGCAAATGGACAATAAGAGGATGAGCAATAACTTTAGTCAGCAGCTAACAGAAGAATTTAGTAGGTAGACAAGGATGTGTATAGGCAAGGATGTGAGTGTGGGTACTTTCCCCAAGTCGGGAAAAGACCCTCTCACTACCATAATTAGCTGACTTGCCACTTATTATGCCCCAAGACAAGTGTCTTTGTGACTCATCTTTTTCAGTGATGTTTCCATGCAGGCTGCCAGGCTGTGCAGATGAAATCAATAAGAAATATGCAAATATTATTTGAAAACAATTAATAAAAACCATTAGCACTATTCATTTGTACCAGTCTCAATAATTCAGTTATCTTTTCTCATGACTTTTCTTTCTCACCTTTCCACAAACAACCATAATATTAGTCCATTAACAGCAGCCAGGTGGTCTCAGAAATGTATTACGTAAATGTATTATAAAGTAAGGTTAGAGAAATCATTGTAGGAGGGCTCTACTACATAAATCTTTTCTTATGAGTCATTTCACATTTTCTTATCTATGTAATTAATTACATAGCAAATGCAAAACGTACTCCATTATAAAGTGAGAAAATATTATCAAGCGTTCATTAAACACAGCCTGCTCATCCTGGGAAGATAAAAGTTTGCTGGATGCTGAGAATCTTTGATAAAGCTTATAGTTGGGACAAATAATGGGAAAATAGTTTAATGCAGATATTCTCAAGCTGTCACATGGGCCTAACAGGTGAGGTTCATAGTCATTTCTACAGCAGTTCAGGAAGCTAACTGACAACAGATGGCCAGGATTTTTTGTTTCCTGTCCACCACCTACAACCAAAAAACTGCAATAAAAATATCATACATGTGCCACATGATGGGGTTTTGATGCACTGCAGGGTGTTAAGGGACACAGCACAAAGGTGTGTGAAAGAAGATGGCCCACCTGCAAGTCATTGTTCTGCCTACTGTTCTCTATGGGTGGAGGGCTTAAAGCGGAACTGTACTGAATAAATCTTAACAAATAAAATTTGTATTTTTTACAAAATTACTTTGTAAATTATTTAGTCAGTGTTTGCCCATTGTAATATCTTTCTTCACACTGATTAGCATTATTAAATTTATCCGAGTGGCAACATCATTCCTGCTGCTAAGGTCCCTCATTATGGGATGAGCAGAAACAACATTTGTTCTACCAGAGTCCTCTGGGGTAAAATTATTTGACATAAAAACCTAAGCTAAGTATCACTAGTAGGGTGGGGCTACATAACAATATACAGCAATATATACATATAGGAGGCATTTTATACTGAAACTAGGATAATTAGTGTAAATTTGGGTATCCTACATAATGTAATACATTCTACTATAAGTCTTTATGATGCCACTTTAACCCAGGGGAATGGGGGCAGCTGAAAATAGGCTGGTGTGGGGAAGCACAGCATGGCGAGCTCTGCGGCAAGTAACATTGCCCACAAGCCCACACAGGTGAGATTTATCACAGGTTTAGGGGGTGAAGGATCTTACTGTAATGTTAGCCAAAGAGAAAAAAAGCAATCCCAGGAGCAACTCATCCAATATTTAAAGGGAACTTTTAATTATCTTCATTAAAAAAGACAAGGCTTTGTAATGGCATAAAAATGGCATGAAAAAAGACAGCAGAGTTACTTATCTAGTCACTGCAGCAGCAAGGAGGTGCGGAGGTATAGTCGACGGCCGTTTCGCCCCTAAATCAGGGCTTTCTCGAGACTGAACACCCCATGTTGCAACGAGTGGGACTTTATAGTGTCTATTCTACCCATCCACCAAATTGCCAACAAGGTGCTCCACCCTTCAATTCAAACATTGACCAATCATGTGGGAGCTGCACGGAGGTGAGCAAACGCCTACCTGTCACGCCGAGGGCAGCCAATCACCCGCGTTACGTCACCTGTGTACGAGCGGCAGTTACCAAATGGAGTCGCATGGCAAATGACGCCGCGGCTAGTCGCGAGGAAGATGACGCATGCATCGTGGCCATATTGCCGCCCTGCGCTCACTCACGAATGCCGTCACTTGAGACGCGACGTCGCCCAAAAAAAATGACACGTACATCGCGGCCATATTACTGCTCCTCATGTTACGTCCCGTTCATGGAGCGCAATGCGCTCCATGCTACAACGCATGAGATTGGTCAATGCATGTAGAGAAACGTGCATGCGCAAATATATCAAAAATGGGTGTCTACTGGCACCACCTAGTGGCTAAGTGGTAAACTGGCTTGGGGGAAGTTACTAACAATTACAGCACATAAAAGACCCACTCAGTTCAAAAAAGGACATGCAAACGAACATACAAATTACAAAAAGAACATGTGTTAAAATAAACAGGCAATCATCCTAGGTGAACTACTATGGAGCCATGCAGATAATATACATATATATCATTTATCACCATATGGGGTGTCTCAAGTGGCGACATACCCTGGACACAGCTCCAGGGAAATGTCCCATATATCATGGAATCACCCCTAACATTTCTATGACATTAAACAGATCTACACAAGTTGGGTGGTAAAGTGGGGGACTCAAATGTGGCCACAAGTCAGGGCCAGGAACTGGAACCCTGTACAGACCACTATCATTGTCCTACAAACATATAAATACATAACTGTCATATAAGGAGAAGAAATAGTATGCTAAACCATACAAGCTATCAAAAAATGTGCAAAACTTGACAGACTCATTGGTGGACTTAACAAGGGACCCACGGTGAGAAGAAAGCTCCCCCCAGGATACCCAGTTATCATAGTACTGCCTACTGTAAAAAGATAGCCATATCCAGCTTATCATTGAAGCCCATTGGGCCTTCTGTTTGAAGCCTCATAATCCACTTGCTTTCAGTTTGTAATAGTAGACGGTCCTGGTCGACCCCACCCCTGGAATTTGATACTATTTTGTCCACTCCAAAGAATTTAAGACAGTCTGCATTAGTACTCAATAAACTTCAGGAAGTAGAATGGGAAGATCATTTTCAATTAGCAAGCGTTGATGTTACCTCATTATATAGCAGAATACGCCATGCAGATGGCTTGGAGGCGGTTCGGTCCTTCCTACCCCTACTTCAGGAGAGTCCAGAGGAGAACATATTCGTCCTGTCTGGCCTGGAGGCGGTCCTAACCGGTAACTCTTTCCTCTTCGACGGCCAGTGGTATCATCAGGAGGTTGGCACTGCGATGGGGACCCCGGTGGCCCCCACCTATGCCAACCTCTTCATGGGGTGCTGGGAACTCGAGCATATCTTTTCCGGGAGGGGGGGAGTTGCCGCTCGGGTCCGCCTCTGGGCCAGATATATAGATGACGTTCTCATTATCTGGGCGGGTAAACAGAGTCAGTTTGACATAGCAGTAGGAGAACAGAGGCGCCAGCAGGATAAAAGTGGATAAAAACTTTAAAATTTGCTGGGAGGAAGTGGTGGACTTACCTCCATAAAGCAGACACGAAAGACTGTCTGAATAGTAGTCACATTTATTAATTAGTACCCCAAAACAGTGCAACGCGTTTCGCAGGCCCAGCCCGCTTCATCAGGCAATAAAAATGGGGACAAGACAGAATTTCAGCAATAGAGGCGCTGAGGCGCTACACCTGCTATTGCTAAAATTCTGTCTTGTCCCCATTTTTATTGCCTGATGAAGCGGGCTGGGCCTGCGAAACGCGTTGCACTGTTTTGGGGTACTAATTAATAAATGTGACTACTATTCAGACAGTCTTTCGTGTCTGCTTTATGGAGGTAAGACCACCACTTCCTCCCAGCAAATTTTAAAGTTTTTATCCACTTTTATCCTGCTGGCGCCTCTGTTCTCCTACTGCTATACCGTGTCCACCCCTGGTGGAGGGGTGATCTACCCCCTTTCGCATCTACAGAGAGCGACTCTTATCCCTGAGTGAGGACAGGTCTAATCTCCTCACCTGCCTATACAGTGGTTGCCTGTGTGGTAACCCATGTTTGTGAGTATAATTTTCTCACGATAACCTTTACTTCATTTATGCTTAACATACTACACTATATTGGGCTCTCGGTTTCTCTACACTTTATAGAGTGAGTTTGACAGTTGGATATCAACTCTAAACCATAATGATGTGAATCTCCATTTGACCTCAAATTGGGGTGGGAACAGCATTGAATTTTTAGATTTGAAAATCGAAGTCATTAATAACCAAATTATCACAAAAACCTTTAGGAAAAGCATGGCCTCAGACATGGTCTTACATGGAGAAAGTTTCCATCCTAAAAAGTTAAAAAACAGCTTACCATATAGTCAGATGGTCCGAATGAAACGGAACAACTCAGATACACTGGAAGGAATAAAACAGATAACAGAAGTCAAAGATAGATTTGCTCAAAGAGGATATGAAGACGAGATACTGAGGAGGGCTTTGAACCGTGTACACAGTGTGGAAAGGTCGACTCTGCAACCTAGACAAAAAAAGAAGAGAAATGGCTTCTTCATGCACTTTTCACACTCACCAGTAGGAGACATCTTTGCAGACTCCATAAGAAGAAACTGGAGTCTTTTACAAACTGATCCCCTATTAAGAGATAAATGTCAGGAATTTCCCTGCATATCGTATACGAGATGTAAAAACCTACGTGACGAGCTCGTGCAGAGCGAATTCAAGTTCCCCCCAAAAAGAACGTGGCTAAATCAGTCAAGGGTGGTAGGCACATATCCATGCGGTAAATGTATTTACTGCAAATATGTGAAAAATGGAAAAGGCTTTATACATATGAATAAATGGTACGGAAGTAAACACTTCTTTAATTGTCAGACAGAGATGGTGGTGTATGCAATATCATGCCCATGTAATTTGATATACATAGGGAAAACCACGAGGGCCATAAAATAAAGATTTTCAGAACATTTTAAGTCTATCAAGAATGGGAGAGGAGCGAAGAGGCTGATCGATCATGTCAGGGAAAAGCATAATGCTAATGCAGACTGTCTTAAATTCTTTGGAGTGGACTAAATAGTATCAAATTCCAGGGGTGGGGTCGACCAGGACCGTCTACTTTTACAAACTGAAAGCAAGTAGATTATGAGGCTTCAAACAGAAGGCCCAATGGGCTTCAATGATAAGCTGGATATGGCTATCTTTTTACAGTAGGCGGTACTATGATAACTGGGTATCCTGGGGGGAGCTTTCTCCTCACCGTGGGTCCCTTGTTGAGTCTGTCAAGTTTTGCACATTTTTTGATAGCTTGTATGGTTTAGCATACTATTTCTTCTCCTTATATGACAGTTATGTATTTATATGTTTGTAGGACAATTATAGTGGTCTGTACAGGGTTCCAGTTCCTGGCCCTGACTTGTGGCCACATTTGAGTCCCCCACTTTACCACCCAACTTGTGTATATCTGTTTAATGTCATAGAAATGTTAGGGGTGATTCCATGATACATGGGACATTTCCCTGGAGCTGTGTCCAGGCAGGGTATGTCGCCACTTGAGACACCCCATATGGTGATATATGATATATATGTATATTATCTGCATGGCTCCATAGTAGTTCACCTAGGATGATTGCCTGTTTATTTTAACACATGTTCTTTTTGTAATTTGTATGTTCGTTTGCATGTCCTTTTTTGAACTGAGTGGGTCTTTTATGTGCTGTAATTGTTAGTAACTTCCCCCAAGCCAGTTTACCACTTAGCCACTAGGTGGTGCCAGTAGACACCCATTTTTGATATATTTGCGCATGCACGTTTCTCTACATGCATTGACCAATCTCATGCGTTGTAGAACGGGACGTAACATGAGGAGCAGTAATATGGCCGCGATGTACGCGTCATTTTTTTTGGGCGACGTCGCGTCTCAAGTGACGGCATTCGTGAGTGAGCGCAGGGCGGCAATATGGCCGTGATGCATGCGTCATCTTCCTCGCGACTAGCCGCGGCGTCATTTGCCATGCGACTCCATTTGGTAACTGCCGCTCGTACACAGGTGACGTAACGCGGGTGATTGGCTGCCCTCGGCGTGACAGGTAGGCGTTTGCTCACCTCCGTGCAGCTCCCACATGATTGGTCAATGTTTGAATTGAAGGGTGGAGCACCTTGTTGGCAATTTGGTGGATGGGTAGAATAGACACTATAAAGTCCCACTCGTTGCAACATGGGGTGTTCGGTCTCGAGAAAGCCCTGATTTAGGGGCGAAATGGCCGTCGACTATACCTCCGCACCTCCTTGCTGCTGGCCTGCTGCAGTGACTAGATAAGTAACTCTGCTGTCTTTTTTCATGCCATTTTTATGCCATTACAAAGCCTTGTCTTTTTTAATGAAGATAATTAAAAGTTGACTTTAAATATTGGATGAGTTGCTCCTGGGATTGCTTTTTTTCTCTTTGGCTACTATTGAATGGACTATGTTACAAATACCGGATGTTGCACCACCCACTGTGTATGGCTTATGGCATGTATAATTAGTGCACTCGCCACAGTTTTCTCTTCTTGTTCCTGAAACTTACTGTAATGTGCTGGCTGCAAGGAATCGATGTTTAAAATGGGGTTTTCAATATACTATTATGTATTAGAAAAGGAGCAAGAAAGAGGTACAAAGGAGAACACTAATATTAAAGGTAATTTATTTTGATTATGTTTTGCTTGCTTGGTGCTAAGAAAGCATAGCTGAGGTACCTGACATAAGAAAATGATAAGGGCTCTGATGCACAAAACTCTTCCAATGTGTTATCTCACCTTAACTTTTTTCACCTTTTTGAGCACCAAGCAAAAAAAAAGCACTAAAAATAAAGTGAGAAAAGTAACATCAAAGGTAAATTAATTTTTAGTGTGTTAAACTAAAAAGTTATTTTACACATAAGGTGAGACGTCACATAGGTTCTGAGACATTTTGTTGCATCTTCACGCCCAGTTCCAGTGAAAAGTTCTATGCCCTGGCCTGGATCTCCTGCTGCCAATTACTTTTCTGGATCACAAAATAGTTTGTCCTTCTTTAGGAATGTTTTGAGGTCATTTAGCGAAGTGTTCCCCAACCCTGTCCTCAAGGCCCACCAAAAGAGCATGTTTTGTATAAATTCACAGAGGTAGTTAATCAGCAGCTCTGCTGCTGCACTAATTACCTCACCTGCGATTGTGTGTGGTTTCCTGCAATACATGCACTGTTGGTGGGCCTTGAGGACAGGGTTGGGAAACTCTGCTTTAGCGGACATGTTTCCCAGCAAATTTCATATCTATTAAACACTGCCATTTAAAAGGTATAATCCTAAAGGTTTACTCTACTCTACTGCATAATGTATAACATCGCTGTTAGCAGTCTGTTATAGCTAATTCTTTAACATTTTAAGAAATGTGCTAGTTGTCCTAGCAAATGTACTCTGCTTTGCTGCATTTGTTGTGATGACACAGTCATTTCACAGGATTCTACACATCCACAGGGAAACGCAAAAGAGCAATCACTTCCATCTTAGTGGCTTGAGATGGCCCGAACCTCTGATTTTTGGCTCGCGAACCAGGTTTGCGAACTTCCGCAAAAGTTCGGTTCGCGCAAACTTTTGCGAACCACAATAGACTTCAATGGGGAGGCGAACTTTGAAAACTAGAAACACTTATGCTGGCCACAAAAGCGATGAAAAAGATGTTTCAAGGGGTCTAACACCTGGAGGGGGGGCATGGCAGAGTGAGATAGACGACAAAAGTCCTGGAGAAAAATCTGGATTTCACACAAAGCAGCGTTTTAAGGGCAGAAATCACATTGAATGCTAAATTGCATGCCTAAAGTGCTTTAAAACATCTTGCATGTGTATACATCAATCAGGGAGTGTAATTAGAGTACTGCTTCACACTGACACACCAAACTCACTGTGTAACGCACCGCAAACAGCTGTTTGTGTTGTGACGGCCGTGCTGGACTGGTGCGCATGATGGCGAGAGTGCAGGCCGTGGCGGTTTTCAAGCCCATATGGTCGCTGGGCTGTGGTAGCTCAATGATAGAACAACAGTGACTGTCCAGCTGATCAAATTTGCTCTGTCCACAATGAAGCAACGACCTTATTATCTTGGGTGTGGTCCCCCCCCCCCGAGACACTCATATAGCCGTCGGTCATTGCTTCATTGTGATATGCAAGCCCCTTCACCGCAGCAAGGTAATGATCACAAAGGGGAATTGGCACATGTACATGCCTTTTGTTTTGTTGTTGCAGCTCCAGTGCAGCCAGAAAAATTAGACAGGCATGTAAACGCACCAGAAAAATTAGTATAGCGGCCACTGCTAGCAGCGGCCTTAAAAATTCAGGAATCCACTTGGAGTCCTGGACCCTATTGGTGCTGGCGGAGAAGGCAGTCAAGCGGCCTGCGGGCAGAGGTGCTGTGTGTGGAGCGACTTAGTCTTGGGGCGGGCGGTCATACGGCGTGCAGGCAGAGATGCTGTGTGTGGGGACTGACTTAGTCTTTTAGGCAGGCCTGACCGTGCTTTGCAGACCACGTGGTCAGATGGACCCTTGACCCAACGCTGTGTGCCAGAGATGACACCACTTGCCTTTCAACATCACGGTACAGTTTGGGTATTGCCTTTTTTGAGAAATAATTGCATATCTTCCACTGCGGTTTGTGGATTTGCTTTTGTGTGCTGCTTTCCCTCAGGTGGTCATCCCATTGCAGTTTGTGCTTTGTAATTATGTGCCTTCGTAAGGTAGTTGTCCCTACGCGGGTCTTGGTCTTTCCACGGCTCAATTTTCGGTGGCAGAAAGTACAGATGGCATTGCTCTCATCTGAGGCAGACACACAAAAAAATTTCCACACGGCTGAGCCCTGGGGTGATAGCACTTTGGTGGTGGCGGCCGACTGAGTGTTAAGTTGGGTGCCAGAATCAGAGCAGGAGGAGGAAGATATGTCACGCTTGAAAAAGATGAGGTGTTCTGTGTTAAATAGTCAACTACGTCCCGACAATATTGGGGGTTGATGGCAGGCCACCTGGCAGGTCTGTTCAAGGTTGCGCTGTCGTGATTTCATGCGGCCCTCAACCAAAGTAAAGTGTTCAGAAGAAGGCACTTCTTCTGAACACTGTACTTTGGTTGAGGGCCGCACGAAATCACAATAGCGCGACCTCGAACAGACCTGCCAGGTGGCCTGCCTCTGCCTTTTGTTTTGTCCATATTGGGGGGGATGAAGTGAAAGGTATGCCCTGACTTGGCTAATACAATGTGCAGTCAGTCACACAGGTGCAGTTGACAGGTAGGCACGGAGTGGTATATCACACTGTGTGCGCTCATGTAAGTAGGTGTGTGCACTGAAGTGAACAACAGGTAGTAGGTATATATGCAGTGATGGGTATTACAACGTGCACCTGTCACACACAGACAGGCACCAGACAGGCACAGTGACACTGCGTGCGCTCACGTAGAGGTAGGTGGGTGCACTGAAGTGAACAACAGGTAGTAGATATATGCAGTGATGGGTATTACAATGTGCACCTGTCACACACAGACAGGTACCGGACAGGCACAGTGACACTGCGTGCACTCACGTAGGTAGGTAGGTGCACTGAAGTGAACAACAGGTAGTAGGTATATGCAGTGATGGGTATTACAATGTGCACCTGTCACACACACACAGGTACCGGTCAGGCACAGTGACACTGACTGACAGGGCTGTATATAATGCAAGTGGGCCACAAAAAAAAATAGATCACAAAAACAAGATTAGCTCTTAAAAGAGCTGTTGAGGAGTGCTTTTTTAGCAATAACAATCAGCCAGGAGCAAGCGAACAAGCCTACAAGAGCCTAACTAAGCTTTCCCTATGAGAGTCTGCAGCAGCTATCCCTTTTCTAATTACTGCAGGCACACGAGTGAGTCCAATGCCTGATGCTGCCTGCCTTTTATAAGGGGGGGTGGTGCTCCAGGAGGGAGTGTAGCCTAATTGGCTACAATGTGCCTGCTGACTGTGATGTAGAGGGTCAAAGTTGACCCTCATGATGCACTATGGGGGCGATCCGAACTTCCGGAAAAGTTCCCGGTTCGCCGCAATCCCGCTCGCCGGTGAACCGTTCTGGCCATCTCTATTAGTGACAGCTGAGAGCTATGCAAGGCTGTTTTCAATATGAAACAAGCAGAGCTTCAGGGCAGTGATTACCAATGTAAACACTAGTATGTTTGTGTAATACTGCTTTTTAAAATACTTGAAATCTAGAGAAATTATTTGATAAACATTATTTTTTTCTTAGGGAAATAAGGCAGACAACAAAAACATTGTTATGACTTTGGTATATGTTGGTCTGTTTTCGTTGTTGCAGTTTGGTTCTGTTTTAATGGTTATTTAAAGATTAACAATGAATATGTTTAATTCCTAGACGTGTTTATTTTTGTTATTTTGTAAACCTGTGAAATAATGCACAGTGCTGCTCTGCATGCATTGGATCAGAAGGAATGGTGAAACAGACGTGTGTGCATACTGTACATATGTCCCAAGAAGCGTCTGTTGTGATGTATTACAGGAAATATGCACTCTGACAGACGGTTTTATAATATGTCACCAGTGCTGATAATTTCTTACATTATCTGGACAGCTGATATCTTTCTTGATCTATATCTAGGATAGACAAAGAAGAGGGATGTAATAAGTGTAGGTGGCATTGTCAGGCTCTACTTAAAGCAATACTAGGATTTTAGAAAAACAAGAAAATGGTATAAACAGTATAAAAAAAAACAGTATATTTATCTAGTTGTACTTGAGAATAGTTTTCCCTTTATAATATCATAAAAAGTAAAGCATTGCTTATTCTACAACTACAAGCATTGGATTACTGAGTAATCCAGTTTGCCTATAAAACTCAACTTCTTTATAATTGGCTAGTTGAGATCTGTTACTCTATATATACGTGTACCAGAGAGGCATACTGTATTTACTGAAGCTCCCTCTATATCATGTGCTAAACAGCATACATCACACACAAAGGTTGCAAAAAATCCAATATGTCTTTCTAACATTACCATACGCACGCACGCACGCACGCACGTACGTACGCACGCACGCACGCACACACGCACGCACGCACGCACGCACACACACACACACACACACACACACACACACACACTCACACTCACACTCACACTCACACACACGTATAGTGCAACATGTTCAGCTCTGAAGGGGCATTGTCATAGATAAAAGGGCATTACGGGGGCATCATCCCTCCATGAAACAGAGCAACAGTGGAGCAATATACTTTACCTGCTTCCGGAAACAGGTCCTCCAAACTCTTCAGTGCAGCTCCTTGCTATGCAGCCTATCACTTTGCGGCTCCCAAAGTATTCTATCAGGCCAATTCTGAACTAAATGTGCTATCACCCAGGATAAACGGTATATATCAGTGGCCAAACAGCTGCTCCCACTTAACAGCCTTGCTTTTGGTGTATATGCAGAGCTTCTGTTTGGGTTCAAGGTGCGTTTGCAGTTTCTGGGGGGGCTCAGCGCACCTCTGATTGGAGGCCATTCAGAGGCGGCCTGGAGATGTGCTGATCCACCTTTTGCAAAACATTCATACTTGTCCTCCCTTATTTACTTACAGGCCCAAACAGCATTTTGTTTCCTTCAACTTCTCCTCAGCCACCGCCCTCCACCTCCCACTCCTTGCCTCTCAGCCAAGAACTTTGCCTCAAGTCAAAATAAGCAACAACAGTTTAAAACTATGCAAACTGCATGCAACCAGGCTACCTGGCATCCATCTGGCAAGTGCCAGCTGTAGGATTTTCATGAACAACCCCAACACATTGTCCGAAAGTCACAGGGTTGAGCTGCCCATTCATTGACAGAAGAATTATAGAAACGAATGCCTAGAAGTAATGGGAGCAAGATAAAACTCAGCTGTCACCCACATTTTCATATTTGAACAAAAAGTGAGGATGAGTTAATGTAATAGAGTACTCATCTATAGCAAATCCAGATGCACTGATTACTTTTCTTCATAATATCTTGCAAACTGTACTGTGTCTGTGACTGACCAGCGAACAGCACAGAAGGACCTCTGTTCCATACCCTGGTTGATTTACAGTCAAGCAGGAAGAAGATGCATTAGTGTGTCTTGAAATATTACAAGACAGCCTGCATAGCTTACGCTTTGCTGTGCCGATGCTCTCCATAGTTAATCACATATAGCAAGGTTGGAGCTTCTTCAGTCTAAGTGACATAGTCTAGGTGACATAATTAGATGGGTGTTATGAAAGCTCAATTAAGAGCACTGATCACACATTTATACGGGAGCTTCCTTGGTGTCAGAGCAAAGAGTCATTCAGTGAGGAGTGCTGGGATAAAGTTGGGATGTTAGATGGCTGTAGAGCTAGCACAGACTGTGAAGTATGAGTACATTTGATGTTAATGGATTCAGAACCAGCATGAGGTATCGACTATATGTCATTTTACCATTCTGTTGCCATTCATTTTGCATCATTCGGCATTGTATTTTAACATTTAACATGATATATATGTAATACAACTCGCTTTTCTCAATTTATCTATGTCCTGTGTGGATATTATCCAAACATGATGCTGGCAGTATTCCTTTTGAAAAATACCAGGTTCATTGCACACCACTAATTTCTATTTCAATATTTTATTAAACAAATTTCGTCAATAGTACAAGTGTTTTCCACATATGAAAAACGTGAATTCCACTATACCATAAAAATGTTTCACAGGACTCAGAATCCTACAGTCATACCGAAACCCATCCGGCAGCATCTAGCTTTTCATGCCCAGACCGATCCCTGATACTTGTACGTCCTTAAAATTCTCCCTGCTACACAGAAAAACGTGCAAGGAGAATTTGCAAAGCAAAACCAGTAGATATGAAATCGCCAAGATAGAGGACTAGTACACCACTAATTTCAACAATCTTAAATCTTCCTGTGCAGCACTCCTAATTCATACTTAGATCTTTTCTCTTGTGTGCCGCTGCCAGTCTATCCACAATGCCAAAGATACCTGGTGAGCAAGCAAGTGAAGTATTGTCCGGTGTTAGTCATGGAGCAAAAATGCAGGTATCAAACCAATAAGTGTTGATTCCGGTAATACCTATCTTCAGGCATTATACAGAACTAGGTCAGAAGCGTACTTTTGGGCAAATAAAATGAAATTAAAATATACCCGATCTTATAGAAAATTTCAGATAAGGCATCTAAAACTAAAAATTCTGTTTTAAAAATTAATGCGTAAATGAATTAAGAGCAAGCTTTTTGGACAATGCCACCATTGCTGCTTGGCTCTGCATAATAATGAGGTTCAGACTGCAAAGGGTGGGGCACAGACTGAGGTGTCGGAGAAGATTCAAGTCTACAGCTTTAAAGTCTGTACAGTATGGAAAGACTGGAAAAAGAGGCACCTGATGAAGTCATTTAACATTACCAGTTTATTTATGTGACATCAACAAAAACACAGATTAACACATGTGTCACTGAATGTCTTCAGTTGACAAGGATATCATCTGTGCCTTAGATTGGATTTTAAAGTAATGTCTCTCATTACCAATCTGCAGGTTTACTGAGGTAAAAATTAAACATTGTAAATTTATGTGGAGCAAATTTGTGCCAGGGAAGAATGTAAAAAATATCTGGAGTATATTGGTTCTAAAGCGCTCATGTTGCATGGAAGCCCTGTGAAGAATCAATTAATGGGAATTATTTCTGCGTTTTCTGATCACATTAGTCTTTCTTTAGCCAGTATCAAGCCAAGTATTTTGATTATTAAGTCTCTTGTGGGACGAGATTGGAAGCATTTGAAATGCCAGTCACCTCTTCAGAAAGTTTGTGAAATGACTGATAATTAGCACAGCGTGAAGCTTAAAGTGGTGTCTGCTGCAGCAGATGGCCCTCAGGAATAAACCATATCTTGTCTATCTTGATTAGGGCTTACTTGATGGAATATGTACATTCAAAATGACACCTGCATAACATATCTGAGTATGCTCTAATCTGTGAAGCTGTAAGAACTTTCCATGGGAGAACTGTACACAAATGGATCAGACCTTATTTATATTCAAGTCATGCAAGGTTTAACGAGTTTTATTTACTGTGTCATTGCTAATGTGTGAAGAAAACAGTGACATGCAATGGGCTTTTACTACAATTGTATGGCTATTTCATAGAAGAAAGACGTGCACAATCATAGCCGGATCATAATAACAGTTCATGCTTTATGGGCATAAACTGAAGAAAAAACGTGCAAGAAGCAGTTTTAGTACAATCCTTTAGTAAACATAGTAGATTAAGTAAATACAATTCTGGGGTATATGGGTAAAAATAGATATAGAAGTCTTTTACTGGTTACCAAATAATATTCACCATGTTTATAGGAGCATATATCATTCATTGGTCAAAGCTACACTCAAAACCTTTCTTGAAGTGATTGAAAAATGGCACCAAAATACAGGGCCCTCTCCAATGACCACAATAAGAAGTAACTCACAATTTCCACCAGGGCAAACTCTCTCTTGGTTTACAAGATATAGCATCAGCTCCAACATTAGGTACCTTCATCTTAAGGGGAGAAGAGTTGAATATCGTTAATTTGACAGAAGAAGCTAAATATAGACAGGATTGGCTTTTGACTTAACAAATTTTATGGATAAGATAGAAAAAGAAAAAAAGATTAGACAAGAACTAAATACTCTAGAATAATTAATTCTCAGGAATAAAAGACCAACAACACTGCTAGAGGTGATATATAGTTTCATAGGCAACTGCTGCCACACTACAAAAAAAAAATAAAAAAAATAAAATATATATATATATATATATATATATATATATATATATATATATACTGTATATTCTGGAGAAATGATGGTTCAACAGAAGTATTTGACTGCTTCTTGATAACGTTAAGGATTAGCCACACAAGGGATCACTTCGAAGTAGTTGGCCAGCTAATCAAGTGTTTTACCATATTTAATAAAGTATCCTTATATATAGGTTTCAATCATTTTATTGTATAGGTAGAAAAAAAAACAACGTTTTGTAAGAAATAATACCTTTTAATGGCTAACTAATAGAGTTAAATGATGCAAGCTTTCTGGGATCTAGTCCCCTTCTTCAGGCATATTTCCAGATGTTAGCTGAAGTAAAACACTGATGCAGATAAATGGTAAACACGAAGATGACAGTTGTGTTGGTTACTGTTTATCCGTTAGGTGTCAGGTGATCAGCAGGCTGGAGCCAGTGAGTTAGTGCACCATACATGAAATCCAGCAGGTTTCTGAAGATCATGAAGCCAAATCAATCATGTTACATAAGGTGTCATGAATCCTGTTCCACAATTTAAACCTTCTGTTAATGTCTTGAACATTTTCATAAATTTGTACTCAGAAACTTTTCTTGATTGATCATTTTTGAAGTTACCCTTAAGAACAAGTACTTTTAGATCTTGCATGCTGTGTCCTGGTTCACAGAAGTGTTGGCCCACTGGTGTGTCCATTTTACCCTCATTAATTTTAAAGCGGTGATGGTTCATTCTTGTGCGCAGTTTTTGTCCTGTTTCTCCTATATAGATTCCTCTTGAGGGGCATTTCATGCAGCGTATCATGTATACAACATTGGATGACTCGCAGGAAAATTGGTCTTGTATTTGATGATATTTCTGTGAGTTTGGTATTTGTATTTGGCTTGTGCTCAAGATATAAGGGCAGGTCTCACACCTTGTGTTATTGCAGGGTAATGTGCCTGGAGTATCTGGTGTAGATAATGCACTTCTGATAAGCATTTGTCTCAAATTGGGAGGTTGTCTGAAAGCAAGCAGTGGTAAATCAGGAAAAACATCCTTCAGGTGTTTGTCTTTATGGAGTATTGGTTGTAGGGCTTTTGATATCTTCCTCAGTGTCTTTAATTTTGGGTTGTAGGTTACCACAATTGGGATTCTGTTGTTTTCAGTCTTTGGGGTGTACTTCAACAGTTCCTCTCTTGATTTTAAAGTTGCTCTGTGTATTTGATCATCAACGATTTGTGGATGATATCCCTGATCTATGAATATTTTACGTAGTGACATAAGTTGTCTGTCTCTGTCCTCTGAATTAGAACATATTCGGTTATACCTCAGAGCCTGGCTGTAAACAATAGATTTTTTGGTGTGTTCCGGGTGGAAACTCTTCCATTTTAGGTAAATATGCTGGTCAGTTGGTTTACGGTATATGGATGTTTGTAAAATTCTATCTTGTATATAAATTGTGGTATCCAGGAAACTGACATGGGAGGTTGAAAAGCTGAGCGTTAACTTGATGTTCTTGTGGTACTCTGAGAAGTTTTTGTGGAATCTGATTAATTCTTCCTGTGATGCTGTCCAGATTAATAGGATATCGTTAACTTTTTTGCTACAATCATTTTATTGGGGTTTTTAAAATTTTTAAATACAGCCATTTTCATAAAAAGACATATCAATAACAGTATGATTATTACATCAAACAATGAACTATTAGACCAATTTCAACAGATCAGAATAAAAACTATTATAGAACAGTGTATGCCATAAATCCTATTCAACAATACAATATAAGATGTATGCTAATAATCACTATAATACTGCTCGTTGTCTGTTATTTTAAAGAAAACCTGAACTGAAAATTAAAAGTCAAAATAAGCATACACAAGTCATACTTACCTTCCATGTAGTCTACTCCTCAGTGTCTTTCTCCTTTCCCGCATCCTGTTTGTTCACTGTGATCAAGGGAATTTACCGTCCTCCATTTTGAAAATGGCCATTACCCATAACAGCTTCCTGGTCAGCACACAGTTAAACTGTAACATCGCCCACTTGAGCCATAGGGAAACATGGACACATCAGTTTTCCTCTCAGCTATAACTGACAGCAACTGATATTTTACTGACGGCAACTGATATATTTCTGATCTGACAAAATATTGTCAGAACTGGAAGGGATTATTGTCAGAAGAAAATGGTGAGCTTCTGAGAGGAACTGATGACAAGGTAACTATGTAATGTTCATTTGAAGTTACCTCATGTGTTTATTTTAAATATTTTTACTCAGTACTGGTTCTCTTTAAGTATCCTTATATTTAAATACAAGGATGAAAGGGTATTTTAATGTAACTATCAGTGTGCAAAGGATTACTGCTTCAATTTCCAGTAAACTGTCACATTTCATTGCTACTTACTCTTTGAGTAATTTTGCTTGGTAGCTAGTGCTATGCAAGTCATGTGACCAACACGAGTTGGTAGTCCTCTTTTAACTCTGTTTTAACCACGGGCAATACCTTTAAAATAGAATCACATAGTAGTGAAATAGAATAGCATAGTAGTAAAATACACACATGTAAATACATGACTGTCTGCTAATTGCATTAGGGACAGCTTGAGGTGGATTTAGGAGGTTGCATGTTGGCACACAGGCCCATATGCAAATCACTTTTTCTCCTATGTTTTCTCCTAAGTGATAATTTCTCATCTTCTCTTTAAAACAACTTGTCAGCATTTTGCAATTGAAAAAGTACCAACATTTGTAGAAAAAGTACTAACAAAATTACATTTGTGTATTTTCTTGCTTGCTATGGGTTTAACCACTTGAGGACCCACCCTTTACCCCCCCTTAAGGACCAGCGTTGAATTCTGTGATCTGTGCTGGGTGGGCTCTACAGCCCCCAGCACAGATCAAACACCAGGCAGAGAGATCAGATCACCCCTCTTTTTTCCCCACTAGGGGGATGATGTGCTGGGGGGGTCTGATCGCTCCTACCTGCGTGTGGCTGGTGGGGGGGGCACCTCAAAGCCCCCCTCCGTGGCGAAATTACGCTTCCCCCTCTCCTACCTGGCCCCCTGGTGATCGGGGCTGCACAGGACGCTTTCCGTCCTGTGCAGTCTGTGACAGGACGTCCCCTGTCACATGGCGGCGATCCCTGGCCGCTGATTGGCCGGGGATCGCCGATCTGCCTTACGGCGCTGCTGCGCAGCAGCGCTGTACAATGTAAACAAAGCGGATTATTTCAGCTTGTGTTTACATTTAGCCTGCGAGCCGCGATCGGCGGCCCGCAGGCTATTCACGGAGCCCCCCGCCGTGAATTGACAGGAAGCAGCCGCTCGCCCGAGCGGCTGCCGCCTGATTAATTAGATACAATAATAGGATAAATTTACTCAAAAAAGTATGTGTGATGTGTAGGTCCCAGCACTGGTAACCAATAACTCCAAAAAATAAACCAAAAGCACAAACCAGTATATGCTGCTCAAAAATACTACACTTTATTGAGAATATGAATATATAATAAATAATTCAATTAATGCATATACACACACACTATATTTAAATAATGTCAGGGAATACTGACACAGGATTGTATGATAATGCAATACAAAGTGCTGCTGCTGACACCGATCACCCGGGGGGAACCTGCATAATAAGTAGATCTTTTCCAGCAATACTCATATCCTGGCCCTTAATAGAACCCGTGACTAGGCAGGACAAATTAATCAGATAGGGATGGATGTATGTAGAGACTACCACCTCTAAAAGTAATGAAAGAGGAGGGAGGGGCCTAAAGGATATTCATACAGCCTCCAGGTAGCAAATGGACCTTGGCAATATCCTTATCTACCTCCGCGAGGAGACCACAATAGGAATAACACTAAAGAAAGGGTCATAACCTCTCACGGAGGGCATAGATAGACATGACCAATATGATCCAATGATGTCAGACGATATATAACCTTATTAAAGAATAAAGTGCCAGGGTCAACTATGCTAAGACAGGGATAAGCCCCATAAACCTATCCAATCAGGTCCAACCTGGTGATACCCATCTCCGCCTCCGTGAGGCGACCTAAACTTTAAATCAGGTATATCATAGAAAAAGGTCGTAACCACTCTCGGAGGTAGGAAATAGGCACAACCAGCTTGATCATACAGAGTAACAAGCCTAAGACCAAAGGCCAACATGAAGATATAGCTGCAAAAAAGACATAGTATGCACCATATCCTAAATACTGTGAGGGACCTAATAGGTAGCCATCATATATAATTTTAAAGGGCACCTCTCACAGAGGATAATCGGTGCAATCAATGTGATCTAATAAAGCATCTATTCATAGAATACACATATGCCAGCAAGCAATACATTTGATGTTGCTGGGAGCCACTGTAGAAAAATTGGATTGAGCCATTGAGTCCTACGCCAGTGTTTCTCAACATTTTATTGGTATGTACCCCTTTTAAAACCCTGTACTCTCCAAGTACCCCCTGGCATAGTAAACATTATCTCAAGTACCCCTTGACAAATATATTTTTAATCATAGTACATAATAATTGGTACTAAACCATTTCCAAGCATTTATTATTGCTTTTAATTAGCTAAAATACTAATTTGGTGTTGTTTATATAGGATTTATCATAAATCTAAAACTCTAAATTTGTTATACTTAGTTAATTATATCAAGCCAGAGTACCCCCTGGAACCATCAGAAGTACCCCCTGGGGTACGCGTACCACATGTTGAGAACCTAGGTCCTACGCCATAAAAGACACATGGGGCTGACAAAAATATACAGTATTACGTCAGACTATTTTCCACATGTTTAGTCATTGCACAAATGATCTGTGCTTAGATCGACCATAATGTTCACAGCCTGATCACAGCTGCATGCTGATATTGTAAAATACAGTACTGCCACCTAGTCGCTATAGAGATGAAAAATATATAACTCCAATTCATAGGATATGTCCAGAGATTAAAGCGCCAACCGTAAATGCATATGAAGCAAAGTTCATCTGGGTAGATATGCTTTGTTGCGGCCTCACTTGGTAACACAAAAGGTCAAAGTAGTAAACTGGTACTTATGGTGTGGTGAATGTTCATCAGACATAAATAGATCTGCATAGATGGAGACATCCTAGCCTGCTGATAGTGCCATAGAGCCACCACAAGTGTACCATGTCCACAAAGCGCATCAGATGCTGTTGCAGAAGCACATGTCCATCTGGCCTGCGTAGCTCGCAGATCCCATTTAAGATGGATGCCGCCTGTTGCGGCTAACAGACAATCAATGCAAGTTAGGTTGTGCTCAATTAGGCTTCAGGACTAGAAAAAAGCACAAGCAGCACTCATCTCATCTGTCATCCGGACTGTGTAGCAAGTTCACAGGCAGTCCCAAGTGGCAGATGCATGCCGCCTGTTGCGGCCAGCAGACAGTCTATGCAAGTTGGATTATGCTCAGTTTTAGCTTTTAGGCTCAAAGAAAAGCATAGGCAGCACTTATCTGTTGTCTGGACTGTATAGCAAGTTCGCAGGCAGTCCCAAGTGGCGGATAGTGCGGCTGATTAATTTGTCCTGCCCAGTCACGGGTTCTATTAAGGGCCAGGATATGAGTATTGCTGGAAAAGATCTACTTATTATGGAGGTTCCCCCCCGGGTGATCGGTGTCAGCAGCAGCACTTTGTATGGCATTATCATACAATCCTGTGTCAGTATTCCCTGACATTATTTAAATATAGTGTGTGTGTATATGCATTAATTGAATTATTTATTATATATTCATATTCTCAATAAAGTGTAGTATTTTTGAGCAGCATATACTGGTTTGTGCTTTTGGTTTATTTCCTGATTAATTAGCCTGCAGCCGGCGACGCAGAACTGCGTCGCTGGTCCTGCAGCTGCCACTTTGCCGACGCACGGTATGAGTGCGCGGTCGGCAAGTGGTTAAAAGGCATTTTATTGACAAGGTGTGAAAATATCACCTAGGAGAAAACTAAGGAGAAAAAGTGAATTGCATATAGGTCAAAGTGTCATATTGGTTATCATTCTCACCCTTGGAGTACTAGTCCCATGCTCAAATCTCAGTCAGGACACTATCTAGATTGTTCTCATGCAGACGCGTATCTTAAGGGGTGCAGGCATGGCTAGTGCCATGGGCGCCATAGCGCTCATTGGCGCCATGCCTTTACCCATCCAGTGCCGCTTTTTCCTCTATGTGCCCGCCGCCACTGCAGTCTCCCGCCCGTCCCATCCCGCTGCCTTCCGTCAGACCTCAGATCATCAGCGGCGAAGTGAGGAGAGAGCGCATGGCAGGTGAACAAAGCACTGACTGCACTTGCGGAAGTGACGTCATTAGTCACTTCCTGGATGTGTGCGTACCATGTGCACCATGCGCCCTCTCCTTGGTCCTCACTTCGCCGCCAATCAGAGGTCTAATTAATTCAAATAACATTAAGACAGCATGGACGGGTGGCAGTGGATGGCGGCGGCGCTGAGGTTAGAGTAGGTGCACCGCACCACACCTGTCAATATCTAACCTAGGGGGCCCTTGTCACTTCCTAATTTATGGGTGCCTGTCACTACCTAACCTAGGGGGTCCCTGTCACTACCAAACCTAGGGGGTCCATGCCACTACCTAAACTAGGGGGTCCCTGTCACTACTAAACCTAGGGGGTCCAGGTCACTACCAAACCTAGGGGGTCTCTGTCACTGCCAAACCTAGTGGTCCCTGTCACTATATATCCTAGGGGGTCGTTGTCACCACCTCACCTACGGGGTCCTTGTCACTACCTAACCTAGGGGGTTTCTGCCACTAACTAATCTTGGGGTCCCTGTCACTACCTAACCTAGGGCGTCCCTGCCACTACCTAACCTAGTGGGTCCCTGCCACTACCTAACCTGGGGGTCCCTGTCACTACCTAACCTAGGGAGTCCCTGTCACTACCAAACCTAGAGGGTCCCTGTCACTACTTAACCTAGGGGGTCCCTGTCATTACCTAATCTAGGGGGTCCGTGCCACTAACTAATCTTGGGGTCCCTGTCACTACATAACCTGGGGCGTCCCTGTCACTACCTAACCTAGGGAGTCTCTTTCAATACCTAACCTAGGGGGTCCCTGTCACTAACTAATCTTGGGATCCCTGTCACTACCTAACCAAGGGGGTCCCTGTCACTACCTAACCTAGGGGATCCCTGTTACTAACTTACCTAGGGGATCCCTGTCACTACCAAACCTAGGGGGTCCCTGTCACTACCAAACCTAGAGGGTCCCTGTCACTACCTAACCTTGGGGATCCCTGTCACTGCCTAACCTGGGGGTCCTGCCACTATCTAACCTGAGGAGACACTTGTCACTACCTAACCTGGGGTTTCCTGTCATTACATGACCTGGGGAGACACCTCTCCCTACTTAAAACAGGGTGGTCCCCATGACTACCTGACTTGGGGAGGCACCTGTCCCTATCTAAACTGGGGGTCCCTGTACAACCTAACCTGTGGGGCACCTGTCACTACCTAAACCAGGAGACCCCTGTCACTATTTAACTTGGGAAGGCACCTGTCACTGCCTAAACTGGGGGTTGCTGTCACTACCTAACCTGGGGGGGGGGTCACCTGTCAATACCTAACCTGGGGGGTGGTCACCTGTCACTACCTAAACTGGCGGGCCCCTGTCACTACTTAATGTGGGTAGGCACCTGTTACTGCCTAAACTGGCGGGCCCCTGTCTCTACTTAACTTAACCTGGGGAAGCACCTGATACTGCCTAAAGGGGGGGGGGGGAGTCTACTGGGGACACCTCTAGCTACATAATACTGGGGGATCACACTTTACTACCTATTGGTATTGGTGGGCCTGTGTACATAATACTTTTTGGGGTAATTTTAGCTCCCTAATACTATCTGAGGGGTACATCTGTCTACTTAATACTGCTAATTAGGGGACTCACAGGACAACTACTAATCCGGGGACAACTATGGATACCTAATATCTAGGGGCACTTCTGGCTACCTAATACTACTTAATAGGGGCAAATGGCTACTTAATTCTGTTATCTGGTGAGCATGACTACTTATTGTATGTATGTAGGGTGGACTTGGATACTTAATTATTTTATTTTGATACACCAGGCTATTTAATTTGTTTATCTCGAGGCACCTGGTTGCTTAAATATTTTATCTGAAGGTGTGTGACTACTATTTTGTCTGGTCTAGATGCTTGCTACTATTTAATATTTTTGTTGGGCAGCATGTGACTAATACTACTTGATTCTTTTATCTGGAGTCAAGGATCTACTTTATCCTTTTATCTGGAAGCACGTGACTACCTATTTATTTCATTTTGAGGCACATGGTTACTAACAATTGTAGGCGAGAAAGGATGCGGTTTTCACAGGGGAGGGGGATCTGCCATAGGCACCATATTACCTAGATATGTCTCTGTTAATCTCCCCCTAAATCAACCCTAAATTGTAGCAGGGATAGTAGATTGTGAGCTCCACTCAGGGACACATAGTGATAAGAATTTCTCAGACTACCCAGTGGAGCATTGCAGAACAGGTCAAACTAATCCCACAAGGGAGCTAACATGGATATATTATGTCCGTTCCCTTGTGGGATTAGTTTGATGTACTATCTGTCCCAAGAGAGAAGGGTAGGTCATGTGCCCCTAATCTTTAGATAGGTTTAATGCAATGAATAAGGAAAGGTGGGGGGGGGGGAAAGGCTGCGCATCCCTAAACACATGTTGCAATTGAATGGTTAATCGCACAGGCATACACCGCCTCTGCAAGACTGAAAAATGCACGCCCTGCATCCAAGACAAGTGCTAACATTTATTAAACTAGGAGGTACTTTAGTTTCTAATATGGTTTGCATCTGAATTGAATGCGAAGTGTGCAGAGAGTCTATATAGGTGCTGCACACTGAGCTGGTGGTCATTTCAGATGCAGCCTTAGTGGTATGCGCTGGCGTTCTCCTCGCTGTTAATGCAATAAATGTATGCACTATGAATGTTACAGGGTCAGAGTTAGGACACACCTATGAATACTGGGGTACCTCTGCGTGGTGCAGGTGACTACGCAAGAGAATGTATTATATTGTACCAAGACCCAAGCTTTTATTTTAGCTGTAGTAAATAGCAGAGGTTCCTGGATGATTGAGTGCTGTAAAAATGCATAATGTGCATATGTTAAATCCTTCTTTTAACCACTTCACTACCAAAGGTTATTTTCAATTAGATTACATTACAGAAATAGGACCCTAATCTGGTAATATTAACCCAAGCTGTTTTTAAACTAAAGGAGCTTAATTGACAAATCTGCAACATATAAACTAGTCACTGCTCAGCTGACTATAGTATAAAGCATCAATCTGTGTTATCATAAGCAATGTGGATGTCAAATTGTACAAATCAGATTGCCTAGATTGTAAGCCAGATGGCACAGGGCACTCTCATCCTCTGTTGTAGGCTGTATGTGTACAGTGTTATGTATCTGCATCCCCATTTATTGATCAGCCCTGTGTACCATGTTGGTGCTTTACAAATAAATGATAATAACTTGTGTTGCAAATACAGAGATAGTAATATATGAAGTATTTTTAATAAATAGAAGTGAGCAGGTTATTAATGGATACAAGTCTAGTAATCAGTCCCATTTTCTCGTCCCGTACATTAAAAGGGTGTCACGGTAACTTGGGTGCCGGGGAAGGCGCTAATACAATATTGATAAAATTACAGATATTCTACTGGCTACTGGCTTCCCCCACCAATATCTGCATCACAATCTCTGCCATTAAAATCTCATTCCACCAATTTCTGTGCCTCCTTTCATACCCGCTAACTTTTGTTTATAAGCGGCGCCTTCTGTATCCAAATTATACACCAGCAGTCTATGTGGCGCCCATTTTACCGAACAGCCACTGGTGCCCAAATTGCCTGCTTCCTCCCTTGGCACCTCCTACTGTTACTACAAATATTGCTTGAATTGAGCAAATACTTGAATAGCTAGTGCTGTGCAGGTCACATGAACAACCTAAGTTTGCAGTTCTCCACCAATTCCGCCACGCTCTCCGGATTTTTTAAATATTGTATAATATAATTATCTAGGTACATAATAGCCTTTTATTAGCGTTAGGGACTGGCCATACAGGGGATCGATTTGACATATATCCTCAGCTTATGATGTGCTGCAGTATATATGCAGAGCCGGATTAAGGCTAAATGGGGCCCTAAGCAAAGTAACTGATTTGGGCCCCCCATCATGTCGTAATAGAATCAGAAGATGCAGCTGCACAGCAATATGTCGTACACACCGGGCAGCCGAGCTACTGGTTGCTATGGGCAACAGCACGCTTTCCTCTATGGGTGCACAATGCAGGGAATAGCAGCGGCAAAATGCAAAGTGAGAGATGAATGGCTGGGACATTTGCACTCAGGGGCTGGGGCACCCCTGTGAAGAGGGCGCCAGATATCACAGCAGCAGCACTTTCTCCCTGCATCTCCAGCCTGGCAATAGCAGAAAGCTCTGGACACCACAAAACCGGAAGCCGTTCCCCAGACAGAATTACATAACCACTCCCACCACCGAACAACCAATTTCCTCCCAAACTAGACAGCCACCATGCAGCCTCCATCCCAGTGAATACGATAGTCCAGCAGAAAAGGCAGCCGCAGTGGGGGAGAATGACAGCACCAGATGACTCACATTCACCTATTGCGATCCAAGCAATAGAGGTCCCGTCATCCGGAGCCCATCTGTCTCCTCTAGAGTGCTGCCGCTCTGTTACTACTACTATTACTACTTCCTACTTCATGTCTGATCTGAGAATCAGGAAGTTCAGAGCGAGCGGCTGCACTGTAGAAGAGACAGATGGGTTTCAGATGACGGGATCTCTATTGCTTGGATCATGGATAGGTGAGTGAGCGTTTGCCATCTGCTGCTATCATTCTTGCTGCAGCTGTGGTTCTCTGTGGGAAGGGAGGGTGGAGTGGGCAGCGGCAGAGCGCACAGTAGAAGGAGGGGGACCTAGGAGGAGAGCCTGGCTCTGAAGACAATCAGCAGCGCACGGCATCATTTGACAAGACAAGACAAATAACATTTATATCGCGCTTTTCTCCTGGTGGACTCAAAGCGCCAGAGCTGCAGCCACTAGGACGCGCCCTATAGGCAGTAGCAGTGTTAGAGAGACTTGCCTACGGTCTCCTACTGAATAGGTGCTGGCTTACTGAACAGGCAGAGTTGAGATTCGAACCCTGGTCTCCTGTGTCAGCGGCAGAGCCCTTAAAGGGACTCCAAGCAGTGCCTGTGGATATGCCTTTAAGCATACCCACAACTAATTCATTACATCCTCACACCTACCAGCATGATGTTTGTAATTATATCCCCCTGGGTTCCTTATATTTCATTGCATTGTGCTGAATCGAGCTGCCAACTTTGGAGAAAAGTCATCCTGTGGCCGTGATTTCGATCGTGAAAATATCAAAAACTAAAAGGCATAGAGCAGCTGTTTATATATCATTGGAAAGAGGAGAAAGAGAGCTTTAAAATGATATGCATCTTTCCATAGTTACTGCACTGCTCAGAGTCCCTTTAACCATTATACCATCCAGCCACCGCTGACTTTGGAGAAAAGTCGTCCTGTGGCCGCAATTTCGATCGCAAAAATATCGAAAACTAAAAGGCATAGAGCAGCTGTTTATATATCATTGGAAAGAGGAGAAAGAAAGCTTTAAAATGATATGAATCTTTCCATAGTTACTGCACTGCTCAGAGTCCCTTTAACCATTATACCATCCAGCCACCGCTGACTTTGGAGAAAAGTCGTCCTGTGGCCGCAATTTCAATCGCGAAAATATCGAAAACTAAAAGGCATAGAGCAGCTGTTTATATATCATTGGAAAGAGGAGAAAGAGAGCTTTAAAATGATATGAATCTTTCCATAGCTACTGCACTGCTCAGAGTCCCTTTAACCATTATACCATCCAGCCACCGCTGACTTTGGAGAAAAGTCATCCTGTGGCCGCGATTTCAATCGCGAAAATATCGAAAACTAAAAGGCATAGAGCAGCCGTTTATATATCATTGGAAAGAGGAGAAAGAGAGCTTTAAAATGATATGCATCTTTCCATAGTTACTGCACTGCTCAGAGTCCCTTTAACCATTATACCATCCAGCCACCGCTGACAGGATGGCAAGGGCTGGTTTATGTGCTAATGGGGCCCCTTTGACTCTGAATGGGGCCCCAAGCGACTGCTTTTGTTGCCTGGTCGGTAATCCGGCCCTGTATATATGTAACAACACATCCCCACACACAGTGATTAGAGGTACTGTCATCTCTATAAGTATAAGTGTTCTATAAAAATACACTTATGAGCTTTGGAATTTCATGGAAGGTATAAATATAGTGTAAATATAGGTTGAAATTCAGCTTCTGCAGAATACAAAAAAAGGTGTATTTTTTTCCCACTTAGCTGCCTCCCCAAAAACGAAGGCATGCACATATGTCTAGTACATGGTATAGTCGGCTTAGAGAAATACTCGCTGTTCGGAAGAAATACGCAGAGTTCAGAAATGACCTGTTTTTCAGCCCACACAAATTTTATAAATGTCCCCAACTGTGTGCAAAAAGTTCAGCCACATCTCCACAACATCATAAAATATCATTATGAAGCAATTATATACTTCTTAAATGCTATGAACTTTCAAAATAATCATCCCAAACCAATTATTACTATATATTATTATTTTATTTTACAAACTGTATGCTGAATATTTTTTGAATTAATCTGGAACCTCTGAGTTTCCATCACAGCTCTACCTATTATCATAAGTAATATAGGGATGCTTATAACCACTACAAAACATTCCAACGTTGTTTAGCAAGCCTGGGGAATACGGAGGCTTCAGGCAAAGTTTATAATTGGTTATGCAACAGGAAAAATAAATATTTTGTGTTTTGCTAGAATATGTTACAGTGATGGTGGCGCCTCTCACTGACATCGAGCCAGCAGTTGCTGGAAGTAGATCTTGTATAATTAGAGCAGAGTTTTTCTGTTTAAGTGTCCAGCACCTTGTAGATAGGCAAGGAACTTACTCTGACTAGTATTCTCTTCAATGTATTGTTAGATTATATTATGCATTTATTTTTATTACCCTAGTCTAGAGTTTGTTGTGTGTAGTAGAACAAACGGAAAAAACGTGATCAGCTTTATGAGGTGATAGATTTGTAAAGCTCTAATTTGCTGGTCACAAACGTGTCACTTCTGCTTCCTGTGGACGCTAGAACAGGAAGTGATCACAGCATATCAAAACCTTACAAAACTATGGTTGGTGTAATTCTTATTCTTCCCGACCTTCAGGTGTTGGCAAGGGCACTGCCTCACATTACTTCTTCTTTGTTTAATGCTCTGGCAAATTGCCCCAGTAGTTTTAAGGGCTGTGGAGTCGGTACAAAAATCATGCAACTCTTACTCTAACTCCTTAGTTTAAGAAACCACTGACTCCAACTCCAGGTACCCAAAATTGCTGCAACTCCTCGACTCTGACTACCCAGACTTTGTAAAAAAAAATCATTGACTCCAACTCCTCAGTTTATTAAACCACCCACTCCGACTCCAGGTTCCCAAAAATTGCTGCTATTCCTTGACTCCAACTCCACAGCTTTGGCAGTTTTTGTCCATCAATTGCCTTTACTCAGCTTAAAGCCTCTTTTCCATGGGCACCTGAAGGCCATGAATTCACCACCTGTCAGCTGCTCTCATTCACCAGCTGGATGCTATCTAGTGCTCGGCACAGGCGGGGGACAGGCACCCCCTCCATGGGTGCAACAGAGTTTTTTTTCCCACTGGATACCACCACCGCATGTCAAACGTGACCCACATGATGTTACCAAACGCTGCCATTCACCTAGAAGTAATTACAGCAGAATGGCAATTGTGGCCGGCAGCTGTGAGGCAGAGTTACCCAATCAGATAAAACGATCAGTTCAGTTTTCCATGGAAAAGAGGCCTTAGAAGTGTCTATAACTCTTGTGGTAGAGATCCTCCCTTGTAGTCATCAGATGCCTTTGTACCCATGGTCACTTGACACAGACCTGTCTTCTTTTCTAAACACATGACATCCTTACATCATGCTGTGTTACTGAAGCAATAGCTAGTGGATCATCAATGAAAAATGTACTGAAAAATAGCAACTTAGCTACCATTGATAAGTAGGTACACAGTACACCTTCCCCTACTGCCTGTTTTTTGTTTTTGAGTATGACAAGCAAAATTTAGAGATGGCTCGAACCTCCGATTTTAGGTTCGCGAATCTCGAACGTGAACTTCCACAAAAAGTTTGGTTCGCGCAAACTTTCGTGAACCGCAATAGACTTCAATGGGGAGGCAAACTTTGAAAACTACAAACATTTATGCTGGCTACAAAAGTGATGGAAAAGATGTTGAAAGGGGTCTAACACCTGAGTTTTTGCATGGCGGAGTGGGATACACTCCAAAAGTCCCGGGGAAAAATCTGGATTTGACGTACAGCAGCGTTTTAAAGGCAGAAATCACATTGCATGCTAAATTGGAGGCCTAAAGTGCTTTAAAACATCTTCCATGTGTATACATCGATCAGGTAGTGTAATTAGTGTACTGCTTCACACTGACAGACCAAACTCACTGTGTAACGCACCGCAAACAGCTGTTTGTGTAGTGGCGGCCGTGCTGTACTGGTGCGCACCATGGCCAGAGTGCAGGTGATAGCGGTTTTTAAGCCCATATGGTTGCCGGGCTGAGGTAGCTCAATGACAGAACAACAGTGACTGTCCAGCTGATCGAATTTGGTCTGTCCACAATGAAGCAATGACCTTATTAACTTGGGTGTGCCCCCCCCTTCCCCCGAGACACTCATATAGCCGGCGGTCATTGCTTCTGTAACGATTGTGGAACTTTCTCCGTGATCAGCGCACAACGCGTGCGCTGACACGGCGGAAATCCTCCACAAGCGTATATTTGCAGGCACCCAGCAAAAGGTGCTACGCACCCGTAGAGGGAAATTCCTGTCGGCAGATGGCGCTGAGGAGTGCAGAGGAACCAATCCTCTGTACCTCCGCAAATGCCAGACAGGAATTGTATGAAGCGCAGAACTCAATCGCAAGAGAGGCGATTGCAAATGAGAACGAGCAAAGGGACAGGTTGTATGTGTGTGCGCCAATCCAGTCGCCACCCCGCGACCGCGCACACACAACAGCAGATATGAAATAGGAACGCGATCGCGAGAGGTGCAATCGCCAGACGTGACAGAAGGCAGATCAGGACAGAATACGAGGTTAGCAAAGGCACAGCAAATAATACAATGAGGAGATACGGAAAATAACAAACGCTAGCTAACCGTGAACACCGCACTCATTCGCAACAGTGCACGCGGTTATGCGCGGTCTCCACGTGTTAAGCACAATAGAGACAAGCACGCCTAACTAACCATTAACAGACAAACATGAAACAGAGGACGCGAGCGCTTGCTTAACGGTTACCTCACCGAGCCTCCAGCAAGCGTAGCAGACAATACAGACACACGAAAACAGGGACAAGCGAGAGATAGGATCCACAGCACTAGCAAAAAGTGGCTATCGCGATCCAGGTACAGAGCAGCAGAACAGAAGGATCCCCAGCGCTAGCGAAAAGTGGCCAGCGCGATCCCAGAAGACAGAACAGAAGGATCCCCAGCGCTAGCGAAAAGTGGCCAGCGCGATCCCAGGAGACAGAACAGAAGGATTCCCAGCGCTAGCGAACAGTAGCTAGCGCGATCCCAGGAGACAGAACAGAAGAGATAGCTGGTAGCAACCGCTGCACCAGCTATACTCCAAGAACAGAGATCAGAACCATTTCCTGTCGACCACCATAGGGACAGGACAATGGCTACAGGCAAGACAAGACAGAACAGGCAATACAGATAATACAACCTGACTGGGCTAGAAGGGGAGCCTAAAGCAACCCCCAGGAATTAACTATACTAGATAGCAATGGCTGACACTCCAGCAGTGTCCATCAGGAACAGACCATGGAAGGGAAATGACCAGCAAAGCCTTCTGGGAAACATAAAGCTCTTATAGTGCCAGTCATCAAAGAAGGCAGGTAGGGGATTTGCATAACGAATGTATGCAAATTCCCCAGCAAGAGAACAGACCAGAAACTTGCAATGGAAAGACAGGTCTCTGTTCCAGAGACCTGCAGCCCACAGACTAGAGGAATGGACAAACAGCTGTCTGCCTGTGCAGCCAGCTGAGCGGATCATCACAGTACCCCCCCCCCCCCTCTAGGGATGGATTCCAGACATCCCTCAAAACTGGTATCATCACAAAACTCTAACTGAAGACTCATGAAGGTCGGGACAGCCCGACAAGGCCCAATTCCAGAGTCAGTCCATCCGAAACCGACCTCATCGGAAGCAGAAGCCACCGAAACATGCCCATCAGCACTACAAGTCTCAGCGTAACACCCATCAGGACTGTGGACACCAGAGAAGAAGCCATCGACACCCTCCAGACAATACCCACCACCTTCCAAGGAGCGTCCAAGAATACCAAACCTGCCGCAATACCTGTTCGAAGTGTCCCTTACAACAGTGTTTCTCAACATTTTTTTGATATGTACCCCTTTTAAAACCCTGTAGTCACCAAGTACCCCCTAGCATAGTAGACATTATCACAAGTACCCCTTGAAAAAAATATATTAAATCATAGTATATGATAATTGGTTCTAAACCATATCCAAGCATTTAATATTTCTTTTAATTAGCTAAAACACTAATTTTTAAATAAGATTTATCATTTTCTAAAAATCTAAATTTGTTATTTTTGATTAAGTATATCAAGCCCGAGTACCCCCTGGAACCATCAGAAGTACCCCCTGGGGTACGCGTACCACACGTTGAGAAACTAGGCCTTACAACACCAAAGCCATTGCTGATCGTATTCAGGGCACCAAGAAAAACCTTTCCCGGAATCTCCCAGAACACCTTGAAGCTCCGCAGAGATCCCAAGAAGCCAGAACGCTCACCAGGCTCACATGGAGAACCACCAAGAACCCCTATGGAACCTATGATCATTCCAGACTCAAAATTAGCAGGACACCCATCAAGATCAGGACTTTCAGGGACCACTTCTGGGCATGCAAGCAGGCAGGCTATATCAGAACATGTCTCCACTGAGGAAGCATCTGAGTACGCTGGTAACCGAAGCACACTTGGGCTTTCTGGGTCACAGAGCACATCGGGGTACACTAGTACAGGAGAAACCTCAGGACATGTCGGGGAACTGCCAACCTCAGAGTCCGACACGACAAGACCAAAACCAGTACCGGGCAGAAAATCATCACGAGTAAAGGTCACAGGTACTGGTCTTTCAAAAGAAGACTCGGACTCAAATTCAGAATTTTCTGTAACTGTAATATCATCATTGACTACACATGAATGAAGCTCCACAAGAGCTGCAAAAGTAGTCAGCAAGGCAGCAATGCCTACTGAAGTGGGCAACACCTCAGAAGGACCTGGGGGGCAGGAGACATCTTCTACAAGTTCTGCACCCTTTGGGAGGAACTCGGAGACCTTCAGATCATCAAACAAGACCTCAGGAACATCATTTTTCAAGTTTTCTAAGAAGGATTCTGTACTATCCATGTTACAGGGCAAAACTGGAACTTTATTTTGAGAACAGGGCAGATGTCCCAGGGAAGGTTCCACCATAAACTGAGACTGAATTTCATCATCATGAGTGGAACGTACAGGAATATTCACTGGACCACACACTGACTCCCTAACTTTAATCTCGCTGCACCCAGAATTCTGCGTAGTAGTCAAACTAGCTTGCAACTCCAAAACTGCAGAAAGACAGGTAAAAATAGCAGCAATACCTAGACGAGCCTCTAGGGGCAGGGCAGGAGATATTGTACAAGGCAATATTAACTCATCCAGAGTACAGGGTGGAGAGTCAGAACTTTCTTCAAAGCAAGAAAGGGACTCCCAAATGTCAGTGTGATTGGACATCGTTTTGTTATTCATGGTACAGGGCAGGCTCAGAGAAAGCGCCTCTGAATAAGGCAAAGAAGGTTCGGCATCAGATTCGCAAAACCGAAGCGCTGTCTCACTCTTAGATTCGGCTAACAATGTGGAATCCGAGGAATCAGAACGCAAAACCTGCGAATCAAAATTCACTTTAGGTTGTGAAACTGACGCTTCTATAGCGCAAACCTCCGCGATCTGCGCAGCAGACTGCAAGGCATCTAGGACCGAAACACTGGAGCAACTGTCTCCAGGCAACGGGCCCTTACAGGTGAGAACAGGGTGAGACAGGGAATCATTTGCAGAAGAAATAGCGACATCAACAGGATAAACTTTATTAGGCATATTAATTTTACTTTTGACGCTGCACAGTCGAGAAACTTTCCCCATAGCAGGGTCACAGATGGAAGATCTCAAAGATCTGTTTCTAAATGACAAAGGATCCCACACATCCTTGAGGAAACTGGCAGACTCATGCCGATCACAATCTGCAGGAACATCCGAGAAACAGGCATCAGATCGCACAGATTCAAACTGCACACTGTCAGGAGCGAATCCTTCAGGATTCGCACAGGAATCAACCACAGCGGCATACTCATTCATTTCAGATTGCACAAAGTCAAGACTCTCATGCTTTACCCCAGAAAGGCAGGAACAATCATCCGACAACAATGTCTCTTTATTGGAATCAATTGGTTGGTGTGTGTGCAACTCATCCAAAATCGTTTGCCATACATAGATCACCAGATCCACATCATCCTTGTCACATTCATCGGAATCAATCAGAAGGTACATAGAATCAAGACAAGCATTCAAGACATCTTCGCTTTTTGCGATGTAAAAATCGCAAAAGGATTTCCAATCAAAATCGAATTCCTCCAGCAAGGCCCCAACATCCCAGGAAGCAAATGGGGGTTCAAACAGGCCAGTATCCAGATAATCTCCATAGGGGTGGAGTTCAGGAACAAGAACAGATTTTGTAACTGCTTTAATGTAGTGTGCGATCCTACCTATAGCAGGATCCACATAAGCTTTGGATTGGGGCAAAAAACCTGGAAACTGATCAGCAGATGCATTATAAACATCATTATCATACTGCATGGTTTTGCCCATTTCAGACTTGACAGAAATAACCTCTCTATCTGTGGTTGCCATGGGCAATAGATCTTTCCGCTGGGAAGCCTTCCTAGATCTTTTACGTTTAGACTTAGAGGCTTTGGATGGCTGCTTTATGGATGAAAGAGTAGAAGGAACAGCTGATTGAGCTGCTGACAACAACTCATTAAGGGGGTATGGTAATTGAGGTAATCTCAGCCAATTGTGAATTAAAAAGGCCAAGAATTCCAGGGGTCTTTGACTCAGGGTGGTATGATCTAACACATCATAACCCCACATTGACATTTCGCCCCCCAACAGAATGTAGACCATTTGGGGGGCCCAGGTAGACACTGGGGTGCATTGGAATTCAGGGTTCGCTAACCGTTTCGTACACTCAGACAAAAATTCGTCTGCTGATTCAGGTTCAAGTTTTTTAAATCTCTTAAAGGTACAAGAGCCATATTCGACAAAATCGTACAAATCGGAAATTCCGTCTACACTGGGGTTTTGGGTTCGGCTGGTGATTCTGTAACGATTGTGGAACTTTCTCCATGATCAGCGCACAACGCGTGCGCTGACACGGCGGAAATCCTCCACAAGCGTATATTTGCAGGCACCCAGCAAAGGGTGCTACGCACCTGTAGAGGGAAATTCCTGTCGGCAGATGGCGCTGAGGAGTGCAGAGGAACCAATCCTCTGTACCTCCACAAATGCCAGACAGGAATTGTATGAA
Organism: Hyperolius riggenbachi; assembly: GCF_040937935.1. Taxonomy (NCBI): domain Eukaryota; kingdom Metazoa; phylum Chordata; class Amphibia; order Anura; family Hyperoliidae; genus Hyperolius; species Hyperolius riggenbachi. The sequence continues at coordinate 247,744,041 of NC_090647.1, read as the reverse complement.
GCGCAGAACGCAATCGCAAGAGAGGCAATTGCGAATGAGAACGAGCAAAGGGACAGGTTGTATGTGTGTGCGCCAATCCAGTCGCCACCCCGCGACCGCGCACACACAACAGCAGATATGAAATAGGAACGCGATCGCGAGAGGTGCGATCGCCAGACGTGACAGAAGGCAGATCAGGACAGAATACGAGGTTAGCAAAGGCACAGCAAATAATACAATGAGGAGATACGGAAAATAACAAACGCTAGCTAACCGTGAACACCGCACTCATTCGCAACAGTGCACGCGGTTATGCGCGGTCTCCACGTGTTAAGCACAATAGAGACAAGCACGCCTAACTAACCATTAACAGACAAACATGAAACAGAGGACGCGAGCGCTTGCTTAACGGTTACCTCACCGAGCCTCCAGCAAGCGTAGCAGACAATACAGACACACGAAAACAGGGACAAGCGAGAGATAGGATCCACAGCACTAGCAAAAAGTGGCTAGCGCGATCCAGGTACAGAGTAGCAGAACAGAAGGATCCCCAGCGCTAGCGAAAAGTGGCCAGCGCGATCCCAGAAGACAGAACAGAAGGATCCCCAGCGCTAGCGAAAAGTGGCCAGCGCGATCCCAGGAGACAGAACAGAAGGTTCCCCAGCGCTAGCGAAAAGTAGCTAGCGCGATCCCAGGAGACAGAACAGAAGAGATAGCTGGTAGCAACCGCTGCACCAGCTATACTCCAAGAACAGAGATCAGAACCATTTCCTGTCGACCACCATAGGGACAGGACAATGGCTACAGGCAAGACAAGACAGAACAGGCAATACAGATAATACAACCTGACTGGGCTAGAAGGGGAGCCTAAAGCAACCCCCAGGAATTAACTATACTAGATAGCAATGGCTGACACTCCAGCAGTGTCCATCAGGAACAGACCATGGAAGGGAAATGACCAGCAAAGCCTTCTGGGAAACATAAAGCTCTTATAGTGCCAGTCATCAAAGAAGGCAGGTAGGGGATTTGCATAACGAATGTATGCAAATTCCCCAGCAAGAGAACAGACCAGAAACTTGCAATGGAAAGACAGGTCTCTGTTCCAGAGACCTGCAGCCCACAGACTAGAGGAATGGACAAACAGCTGTCTGCCTGTGCAGCCAGCTGAGCGGATCATCACAGCTTCATTGTGATACGCAAGCCCCTTCAAGGTAACGATCATGAAGGGGAATTGACACATGTACATGCCTTTTGTTTTGTGTGCAGCCAGAAAAATTAGGCAGGCATGTACACGCACCAAAACAATTATTATAGCGGCCGCTGCTAGCAGCGGCCTTAAAAATTTAGGAATCCGCCTGGAGTCCTGGACCCTGTTGGTGGTGGCGGAGAAGGCAGTCAAGCGGCCTGCAGGCAGAGATGCTGTGTTGGGAGCGACTTAGTCTTGGGGCAGGCAGTCACACAGCGTGCAGGCAGAGATGCTGTGTGTTGGGACTGACTTGGTCTTCGGGCAGGCCTGACCGTGCTTTGCAGACCACGTGGTCAGATGGACCCTTGACCCAACGCTGTGTGCCAGAGATGACACCACTTGCCTCTCAACATCACGGTACAGTTTGGTTATCACCTTTTTTGAGAAATAATTGCGGCCTGGTATCTTCTACTGCGGTGTGTGTCTTTGCTTTTGTGTGCTGCTTTTCCTCAGGTGGTCATCCCATTGCAGTTTGTGCTTTGACATCATGTGCCTTCGTAAGGAAGTTGTCCCTACAACGGGCCTTGGTCTTTCCACGGCTCAATTTTTGGTGGCAGAGAGTACAGATGGTATTGCTCTCATCTGAGGCAGACACACACAAAAATGGGGTGATGGCACTTTGGTGGTGGCGGCCGACTGAGTCTTAAGTGGGGTGCCAGAATTAGAGCAGGAGGAGGAAGATATGTCACAGTTCTGTACGAAGCTGAGGAAGATGAGGTGTTCTGTGTTAAATAGTCAACTACGTCCTGACAATCTTGGGGGTTGATTGCACGCGCCTTCTGAACGCTGGACTTTGGTCCAGGGCCGCACGAAATCACGACAGAACGACCTCGAACAGACCTGCCGGGTGGCCTGCCTCTGCCGGTTTTGCCCATATTGGAGGGGATGAAGTGAAAGGTATGCACTGACTTGACTAATACAATGTGCAGTCACACAGGTGGTATGCAGTGACTGGTATCAATACAATGTGCAGCTGTCACACACACAGGTACCGTGAACAGGTGCAGTGACTGGTATATAATATAACACTGCTTGCAGTCACGTAGGGAGGTGCACTGAACAGGTAGGTATGCAGTGATTGGTATTACAAATGTGCAGCTGTCTCACACACACACAGGTACCGTGAACAGGTGCAGTGACGGGTAAATAACACTGCGTGTGCTCACGTAGGTAGGTGCACTGAACAGGTAGGTATGCAGTGATTGCTATTACAAATGTGCAGCTGTCACACACAGGTACCGTGAACACGTGCAGTGACTGGTAAATAACACTGCGTGTGCTCATGTAGATAGGTGCACTGAACAGGTAGGTATGCAGTGATTGCTATTACAAATGTGCAGCTGTCACACACACAGGTACCGTGAACAGGTGCAGTGACTGGTAAATAGCACTGCATGCGCTCACATAGGTAGGTGCACTGAACAGGTAGGTATGTAGTGATTGCTATTACAAATGTGCAGCTGTCACACATACATGTAGTCACTGAATGTGCTGGGCCTGGCAGTGGCACAGTAGGAATTACCAAGGGGCCAAGGGCCAGCTGCGACTGACTGACAGAGCTGTATATGCAACAAGTGTCTGTGGGGGACACACACACAAAAAAAACAGATCACAAAATCTGAATCGCGGCACTTTGCGCGCGCAAAAGTCCGCGAACGGCACTTCACATGCTAACTGTTTAGCACACCCGTGCTAAACAGTTTGCACTGCTTTGTGAATCAAGCCCTATGAGGTGGCTCTGGATTAGGTATTATTGACTTTCCTCTAGGGGACAATAAACAACCATCTCCTGCAGAGCAGAGGGTTTGGGCTAAAAAAGAAACACTGTTTTCGTAAAACAGTCTTAAACAAGACTTCAAGGGGCACTCTAAATCATGCTTTGTGAGCTCGATTTTTGTGTACATTTTTATGTGATTGCTCAGATAGCACCTGCAAAACCGTGGCAGCTTGTTCAGGGTCTATGGCTAAAAGTATTAGAGGCAGAGGATCAGCAGGGCAGCCAGGCAACTGGTATAGCTTAAAAGGAAATAAATATGGCAGCCTCCACCCACTGTCTTCCACTATCTGCACTGTTTGTCACCCAGTATCTGCCACTACCTGCACTACTTGCCACCCACTGTCTACCACTTCCTGCACTACATGTCACCCACCATCCACTGTCTTCTGCACTAAATGTCACCCGCCTATTCCAGCTCCAGGGCCTGTGGGTGGTTGCAGGGGAGGCTGTCCTCTATATTGTGGTCTCATCTGCTCCAGGCAAGTAGTTATTTTTGTGACAGATGCAAAGTTAGTCATGCTGACCACTCAATCTATTCTATTAGCATACATTCATTTAATAAAGACGTGGAAGGCAAAGGGATCAATATGTTGTAATGAGCATCTCAAAACATATTTCAGCTAAGTACGTTTTTTAGTTCTCATTTCTGGCACTCCACAGAATATGTGCTCACAGTCACATTTATAGACTGTGTGTGAAACAGCCATAGGCAAGTCTTAATTTAGAGAAGGGTCACTTCCACATCTATTCCTCTTTGTTTTAGGGAGCTTCTCATTTAGGATATTAAATAATTTAGCTATTCTCATTTCAGCATTGATTTATGGTTTAGACTAACTAGTTTCCTTCTTGCGGGGAAAGATGACTATCTCTATTCATGATCCTCAGACGTTCTGAGGAGACTTTGAAGGATTGCTGAGTTATGTCTTCCTACTACTGGTGAGCCCATGTCTTTTGGTACTCAAAGTATTGGCCTGTCATGTTAGCCCTCATAATCGTCTTGTATTAAATTGTTCTATTTCAATGTTCTCTAGACTCCCATTATCTAAGTCACATTCAACGCACTGTGATGATGAATATGCCAGGGTTATCCTGCCATCATCCAGCTTATTAGTAATGCTTCACATGCATCTCCAACTTGCATATCTGTTTAAATATTTCACTTGGATGTGATCTTTATTTCACAATTCAATTTCCTTTTTCACACTATATACATCTTAGTCACCCAGTCAAGTTTTCCCCACTGCTCCTTATCTTTTTTTTTTCTGCTCAGCTTAAAATCACCCACGCGCTCTGCATGCAAGATAAACCCACTGGTCACAATCTCCAGATTATTTTGCAACATTAGTACAAAAAAAGTTTTTCTAGCACTTATCGCAACACATAGATGTTAATATTGTTTAAAGACAGCCATTTGCTTGAAGGTTTTCAAGGTGAAATTAGTTTCTTGTCATATTGTGCAGAAACTTTTCACTATATTCCATTCTGTTTCTGGCCTTTTCCCCTTATTGTCATTCTCCAATGCTGTCAATCACTTCCCATTCTTTATTTAATAATCCCGCTACAAAAAATGTATTTATTCTTTCCTGATAAGAGCCACTCAATCTTTTTTTTTCCCTTAGAAATCACAATCTAGGTTTGATCGCATTGGAATTTATTTTTCATGGGTTTAGAAGACCAAAACTTCTGTACTTTCTTCTTTTGTTCAAGAAAATACAGGTGGGTTTAGACGTGCAATTACAGTAAAGATGTTTGGGACTTGCCTGTTCGTATCACCTAAAAAGGACAAAAACTATTGATCTTTACTGTCTAACAGGGTAGGCAAATATAATTTAAATAGAATAAAATGTTTAATATGAAAAATTAAGACCATACAGTTCCCTTGTGAATGTCTATGAACACATCACGGCTGCATTTGCAAGTACAATTCTCAAGTCAGTTTAATTAGAGGTGCTATGAGATAACAAGAGCTAAGTGACAGCGTGTCTGTTTTGCTATCGTACTGAAGTGCTGACAGCACGTAATCCTTGGCTATAATAGTTATCAGTTGTCTCCTAACTTTTTCCCCATAGCCAGTGTGGCATATGTAAGCTAAGGCATTTCATTAAAAAGCACATGGTATTGTCATATACCATAGGCTCCAACTCTACATAGATAAGTGTCCATGACTGCTGGTGAATAAGGGGTTAATAATGAGTTCTGTTGTAGAAACAGAATTCAAAGTTTCATAATACCTCATATTGTATAGCCAAAATGTTAGCAATTGAATAGCACTGTTTTATAAAAGAACAAAACGAATTGACCCATTAACCTCCCTGGCGGTAATCCTGAGCTACGCTCGGGCTAGCCGCTGGGAGCTCTATGCAGAGTATTGCGCACAGCGGGAGCTGTTACTCACCTCCCAGGGGATCCATATGTTGGTAGCCATTCTCCTTCCTGTCCGCCGAGGCTCTGAATCACTCTGGTGAGATCGCCGTCATTGATCTCGCCAAAGAGTTACAGCACCACCCGGAGGATGGAGGTAAAATTGCAACACTGCAGCCCAGGGAGGTGAGTGAGAGAAGGGGCTGCTGCTGGTGTTCTGGCGGCATGATTTTTTCCTGATTTGAGGGTCTGAAGCTTTTTATAAAGACCCTAAAATCCAGAAATGATCATACCGCGAGGGGAGTTAAAGCGGCGATTTATAAGAGGTCCAGAATAGATTTGGCAAATACGTAGTGATCTCTTCTATGAACCCAGTGGAAGAGCCTTAAATCCCCCTTTGAATTTTTTTCCTATTGTTTGATTGTGCTAGACCTTCAAATTGGCTCTAGATTATGATTCAGAAATGTTTAAGTGCCACAGAGCACAATTCAGTCCTTTATGTAGTCCAAGCAAGACTATTATTTCAGGGTTTTTCGTTTTTTCTTGTAAATCTCAGAATGTAACTGCTTAATGGTTTTTATACTTATTTTTAACTTTTTCCTCATTACATGACACATCCAAGGAAATAAAAAAAATTAAATCTACTTATCTGGGCCTTCCTCCAGCCCCTGGCAGCCGATCTGTCCCTCGCCACAGCTCCGGTGTCCCAGGATCCCCTCAGGTGGAGATGTCAACCTCGGCAGGTCGGGATCTTCTGTGCCTGCGCGCTCACGTGGCCTGGAGTGTTCTGCACAGGCACAGCACCTCTGTGCATGTGCAGAACACTCCAGGCCAGGTGAGCATGATCGGCATCTCCAACGGAGGGGATCCCGGGACACCGGACCTGTGGCGAGAGACAGATCGACTGCTAGGGGCTGGAGGAAGCCGCAGGTAAGTAGATCTCATTTTTTTTAATTTCCTCTGAGGTGTCCTTTAAGAAATATGGAGATCCCACATGTAATTCGACATCAGGCAGACAGTGGTCACGGCCGGCAGAGATAGCACAAAAGCTCTGGAACAGAACTTTCAGGGTAACCTGGAAACTAGCAGTAAAAAGATGAAACCAAGGTTCAAACTCGCATGCTAATTTTGGCGCAGGGTTTACTGGGAAAACCCCAGATATTCTACTACTTAATTCATGTAGTAAAATATTGATAATATATTATTCATATGCAAATATTTCCCTATGACCTAACGTCTTCTATTAGTTTTCTCTGTCACCTGCCTGCTGTTAGGGAAATCCTCACACAGCTAAATTATTGTATAAGAATTATGTATGAGGCCTTAAAGCTTCCACAAGAAATAAGCAAATGTAATGAATATTATATTTGTTCCCTTCTGTCCACAGTATGTCCCCTTCTGTCCTTAGTGTGTCCCCTTCTGTCCACAGTGTGTCCCCTTCTGTCCCCAGTGTGTTTCTTTTTGTCCTCAGTGTGTCCCCTTCTGTCCACAGTAAGTCCCCTTCTCTCTCTAGTGTGTCCTCTTATGTCCTCAGTGTGTCCCCTTCTGTTCCCAGTGTGTCCGCTCCCCCTCCGTGTGTGTCTGCTCCCTCCCCTATGTCTCTTCCTCCCCCCGTGCATAAGTAGAAGTGTAGGGGCAGCGAGTCTTACCTAAGCCATGGCTCCCTCAGCGTGAACAGACCTCTCCTGTCCCGCATGGCTCCCCCTAGTGATGGCTTCTGCTGATGACGTGATCAGCAGAAGCTGTTACTAGAAGAGAAGAGCGAAAAAGCAGAGGCCTGCGATCCCCACGGGAGCCATGGATTAGGTAAGACATGCTGCTGCTACACTTCTACTGATACACAGGGGAGCAGGAGACACAGAGGAGGGAGCACAGACATGGGGGAAGCAGACACACACGAAGGGGGATCGGACACACTAGGGACAGAAGGGGGGACAATGCAGGGAGTCCACTATATGACTGCGTGTTGGCGGTTCGTATCAGTGGGCGTTCGTAAGTCGGGGATTTCCTGCATTCACCGTATTGTGTTTTATATGGCGGCAAATATGGTACCAACGGTTAGTCTAGCTAACAATGCTTGATGCAGGTTTATAAGGGAATTGGAATCTAAGGAGTCCCACGGTCTCTACCAGAGCACAATGCAGGGGGTTCTGGGTCACAATTGGATGCAGGAACAACAGAATACTTCCTACTAAGCTGAAGAACTATCACAGTACTCTCAGGAGGGTGCTTACGTATGCAGCAGAATGGTGTTTTAGCTTGCAACCTCCCATACATGCGACTTCTTGAGAGTGTGTTAGAACTTTGCCCTTGAGGTTGCATCAAACAGAGCATGTTCACAGTACCCAGGAGAAAAAGCACCAGATACAGTATATTTCAGTATATTTCCTGTACAACTATCTATTCAATAAGGAAAATCTAGACACTAGTCACTTGCTTCTTCTGCATTATACTTGGTGTATACTAGGCATCATAAGTTAACCCAACTAATCAAACATCACATATAAGCCAACTACAGTAATCAAACATATATTTGTTAAACAAAAGCAAATAACAAATACTTGTACTGACTTTGGTACATTGCAAACAAACAGCATGCCATGAATAAGCTACATGAAAATGAAAAACATTACAATTAAACCAAGCTGTGCTCAAGAAGACTGAATAGTTGCACTTCTAAATACTCTTCAGGATATGCGAAACAATCTGAAACCATGATGTATTTGTAATCAAACTATGAAAAATCTATCACAAGAGCACCTGATTGGTTTCTTGTAGAATCCAACACTTTAACAAGGTTTTCTACAAGAAACTGGTTGGATATTGTAACTTACCCATGTAGTGTTTTTTTATACACTTTCTACAGATTGATTACTACTTAATGCTGAACTATTGTTATTATTGATGTCACAGAGACTGGATTCTTAAGTCTGTTTCAGAATAGCACAGTTTAAATACAGTGGCAGCATAAGGGCAATGGAAATCAGTCCACCACAAGCAAGCCTACAGTCCTAATGACAGCTTAAACTTCAAAAAATCTGTCAAAAAGAGTCCAAATAGTTGTGCAGTTATACAAAGTTTTTTGAGGGCTCCAACTAAGAAGAAATCACACTGTAAGGCTACATTCACCCTGGGCATTGCGGTGTGTTGAGTTAGACAATATAATTGCATTGCTAACGTGATGCAATTATATTATAATGATACATCCTCATCAGCCCATTAGCAGTGTGATGCGATGGATGTATTGGACAATATGAGCATGTACAGTTGCAGTGAAGCATACTTTTCAGTAATGGTATGCTTCACTACGTACATTGCATGTGTACGCAAATTTTACCCTCTGTTGCATTGTGATCCGGTTTTTGCAGAGTACGTATTGCGCCAGTGTTAACCTAGCCTAAATCCTCAAAGGGGATGACTACTGAACTGTGCTAAGCTTGAATATAGTGAAAAGAACCATAATGTAAAGCTTAGTACCAGTTCTGAAGAAAGTGCATACAATCATTATACTATACAACTCAAAATTAAGGGGTAACACAAAGGATGCATTTACGTGTAAAATCTCCATAACGGTTCAGTACCAGCTATATGAAGCAATGAGTATGAATTTTGCATAATTGTAATTTTGCATCGTAATTCGCAATTAGGATGCAAAATCCACACACACACACACACACACACACACACACACACACACACACACACACACACACACACACACACACACACACACACACACACACACCCCTACTCACTCTCTCTCTCTCACACACACCTACTCACTCTCTCTCTCACACATACACACATTCACTCCTACTCACACACACACACACACATACCTACTCACTCTCTCTCTCTCTCTCACACACACACCTACTCACCATCTCTCTCTCTCTCGCACACACACACACACACACCTACTCACTCTCTCTCTTTCTATCTCTCGCACGCACACCTACTCACTCTCTCTCACACACACACACACACACACACACACACACACACACACACACACACACACACACACACACACACACCTACTCACTCTCTCTCACATACACACATTCACTCCTACTCACACTCACACACACACACCTACTCACTCTCTCTCTCTCACACACACACACCTACTCACCATCTCTCTCTCACACACACACATACACACCTACTCACTCTCTCTCTTTCTCTCTCTCACACACACACACACCTACTCACTCTCTCTCACTCACACACACACACACACACACACACCTACTTACTCTCTCTCGCACACACACACACACACACACACACACACACACACGCACACACACAACACACACACACAGGGCTCTTTCACATCTAGAACGTGTGCAGGAGCCGTACGCCGGCTCCCAACGATTAAAAGCTCCCGGGTGCGTTAAACCGCAACGCATCAAATCGCAGCATCGGATGTGAAAGGTAAAATGAAAGTCTATGGACTTTTATTTTACCTTGCTCAACACAAAGTTTCGAGTTTGCATTAAACCACAGAAAACAGGCTCTGGTGTGAAAGAGTCCACATACCTACTCACTCTCTCTCTCACACACACACACTTACTCACTCTTGTTCTCTCTCGCTCACACACACATACACACACACATACATACATGAATATACATTAAGGCCAATGTAAGCCTGAAACAGCTGTCTGCAAGTTGGGTTAGTACTGGATTAGTATTGCTATAGGCACTCTGTATAGCAGCAGCTCTGGATGGATTTATACTTTGGGGGATAAAAAGCAATGTTTTGCATATTCACTCACTGAGAAGTGATGCTTCATGGAAGTTCCTTCGTCCTCAAATATAGTGAAAGAACTGCAAATGCATTCTTTTTTAAGAGGGCAAATTTTAATTTAGCATATGATTAACATAATTATCATAGTGAATCTGATCAGGAACCAACTAACAAAGCTCCTAACCCCCGCACTGAGATGTCAGCTGCCCCAATGGCAGCTTCAGGTCAGCTAAACAGGACTGGCAGAATAAACACATTGAAATCAACATTAGGACTGGAGCAGAGATTTTAATAAAATGGTTTGATAAAATGTACACATATGTGCAAAAATCTGAGCTAACAGTAAAATCAGTGCTAGAACCAGACCTGATAATCTTTGTTGCAGGGGAGGCGTATCATAGTGGAAACTTGGCAACCAGCAATTGTCCAGCCCTGATGTAAACAAATATGTTATGAAGAGGTTTTCAAGCAAATGAGTTAACCTGTCAAAAGCCTTCATATCTGGTGTTAAGTCATTGCTGAGTAAATATCTTTAAAGCAAGTTATCCTCCTAGGGTATTTCAATATTTGATTCTACTTGTTTCTCACAGGAGACAGAGCTTGGCATTCATTGTATAAATCTCTGTGCCGATGCTCTTGTGTGGTATCTGTGTTTGCCAGGCAGCCCTAGATGACATTATGCTCAGAAGGCACTGCTGGCTCTCCTGTCAGAAACATCCCTTTACTTGCTGTTGTGATCCTTTGTACCTGAGAGCAGGCTTAGCCAGACAGACAGGGCATGGCATGTGGCACCCGCCTTCTCTTTGGCGTGCTCGAGACGGTGAAGGATAAGATAAGACACCATGACACAACTAGATAATTTCTCATTTTGCATCAAGTGACGGCCTGAAAGATGACTAATATAATTTCTTCCCTTGGGATTCAGACTTTGCCCTTGAAGAGTCTGTGAGGAGTCACTGAATGCAGCAAAATCTGGATTTTATCAAATCTTTCCTCTTTGTTCTACACTTGTCAATAATTTTGACTCATTTAATGACATTCATTTATAGTTTCTCTTTAAAAAAAATAATTATAGGAGCAATTATTTTATTTTCCGTATCATCTTACATTATTCTGACATGAACACATCAAGTTAATTATTAATATTATAATGTGACATGTTCATTTACATAAACTCAAAATAAAAAATAATACCACGTACCGATACTTACCGTCGCCAATATTATTCCATTCGTAAAAGGATTTTACAGATAAAGGACAACATATTTTTTCATTTTAATTGCTGTTATTTCTTTGTGCTTTAATCCTGTTAACGGCAGGAAAAGGGCACACAATAATGTCATTGCTGCTGTCTTTGAACATGAGGTTTGTTTCCTACTCAATCTGAGTAAGTCATCTTGATTTTCTACTAATGATCTGTAAAGTAGATTTCAGCTTTCCTCATCAACCACTGAGCCCACATAGTGCATGTTTAATCCTTTCTCTTTTATGCAGTGTCTGGTGTTAAGACTGAGTCAAATACAGCACTATAAGCACTTGATAAAGTACATACTTTTGTGAAAAAAGGTTACATTAAGAGTAGGAAATGTGTTGAAATGTTCATTCACGAGGTGTTAGTAGCAGAGTCTCAGAGAATATCAAATAGGCACAGGCACAAAATTCTAGTTGTTCAGAATCAAATAATCAAGACCCATTCACCATCTTCTACTCGACTGACAGATTGCTTCAGTATTCTGTGCATGTTGTCATCTCCATATTGCAATCAGAACCTGGACAGTATGCAAACTGTCAACTAAAGCATTTCACTGCTGCATTTTTTTTTCTGCTGTGGACATACTATTAGTTAATCTTGTAACTGCCCATGCTTAAAGGATCAGTCCAACAAAAAAAATTTTAAATAAGCAGTTAAAATCTGACAGATTTTTGACTAGTCCATCTCCTCATGGGGGATTCTCAGGATTTTCTGTGTTTTCAAAAGGATTTCCTAAACAGCAGTTTAATTGCCAAAATAGAAAGATACCAGTCAGACTCTCTACATGTTTGCGCACTATTTTGTCAGTTAGACTTAGCAACTGCTGTTCAGGAAATGATTTTGAAAACAAAGTAAACCCCGAGAATCCCCCATGAGGAGATGGGCTAGTCCAAAATGTGTCAGTTCTGACAGATTTTAACCACTGACTTTTTTTGTTGGAGTGGTCCTTTAATGCTAACCACCAAAGGTGTCCCTAATACTAGTTCCCCTCAAATATGTCTCTGCTTGGTTTGAAGAGAATTTTGACTGACAGGAGCAAAACATTCTGGATTTGGAAGGTTCCAAATCTGCACACCATTGAAGGGGAAATTATGGTGCTTTTTCCTGCTGTTTGCTGGGCAACTGCAGCAGCCAAATGCAACTAAGTGGCACTGAAAGGCAACCAAATAATGTAGGAGCTATTTAAAAAAACAGAGGGAAACAGGTATATAGAGATAGGGAGTTGCCATTTTATGCTGCTTCAAGAGCAGCCTATGAAAGTCACAAAGCCTTCCTTTTACAGCAGGGTGGGTCCCTTTATGCTGCTCAGGACAATTTCTTGGAATCCCAGCAGTACCTTGGCAGTGCCTATTTGGATCAAGATATACTGTATATCAACATTTCTGAAAACAATCCAACGTTCTCATTTTTAAAGAAATGTCAGTCAAATTAAAAGGATTTTCTCTAATAATCTGTGCCTCAATGTGTGTATCTAGCAAATAGTATTAGGCATGCATTGGTTTGCTACATAGGATAAAACCCCTTTTTCAACATTCTTAGTGGGCACAAAGGTTGTTAGTATGAAACCTGTTATAAGGCTTCTTTCAGTAGTCTTCCTAACAATTGAAGTAAACCCCAGAGTACAGATAGAAGGGCCATATAGGGGCCTTCATAAAGTTAGCCAGGTCTCAGAGTAAGAAGCAGAAGGCACTTGGAGAGGTCTTCCTTAAAATTAGTAGCGCAGCAACAGATAGCTCTTGAAGGGGACTTCATAAAAATGAGGCAAGCCTTAGAGTAGAGGCAGAAGGCCCTGGTAAAATCTTCTAAATACTAGATTAAAAAAAAAATAGAGAATCAGACTTTTTATTTACCTGCTATTTTTTAGGAAGGTAGCAGGGAGGGAAAGAAGGAGAAAATAGTGGAGGTTTGACAGGAGAAGAAAGAGCCTATGCCATGATTTGCTTTCCTCTATAGTAGAGGCTACTTGTGTGGCATAAACAGGAAAGAAGGCAAGAAACATAATAACGCTCACAATTAGAAGAGAAAGAAACCCATAGTCACCCTCATATTTAGTTTAAATACACAACGTATATGTTTTTCATATGTTGGTACTGGCTTTCTGTCTTACGGAGTGCTGCTAATACTAGTGGACTGCTCTACGAAGAAAGTACTGATTGTATTTTCATAGTTTTTTTTTTCATTGTTTACGTTGATTGCTTATTTTGGTTGTATGTAACGGTGGTCATATCAGGTGACTTTCTGGCTGAACGCCCATCCAATTCGATATTAACTATTGAATTGGATGAAAATCGGTGCCACCAAGAGCATGTCCGGCCAACAATGCAACCAATTTCGGGTATCGGTCAGACATGCTGCAAGATGTAGGGCCGACTTGCTCGATCGGGTATTCTTCAACTGTTTGAAACACAGCCACTCTACAAGTGCATATCTAAAACTTTATTGGTACAAAATGGACTATAGTCAGCAGCTTGATTTATCCCACATTAAAGTTTATAAACGCTTAAAAACTAGCTTGCTTGATCAGGTACACGGTGGTAAAAGCGTGCGATATCAGGACTAGAGATGGCCCAAATGGTTTGCTGGCAGGAGAGAATTTTCGCTGTTCGCGTTCTCCGTGAACGTATGGCGTGTTCGATCCGCCCCTTATACATCATCATGGAGCCAAACTTTGACCCCTTACCTCACATTCAGCAGACACCTGGCAGCCAATAAGCTAGCACCCCCTCCTGAACCCTCCAAACCCTATCAAAAAGCAGTTGTGTTGGCCATAATGGATTCATTCTCTGCTGGCTGCTGTTACTTACTGTGAAAGCACCCCAAAAAGCCCTTTTGAGGGCTAGCACATCGGTCTCCTGTGTTTTTTTTTATTGTGTGCGACACTCCACAGCCCACTGACACCCATAGCCGTGTGCACACTACTGACGTTGCTACATTAATTTGCACGCACAGAACCACTCCAGTGCATTATTGTTTCACTGTATTCTGATAGTACTATTGCATTTCTCTGTGTGTGACACGCCACAGCCCACTGTCACCCAGAGCTGTGCATAATATGATTTCTGCCCTTCATGGATTAAAACCTGACTTTTGGCATGGGTCTCCCTCTGGCATGCCACAGTCCAGGTGTTAGACCCCTTGAAACAACGTTTCAATCACTTTTGTGGCCAGAAACAGTATTTGTAGGTTTCACCTGCCCATTGAAGCTTATGGCGGTTCGCATGTTTGTGAACATTTGCGGAACTTTGCGTTCGCTGTTCACGAACAGAAAATTCTATGTTCACAACTTCTCTAATCAGGACGAGCAACAAACACAACAAACCTCTGGCACTGTCTCCCCTAAAGTGACGTCAAACATGTGCTCATGTATATGCTGGCAACCACGTGGGGAGCATGTATGAAGATGGAACCAGCGGTGGACACGGACAGGTAAAGTATACTGCACCGAGCACAGGGGGGGGGGACATTTTACATTGGGGGGGACAGCACAGGGGGATTGGCAAGGTGGTCAGAAGCAGCGTAACTGGCCTGTGGTGTATGGGCAACAGATCCGATGTATGGGCACCTTAGCTCTATTTGTGCTTTGAATAGTGCTAATCATTAAGAAATTGCTACCCTGCCCCTGCGTACAGCTCTCTAAAGCTGGGTAAACATGCTAGGTTAAACTTGGCCGGAGGCGGCTGTTCAGGATGAGCGTGTGTGCAAGTGTTCTTAATGTAGTCTAAAGATCCAGCTGTGTGCCTGACTGCATTGTTCTCCTACTCACCCCGCCCACCAGAAGCTGGTCCACTGTCTACCTTGCTGTTGTCCCTCCTCTCCTCTCCATAGCAATACAAGCCAGCCTACAGACTAACGATATGTCTGTACACCACTTGGCACTGAACTGTTGCCAATGGATCAAGGGAATGATTCACAGAACTTATTTTGTGAATTTTTGTCTCTCCTTACTTATTTTTAACCTTCACTATGAAATGTATTTTCAGCAGTTTCTAAGCTAATAAGAAAAATAAAAAGTATTTTTCTGAATATGTGAACAGCGATATTAAGTATCTCTCCTTGGCCCCTATTCAGTTAATGTCTCTTGAGTTTTCTCACAGGAAATGTAGTCATAGCTTACTACTTGAATTACTTTTTAGTACTTTTTCCATCAGGATAACAGGAAAAATGATCTCATGCAAGAAAACTCTAGAGAAATCTGAATTGAGGCTCTTATTTTTATTTATTTACTTTTTTTTTTTTTTGCTTGTTCGATGTTGAAAAAGTTTTAAAGATAAGGCAAACCACAGGTAAGAAGAAGTAATTTCATGACAGATAAGGAAAGATAATTTATGAGATAAGTATAGTGAATCAATCCATTAGTAAAATGTGATTATTATATATACCGGGGAGGGGGTGTAGAGAAACTGTACTGCCTGTACAGAAACCACAGTAAACTGGAGGTTTTTCTGTTCTGGATATTATTATGCACATTTACCCCGTTCAGTCTTACTGAGAGGTATACATCACGTCCCAGTTCATTCTAACAGCGCAAGGTTCTATGCCTTGACAAAAAAGAAAATCACAAATCATCTGCTGCAATGGGCAGACAAGATGAAACTTGTTTAATTAGTTTTTAATCATGTTGCGTTTTCTTACAAGTGCAAGAAAATGTATGTTGATTTCACATTATTCTCATAATAATAACAATAACCCGCTGTGCAATGCATTGTTCTATAATGTTTGCTGTGCTTACGAACTCAGTATAACTTGTTCACAATGAATATCAAGAATATTTTACATTGAGAAATTAAAGAAATACTACACAATACATAGAAATCAGGTCTAAATTGAAAGAAAAGTGCCATAATCTGTATGTAGGCGACATTCATAGCTCAAAATAACTAAATGTATAAAAAATGAAATTAAAATTTGTAAACATAAAAAGACCTATTAATAATCACTCAATTCTCAAACCAAGCCATGATTTGCTCTGATGCTCAGTATGTGGCGCACTGCCACAAGATCTGAGTTTTGATGTCTTTACCTTATCTTTTTCCTTCATCTACAAAAAATCTTAATTTTATAATTTAAATAAAACATGCTTTTGCCTAGGGATTCTCCTATTCAGCTAGAGAGAGAAAAAACCCCAGCATAAAGCATTTTCTAATCTGCCACTGGGGCTTCCCATTGGTCCTTTGATCCAACCATTGGGTTTCCACCTCGGGCAGGATTCTCATTAATCTGGCTAATGAACCAATGGGGAGCACCGGCAGGAGATTTATATATCCTTTTGCCAGGGCTCCCTACTCAGCTTTGTCGCAGTGTCAGTGGGACATGGCATGCTGTTCTTCAAACAAGATTTGGCAAGACAGAAGGCATAAATCTAAAAGAAAGAACACAAGAAGGACAGAAAACAAAAAGGCAGTAAGTCCTGAGGAGAAGATAGATGCTTACAGATAAAAAGGACGGAAATAGAAGTATACAAAGGAAGATGACGTCACTGGATACAAGAGGAGATGAAGTTGAGTCCGGCACCATCCACTTGTATGCTCTTTTACTTTATTGGTAGATCACTGACATCACAACGTTTCGGAGGGCTAACCTCCTTTATCAAGTTAAGTCAGCATCTAAAATACATCACAATCATGTCTCCTTTTATATTCAGTTGATACAAAATAGACCAATCAGCTGTGCCTGTCGCATTATAGCGACCAATCCCCTGCTGTCCGCCAATCGGACCTGATGGGGAACTTCTCATTACTATGCAACACGCTGTGTCTCCAATCAGAGTACAGTGGGAGCGGCTATGCGCGTATATGGAGAGCCGTCCCCCTGTGCCGCCTCCGTGTGCGCCGACCAATAGGGAGACAGTCACCTGTTGATGTAGCATCAGGCCACGCCCCCCATAGGAGCGGACCTGACGGGAGACTTGTGTCCCAGGAAGGGGAGCATAGCTCCACCTCCCGGCAGCGCAACACGTCAGCTGGACGGGCAGACCTCGTCATTGTCCGCCCGCCCGCTGTAACTAGGCAACCAGCGGGACGCTCTTCACCCGCCCAAAGCGTCCATACAAACATTGTAACATGTGGCTACTCGAAACTAAATTCTAACTAAAGTGCTAATAGATAAATATATCTATCATGGGGCATCATACGCAGCATCTTAGAATAGATAGATAATATAAAACAAAAAAGGAATTATTAAATTATGAAAGTAACTGAAATCTACATACAATAATATACTATATAAATGGAAGCATGTCATATTCCCTATTCATCCCTCTAGGTTCTAAAGTATCCAATCTACGAATCCATACTGCCTCATGATATAGGAGTTTTTTAAGCCTATCTCCTCCACGTCTCAATGGAGGAACCTGCTCCAATATCTGAAACCGAAGCTGACTCACTGAGTGATTGACTTGTATAAAATGACTAGGGACTGACAATTCTTTTACTTTATTTCTAATAGTGCTTTTATGAGCTGACAATCGCACTTTCATAGGTTGTGTGGTTTGTCCTATATACAACAAACCACAAGGACATTTTAATGCATATACTACGTAACGTGAGTTGCAATCAAATTGGCCTCTAATGTAAAACTTAGTTCCTAAATGAGGATGACATATGTAGCTACCCTTAGTGACACTATGACAATGAACACAATTTTTTCTACAGCTGAGGGGCACAGCGATGGGCTCGAATGTGGCCCCCTCCTATGCAAATATTTTTATGAACTCATATGAGGAGACGTTTGTGTATCCCAATGAGATATTTACTACTAATGCCATATGTTGGCTACGTTTTATTGATGATATCTTTTGCGTATGGAGGGGGTCACATTCGAGCCTTGTACAATTTGTTGATATGTTGCATGAACAATGTCCTGCTATACGTCTAACCATTCATAGTGATGAACGAAGTGTGAGCTTCCTTGACACAATGGTGAGTGTCTCTGGAGGTAGGCTGGGTACATACCTTTATATTAAGCCTACGGACACCAATTCGACATTGTGCTATGGAAGCTTTCACCCAATGGCCACTAGAAATTCTATTCACGTTAGTCAGTTCCAAAGAGTTTTTAGGATAGTTGATGATGCGGTAGTTAGAGAGACCAGATTGGATGAAATGCAGGAGAAGTTTATTAAGAGACAATATCCATTGAGACTTCTCAATAGGGCAAGACATAAAGTCGGGACATCAGTCCAGGGACAGACCCATCGTAGATCTAGCTGTCAGGGTAGAATTCCTTTTGTTAGTCAATTTAGTGTTTATAGTGAAAGAATTGCTGGCAATATACACAGCAACTGGAATTTGCTTAGAGTAGCATTTCCTCATGTTGAAGAATTTCAAAATTACCCCCTTATGTCATATAAATGGGCCCCCACACTACGGGATAAGTTGGTGAGGGCAGACATGGGCCCATTGAGTGGCAGGGTCAACAGATCCTCCCGCCCCAATGGTACTTACCCGTGTCTTAATTGTGTTCATTGTCATAGTGTCACTAAGGGTAGCTACATATGTCATCCTCATTTAGGAACTAAGTTTTACATTAGAGGTTAATTTGATTGCAACTCACGTTACGTAGTATATGCATTAAAATGTCCTTGTGGTTTGTTGTATATAGGACAAACCACACAACCTATGAAAGTGCGATTGTCAGCTCATAAAAGCACTATTAGAAATAACGTAAAAGAATTGTCAGTCCCTAGTCATTTTATACAAGTCAATCACTCAGTGAGTCAGCTTCAGTTTCAGATATTGGAGCAGGTTCCTCCATTGAGACGTGGAGGAGATAGGCTTAAAAAACTCCTATATCATGAGGCAGTATGGATTCGTAGATTGGATACTTTAGAACCTAGAGGGATGAATAGGGAATATGACATGCTTCCATTTATATAGTATATTACTGTATGTAGATTTCAGTTACTTTCATAATTTAATAATTCCTTTTTTGTTTTATATTATCTATCTATTCTAAGATGCTGCGTATGATGTCCCATGATAGATATATTTATCTATTAGCACTTTAGTTAGAATTTAGTTTCGAGTACCCACATGTTACAATGTTTGTATGGACGCTGTGGGTGTCCCGCTGGTTGCCTAGTTACAGCGGGCGGGAGGACAATGACGAGGTCTGCCCGTCCAGCTGACGTGTTGCGCTGCCGGGAGGTGGAACTATGCTCCCCTCCCTGGGACACAAGTCTCCCATCAGGTCCGCTCCTATGGGGGGCGTGGCCTGATGCTACGTCAACAGGTGACTGTCTCCCTATTGGTTGGCGCACACGGAGGCGGCACAGGGGGACGGCTCTCCATATACGCGCATAGCCGCTCCCACTGTACTCTGATTGGAGACACAGCGTGTTGCATAGTAATGAGAAGTTCCCCATCAGGTCCGATTGGCGGACAGCAGGGGATTGGTCGCTATAATGCGACAGGCACAGCTGATTGGTCTATTTTGTATCAACTGAATATAAAAGGAGACATGATTGTGATGTATTTTAGATGCTGACTTAACTTGATAAAGGAGGTTAGCCCTCCGAAACGTTGTGATGTCAGTGATCTACCAATAAAGTAAAAGAGCATACAAGTGGATGGTGCCGGACTCAACTTCATCTCTGTCTATAATTGGAACTGTTGGCTGTCAGTTCTATCTCCGGGCACATCCCATATCATCTGCTGGCGAGCGGCTGCTTTCTACTTTCAAAATGGATACAGGAGGAGAAAACGTTTTCAGAAGAGAAGATAAAAGTCTAATGATGAAAATGGACACAGAAGAAAAATGCATTTTTATTATTATTTGTAATAAAGATTTTAGTTGTCTGATTTTTAAGTAAATTTTTAAATGTAAAGCTTGGTTATAAATAGGTAGGTAGGGAAACTAGACCTCTCTACCTATATACTTGGGAGGAGGAAGATATCCAGGGGTCCCCTTATTATTAAACGGGTCCCATATATGTTCCGGCTCAAGACTTAATGACATATGTGCTGGATAGCTACTTGCACAAGGTTGGGGTGAGCCCATTGTCTTTGACATCAACAAAGGGAATTTACAGGAGGTGGGAAAGTTTTCTGCCCCCCTCTTTCAGGGTTCCCCAGGCTCCTCCAGAGCTACTGCATGGAGGAGAATACAATCGCTGCTGGAACGAGAACAGGTGAGAGATATGGCTATCTATAGGAGGGCTAATAAAGGAGGGCATCTTGCCACCTATCAGGGGGCTAATAAAGGGGCACATCTGGCTATTTACATGTTGGGCTAAGAAAGGAGAACATCTGGCTATCTATACTGGGGCGGGCTAATTCTGAAGCACATCTGGCTATCCATACTGGGGGGAGGGGGCTAATACTACATGACAAGTATACACTGTAGCAAAATCCACCTTTATTTGGGAATCAAATATCATCACCATCGATTGAGACAAGAACATAATTTAAGTTTTGTAATAAAAGGGAGAAACAGCCAAATAAAGTTTGGAGTTTTTATCTACAGTAGCACTATTTATTTTTAGACTGTAAAAAATGTGAATTCATCAATTGTTTCATTTTTTTCCTATTTCTCCCACTAAATGCATACAAAATAAAACAGTATTTTCTTAGAAAAGAAATGATATATTTATCATTTAGGTGTCGTAGGTTGGGATAAAGTTATTGCTGATTAAACAGGGACATAGCTAAAATGTCAAAACTGCTCAGGTCCATAAGGTGGAAATGAGGTCTAAATATGAAGTCGTTTAGCACAGTGGTTCCCAACCTTTTCCGGCCCGGGGAACACTTTCTGACCATATTTTTCTCCGGGGAACGGCGGGGGGGGGGGGGGCGCACGCGGGTGTTTGCGCGACCTAGTGGACAGTGCCGTGCGCAGCAGGCTATGGGGGGGGGGCTGGGGTGCGGCTGCATAGCTAGCATAGTTGCCCCAGTATAGGGAGTTTAGTTGCCCCAGTATAGTTAGTATAGTTACCCCAGTATAGTGCCCCAGTATAGCTAGTATAGTCCCAGTATGGATAGGTAGTGCCCCTGTATAGTGCTCAGTATGGGTAGGTAGTGCCCCAGTATAGCCAGTGTAGTGCCCAGTATAGCTAGTATAGTGCCCAGATAGCTAGTATAGTGCCCAGATAGCTAGTATAGTGCTCAGTATAGCTAGTATAGTGTCCCAGTATAGCTAGCATAGTGCCCAGTATAGATAGGTAGTACCCAGTATAGGTAGGTAGTGCCCCAGTATAGTGCCCAGTATAGCTAGTATAGTTGCCCCCAGTATAGCTAGTTTAGTTGCCCCCAGTGTAGGTAGTTTAGTTGCCCCCAGTATAGCTAGTTTAGTTGCCCCCAGTATAGCTAGTTTAGTTGCCCCCAGTATAGCTAGTTTAGTTGCCCCCAGTATAGCTAGTACAGTTCCCCCCAGTATAGATGCCCAGGAGGGGGGAAGCAGCGCTAGGAGGGGCAGTGGAGGCAGCGGTGGGGAGGGGGGAAATATCCCCCCCTCCCTCACCTGGGACCCCTCCTTCTGCCTCTCTCCCCCTCCATTTAGCGGTGGCAAGTGCGGTCTCGGCGGCGAGGAGAGAGACATGCGCAGAATTACTCACCACTTCCACGTTCCAAGCGCCGGCAGCGTCATGTCGTCACAGATCTCCGCCTTCAATGCCGCCCACTGTGCTTCCGCTAATCAGGAAGCACAGTGGGCGGCATTGAAGGCGGAGATCTGACGACATGACGCTGCCGGCGCTTGGAACGCGGAAGTGGTGAGTAATTCTCCGCATGCCTCCCCGCCGCCGAGCCCGCACTTGCCACCGCTAAATGGAGGGGGAGAGAGGCAGAAGGAGGGGTCCCAGGTGAGGGAGGGGGGGGGATAATTCCCCCCTCCCCACCGCTGCCCCCACTGCCCCTCCTTCTAGCGCTGCCTCCCCCCTCCTGCGCCCCTACAGTAGGAACAGGTCTGGCGAGAGGCCAGACCTGTACGGCACACCAGGCAACATGCCGCGGCACACTAGTGTGCCGCGGCACAGCGGTTGAAAAACGCTGGTTTAGCAGAGTATTATGCGCACAGAAACCTATAAAGTCTGGCATATGGGGTGAAGTGGCTAAAAAATTGCTTTTGTAAGACCTTAATCATGTTGATTGTTTTGATTCTGATATTTTCTGAAAGTAACATGTTTCTGCTTACAGGCTGAGGTGACATAAAGCAATACACTTAATATAGTTTTTCCCCACTCACATTCTGCTAGTACTGGAAGCAGCCATCTTGTATAATAACGAAGTGTAACAAACATTGGAGAGGCAGCCGCCCGCGGTGAACAGCGCTACCACCGCGGCTGCCTCCAGCTCCCTGTTTAGCAGTGTATCCGTGCCTCAGGCGTCTAGCACGCCGAGGACAGTTCTGTCAGTTGCACATAGGGTTGCTTTGTCGCGTGCGCGCACGCACAGACAGGACCCTTATGCGGGGAGGAGGCGCGTCAGCTGACCGGCCGGTCGGCTGACATCAGCGGAGATGCTCACCGCTCATCATTGGCTGATAGGTGGGGCGTGCCAGAGGGGTCTCCTCTGCTTCATAAGCCTAGCTGAATCACTTGCAACTTGTCTGCTGTTGCGAATACTCTGTGTTAGCGCTCAGACCCTTAGATAGTTCCGGTGTGCTTTGATCCCGGAGGAAACCGGGGATTTCACACAAGATAGGAATTGTTTGATAGCCTGAAAGATTTACATTACTGTGTTATTATTTGTGCTCGTTCTGACTACTTTTCTGCTCAGTGACTCTGTACCTCTGCCCATCTGATCTTGCTGCCGACTCTGCTTGCTTATGCCTTCCTGTCTCTGCCTCCTGATTTTGTACTGCATCTGTCTGTCTGTTGCCGAACCCGATCTATTTGACCATTCTACTCTCACCAGAGGGCCCTTGACTCTGGTGAGGGGCACTGTACTGTTAGTACCCACCAGCTCCTCTGGTGAGGTATTGCCAAAACTATCAGTACTACTGTTGCACCAATCACTCATTGCCATTTGTTGTCACATCAGTTTCTTATATACCAGTATTATAGGGGAGTCTGCAGATCACCATATAATCAGGTATATATCTGCATTATAGGTGATACTGCAGATCACCTAATAATCAGAATTCTGTTCTTTGTTGACACAAATCGTTACACAAAGTTTTTTTCCCCGCTTGTGATTTTAACCCCTTCCCGACTGCCGGGCAATGTGATTTTATAAAAATCATCCATGGGATTGCATTAGCAAGAGTTTTCAAATTAATGGGGCTTAAAAAGCTCTTGCAGTGTGAACCAGCCCTGAATGATTTTTCTTTTCACTATGCAGGGCATACATTTGTTATAAGGCTTGAGCAAAGATATATTTCTGTATGTTAATTTGTTAAATGTGAATTATCTATGGCTATCTGTATGTTTACATCCAGAGTCACTACTTTTCTAAACAGCAACATGATATATATATATATATATATATATATATATATATATATATATATATATATATATATATATATACAGTATATAATGTGTATTTATCTATAACCATTTCTCTCTCTCTCTCTCTCTCTCTCTCTCTCTCTCTTTCTCTCTCTCTCTCTCTCTATATATATATATATATATATATATATATATACTGTATATATATTTAGCTCACTGATCAGGTACACAGACGCAGGTACACACACTGTGGCAATAAAATAAATTACACTGACACAATTATGTGAGCTGGCTAGTCATTTCTGATTACGTTCCTGATGGGCTAGATCTGTAGGTAATTTTAGTGTTTCCTGTCCTAGTGAGAAATCTTTTATCAATCTGCCTGGAGTCTGAAGGCTTTAAGGAAATAATTGTCTGATACAATTTTTTTTTAATCAAAGCTTTAATTATGAGAATGAATCCCCAAGCCATTAAGATTCTGCTCAGCATCCAATGGGTGTTCAGTATTGTTGTATTGTAAAATTGCTCTTTGTATTAACCGTGCTTTAATGTCTGAAAAGCAAGGCAGCTGAAAAAGACACATAATGTAAAAGAAGAAACAAATAAAAATCAAGGGGTATATAGTCCATTTTGAGAGTACTGTACAAACCATCCGGCCGGCTTCACACTGCAAACTGGCGGCAGCGATATGGTGCGTTGTGCCGCCAAAAACAGGCCTAGGTTAGTAAGCAGTGTTCCCTGTCTGGCCAACAGCCAAGTAGGAAGTGATGCGCACTTGCAGTCACTTCCTGCTTCGGGTATGCAGAAGCATATTGTAAAAATATGCTTCCGCACGTGCGCCGAAACATCATGATGCCAACTTGTTTAAAAATACCGCGTCACCATAGACTAAAATGACTTCCAGGCCAATGCAGATCGCCACAGGTTGCTGCGGATCCCGCATGGTAATGTACTTCTACGCTAGCGTTAGATTGAACTTCCCTATAGGTAAAGGGCCCGTAAGGTTTAATATTTTTAGTGGCACTTTACAGAGTACTTAATGTCTAACACAAAACAGCAGAGATGCAAATTAAAGCCGGATGATCAAGGTAGGATTCCAGGTACATAAAAATGCAAACCACGGGCAGATTTGGATATATTCAACTACTGTGTGGTCATTCAGATTGTTTTAGCCTATCGTACCTGAGGCAAGGAACTCTGGAACTCTCATATTCTGAAGTAGATCTGTAGCAGCGGAGTGCACCAGATGTTTTGAGGCCTTACCTCCTGCAGGCAATTTGTGACCAACTTAAGGTGGTCAAATAATCATGGTAAATGTACTCACTGTTGAGGTGTGGTGGTTGAGACATCTTGGTATAGCAGGATATATGGAGACTGTTGCAGCAAATGCAATTAATCTGCACCTGCTGCTTATCTTACTACTAGTGGAGTCTACTCATTAAGTCCAGCATTTCCTGCTACAATTATCTCTTGGGCCCTGGCTAGTGACTACTGCATAAGGCCCTCCATAGCAAAGCAGGTGATTTTAGTGCCTCAGTGCTGAGCACCAAAGCTGGACTCTGCTATAGCACTAATGCTATAGTGCGCACCATTCACAAGGGTAATTTGGGGTTCTGGTGATCTCCAGCCCCCAAATTACTTCTCCCTCCGAGTTGATATGACTTGGAAGGGCAATATTATTTAATGCTGTCAGGAATTTGAGCAGCAGTAGGGTGATCACTCATTCGGCTTAACCTACGTCTAGCTCACCAATGGCGGGACAATACCTACGCCTCCATAGAGGTCCTGGCAGAAATCTTTTCCAGTGTCCTTGAAAATGACTCTCTAGGAAGTTGTGTATTTAGTATTTCTTTACTTTCTTGGCTTGAAGAGCCACTATCTCATAAACCTAAGTCAGATTCATATGGTGGTAAGTGTACTAATGTTTCTCTCAGTATTTAATTTTATATGGTGATTTTTTAAATTTTTGTATTACCCCATACTTTTAATGTGCTTATCAATAAATATATTGTATTTTATCATCAATGAAAACTCTAACCCCAAATGTTAGTCTGCTGTAAATAATTACCCCAAGATGGTTTATGGTGAATCCCAGGAGAAGAGAAGAGTTTTTCATCAGTGTTAACATTCAAGAAGCTAGCATAAATAAAAACAGCATATCTTCCAACTCGTGTATGTGTGTGCGTGTGAGTGTGTGCGCGTGAGTGTGTGTTGGGGGGTGGGGCTTAGGGCGTTATCAGTCATTATTTACTGTGCCATATGATGTAATCAGAAAAACGGTTCCCACCAACAAATATGAGGAGCATCTTTCACCAATCCATATAGAGGTTGGCGAAATGAACATTCAAGCACTTCTTGGCTCATGTGTGAACCTAGCCCTAAATGATACATGAAACAAAAAAACTGCAGCTTTACTTACCTGGGGCTTCCTCCAGCCTCTAGAAGTCTCTTTGTCCCTCATCGCAGTTGTGATGTAACTCACTCTTCTGGTGTCCCCTCCATAGTCAGTGGTTTCTGTGCATGTGCACATGCCTCTCATGTGCCACTCACGCTCCTGTGGCCCTGAGCGTTCTGCAATATGGAGGGGACACCAGAAGACTGTGTGACATCGTAACTGTGATGAGGGACAAAGAGATTCGTAGGGACTGGAGGAAGCCCCGGATAAGTAAAGCTGCAGAGTTTCTTTTTTGTCTTATGTATCCTTTAAAGTGGACCCAAATTAAAAATACAAGATTTCAGAAATAAAATCTATTTTCTAAATTATAATAATAAATAGCAGCCTTTTTTCAGCTGCCTGATGACAAATATAAAATATTTTACATTTATTGGAGGAACCCCTCCCTTCCTTTCATATTGCCGGGACAGAATCCGGCAAACTGGTGAAGTAGGAGGTGTCCGGCAAAGGAGGAATTGCTAATGACTGCCACCTGTATAACCCTAGTTATGGAAAGAGAAGGGTGAAAAACATGCACTGAAATGCTCATAGGCTTGAAGTAGTGTTTATTTAGCTTTGTATGTGTCAGAGTGGTGCAACTAAATATTTTGAATTAAAAAAATGTTCGGTTTGGGTCCGCTTTAAGAGCCCGGCCCCACTGCTACCCATTCACATAATGTTTCTTTTCAGGAGATGTTTTCTCATCTTATCTACACAAATGCCCTTATTCAATTCACTTTTTCTCCTGAATTTTCCCGTAGGAGACAATTTTCGCCTTCCCTTTAACCTCCTTGGCGGTATGATTACCGCGGCCTTGCGGCCACAGGAGGGTTTTTTAAATTAAGTTCTGAACGGGATTTCCATGAGGGCTTCCCCCGTCGCCATGGCGATGGGCGTGATAAAACCGACGTCATCAAAGTCGTGACATCAGAGGGAGTCCTGATCTACCCCTCAGCGCTGCCTGGCCTGATTGGCCAGGCAGCGCACGGGTCTCGGGGGGGGGGGGGGGCACCCTCTGATGCGGCGGGTAGCGGCGAATCGGCGCGGAGCAGCGGCGATCGAAAGTAACACGCAGCTAGCAAAGTGCTAGCTGCGTGTATAAAAAAAATTATGCAAATCGGCCCAGCGGGGCCTGAGAAATCCTCCTGCGCGGCTTATCCCGTGTCCAGCACAAGGTTACCGGCGCCGCTAAGGAGGTTAAATAACTTTTCAGCACCTTGCAATTTAAAAAGAAACAAAAAGTAGATGAAAAAGTGCGGTCAAAATCATTCTGAGTATTTTCTCGCTTGCTGGGCGCATAAAAGGCATTTTATTGATAAGGTGTGAACATATCACATAGGTAAAAAAGTGAATTGCATATGGCCTATATGTTTTTAGCACATAGCAAGTGAAAAGTAGTGGAAAGTAGATAAGAAATTGATAATAAATAAAAGTAACTTTAAGTCATCCTATTTTGACTACATTTTTTCCTTGCTACAGGATGGAATTTTATTGATACGGTGGGAAAATATCACCTGTAAAAATTTCTTGAAATAATTACGGTACATGAATCATGGCCCTGGAGGACAAGTATATTTCCTAAATTATAATGAGGCATGATATGTGGTCATTGTAGGTAGAAATATAGCTCCCAATGTTTCATTTTTGATGGTTCTAGCTCTGTCACATGTCAAGGTCATCAGGTGTCCGTTCGTTTCAGTGAAAACTTGCCAGCTCAGGTAGTGATGGCCAGAGATTGAGCTACAGAACATTCTCTGCTGAAATGTCTGTTAATTACACATAGCTCAAGGTTAAGAAAAATCACTGAGGACAATGAAAACTCACATTCACTGTTTCAATATTTATTATTAAGTCCATGAATTAAGCAGAATTCTATAACAGCTTATCCTTGCTACAAATGAGTTTAGGAAACATGCATTGGTATTTATACAACTGTTTACAACATGGAATGTGTTTAAACAGACTGTTCAAGACAGCTTTTTATTGGGTTGACTTCAAAGGTTCCCTTAGTGAGTTGTTGAGAGCCAAGCTTTCTTCTGTAGGTCAGGGAGTAACCTGTTCAGTCTGTAGTAAAACATTGTGTCCTGAATGTTTTGCTTGGAAGGGGACATGTGGAATCACAGAGAGATGCATTTCTGCTTATTTGTTACCACAGAGCTTGCTTTGCTGACAACTCTACCTTTGATGTTGTACCATGTGGAGCCATAGCTGTCATTGCATAGTCACATGTATTTGTCAGCTGGTAATGCATTGCTTTGTCAAGAATGACATCTGTGATATTATACTGCCTTTTTGTTCTCCTGCGTTTTAGTACTCCTAGTGTTTTTTTCTTCTTTTTAGAGAAAAGGCATGCTTTAATAACATGATCAATTCAAACATCCATAATACAGTATTAAATCATCCGTATAAGCTGACCTTCTAGCACCTATTTTACAAAGTGTAATTTGGAACTATTATCTTTAGAAGGAAGAACCTGCATCTGTTTAACCTGTGAATGAATAATTTAATAATATATGCTCCAAAATAAAGGTACCGCAATATAACATGCACACTAAAATACAAAGAGAGTTTACATTAGGCTGCAATGCACAACTATCTACTGCATAGAGAATATGCAACATGTTCTTCTGTTCACTATTAACACCAGTTATGTTTATGATGTCAGCCAGGTCAATGTTGTTCAGAGTAGGGGGTCAAATGTAACATGTCACCAGGTTGGACTCTTGGACATTTTCTTACATTTAAATTTGCATGCTGCTTGAGATGGAATAGCTTATGGGAGCACAGACTGGAACATTTCAGAGTTGCCACATTGACAGGACTGATTGACAGTAAAAGCACTGTCTTTTTTTAACAATATTTACACAACTGGTAACACAGAAGACCAGGTGAACCAGGTGTTTGCTGGCTGCCTGGTTGCTTAGATTGCTGGAGGTGCTGAGGATCCTCCTCCCCACTGCAGAGTTGACAGTAATATCATCTACCTTCTCCCTGTAACTGCTTGCAACCTTGATGGTCCCGCATCACATTTATCCTGTGCTTCTATCCAGCATCACAATCATGGTCATGTTATGTGGGGAGCAAAGGAGGATAGGTAAATGGAAGGCTCTACTGTCTCCTCTGAAGCAGAGAGGAAACTAACAGAGGTACTAAAGGGGGGAGAGGGGGGTTTACATAATGGGAGCATTATAAGGGTGAGGACATGTGGGAGCATAAAACAGGAAGTAATGCAAGGGGGAGCCCTAAAAAGGATGAGCAATATATAATAATTCCAATTCCAATATCTGTATAGCGCTTTTCTCCTGTCGTTCTCAAAGCGCTTGTGAGGCAGCCACTAGAGCGCACTCAGTAGGCAGTAGCAGTGTTAGGGAGTCTTGCCCAAGAACTCCTACTAAATATTAAGGATTCATTAACCACTTCACATCTAGACCTTGTTTCTCCCTTATGGACCAGAGCAGTTTTGACAGTATAGCTATGTCCCTATTTAATCAGCAATAACTTTATGCCTATTTATGACACCTAAATTAAATATATATCATTTGTTTTTCAAGACAAACTAGATTTTCATTGTATGGCAATTTTTCGCTGGATCAAATTTGTTTTCTATGCATTTTAATAGGAAAAAGAGGAAAAATTAGAAAAAAAAACACATTATTTCTCAGTTTTACCAATTCCAGTTTAAAAATAAAAAACACTACTGTCGATAAAAAACAGAAATTTTTGTTTGGCTAGTTCTACCATTATCACAAAACTTAGATTATGTTCATGTCACAATTTATGGTGAGGATATTTGATTCTGAAATAATGGTACGATGTGTATTTTTCACTATAAACTGAGGGGGAAAAAAGTATTTTTAATGGTAAAAATCAATCTGGTTGGCTCAGGGAACGTATATTCCCTTTCGCAAATTAGTGCTGCATCACAGGTTTGCACAAGAGCAAGCTCAATTGTGCACAGCTGTGCTTCAGCCAAAAGATGTATATCTACATCCTTGTGGCTTAGATGAGGTCACAGGGGAAGAAGATATACTGTAGTGGTGGATACAGTGGTTAATGAGGAGGGCACCATATGTGAGGAAGTAGGAGAACACTATATGGGTAGCAGTACAAGAGGGGTGCTTTATATCTCAATGGAGATGGTGTACTAAATCATATATATATGTTTTTCTTTCTTTGGTGATTCTTGTAGGGGCCAAGAATACCTAGGTGAGAAGTATAGGTGAGCAGTAGGGAGAGACCCGGAGCCCAATAGTGCAAGTTTGACAGGTATAGGAAGAATTAAATTATATAGAAATATACTCACAAAGGTGGGTTGCCGATCCTGCAACCACCGTATAGGCTTGCAGGGAATTAACTGTTCCTGCTCAGTACTCCAGGTCCTGCTGGATACTAGATGGTCGCTCTCCTGTAGTACGATAGACTTTCCAGAAATACTGGAAAACTATTACCTCCAAAGGAGGTCTAACTGGTAATGGGTAGGATGGAGGCACCCAATGTGTGTTCTATTTTAGTGTTTTAAAATATAAAAAATATTAAAAAGAGAGTTAATCGCTTACCTCTCCAGAAGATACAGATACCAGTTCCACTGGAACTTTTTATTGAAAAAGCAATCTGACAATGCATTTCATGGGTTACTAGTAAAAAAACGGGCGCTAGATCACAGCCGCTACCCCCCGCAATGCGCGCACATACGCATCTGAAGTATATGCACACAGGGAGCTGCTTGCTTGAAAAAGCTGTTATTTCCCACAATGCAATGAGAACCTCTGTGAACCACACACAGCAAATTGTCAGATCCGGCCCTGTGTCCTAACTGCCCTGGCTGCGCACATGCTCAGTACAAAAAAACCAGGGACACACAACCATCAGTTGATGACGCATGGACACTTGCATTTTATTGTATAGGATGGCCCGCTTCCTCAGGTCAATACAAAATGCCTTGATAGCACAGGGGATAGAGTGTAGGTGCCTCTAATCGGTGTCTACTATATGAAGTAAATCAGCATGTAATTGTATTGCTATGTGAAACTGAATTCTTTTTCTAAGACAGAGGTGATAGATTAATTGGTTCAGCTCCTGCTAGATCTGGTGCTGCAGGAGTACGTACACTTGCTGTGCCTTTAAATTACTATCCTGAAGATCATTTAAATAGCCAGGTGCTGCCTGGGAGTGAGCACTTGCCCTTCTTTGTGTTTTGTAAAACAAGTGTAATTCAAGCTAGGAGGTTAGCAGCACACAACAACAAGTGGAGGTCCCTCTTCCACATGCATCAATTAGTGATGATCGTAATCTGCTCATTACGTTTACGTGAAATTTTGTGTACATTTTCACAATTACGCCTATACGTAATTATGATTGGTTAATCGAATTGATTTAGTGTAATCATTCATCATTTCATGTGAATTTGCGCATAATGTTCATGTAATTTCATGCTGACTTTGGCAGTGAATAGCAAAGCTCCCATACGTGCTATTGCCATCAAAATTGCTACATATGTTAATTTGTCTGTAATTGTATTACATATTGTTACATATAAATTTTGTCTGTAATTGTAGTCATTCATAATTTTGCGTAAATTTCCGCGTAATTTTGCGCCGACTTTAGCGGTTAAGAGCAAAGCCCCTATCCATGCTATTGCCAAAAAGTTGCTACATATGTTAAAGAGACTCTGTAACAAAATGTTCAGTCTTATTTCTTCTATCCTATAAGTTCCTATACCCGTTCTAATGTGCTCTGGCTTACTGCAGCCTTTCCTAGTTGCACTGTCTCTGTAATAAATCTTATCTTCTTTCCTCTGTCGACTCTGTCGGGCTGAGGCTGGAATGTGCAGCACTGCTTGTGATAGGCAGAAGCTTTACACGCCCTCTCCAAGCTCTCCTCTCAGCCTATCACACTCTGGTTAGCAGCCATGTCTTTTGTTTGTAAACACTGCCTAAAACTGGCAATTACAAGCCAGGATTGCAGCAGGGAGTGGCAGAAACAGCACAGAGGGGCCCGGGAGAACATAATGAATAGAATAGTATGCTTTTTATTGTAAGCATTTTAGAGTAC
This sequence comes from Hyperolius riggenbachi, assembly GCF_040937935.1. Taxonomy (NCBI): domain Eukaryota; kingdom Metazoa; phylum Chordata; class Amphibia; order Anura; family Hyperoliidae; genus Hyperolius; species Hyperolius riggenbachi. The sequence goes on along the minus strand of NC_090647.1, from coordinate 247,711,800 downwards.
AGATTCTCTTTAAGGAGAATAGTGGGTAAAAGTCAAAAAAGTTTTCAAAAGGACCTTGGTTATTAAAAATGACAGTTTAAAACCATTTTTCCTTGCATTTTTTAAATAGATTTTCTCAAAAACTACAAGGTCCTTTTGAAAACTTTTTTGACTTGTACCCACTATTCTCCCTAACATATATAGCAATGTTTTTGGTAATAGCATGGATGGGGGCTTTCCTCTTAATCGCTAAAGTCGGCACAAAATTACCGTACATGAAAATTTACTTAAAATTATGAATGATTAAAATTAGAGACAAAATTAATTACGATTTTATGAATTTCGATGCAAAATGATGTCTATGTGGAATTTGTGCTCATCACTAGCATTAATGAAAAGATGAGATGGAGATAAAGCACATCAGCTCTTTATTCAGAGCGTACATTTGAATAAATAAGTCAACCGTCTCGGACAGTCAAGCTCGAGCTTAACACAGGACAGGGACTGCCCTAAACTGTTGCTTTGTATGCTCTGAATAAAGAGCTGGTGGGCTGCAACTCATGGAGGCTCCACCTCACAACTGAGAGGATTTAAAGGATCTGCTGCTAAGGTATTAGTGCCAGATACATCAGGATACCTTCAGAGGTCTTGTGGATTTCAAGCCTCGATGAGTTAAAAAAAGGAACTGTAAGGAGAATTTTTGTTTTTTACAAAACAAATAAAAATAGAGTATGTTATGAGGAAAAGAAGAAGACAGAAAAAAGAACAAATAAAATCCTCTTACCCTGTCAATGTGGTATAGAAAAAGCACCTCACGCAGCATGGGAGGATTCATGTGTACTACTGGTGTTTTTTTTAATTTCCTTATTTGAAGATAAAATGACACACCCCTTTTCTAGTTGAAGACAAAAAGACACATGTTTTTTCTTTGTATAGACACCCAAGTTTTCAATAAGAAACAGACTGATTTTCCCACTGTGCTATTTCTCTGCTGTTCATCTAAGCTACTATGTCAGTTCTGTGTCTGATCCTGTGCTGCTACTGCTATTTCTTTGTTCTCCACTAGGTTGCTATGCGGAAGCTGTGTCTGATGCTCCTATGTCTACAGTATTATATTACGCTACTGATATTTTAAGCTTGATATCTCAGCTCTCTTAGCTCCTACACACTTGAATTTTGAGGGTAGGAAGGGAGCCCTCTGAACTACATTTGTGCCAAATTGCAGCCCTCCCAAAAAAACAACAACTCCCCCTCCCCCCTCCCCCCTCCACCGCCACCACCCGCTCGATTGATAATTTCCAACAGCTCCGATCTGATTTTGATCACTTTTCTTATCAATTTTCACATAGAAGTGAATGGAAATCAATCAGAAAATCGATCGGAAAAACGATCAGAAAATCGATTAACCATTAAATTTGCTGAAAAAACTCATTGTGTATTCCCAGCATTAGACAGGGTATATCAACCCTCAACATTTGGAGTGTGTAGGAGCTATGAGTGCTGAGATATCCAGCCTTTAATAGCAGCATATGCAAATCAAGAATGAGCTGCATGTGATGTCATTACCCACAAGATTGTGCATCAGTAGGCCGAATTTTAATTAGGTCTACACTGTGGATAGGGCGTCACTTTTTCTAGCTTGATTTCCATTGGCTACAGGACTTTTTCAGGCTTCTAAGACCTGTGTTTTTCTTGAGAAACCTGCCACCAGCTTCATACTAGTGGTGCGTTCATTTCCACCATACAGTTCCTCTTTAAGCTACATACACATGCTAGGTTAAACTCGATGCTAGGTTAAACTCGCCTGAGGTGGAAGATGGGCCATGCCAGTTCTTTAGTGAACTCCAGGGCATGACCATGGGCAAGCTCATAGTTCAACTCACTCAACCCACCTGCTTCCTCATCAGCCATGCATTGTGTCTCCTCCCCCCTCGATAGCAACCAAATCCATTGCTAGCCTACAGGCTATTGGTGCATCTGTACAGCATGATGCATGAAACTGTCTCCTGAGGGATTGAGTCCTGATCCTAGTGGGGGACAATAATTTCACATGTGTACTTGTAAGTACAGCAATATAAAGATTAAAAAGGATAGATAGTTCTGTCCCTACAGGTTTACAATCTAAGTGGATAACTACTGGACATAAAAGGTAAAGGAAGTCATTAAGCTATATTTAAAGGACATCTGAGGTGAAAATAAACTGATGAGTAAAACAATTGTATCTATCCTTAGTCTCCTAAACATGACTTTTTTTTAGATATCCCACAGTTTTATTTTATATTTAAATCTAGTTTTTAAGTTTTTACGGTTTCATTGTCTCTGCTCAATGACACATTCATTGAAGTATGTCAGAGCTCAAGTCTATGAACTATTGACCCTTTTTATCTCTTTGCTGTTCTCAGAAGCCATTTACTGACAGGAAAATGTTTTATAGCTGTAATTACTTATCAGTGAGGGTTATGCTATAGTCCGAATCAGTCCTGACCCGGGAAGAAACTGTCACTTGCATACCTGATGTTTAACTTTTTCAGGCAGAGAAAGAAAAAAAGGAACACAGCCTAGTTATGTGTGTGCTTGGCACTGTATATACACATGTCTATTTCATAATGTCACATGTCACCTCGGTTGTCCTTCAAGATGGAACTACATGCTTTATACGTAACTTAGTTTTAAGTAATGAGGGGTCAGAATATGAAATGTACAGATCATGGAGAATGCCAGAAGGATGTCATATAGTAGAGTGTCTGCTGCAGAATAAAGTTACTTGCCTCTCCCGGTATGAACTGCTAAGTTCTCAGAATCAGAATCAGAATCAGAATCAGAATCAGTTTTATTTCGCCAAATACAGCAGAGCTGTAGTCGGAATTATTTGTGGTACACATGGCATAGGTGACGTAGGCAGACATACAACACATACAGTTATAAAAATGCAGTAGACAGTTATAAAAATGCAGTAGACAGATAAAATAAAATAAAATGCTGTTTAAGGGCCCCGAGTTCATATTCAGATAGGAACAAGGCAGGCAGCGTCCGGGGCCGGCTAACCCGGCAGTTAGAACAGCAGGCCGGGCCGGGGGAGGTTGGAGTTCAGTGACCGTACAGCTTGGGGGAAGAAGGTATTCTTCCGCCTGGTGGTTTTGGATGGAATAGTCCTATAGCGACGTCCCAGTGGGAGGAGCTTGAAGTAGTGGCTGCCAGGGTGGGAGGGGTCACGGGAGATCATGGAGGCCCTCTTCCTCAACCTAGCGAAGTGGAGGAGATCAAGAGGCGGAAGCGGAAACCCGATGATTCTCTCTGCATCAGTTATGACTCTCTGCAGTTTCTGTTTGTCGCTGGCCGTTGCGCCCCCGTACCAGACAATAACTGAGGAGCAGAGGATGGATTCTATAGTGGCAGTATAGAAGCTGGTCAGCAGTTCCTTGGGCATGCCGAATCTCTTCAGTTGGCGCAGGAAGAACATCCTCTGCTGGGATTTCTTCTGAATTTTGGTGGTGTTGTGCTCCCATTTCAGGTTGTTAGTGAGAGTCGTGCCCAGGAACCGGACCGATGACACAGTAGAGACTTCCGTTCCTCCAATGATGACCGGACGGAGGGGGGGGGGATTCCTCCTGAAATCTACCACCAGTTCAACAGTCTTTGCCGTGTTGAGAACTAGGTTGTTGTCTCTACACCAGTTGTCTATTCTCTCGACCTCGCTACGATATTCCTGCTCCCCGTTGCTTCCAATTAGGCCAATGATAGTGGTGTCGTCTGCGAATTTTATGACCTTCACAGAGTCAGCGTATGAGATGCAGTTGTTGGTGTACAGGGAGAACAGTAGAGGTGACAGAACACAGCCTTGTGGAGCCCCGGTGTTGGTGGTACGTACGCTGGAGTAGTAGTTGCCAAGCTTCACCTGTTGCGTTCTATTTGTCAGGAAGTCCTTGATCCATGCTCGGAGAGTAGGATCAACTCCAAGTTGCATCAGGTTGGTGATCAGGATGTCTGGGCATATCGTATTGAACGCCGAGCTGAAGTCTAGGAACAGGATCCTGGCGTAGGAGGCCGGGCTGTCCAGGTGCTCAGTGATGTATGCCATGCTGACATTGATGGCATCCTCCACGGATCTGTTTGCCCTATATGCAAATTGGAGCGGGTCTAGAAGGGCGTCCGTGGACCCCTTCAGGTGGGCAAGGACCAACCGCTCGAGGAGCTTCATGATGTTAGAGGTTAGGGCCACTGGTCGGAAGTTATTGTGCTCAGTACTGCCTGTTTTTTTTGGAACTGGTACAATTATAGACCTCTTTAGGCAGGAGGGGACTGTACCGTCAGATAGTGACTGCCTGAACAGGGAGGTGAGCACAGGGGCTAGCTGATCAGCGCAGGTTCGCAGGCAAGTAGACGACACACCGTCCGGGCCGGAAGATTTCCTGGGGTTCAGCTTCCGGAGGTGCCGGAGTACAACCGATTCCAGAACAACGCTAGGAGCCAGGGCGCCGAGTTCGCCAGAGGGAGGGGTCGATGCTGGATGACCCGCGGGCTGGTTGTGGTGTTGCTCAAACCTACAGTAGAACTCATTGAGCTCCTCCGCCAGTCGTTGGCTAGGGGTCGCCGATTGGGATGCTGGTTTGAAATTCGTGGCTGCTCTCAGGCCTTTCCATACCTCCCGTGTGTTGGTAGACTGGAGGCAGAGCCCCAGCTTCTCGGCATAGGCCCTCTTTGCCGCTCGCAATCCTTTTTTCAGAGTGAGCCTAGCTTCTCTGAATTCCTCTGGGGAGCCAGACCTGTGCGCTTCCTCTTTGCGTTTCCGAAGTCGGCGAAGCTTGTCGTTGAACCACGGCTTGTTGTTGGGGTAGACTCTGAAGGACTTGGATGGAATACATGCATCTTCACAGAAGCTAATGTAGGAGGTGATATTCTCAGCCCATTCATCAAGGGTTGGTGCCTCCAGAGTTCCCCAGTCGGTGGTTTCAAAGCAAGCTTGGAGCTCCAGTTTGGCATCTGCTGTCCACTTTTTAATAGTTTTGGTGACGGGCTTTGATCTCTCCAGGAGCCTCCTGTAGGTGGGGATCAGGTGTATTGTGTTGTGGTCAGAGTTCCCCAGGGGGGCTCCTTGGATGGCCTTATAAGCGTTCTTGTGGACCGTGTAACAGTGGTCCAGGGTGTTACAGTTCCTGGTAGGGCAGGTGATGTGCTGCTTGTAGAGGGGCCTCACGTACCGAAGGTTTGCCTTATTGAAGTCGCCCAAGATGATGAAAAGGGCCTCAGGGAGGGCTGTTTCCCACCGCGAGATACAGTCGTTGAGTACTTGCAGGGCAGTCTTTGTGCATGCGTCAGGGGGAATGTAGACCCCAACGAGGACAAGGGAGGAGAACTCCCTCGGGGAGTACCGAGGCCTGCATTTTATGGCAAGGAGCTCAACATCTGGGGTGCAGGCCTTGTGGAGAGTGGTGGTGTTGGAGCACCAGGAGGTGTTTATGTAAAAGCAGATACCTCCGCCTCTCGTTTTCCCTGAGAGGGCTGCATCACGGTCTGCTCTTTGGAGGTCGTAGCCAGGTACCTGTAGGGAGTTGTCAGGGATGCTGTCGCACAACCAGGTCTCGGTAAAACAGAGAACAGGGGTGTTCTTGTTGATCTGGGGTTTGCTGCCGAGTAGCAGGAGCAGCTCATCCAGTTTGTTGGGGAGTGAGCAGACGTTAGCTAGTAGGATGGCAGGGACAGGGGAGCTAAGGCCTTTCCTTTTGAGTCGGACCTGGGCCCCCGCCCTCCTTCCTCTGTGGCGGCGTTTGCTAGGTGCACACTTGGCGGAGAGATCTTTGATGTGTGCGGTGACGGCATTCCACAGGGAAGAGCCTGATGGGGGGTACTGGTTGGCCGGGGGTTCCCATTTAAGAAGGGTTTCTCTGGAAAGGATGGTAGTCCGTACTGCACCCATGGCATACTTTCCCCAGTACATAGCACAGTGTGCGGGCCGGTAGGTGGGATGAAACAGGCAGCACAGTATATGAAGCAGCCAGTAGATGTGATGCGAGGCAGGCGGTGGTATGGTGCAGCGGCACGGCCCAGACTATAGCACAGATAGATGGTATGGAGCAAGCAGAACGGCACAGTGGTGCGAGGCAGGCGGTGGTATGGTGCAGCGGCACGGCCCAGACTATAGCACAGATATGGGTAGCACAGGTAGATGGTATGGGAGAATAGCAAACAGAGCGGCACAGTCAGTGGCACAGGTACATGGGAGGGAGCGGGCAGTACAGCACGTGCTAAGGCACACAAGATGGTATGGAGCAGGCACAAGGTGGTGTGTGGCAGGCACAGATGGCATGGAGCAGGCACAGATGACATGGAGCAGGCACAGATGACATGGAGCAGGCACAACACAGCACAGTTTATTACAGTCAGAGGATGGGGGGACGAGCGTCAGAAGCTCACCCAGGGCAGAACTCACCAAGGAGAGGCTTGTGGCATGGAGTCCTCCAGGCGGGCGATGTGCTGTCCCGGAGGCCAGGTTGATGGTGTGCAGGCCGGTGGAGCGGAGCCCTTCCTTCCCCTCTAGGCGGGATGCAGCTCCAGAGTTGCTGGTGTGCAGGTCGGCCCACGTGGTTGCTGGTGTGCAGGCCGGCCCGCGTGGATGCAGGCCAGGCCACGTGGGTGCGGTAGGGGGGGGAAACGCTCCCACAGATGGATGGGGAGCAGGCCAAGGAGGTGCTTGTTTGTCCGGGAGGCAGCCGAGGGCGGCGAGCAGGATGCTGGGGCCGCAGAGCAGTGTCGGGATCTAGAAGCTGGGAGTGCTGCGACAGTCCGGGAGCCAGAATGAGCTGGGGATGCGGCCTTTGGGAGCGCAGCAGGTTTCCGGTGCAGCGGCAGGCTATGTGGGCGGACACCGAGGAGCAGCGGGCACGTTGCAGGAGGCTGGGGATGCCGACAGCCAGGATCCGGAGAGTAGCAGCCGGGAGATCCACTGGGTGCAGCGACGGGCTGTGTCCAGGGGCCGCCGGGAGTCAGGAAGGAGCCCCCGAGTGTCGAGAGCAGGAGCGCAGGAGGTACCCGGTGCAGTGGGAGGCTATGTGGGCAGCCAGAGGAGCAGCGGACAGGTAACCGGAGGCTGGGGGTGCCAACATCCAGGATCCGGGGAGTTGCGGCCGGGAGACACTGGGTGCAGACCGAGAGCCGCCGTGTGCCCGGAGGCGGGAGCAGAAGCGGCAACAGGTACCAGGAGAGCCTGTGGCTAAAAACTGCTAACTAAAACTAAAACTAGACTAAAAAGTATCTAAAAGTATCAAAAAACATCTAAAAACATCTAACATTGTCGGAGCCATGTGACCGAGGCGACCTGCGTGGGCGCCATCTTGGTCTTATATTTACAATATAAGACCAATATACAATATAATTAGGCATGGTTGTTGAGATTTTACTTTATATGAACTGCAATAAACTCTTTTCATTTAATCTTCCGGATCATGGCGATGTTTGCTTCAGGTCTGATTTACTAAGGTTCTCTCAAGTAGTTACAATGCTGGAAGATTCAAGTTATCCAGAAAACCTCACCTGGGTGTTTAAAATTTGGCAGTTCTTATCATTTTTCGCACCAATACTTTTCCAATACTACACTGTTTGCAGAACAGGATTAATAATAAGGTAAAATAAGAAACACATCTCTACATTATTAATGTGGAATGTGTTGAAAATGTGTCTTCTGAAAGGGGTAATTTAACCCATGATAATCCTACGGTGCATTACTGGGGTAAAAGGATACATGAGGCTAAAAAAAATGACTGCAGATTTACCTACCTGGGGCTTCCTCCAGCTCCTATAAATCTCTGTGTCCGCTGTCAGCCACTCTTCTGGGAAGCCCTCAGTAGCACTGCACTTGCGCAGAAAGCTCCCGGCTATGGGAGCACAAGTACGAGCAGCATGTGTCTGCACAGTCGTAGCCGGTGTGCGCAGAAGCCTGACGTAGGGGCGGAGGGGACCCCGGAAGATCGGCTGACAGTGGAATTATGGCGGGAAACACAGAAACTTCTAGGGGCTGGAGGAAGCCCCAGATAAGTAAATCTGGGGGAAGGGAAAGTTTAGTTTAACTTACCTACACCTTTTTCAGGTCTCTGCAGTCTATCAGTTCCCACACTGTGGCATTTATTTCAGTGGATCAATATTCTCCATAACATGCTATGAGGTGTCAGCAGCATTACATAAGGATATGTAAAATAAATGATTTTGTTGGGCTTGGATAGGTTATTGCTTCAAATCATAAGAACAAATTGCCATGTAAAAAGAAAAATAACAAGAACATAATCATATTGTTTATTTGTAGTAATTTCAGGGCTTTATTAGTAGATTTATTTTAACTAAATACAGTCTATTAACCACATTCGTTTACAAGAGATTTAATATTATTGTTGTGACAAGTTCTTTCAGTTCAACAAAACAGCAAGCAGCAGTTCCTTGGCTTGACGTCTTCTTTTGCACTTACTAATATTATAGCACCACTTACTGGCAGAAGCCAGTATCTCCGCACAATAAAATGTGTACACTGCAGTAATTATGTAATGCTTTGGGATTTTTTCCCTCTTCAAATGTACTGCACACAGTACATTTTTGTTTTTAAAAACGGCTAGCAAAACAAAATGCCAGAAAAGTACTTAACAGGCACTTGACTTACAGTAATGAAATACAGTAAATTATTTTGAATGGATTAACTTCAAATAGTACAATTTATGGAACAACAAGAATTGGCATTGGATTTTACCGAACTGTTCTTTGACTAAGTGACTGGGCATCCCAGATGTTTTTATTTCAAAGGGAAGAAAAATATTTCGTTTCACGTAAATAAAAACCTCATTCTGGATTTTACTGATGTACTTCCCTCTGCAATCATAACCTTCACTTCCTATCCTCAAAAGATTAGAAGGTGTAAATATTCTAGCTGGTGGCGCACCCTATGCTGCGCGGGGCAGGATTGTGCACACCATCTCCCTGGAGATCACACGTGCCATCCAATCAGCACTGGGGCCAATCGTGATGGCCAATCACAGTGGGGTGGGGTAGGAGGGGGCATATGAACACACACATACAGCAGACAGTTTTAAAAAATTATATATATTGTGGACTGTTGCAGCCTCTTGCAGGATTCCACCATGCACAAACAGGGGTAGTGACCAGTTTTTCCCATACAACCAGTCTGTTGCTCAGGCTTTATTTTGCAAGTTGCTCAAAACAATAAACAAAAAGGAAAATAAACATAGCCGTCTGGCTCCTGCCTACCTCACTCAGCAGTCCTGTCTATACTAGCAACACAAATATATTTGATCACAGTCCATGAAACAAAACAGAGCAACTTACAGTTTAGCAGGTTTGCAATTACTCACAGAGCTCCTTTTCCTTGCAGCTTTCAGGCAGACTGCATACAGGAAGCTCTCCCATTGTCCAGCCTGCTAACTTAAGTACTACACCTGTGTGAGCAGCACACAGATAGGAAAAACCCGGACTGGCTCCAGGTGGTCAGGGAACCCACCCAGCTCTTCCCTGACCGGCTCCAGGACCCTAGACTGGTTTTCTTTTTCCCAATAGGCTTCAGGAAAGAAGAAAACAACAATATTCCTGGAGCCTTTTAACACATGAAGTGCTGGAATCGTGGTGCAACATATACACCATCCAGCACTTTCTCTGATAAACATTGTGACACCCTGTCACATACCTCCCCCCTCTGTTCGAACCCGTGGGTACGGACACTTTCCATAAACATACAATAAGTACGGGAGAGAGCATCAGCATTAGCCTGCAGCTTTCCAGCTCTGTGCTCCACTGAGAAGTTGTAGTCTTGTAGAGACAGGAACCAGCGAGTTACTCTCGCATTCTGACCTTTTGCTTGTGCCATCCAGGTAAGGGGGGAGTGATCAGTCACCAAACGAAACCGACGGCCAAGCAGATAGTATCGTAGAGCCTCCAAGGCCCATTTGATGGCCAAACACTCACGCTCCACAATACTATAGTTTTTCTCAGCCGGAGTTAATTTTCTACTCAAGTATACCACTGGATGCTCCTCTCCATGCACCATCTGTGACAACACAGCGCCTAGACCCACATTGGACGCATCCGTTTGTACCACAAACTTTTTTTTGAAATCAGGAGCAATCAAGACTGGCCCACTACATAACACTTCCTTGAGTTTACAGAATGCAACCTCAGCATCTTTGTTCCAAGTAATTCCCCCTGAGCTTTTGCCTTTGATTAGGTTCGTAAGTGGGGCAGCTATGGTGGCAAAATCTGGGACAAACCTCTGGTAATATCCTACCATGCCCAGAAATGTCCTGACCTGCTTTTTTGTGCAAGGTTGAGGCCATTCCTTGATTGCGTGTACCTTTTGGACCTGGGGTCTGATGAGGCCTTTTCCAATAATGTACCCTAGGTATCGTGCCTCTTCGAGGCCCAGGGCACATTTCTTTGGATTGGCAGTCAGACCGGCCTGCCGAATGGAGTTGATAACAGCTTGAACTTTGGGAAGATGACTTTCCCAGTCCGAACTGAATATCACAACGTCGTCAAGGTACGCCGATGCAAAATGCTGGTGTGGTCTGAGGACCTCATCCATCAGCCTCTGGAAGGTGGCTGGGGCCCCATGAAGCCCAAATGGCATTCGCACATAATGGAACAAGCCCTGTGGGGAAGAAAATGCTGTCTTCTCTCTAGCAGTTGGAGTAAGTGGAATCTGCCAGTACCCTCTGGTTAGATCCAGGGTGGTAATGTACCTTGCTGGCCCTAATCTTTCTATTAACTCATCCACCCGTGGCATCGGATAAGTGTCAAACTTTGAGACCTCGTTAAGTTTACGAAAATCATTGCAAAACCGCAATGAACCATCAGGTTTTGGTACCAAGACAATAGGGCTACTCCACTCACTATGTGATGGTTCAATAACCCCTAGTTCCAACATTCTCTGAATTTCCCCTGCTACTGCCTGCCTGCGGGCTTCAGGAATACGATATGGCTTCAGGCGAACCCGAGCTTGTGGATCGGTAACAATATCATGCTCAATGACATGAGTGCACCCTGGCAAATCTGAAAATACGTCAGCATTTCTAAGGAGGAATTCTTTTACTTCTTGGGCTTGGGGCCTTGATAAAGCCTCCGAGACCCTCACCTCAGGAACTCCTCCCTGGAGTGAAGGACTGAGACGCTCAGCTGCCATTGAGACTAAAGGGTCCTTCCAGGCCTTGATTAAATTAACATGATAGATCTGTATCTTTTTCCGTTTGTCAGGTTGGTGTACTTTATAATTCACATCCCCCATTTTTTCCACAATTTCATAGGGACCTTGCCACTTTGCTAGAAATTTACTTTCTGCTGTGGGGACCAGAACCAGGACCCGATCACCTGGCTCAAAAACCCTGAGTCTGGCTCCCCGATTATAGATACGACTCTGGGCTTCTTGAGCCTGCCTCATATGTTCCTGAACTATGGGCATTACTGCTGTGATGCGGTCCTGCATCTGTAAAACATGTTCCACAACTGAGCGGTGAGGAGAAGGCTCCTCTTCCCATGATTCTTTTGCAATATCTAAAAGTCCCCGGGGGTGTCGCCCGTACAAAAGCTCAAACGGGGAAAACCCAGTAGATGACTGAGGTACTTCACGAACTGCAAACATCAAGTAAGGGAGTAGGCAATCCCAGTCTCTCCCGTCTGCATCAACCACCCTTTTTAACATACTTTTGAGAGTTTTATTGAATCGCTCTACCAACCCGTCAGTTTGAGGGTGGTAGACTGATGTCCTTAACTGTTGTATACCCAGTAATTTACACAAATCTTTCATTACCCTAGACATAAAGGGCGTTCCTTGATCTGTCAGGATCTCTTTGGGTATACCTGTTCTAGCAAACATGTGAAACAGTTCCCGGGCAATTGTTTTAGCTGATGTGTTCCGTAAGGGAATCGCCTCTGGATATCTTGTGGCGTAGTCTAAAACCACCAGAATGTATTGATGTCCCTTTGCAGACTTCACCAGGGGCCCCACCAGATCCATAGCAATCCGGTGAAAAGGTACCTCAATGATGGGTAGTGGTACCAAGGGGCCCCGGAAATGAGGAGCAGGGGACGTCAACTGACATTCTGGGCAAGACCCACAGTAACGTTTGATTTCTGCAAACACCCCAGGCCAAAAAAACCTTTGGAGCACTCGTTGCTGAGTCTTCTCAGCAGCCAAGTGTCCTCCCATTGGGTTTTTATGAGCCAGGTCAAGTACAATTTTTCTGTGTGAACTAGGAACAACCAGTTGTTCCACCATTTCACCTCTTATATTATCAACACGATAAAGGAGATTATGGTTGACAACAAACTGAGGATACACATTCTCCAATCCTGTACCCTGGGCAACACCATTAATCACAGCCACATTTTCCCAAGCATGAGCTAAGGTTGGATCCCTTAACTGGGATGTGCCAAAGTTATCCTGAGAATACTCCAGTTCTGGCATAGGTGACTCTTCCACAGTCTCCTGGGACGCTTCAGTGTCCCCAACCAACACAGAGAGAGGGAATTGGTCAGGCTCAAGTGGGGCTACCCTTACAGCTGAGACTTCAGAACTTGAGTCCCCAATTTCTGGCAAAGAAGCTGAACATTCATCTCCCAAAGTTAAGGGAGTCTGGGGTGGGAACTCGACCTTCCAGAGTTCCCAAAACAAGGGAAAGTCACGTCCCAGTATAACACTATGCATCAATGATTTAGACACTCCAACCTCATGGGGTGTTACACCAAATTGGGTTTCAATTGGGACCACCGCTGTACCATAACTCTTTGCATCACCATGTATGCACAAAACACCAATACACTGTTTTTTCATCTGGTCTGGTGCTACCAGATCTGAATGTACAAGCGTGACCAGGCTCCCAGAGTCTAGCAATGCCTGGACACTCCTTCCACCCACTTTGACCAGCGCCATGTGGGCCACAGCAGATGTCAGACACGCAGGATGGGCAAAGAAGGATAACCGCCGTGCTGCTTCACACTCCATGGGCTCTGTGACCATAGGACACTTGGCAGCTACATGCCCCCAAGCTTTACACCGCCAGCACTGGATACTGGAGCCTGGTAGAGTATCTTTCGAACACCTGGTATCCATGTTGGTCTTCACCCATGTTTTAGAACCCCCAGGAGAACTTAGGGCTGATGTGCCTCTTCCTGGCCCTGCTGGCAGACGCCGCTTTGCAGGTAAGTTCTCTGGAGCCGACACACCTGCTAAAAACCCTTCTGCCGCTAGGTAGCGTTCTACCATCTCAACCAACTCATCTGCGGACTTTGGATCAGCATGACTAACCCACTTTCTTAACTCATGCGGCAGAGCTGTCAAGAATCGATCCATCGTGACCCTTTCGACAATCTGGGGTGCAGTGAGTATCTCAGGTTGTAACCATTTTCGCACAAGATAAATCAAATCATGCATCTGTGACCTGGGAGACTTATTAGACAGGTAATTCCAACGGTGCACTCGTTGGGCCCGCACAGCTGGAGTGACCCCCAACCGGCGGAGAATTTCTAGTTTTAATTTCTCATAGTCCTGAGCATCCTCAGCAGTCAAATCAAAATATGCTTTCTGAGAATCACCGGTTAGAAACGGAGCAACCAAGCCTGCCCACTGGGTCTTAGGCCACGCCTCTCGCTCTGCTGTACGCTCAAATGTATTCAGAAATGCTTCCACATCATCATGTGGAGTCATCTTTTGGAGAAAGTGGCTTGCTTTAACCAAGCCACTGTTACCAGTGGCACTGCCAGCTTGTTCCTGGCGCAAGTTCAGCTGCTGCAGAACCTCCGCAAGGGTTTCTCTGTCTTTCCTGGCAGCTTCAGCTTGCACATTCCTATCTCTCTCTGCTGCCTCAGCCAGGGCTGTCACCTGAGCACTCAGCAGACGTACAATTTCCTGCTGTGCCTCCTGCTGGGCAGCCTGCTGTGCAGCCAGCGCCTCCTGCTGGGCAGCCTGCTGTGCATTAGTCTCTCGCTGCAGCACATTTGCCTCTTGCTGGGCTGCACTAAGTTGAGCCAAGCGTAACACAAGATCTTCCATCGTTTTTACAAACAGCAGACGTGATGCAATGCAACCAACTTGCTAGATGAAACGCACTTGGTAGGGAATCTTTATGCCCGCATCCGAGCACCAATTGTGGACTGTTGCAGCCTCTTGCAGGATTCCACCATGCACAAACAGGGGTAGTGACCAGTTTTTCCCATACAACCAGTCTGTTGCTCAGGCTTTATTTTGCAAGTTGCTCAAAACAATAAACAAAAAGGAAAATAAACATAGCCGTCTGGCTCCTGCCTACCTCACTCAGCAGTCCTGTCTATACTAGCAACACAAATATATTTGATCACAGTCCATGAAACAAAACAGAGCAACTTACAGTTTAGCAGGTTTGCAATTACTCACAGAGCTCCTTTTCCTTGCAGCTTTCAGGCAGACTGCATACAGGAAGCTCTCCCATTGTCCAGCCTGCTAACTTAAGTACTACACCTGTGTGAGCAGCACACAGATAGGAAAAACCCGGACTGGCTCCAGGTGGTCAGGGAACCCACCCAGCTCTTCCCTGACCGGCTCCAGGACCCTAGACTGGTTTTCTTTTTCCCAATAGGCTTCAGGAAAGAAGAAAACAACAATATTCCTGGAGCCTTTTAACACATGAAGTGCTGGAATCGTGGTGCAACATATACACCATCCAGCACTTTCTCTGATAAACATTGTGACACCCTGTCACAATATATATATATATATATATATACAGTGTGTGTATATATATATATATATATATATATTTATATATATATATATATATATATATATATATGTATATACATACAGTACGTACATATTTTAGTACCCATCAAGAAATTGAATAACACTCTTGATTTCTCAATTAAAATGACCATTAACAAAGTTTGGTATTTTGGAAAAGTCAGTAGTTTTTCCTTTCTGACAATGATCTTTTAGCGTAGTTGTTTACTAGATTGGTATAGGTCTCCTGAGGGATTTTGGCCCATTCTTTGATTGCAAACTGTTCTAGCTGGTCCAAATTGCATGTTTTACAAGCATGGACATTCACTTTGAGCGCCCGCCGCAGATTCTAAACAGGATTGAGATCTGGGCTCTGTGCAGGCCTCTCCAGGATCTTGGTTTTGGTATCCTTAAAGAACTAATGACCTACGCTTTGATGACCTAAGCCTAGCCTACAATATGCAGATTTGTACACATTCTTCCTTTAAAATGTCAACATATTTTCTTTTTTCATGATGCCATGCACCCAAACAAGGCTCCCTGTGCCTGAGGCTGCAAAACAGCCCCACAGCCAGTGGCGTAGCTAAGGAGCTGTGGGCCCTGATGCAGGTTTTACAATGGGGCCCCCAAGCACTCTATACATAACAATTGATACGGCGCACCAAAACCTGTCAATGGCAACTACAGTGTCATGGGTACAAGAAGGGGATGGGAAATAGCTTGTTAATGATTACCACTAATCAAAGTATCTATAGAAGTGATTATTATGAGCACAGGACCAATAGAGAGCTAATACTGTAATTGAGGAAGGGCCCTTCGGGGCCCCCCTAGTCCAAGGGCCCCGATGCGGTCGCAACCTCTGCAACCCCTATTGCTACGTCCCTGCCCACAGCTTGATGGTCCCACCGACCGTGCAAACTTTTTTTATGGGGGGTGGGGGGGGAGGTTGCTTGTTCTACATGCATCAAAACCAGAATGCTCATAATGTTGACTAAGGGCTTGATTCACAAAAGAGTGCAAACTGTTAGCACGGGCAATTTCGTTTGCGCGTGAAAATGTTATCGTTTCGCGTGAAAATTCACAATCGTGTGCAATGCGAAAATTTGCGCGAAAACGCCCGTGCTAACAGTTAGCACTCTTTTGTGAATCAAGCCCTAAATGTCTAAAGTTTCCATCTTTAATGTGATGCTGTATGATCTGATGTACTGCCTTTTCCAAAATAAAAGTTATATTAAAAAAAAAATGTTGCTAGGAATAGGGATGTTGCAAACATGAAATTTTTGCGAACTTGCAGCAAAACCTAGAGGGACTGTTTCTGGCCACAAAAGTGATGGAAAAGTTTTTTCAAGGGGCCTAACACCTGGACCGTGGCATGCTGGAGCAGGATCCATGGCAAAAGTCCCACCAAACATTACGTCGTTGACGCAGAGTCATGTTTTAATCTCTTAATGGCAGAAATCACATTGCATTCCTACATTTGTGGAATAAAGTCCTGCTTTAAAATGTTGTTGTGTTGTGCCTCTGCGACGCACATGTGCTTCATCTCGTGAGGAACAAGATTTGACATGAGTTTGCGCTAAACAGAGGGCCACAATGATCAGCCTGCCAGTGGCTGAACAGTGCTGGCAGGCTGGTTATTTGTTTTTGTTACCATCAGTGACACCGATGATAAGACTGTCCAATAATCTCTATCACTATTCACACTTATAGGCGATAAACTTTCCAAGTGGCCAACCAACACAGCATATGTAAAAAAAGAAGAAATAAGACCAATAGCGTAACTCTGTCAGCAGGGTTAAATACCACCACCTTCCCTCATGCTTCAATGCTATTTAATCTTAGCACCCATTGTGAGCCGGACACCCCCACACTGCCCGCACTCCCCCAGTTGTCCTCCTATAATATCCGGAGGTGGGACGTAATCACTTTGTGGGGATAATACTCCAGTCTCACTTCACGGAATTGGCCCCAGTCCTCACTACCCTGTTCAACCTCTCCCGATCCACAGGCACCTTCCCCTCAGACTTCAAGCAGGCCACTGTACTACCCCTGTTCTAGAAACCCTCCCTCGACCCCTCGCTACCCTCCAACTACCGCCCTATCTCCCTCCTCCCCTTTGCCTCAAAACTCCTTGAGTGTCTGGTTCACAAACGCCTGACCCAGTACCTCAATGCCAACTCACTGCTAGACCCACTGCAATCTGGATTTCGGCCTGCCCACTCAACCGAAACTGCACTCACCAAAGTGGTCAATGACCTTGCCTTAGCTAAAGTTGAAGGTACATACTCCATTCTCTTCCTCCTTGACTTCTCAGCAGCTTTTGACACAATAGATCATCCCCTACGCCTCCAGTCCATCCAGTCCATGGGCATTCACGATCTCGCCCTGACCTGGCTTTCATCCTACCTCTCCAACCGGTTCCTTCACGACCGCCTTCAATGAGTCCTCGTCCACCCCCAACCACCTCTCGGTGGGAATCCCCCAAGGCTCGGTCCTTGGCCCCCTACTGTTCACCCTATACACATCCTCCATTGGCAAGGTTATCTCCTCCATGGGTTTTAACTATAATCTGTATGCAGATGACACCCAAATCTACCTCCACACCCCTGACATATCCACCACTACCATGGACAAGTTCTCCTCCTGCCTATCAGCCATCTCCTCCTGGATGTCCGCTGGGTTCCTGAAACTAAATCTAGACAAAACAGAATTTATGATCTTCCCACCCCGGCCATCCATGAACCTCCCAGATGTGCATGTCACTGTTAACCACACTACCATTCGCCCTACCTCTCAAGCCCGCTGTCTGGGTGTCACCCTGGACTCCGCACTCTCCTTTCTGCAACTTCCACCTTCGTAACATCTGTAAGATTCGCCCTTTTCTGACCTCTGCCACCACCAAACTCCTCATCCATGCCCTCATAATTTCCTGCCTTGACTACTACAATGCCCTTCTGTCTAGTCTCCCAATGACCTGAACAGCCCCACTGCAGTCCATCATGAATGCAGCAGCCAGAATTATCCACTGCTCCCATCACTCCACCGGATCCCCTCCTTGAATCCCTCCACTGGCTTCCTATCCAGTCCCGAATCAGATTCAAGATACTGTGTCTGACCTACAAATCTGTCCACAAAACCTATCCAACCTACATTTCCGATCTTACTCAGAGGTACACACCTAGCCGCTCACTCCGTTCTTCCAATGAACTTCGCCTAACCGCCCCCCGCATCACCCAGTCCCATGCACGCCTCCAGGACTTCTCAAGAGCTGCTCCAACACTATGGAACTCCCTACCTCCACCCATTAGGGCAGCCCCCTCCTTCAACATCTTCAAGAAGGCCCTCAAAACTCACCTTTTCACTCTGGCCTACTACCCCTCACAAGTGCTCTAAACCCAGAGCTGAACTCTGGGCCCCTACCTTTCATGTCCTTACCTCTCCCTCTAGATTGTAAGCCTTTGGGCAGGGTCCTCCTCCTTTTGTGTCCTACCTGATCATGCACCTCCATTACTGTGAACCCATGCTATCTGAGTGAACCTAACTTGCCTAATCTCCATGCTCCCCTCCAGTGACTAAGCATTACCTTGTACTCATACGGTGCTGCATGATCTGGTCTTTCTTGTATTCAGGTATTGTCATTTTGCTGTATGTCACCCCTAAATATTATAACCTAAACTAATGTCCAGCACTGCGTAATATGTTGGCGCTTTATAAATACAATAAATAAATAATGCATCCAGTGGCGATTTCAGATCACAAGCTTCAATCACTACAAACGAAAACATAGCCTCCATAGCGTAAAACCGTATAAATTTAATAAAAGTAAGGCCTCGTGCACATTACAAAACACGGACGGCCATGCGTGCGGAACGCACGCCATCCGCATTTGTATGCGTTGCGTGGCTGATCCTATCACTGAAAAGTGAATGGGACAGGCGCACGTTTTTGCAAAAAATGCGTGCAGCATGCGTTCCCGGACCGCACAGGTCCAGAATGCATGCAGTGTGAACATCAGACAGTGCACTCTATGCACTGTCTGATGTCGTGCGTGTCGGCCTCCTGCACGCGTTTCCAAAACGCGTCTGGAAACGCGTGCAGTGTGAACGGGGCCTAAGTTAAAAGTTTACACTCACAAACGAGCCATCATGTAACAGAGCATGTCATCCCGGGTAGCCGCTCGTGTCAATTCCGCCTTGAGCTCTCGCACCTCCCGCTGCATTTTGTAGTGATTGAAGCTTGTGATATGAAATCTCCACTGGATGCATTATCCGCACAAAGTGATTACGTCCCACCTCAGTATATTATAGGAGGACAGCTGGGTGAGTGCAGGCAGTGTGGGGTTGTCCGGCTCACAGTGGGTGCTAAGATTAAATAGCATTGAAGCACGAGGGAAGGTGGTGGTGTTTAACCCTGCTGACAGAGTTACGCTATTGGTCTTATTTCTTCTTTTTTTACATACAGGTATGCTGTGTTGGCCACTTGGAAAGTTTATCACCTATAAGTGTGAAGAGTGAGAGAGATTATTGGACAGTCTTCTCATCTGTGTCACTGGTGGTAACAAGAACAATTAGGCTTTGAGCGCTACTCCTATGGTTATATACTAACTGCCAATTTCACCATATTGTTGAGGAGAGCGCCCCACAGACTTGAAAACAGTAATATTGATTGATATCTTTCCAGGAGCACATACCTATTTGTATTGTATATTGGTTATCTGTTTTATTTACAAAAAAATATTTATATAGCGCTGACATCTTACGCAGCGCTGTACAGAGTACAGTCTTGTCATTTAACTGTCCCTTGGAGGGGCTAACAAACTAATCCCTGCCATAGCCATATATCTATGTATATAGCATGTAATGTATGTATCTTAGTCTAGGGCCAATTTATAGGGAAGTCAATTAACTTATCTGTATATTTTTTTTATTATTATTTCTGCAATCAGATACTACAAAAAGAAAGCTCAATTTGTGAAAAGAAAAGGAGGTAAAATGTTTTGGGGTGTTAAGTTGTATGACCGAGCAATAAACCGTTAAAGTTGTGAAGTGCCGAATTGTAAAAAAAAATGGCTTGGTCACTAGAGGGGCATAAACCTCTGGGGTTAAAGTGGTTAAGAGGGTCAAATATTGGAGTCAACTTATACATGAGGTCGATTTTTATTCAAGAATATACAGTATATATCTTCTGTAGGTAATAAACTTCCCTTTTATAAGCTTTATACAGGCACAAAGCGGTGGTAAGCAGTGCTGGGCCGAAATTACGCATTAGCGTAATTACGCATCGTAATTCACTACAAATGCACCGTAAGCATTACGTGTAAGGTTACGGTATTACACGTAATTAATTACGCGTAGACCGTAGGTTACGTTATTACGCGTAACAAATTACGCGTAAGACAGTAAACTCCTATTGAAATTACACAGTCTGCCGTAATCGCGTAATATTACGCTCCCGTATAATATAAAAAAGCCGCCGACTTTAAGGGTTAATAGCAAAGCCCCCTTAAGTGCTAAGAGCCTCACATTTGGAGAATATATTAAGGAGATCAGAAGGAATAAGAGGAAAAAATTTTTTTGCAAAAAGACCTTATAGTTTTTGAGAAAATCGATGTTAAAGTTTCAAAGGAAAAATATATACATTTAAAAACCCGCCAACTTTAACGGTTAATAGCAAAGCCTGCTTAAAATTTAGGAACACCAAATTCCCAGGGTATATTAAGGGGATCAGTGGGAATAAGAGGAAAATTTTTTTTTTCAAAAAGACCTTATAGTTTTTGAGAAAATCGATTTTTAAGTTTCAAGGGCAAAAATGTCTTCTAAATGCGGAAAATGTCCGTTTTTTTTGCACAGGTAACAATAGTGTATTATTTTCATAGATTCCCCCAAGTGGGAAGAGTTTTACTTACTTCGTTCTGAGTGTGGGAAATATAAAAAAAAAATTCCGGCCGCGTAGGGCTCCGCACCCTGACTATACCAGCCCGCATGGTCCATGGATTGGGGGATCTTGGAAGGGGAGGGGCAGCCAAGCTTTCCCCTCCCCCTCCGAGCCCTTGTCCAATCCAAGGACAAGGGGCTCTTCTCCACCTCCGATGGAGGTGGAAGACATTTCCAGTTATTTCCTTACCTGGTAACAGCTACTGTATCATCCAGAACATGAAGATTTCTCAACAGTTGTAATCCTTTCCTACTCTGTGATTATTGTGCTTTGAAGATTAATTGGCCCCTAACCTAAAATGTTCATAACAAATGACCATAGTATCCTAAAAAATAATAATGTTCTTGCATGCCTGCTATGATTTCCTTTTCTTGTTTTGAAATGTATACTGATGTGACCACAGTGTCCACATATTGGTTTCTTTATAGTTCTGAGCAGGCATGAACTGAAATAAATAATAAATCATGAGTGATTTATGGATGGGAAGTGTGCAGATCCTACAAAATATATGCACCCTCATCCTTGGAGCAGTCCAAAATATCTGCCTAATTTTCTGGATGTATGATCTATTTTTCTTCAAGCGGCAGTACAGTGGAAATATGTTTGCATACCTGAGTTCACTCATTCATGCGGTGACTAGTGTGTGGGTGAACGAGTGATAGCATACATATTAGTGATTCAATGAATCTTCTCATTTTCCTTTGATTTCTTTGAAATATGTAAACGGAAGCATTCCTTTTGTTTCTATGCAGGATCTCTTTTTGAAAATGACTGCTTTGCTTAGGTTCTCAGTGTTTTGCAGGCAGACAATGGCATAGTTATGTAACACATTTTTCATGTTTTAATAGATGAATTAGGATATTTTTGGCACCGTAACAGGACACACATAATCCACAGTATTGTATAATGAGCTTGTTTTTTGTTTTTATGTTATGTATTTGTCATGCTTGCCTCAATGGAATGAGGAACCTACATCGTTACATAATGTGAGGTCTTAAGTAATCGGGGGGGGGGGGGGGGGGGGGGGGGGTAGTCAAAATAAAGTAACTTGTTTTTATGGTAGGGATTAAATATTACCGTAATTGACATTACAACGTCTAGTTGTCAGAACAACAACCACTTTCCCCACATTCAGCAATATAATTCTGAAATATAACTTTTCTTGGCAGAAAGATTGCAGATGAAGTAAGCTTTGAAACATGAGCAGTGGATAGAGTTTCCTGAAAATTGGCATCAGCAATTGATTACAATTACTGTGCGAAAAAGCATAAAAAATTATAATTAGATACTATAGCACCTCAGGTATATGCCCAGACTCGATTCCTATGGAAGTTGTGCACAGATTATAAGGCACCCATGGTCATGAGACTTACATTTGCATTGGCGTATAGTGTAGATGATTACTAAGATATGGAGGTCTCTGAGTTATGGGTGACCCCTGTAGAGTAGTGTAAGGTTCACGCACCTTAGATCCTACACAGTACACCTTGGTCTCAGAGTGGCTTCAAGCTGAAGCTTAATAGCTCACATTTTCTAAGACATTTTTCCTCAACTCACTCTAGTCTGACAACCAGTGATAGATCTCCCCACTGTTTCTGGTGTGTGCTTTAGACCTTACTAACCAGAAACATCAGCAGGACTGCCAGGCAACTGATAGTGTTTAAATGGAAATAAATGTGACAGCTTCCATAGCTCTCACACCTGGGGTTCCTCTTAAAGTGTTCCCGAGCCGAAGCTCGGGTACAAAATTAGATACTTATCTAAAGAGAGGGAGGCCTCAGGATCCTATTGAGTCTGCTCCGTCTCTGAGCATGCTCCCCAAGAATATTAACAACAAGAAATTGCCGTTAATCATATCGGGGCCACACAGCTCTTCTTCCTCCAGCATGGCCGTGCAATAGCTGACCAAGCCCGTCCACACATGTGCAGTAAGCCGGAGCCTCAGGCTCAGTGGTACTCTCCATGCACGGCTACAGCACTCCCACGCTTCAGGAAAAGGAGCTGCGCAGCCCTGATGTGGAGGGGGCCGCGTTCACCTTACACAAAAATGCTAGCTTTAATCTTGGTGAACAGTCAATAACACTTTATACAGTACATTCATGGCCGGATAAACTGGAAATATCGGGGGGTAATGGTGTGTAAAAATAACTTAAGCCGTAAACCATGGAGGACCTCTCTCCACCCCGATATGTTGTTACTTCGGTAGAGGGGCCTTTGTAATGGATGCATTTAAATAATTCTTTATTGAAAATGAATGGTGACTGTATTTTTACATTTTCACCACTAGATGGCGCTTCAAACACTATCCTGGGTTACCAGGAAGTGTTATTTTTTTTTTTTACATTTTACATTACTTTCACTTTACTTCCTTTATTATGAATGAACATGGCCCTCGATCAGAGTTATGTCCATTCATTCCAGGCACTGTAATTGGTTTGGGGAACACTTGTTCCCCTTCACCAATTGCTGCCATGTAAAAGCCCCCGGGAACGAGTGGCGGGCAGGCGGGCGTGGCAACACTAGACCCAAATACATGCCCAGATAGACTTCAGCAGCTCCTATCTGGATAACAATTGTCATCCAGATAGGATTAAGTGGCTAAAGATTAAGACTATTCTTTGGTTTACAACATCCTACTCTATTGATATCCTAAGGGTTGATTCATTAAGTTGCACTGTAATATGAGTAGCGCGAGTTGTGCGCATGCTACGCACAGCAGTGCTGTGTAGCGTGAACTGGTAACTTATGCGTGCTGTATTCACTGCTCCACTCATCCTGCCCTGAGTCCCATCGGGTCCAGTGGCTTCATAGGACATGATCCCCACATTTTGATTGGCCTAATAGGCTGCCAGTCACTTATAACTGCTTTTGCAGATGCCACAAATATGTACTATATACAGTATATAACTATTGTTAGTTGGTGGATTATCGATTAAATCAATTCCTGGAGGCACAGACGCACTTGGTCCCCACAGAGGTCTGACCATGAGCATCTTACTCCCCCTCCCAGTGCTGACCTTCTTCTTTTGACCGGTGTAATATTTGCATAGATAGCAAAACCTACAATCCTTCCTAACAAGGGCATAGCCATAGCAGCCATAACAGCTGGAACAGAGGAGCATAGGGAACCCAGGGGGTACTTTATATATTCACCATTAACTTTCTTGTGTTCCTCCACCCTCTGACTGTTTCAGTGCCCATGGACTGTGGGCTGTGTTGATTGCATGAGAATGTAAATTGCCCATTTAACTCATATGCATAGGGTTGGATCAGGTGGCTTTGCTCTGTAACAGCTCTGACTCTGTGATAACATTTTTAGCCTTATTTCTTCTATCCTATAAGTTCCTATACCTGTAGAGATGGCCCGAACGTTTCGACCGCGAACTTATTAGCGCAAATTTCGTTGGTTTGTGTTCGCGGTGAACAGCGAACTATATGCAAGTTCGACCCGCCCCCTATACTACATCATTTGACTTTCTACATCACAGTCAGCAGACACAGGGTAGCCAATCAGGCTACACTCCCTCTTGGAGCCCCTCCCCCCTCCCTTAGAAAAGGAAGGCAGCGTCAGCCTTTTCACTCACTCGTGTGGCTGCAGTAAATAGAGAAGGGAGAGAACCTGCTGTAGACATAGGAAAAGCTTAGTTAGGCTCTTGTTAGGCTTCTTAGCTTGCTCCTTGCTGATACTTATTGCTAAAAAGCACCCCTCAACAGCTCTTTGAGAGCTAATGTTGTTCTTGTGATCTATTTTTGTGTGTGTGTCCCACAGACACTTGTGTTGTATATACAGCCCTGTCAATCAGTTGCAGCTGGCCCTTGGCCCCTTGGTAATTCCTACTGTGCCACTGCCAGGCCCAGCACATTCAGTGACTACCTGTGTGTGTGACAACTGCACATTTGTAATACCAATCACTGCATACCCACCTGTTCAGTGCACCTACCTACATGAGCGCACGCAGTGTTATATACCACCAGTCACTGCACCTGTTCACGGTACCTGTGTGTGTGACAGCTGCACATTTGTAATACCAATCACTGCATACCTACCTGTTCAGTGCACCTACCTATGTGAGCGCACACAGTGTTATATACAGCCAGTCGCTGCACCTGTTCAAAGTACCTGTGTGTGTGACAGCTGCACATTTGTAATACCAATCACTGCATACCTACCTGTTCAGTGCACCTACCTACGTGAGCGCACACAGTGTTATACACCACCAGTCACTGCACCTGTTCACGGTACCTGTGTGTGACAGCTGCACATTTGTAATACCAGTAACTGCATACCTACCTGTTCAGTGCACCTACCTATGTGAGTGCACGCAGTGTTATATACCACCAGTCACTGCACCTGTTCACGGTACCTGTGTGTGTGACAGCTGCACATTTGTAATACCAATCACTGCTTACTTACCTGTTCAGAGCACCTACCTGGGTGAGCGCACGCAGTGTTATGTATCATCAGTCACTGCACCTGTTCACGGTACCTGTGTGTGTGACAGCTGCACATTTGTAATACCAATCACTGCGTACCTACCTGATCAGTGCACCTACCGACGTGAGCGCATGCAGTGTTATATACCACCAGTCACTGCACTTGTTCACGGTACCTGTGTGTGTGACAGTTGCAGATTTGTAATACCAATCACTGCATAACTACCTGTTTAGGGCACCTACCTATGTGAGCGCACGCAGTGTTATATACCACCAGTCACTGCACCTGTTCACGGTACCTGTGTGTGTGACAGCTGCATAGTTGTAATACCAATAACTGCATACCTACCTGTTCAGTGCACTTACCTAGGTGTGCGCATGCAGTGTTATATACCATCAGTCACTGCACTTGTTCACAGTACCTGTGTGTGACAGCTGCATATTTGTAATACCAATCACTGCATACCTACCTGTTCAGTGCACTTACCTATGTGAGCGCACACAGTGTTATATACCACCAGTCGCTGCACCTGTTCACGGTACCTGTGTGTGTGACAGCTGCACATTTGTAATACCAATCACAGCATACCTACCTGTTCAGTGCACCTACCTACGTAAACGCACGCAGTGTTATATACCACCAGTCACTGCACCTGTTCACAGTACCTGTGTGTGTGACAGCTGCACATTTGTAATACCAATCACTGCATACCTACCTGTTCAGTGCACCTACCTATGTGAGCGCATGCAGTGTTATATACCACCAGTCACTGCACTTGTTCACGGTACCTGTGTGTGTGACAGCTGCACATTTGTAATACCAATCACTGCATACCTACCTGTTCAGTGCTCCTACCTACGTGAGCGCACGCAGTGTTATATACCACCAGTCACTGCACCTGTTCACGGTACCTGTGTGTGTGACAGCTGCACATTTGTAATACTAGTCATTGCATAATTGTTCACAGTACCTTTGTGACCGCATGCTGTTTAATATACCAGTCCATGCATACCTGTTAACTGCACCTGTGTGACAGCACATTGTATTAGTCAAGTCAGTGCATACCTTTCACTTTATCCCCCCCGATATGGACAAAACAAAAGGCAGAGGCAGACCCAGATGCAGGCTACGCAGCAGGTCTGTTCGAGGTCGTGCTGACGTGATTTCGTGCGGCCCTGGACCAAAGTATAGTGCTCAGAAGAAGGCACGTCCCATCAAATCCCAAGATTGTCAGGATGTGGTCGACTATTTAGCACAGAACACCTCATCTTCCGCAGCCACCAGCGCTACTACAAGCACCACATCCACTGCATTTGACACTTCACAGGAGTTATTTGGTGGGGAATTCACTGATTCACAGCCATTATTGTTACAACAAGATGAAGGCGCTAAGCAAGTTACACCCCCTCATATATCTGAGTTAGGCGACACTACGGACGTAAGGTGTGATGAGGAGGATGATGAAGTACCTGCTGTTGGTGCAGTTTTGGAGGTGTCTGATGCAAGCGAAACTGGGGAGGATGATTATGTTGATTATGATGATATGGATCTCACGTGGGTTCCCAATAGAGGAGATGAACAGGGTGACAGTTCAGAGGGGGAGTCAGAGTGGAGTAGGAGGAGACGAGTTCCTGAAAGAAGTAGGGGGAGCTCGGCATCAGAAACATTTGGTGGCAGTGTCCAAATGTATTGCCACCTATGGACAGCTAGCCAACATGCCCTTCAATGTCAACTGCTGGCGCCACCATAGTGCCATCACCCCAGGGCTCAGCGGTGTGGACATTTTTGTGTGTGTCTGCCTCAGATCAGAGCAATGCCATCTGTTCTCTCTGCCACCAAAAATTGAGCCGTGGAAAGGCCAACACCCTTACGAAAGCACATAGAGAAAAGGCACAAACTGCAATGGGAAGACCACCTTAGGAAAAGCAGCACACAAAAGCAAAGCCAACCTCCTTCTCCTTTTTCTCCTTCAGGTGCATCATCTTCAGCCACTTTTTCCCTTGCACCTTCACAATTACAGCCACCCTCCTCCACTCCGCCTCTCACCTTCAGTGGTTCCTGCACCTCTGCCCACAGCAGCAGCCAGGTGTCCGTGAGGGAAATCTTTGAGCGGAAGAAGACAATGTCTGCCAGTCACCCCCTTGCCCAGCGTCTGACATCTGGCTTGGCGGAACTGTTAGCTCGCCAGATGTTACCATACCCGCTGGTGGACTTCCGAAAATTTGTGGCCATTGGGACACCGCAGCGGAAGATGCCAGGCCGCAATTATTTCTCCAAAAAGGCGATACCCAAACTGTACCGTGAAGTTGAAAGGCAAGTGGTGACATCTCTGGCACACAGCGTTGGGTCAAGGGTCCATCTGACCACGGATGCCTGGTCTGCCAAGCATGGTCAGGGCAGGTACATTACTTACACAGCCCATTGGGTCAACCTGGTGACCACTGGCAAGCAGGGAGTACGTGGCTGTGCAGCGGACCTAGTTGTGACAGCTCCATGGCTTGTATGCAGGCCTGCTGCCACCTGCTCTCCTTCTCCTCCTACTCCTCCTGCTACATTCTCTTTGCTGTCGTCGTCCTCCTCCTTCTTGGCTGAGTGGCAGTTCAACTCTACTGTTGCTGCGATCTCCTCTCCAGCTACACAGCCTCAGCTCCCCAGGGCCTATGCTGCATGCCAGGTATGACAGTGTCGCCATCTTAGACATGACTTGCCTCAAAGTGGAGAGTCACACTGGAGCAGCTCTCCTGGCTGCTCTTAACCTTCCTGGCGGTAACCCTGATTCGCGGCTATCCGCCGCGCCGCAGAGCCCCCCCCCCCCAAGACCTGTGTGTGCTGCCTGGCCTATCAGCGGCAGGCAGCGCTGAGGGGTGGATCGGGACTCCCTTAGACGTCACGACGTCCATGATGTCGGTGACGTCATCCCGCCCCGTCGCCATGGCGGGGGAAGCCCTCCATGAAATCCCGTTCTTTGAACGGGATTTCCTGATCGCCGATCGCCGGAGGCGATCGAAGAGGGTAGGGGGATGCCGCTGCACAGCGGCTATCATGTAGCGAGCCATGATTTTTAAAAAAAATTCAAAATAACGGCTGCGCTGCCCCCTGGCGCTTTTTAATAGACCGCCAGGAGGGTTAATAAACAGCTGGAGCAGTGGCTGACCCCGCACCAACTGGAGATCGGCAACGTGGTGTGTGACAACGGCAGCAATCTAATTTTGGCTTTGAATTTGAGAAAGTTGACACATGTACCCTGCATGGCACATGTGCTGAATCTAATAATTCAGAGATTTGTGTGTAAGTACCCAGGCTTACAGGACGTCCTGAAGCAGTTCAGGAAGTTGTGTGGGCATTTCAGGCGGTCTTACAAGGCCATGGCACACTTGGCCGATATTCAGCAGAGAAAGAACTTACCGGTGAGACGCTTGATTTGCGATAGCCCGACTCGCTGGAATTCAACCATCCTTATGTTTAACCGCCTGCTACAACAGGAGAAAGCCGTCAACCAGTATCTCTACAACTACAGTAGAAGGACACACTCTGGGGAGATAGGGATGTTCTGGCCGAAGTACTGGACACTCATGCAAAATGCCTGCAGGCCAGGGCCGGATTACCGACCAGGCAACAAAAGCAGTCGCTTGGGGCCCCATTCAGAGTCAAAGGGGCCCCATTAGCACATAAACCAGCCCTTGCCATCCTGTCAGCGGTGGCTTGATGGTATAATGGTTAAAGGGACTCTGTGCAGTGCAGTAACTATGGAAAGATGCATATCATTTTAAAGCTCTCTTTCTCCTCTTTCCAATGATATCTAAACGGCTGCTCTATGCCTTTTAGTTTTCGATATTTTCGCGATTAAAATCGCGGCCACAGGACGACTATTCTCCAAAGTCAGCGGTGGCTGGATGGTATAATGGTTAAAGGGACTCTGAGCAGTGCAGTAGCTATGGAAAGATTCATATCATTTTAAAGCTCTCTTTCTCCTCTTTCCAATGATATATAAACAGCTGCTCTATGCCTTTTAGTTTTCAATATTTTTGCGATTGAAATCGCGGCCACAGGACGACTTTTCTCCAAAGTCAGCGGTGGCTGGATGGTATAATGGTTAAAGGGACTCTGAGCAGTGCAGTAACTATGGAAAGATTCATATCATTTTAAAGCTCTCTTTCTCCTCTTTCCAATGATATATAAACAGCTGCTCTATGCCTTTTAGTTTTCGATATTTTCGCGATCGAAATCGCGGCCACAGGACGACTTTTCTCCAAAGTCAGCGGTGGCTGGATGGTATAATGGTTAAAGGGACTCTGAGCAGTGCAGTAACTATGGAAAGATGCATATCATTTTAAAGCTCTTTTTCTCCTCTTTCCAATGATATATAAACGGCTGCTCTATGCCTTTTAGTTTTTGATATTTTCACGATCGAAATCACGGCCACAGGACGACTTTTCTCCAAAGTTGGCAGCTCGATTCAGCACAATGCAATGAAATATAAGGAACCCAGGGGGATATAATTACAAACATCATGCTGGTAGGAGTGAGGATTTAATGAATTAGTTGTGGGTATGCTTAAAGGCATATCCACAGGCACTGCTTGGAGTCCCATTAAGGGCTCTGCCGCTGACACAGGAGACCAGGGTTCGAATCTCAGCTCTGCCTGTTCAGTAAGCCAGCACCTATTCAGTAGGAGACCGTAGGCAAGTCTCTCTAACACTGCTACTGCCTATAGGGCGCGTCCTAGTGGCTGCAGCTCTGGCGCTTTGAGTCCACCAGGAGAAAAGCGTGATATAAATGTTATTTGTCTTGTCTTGTCAAATGATGCCGTGCGCTGCTGATTGTCTTCAGAGCCAGGCTCTCCTCCTAGGTCCCCCTCCTGCTACTGTGCGCTCTGCCGCTGCCCACTCCACCCTCCCTTCCCACAGAGAACCACAGCTGCAGCAAGAATGATAGCAGCAGATGGCAAACGCTCACTCACCTATCCATGATCCAAGCAATAGAGATCCCGTCATCTGAAACCCATCTGTCTCTTCTACAGTGCAGCCGCTCGCTCTGAACTTCCTGATTCTCAGATCAGTCATGAAGTAGGAAGTAGTAATAGTAGTAGTAACAGAGCGGCAGCACTCTAGAGGAGACAGATGGGCTCCGGATGACGGGACCTCTATTGCTTGGATCGCAATAGGTGAATGTGATTCATCTGGTGCTGTCATTCTCCCCCACTGCGGCTGCCTTCTCTGCTGGACTATCGTATTCACTGGGATGGAGGCTGCATGGTGGCTGTCTAGTTTGGGAGGAAATTGGTTGTTCGGTGGTGGGAGTGGTTATGTAATTCTGTCTGGGGAACGGCTTCCGGTTTGGCGGTGTCCAGAGCTTTCTGCTATTGCCAGGCTGGAGATGCAGGGGGAAAGTGCTGCTGCTGTGATATCTGGCGCCCTCTTCACAGGGGTGCCCCAGCCCCTGAGTGCAAATGTCCCAGCCATTCATCTCTCACTCTGCATTTTGCCGCTGCTATTCCTTGCATTGTGCACCCACAGAGGAAAGCGTGCTGTTGCCCATAGCAACCAGTAGCTCGGCTGCCCGGTGTGTGCGACATATTGCTGTGCAGCTGCATCTTCTGATTCTATTACGACATGATGGGGGGGCCCAAATCAGTTACTTTGCTTAGGGCCCCATTTAGCCTTAATCCGGCTCTGCTGCAGGCTCATGCGGCCGTTTGAGGAGGTGACAAACCTGGTGAGTCGCAGTGAAGGCGCCATCAGCGACTTGATCCCATATGCTTTCTTCTTGGAGCGTGCCATGCGTAGAGTGGTGGATCAAGCAGTGGAGGAGCATGAACCGGAACAGTTACAGGAACAGGAGAAAGAGTTGTGGGATCAATTCTCAGAACCAGATGTTTCCTCAACACCTGGGGCAGCACAGAGAAGGGGGAGGAGGAGGAGGAGGAAGAGTCGTGTGGGGAAGAGAAGTCAGATGATGAGGAAGGTGGGGGTTTTTTTGGAGGAGGAGGAGGCGGAAGAACAACCACAGCAGGTGTCGCAGGGGGCTTGTGCTGCTCAACTTTCCCGTGGTATTGTTCGTGGCTGGGGGGAGGAGGAGAACTTACCTGACATCACTGAGGAAGAGCAAGAGGAAATGGATAGTACGTCTGCATCCAAATTTGTGCAGATGGCATCTTTCATGCTGTCCAGCCTGTTGAGGGACCCCCGTATACAAAAACTCAATGGGAATTACCTGTACTGGGTGGCCACTCTACTAGATCCTCGGTATAGGCACAAAGTGGCCTTGTAACATCTTTTCCATCACTTTTGTGGCCAGCTTAAATGTTTGTAGTTTTCAAAGTTTGCCTCCCCATTGAAGTCTGTTGCGGTTCGCGAAAGTTTGCGCAAACCAAACTTTTGCGGAAGTTTGCGTTCGAGGTTCGCAAACCGAAAATCGGAGGCTCAAGCCATCTCTATATACCTGTTCTAATGTGGTCTGGATTACTGCAGCCTTTTATAGTTGCACTGTCTCTGTAATATATCTAATTTTCTTTTCTTTGTCAAGCTTTGTCTACTCAGGGAGGAATGGGCTGCCTCTGTTGTAATGAATACAAGTTATGCACACGCCCTGCAGGCTCTGCGTGCTTTGTTTACTCCTCACAGTGTGAGGCTGACAGGGAGCTGCCTGTCACATGCACATCCCAGACTGGAGTGCAGATAATTCACTATGTAATAAAAACGTGTAGTATACTGTAACATGGTATATACATAACGTGTAGTATACTGTAACATATATATTATACACACGTATATACAGTATATACACACTATACACACACACACAATCATCACTTCCTGCTTAGCGGCCATGTTTTTTGTTGTAAACACTTCCTAAAACTGGCAATTAAAAGCCAGGATCGTGGCGGGGAGAAAACGGAAACAGCAAAGAGGGATCCAGGAGATCACAGTGACTCAATTGGTATGTTTTTTATTGTACAAATCGGACAGTACAGATACTCTTTAAGAGTGCCTACATCTGAGGGCCTCATGAAAGTTTTGCTATGAAGCCCATGTTTTCCACCTACGCCACTGCTTCCTAATGTAAATCTGTATAGTTTTCAGATTTGGGGCATCATAAATATACATGCAGATATGTATAGCTAGTATGACTTTCACATGCCGAGTGTGTTATCAATTTGCATGCAAGCTGTAATACTGTGTTACCAGCACAGCACAAAAATGTGTAATGCAACTTTGCTAGAATTAAAAAAAGGAAAAGAAACCAAAGTATGCAAAAAAAAAAAGGCAGTTTGCTTTTAGGCTGTGTTTCCACATTTTGTGTGTTTTTCCATACGCAAATTTTAACGCTAGTTTATACTCATTTTCGCATTTGTCTTGCGTATTGACGATCATTACATGGGGCATGTATGTGTTGACCGAAAACAATGTCACATACTTCCAGTTTTTTTTCCACGCACATATTCGCACACGGATATTTGTAGATTAACAAGCTCATTGACTTTCATTGTACTGCATCATTATGCAGAGGTTTTTTACGTGGAAAAATGCTCAAATCTGCATGAATCTGCATGATGTGGAAACCCAGCCTTACTTTGCTGCACATTTAATTGTCCACCACCTTAGAAATAAACACTGCAATGTTTTATTTTAATTTCTTAATAGGTTCTTCAGGCTATTGCCTGAAATCTGCTAATCTCTAGGTCCTTGTTTATCGATGACACACAGTGCAGCATATTTAGATCCGCATGCATTAAGCAACTGGCAGATAACCAAGACGCCGGAAAAGCTTTCAAATGACTCAACAAAGAGGTGATGGTTTGATATAGGAAGACCTTTCTCAGGTGTCCTTCTCCTTACAAAGCAGTGATCTTGATCTGATGAAGTATCAGCAGAATAACTCCCAAGTCATCTTTGGAAGCCTAGTATGAGCACTCACATGTTGTGTTACTCTGTTTGTGGTTAAACAAAAGCTGTTCTTTATTTGGCACTATCATACCGCTCACACACACTCTCTTTTTATGTATCTGTGTACACCATCTTTAGCTAAGTATGTCTCGAAGGACTGGCATCACCATATGTTAAAGTCTTCTTTATTTTAGCTATTTTAAATCCTAGTAGAATATAAATCTTCGTCATGCACATGATAAAGCTTCTGATATGTTGCAACATTTCCGGACCTGGCTTGCTCCATTCTCTGGTACCGTAGCACCCTTCCATTACTTGCATATTAAGCATTGTGCGAGAGTCATCAGGAAACTAACAGCTATTTGCTTTTATCTAACCTGCATCTGCCATGTTAATCTATTCTTTCACATGACTGCAGAATGCTGGTAACTGTTCAGCAGCATTAACATGAACTTGCCCCCTCCTCAGTCCCTCCACCTGGGTGAGAAGTATGATGTTATTACAATAAAGCAGGGATGTCAAACCGGTCCTACGAGGGCTGAGGTCCTCACACATTTTTGACACAGCTGAAATTAATTGATGGGTCTGAATCAGGAAAGGTGTGGTCCATCAGGTAGAACACTTTACTCTCTTTACAGTCCATCTTAACACTGCCATGGATCTGGCCCTCCAGGCCTGGAGTTCTAAACCTGTGCAAAGGGATTGGAAACCTTGCAAAAATATATGTTGAATACTAAAATAAAGGAGCAGATTACGTGGAGAAATAATTAAAACATACAGTGGCGTGTACGCACTAAACTGCACTATACATACATGTCTATCTCATCATGTCGCATGTCAATTCAGATGTCCTTTAATGCAGTTTGGTGCATTTACCCTTGAGTGTCTAAAATAACATGATTCCTCACCTCGTTAGCCAATCATTTTTCTATATTCACACATTCTAGGTTATATGATTGTAGTGCAATGTTAGTGCACTTCTAGCAAGAGAATGAGGGCTGTTTGTGATGCTCTATTGCTAACTGTAATTTCTTGAAGCATTCGTTTTTACCAGCATTCCCTTCCTCAGATCCTGAGTATTCAGACTCACAAAGTTTAACATAATGTAACAACACTATCTGAGTGCAAGGGTGTATATGGGGATGAAGGAGGGTCTCACAGGTAAGGGCCTGCAGTGTTAAAGTGGCAGGAAAGGGGAATGAAGAACAACGGAGGAAGAAACATAAAATGGTAGTTAGAAATTTCCTTAAAGAGAACCCGAGGTGGGTTTGAAGAATATTATCTGCATACAGAGGCTGGATCTGCCTATACAGCCCAGCCTCTGTTGCTATCCCAAACCCCCCTAAGGTCCCCCTGCACTCTGCAATCCCTCATAAATCACAGCCACTCTGCTGACAAACAGCTTGTCAGAGCTGGCTGTGTTTATCTCTATAGTGTCAGTCTGCTGCTCTCCCCGCCTCCTGCAGAACTCCAGTACCCGCCTGCATCCCTTTCCTCCCTGCTGATTGGAGGGAAGGGACGGGGGCAGGGACCGGAGCTATGCAGGAGGCAGGGGTGCAGCTGATACTGACACTACAGATGTAAACACAGCCTCACAGCACGGCTGTGATTTATGAGGGATTGCAGAGTGCAGGGGGACCCTAGTGGGGTTTGGGATAGCAACAGAGGCTGGGCTGTATAAGCAGATCCAGCCTCTGTATGCAGATAACATTCTTTAAACATACCTCGGGTTCTCTTTAATCATTCTTGTTTGCCATTGTCTTCAGTTCAAATGTTTTAGGCCTTGCACAAATCCAAAACCACCTTTCAAACCTTTCAAATCATCAGCACTATGCACTTGCTTGGAAAAGTTCATACCAATTGTTCAATAGTTATGTTCCCTGCATGTTGATGTAAGTTCACTCTTTCCTGTAATTTCTGTAATGTTTCCCCACGTAACTTCCATGGTCATATTACTGCATTGTATGAGGTACACCACATTGCTGGAAGATCAGAAGAACAATCAGTAGTGTAGTTGCAGACTTCTGAGCCCTAATGCAGAATTTGGACATGTAACAAATACTGGAAGCACATCTGGCTACCTATGCTGGGGGGGGGGGGGGGAGGGCGAGGCTACTTAATACTGGGGTAATTTCTGCTTCCTATACTGGAGTGGGCACAATTCAGATTGATGGGGGGTGCACTTTGGAATCTCTTCCTCTGGTGCTGGGGAACCTGGTCCAGACCCTGTTACAATTAATACGTATCACCTCTACGCTGATGACAATCAAATCTGTCTCTCAGCTCCTGACCTCTGTACATTATTATTTAGAGTCCCTGACTGTCTTCTGTTTCTGCATTCATGTCTTAACTTAACATGAAAAAAACAGAAATTTTAATATTTCCCTATCTCTCTCTGCTCCCCCATCTGTAGTTACAATTAATGCATAAAATACCCCCTGTAAGCACTGACAAAGGAAATCCATCTGTTTTATTGTTGGGGGGATTGAACTCACCTTTAAATACACAACATTTCTGTCTCTCAGCCTATGTCTCAATTCTGCTGTTTTCCTTTTTCTCTTTTCTCCCATCCTAAAACTGCAACTCAATTAAATTAGATGTTTGATTGTTATGATAAACAGGTGCTGAAAGTTTAACTAGGGCACAGAGTCTAGAGAGCCCCCAAATATTTACCACAGCACCCTGGAAGCCCAAAAGTAACCAGCTAATTTGCTGCTAAGGACTCTCACATTGTGACCTCCAGGCTAAGACCTTTAATAATAAGTCAGGGCAGGTGATCATCTGGAACAGGTGGATATGATGCTGAAGGGAGACTAGTAGTAACCATAGAATATTGAGGTCCCAGGCTAAGGTCAGGACAGCTAAATAGCAGGCAATATTGAGGTCACATTTCAAGCAGGAAATTAGGGGTAGTCAGACAAGATCGGTCATGAACAGGGATATCAGACACTGACGTCACATTCCAATCAGGACACACTATTTAAACTGAGTTTGTATGTTCTCCCATGTGCATAACTACTCTGGCCCATTCCTGCCAGGCTGCTCTCTGCACAGTTACTTGGGCCTCCCCCTCAATGTTTTCAAAAGACAGATGCTTTAACCCTTTCTCTGCTACCTTTGGTTTTTTTAGGATCTCTGTACATTTTAATGCTGGGAATACACCATACGTTTTTTCGGCAGATAGGTGGTTCGATAGATAATTTCCGACATGTCCGGTCTTATTTTCGATCGTTTTTTTGATCGATTTCTCATAGAAGTGAATGGAAATTGATAAGAAAAGATAAGAAAATCGATCAGAAAATCAATTGAAAATCAACTGAAAAATCTCATCGTGTATTCCCAGCATAATGAAGATTTTTTTTTCCTGATGGTTATCATACTGTGCCTATCTTTTAGAGCAGAGAGGAAGTTCTGAGCTCAGATCCACTTTAACTGCCTAACCCTAAAACTTATCCTTAGACAAGCAGGCCTTAGGACAACAACGTATGACTGTGGTAGGGATTAGATTGTTAGCCCCTCTGAAGGACAATTAGTGACACGCACATGCAAAAAGGGTGCCAGGGAAATTTAGGAGCTGGAAATAGCTGCTAGTAGAATATTGGTAAAATTGCCAGTATTCTACAATTGGGCAGTGGTAATTCTGGTACAATAACGCTAAACCTAACCCTATTTTCACACAAGTCTTTCCTCTACTGATGACTAACCCTAACCAACCCCTCTACCAAAGCTTAATACTAACCAACCCCCCACTGTACCTCACCCTAACTAACCCCCGAACTGATGCCTAACCCTAACTGACCCCACTGATGCCTAACTCTAACCGACCCCACACTAATGCCTAACCCTAACTAACCCCCCACTGATGCCTAACCCTAACTGATCCCCCAAGAAACCCTAATTCTAACTGGGCCCAAACCCATCCCTACCCCCCCCCCCCCCCACACACACACACACACACACACAGCAAATCCGCCAATATCTATGCTGCCTTCACTGCTATGTACATGGTCCCTGTCCAGGGGCGTAGCAATAGGGGGTGCAGAGGTAGCGACCGCATCGGGGCCCTTGGGCCAGAGGGGCCCCGAAGGGCCCTCCCTTAACTACAGAATTAGCTCTCTATTGGTCCTATGCTCATAATAATGACTTCTGTAGATACTTTGAATAGTGGTAATCATTAACAAACTGCTCCCCATCCCCTTCTTACATCTCTGACACTGTAGTTGCCATTGGCAGATTTTGGTGCGCCGTATAAATTGTTATGTATAGAGTGCTTGGGGGGCCCCATTTTGAAACTTGCATCGGGGCCCACAGCTCCTTAGCTACGCCACTGTCCCTGTCTTATCGAATGCCTTTGGCACCCAAGTTTATATATATATATAACATACAGAGAGACATTGCTTTAGTAGAGATTACAAGTGAGATGTTCAGAACAGCTTTGTTTAGTCTCACCTCTGAACCCTCAGACAGAGGATACTGCCAGCGCTAGCATTTCCAAACACTCAGCAGAAATCAGGGCTGCATTTAATACCTCTCACCTCTGCACAAGTTAGTAATGCATCATAATGTGCCCTTGGTCTCTCCAGCAGAGAGCACACAGTACCACACAACAAGTAAAACGTCTATAAGTCATCAGGAAAGTGGCATGAATTCTGGACACTTTGGAGCAGTTTTACATTTAGACAGCAGGTGCTCTCCAAGATGTGGTTATGGCAACAAAATAAATGATGGATAATTGCTTTTGTGACAACTTGCCAATTAAATTAGACTCAGCAGAATAACATAATGACAATTTGTTATGCTCTGGTGGGCACTAACATACCAATCATAATTAAATGCTATGACTGAAATAGAATGCTCCTCGACGCAGGAATATATAACCCCAATTCCCTCTCAGTGAAACATTATAGGCTCAGACTTGATTTTAATTTCGGTGGGATAATAACATTAGTACACGTCAGAATTTGTTTGCATGTGCATGCATGTGCTTACAAGAGAGCTGAGCTGGAGGTGATTTAGAATATTCCTGAGCTACATGTCACTTCTCATCACTTGAAGTGGGCAGATGTGTTTGGGCTGCAGCTTATAGCCAGCTACAAAGAGATGACTCAGTGCCACACACTGCCACTTGTCATTCATGGATCGCGGGATGCTCCTTTGTAACTCATTAATATTCATTAAAACAATATTAACAGTGAAATGAGAACATGCTCTTTCAAAAATATATCATGTAGCAAAAGTAAATGCAGAGAAAAAAATATTCAAGTGAAAATAAAACCTCATTAGCAGCGGCACGATGTCCATTGACTCACGTCAAGGTCAACAGCTCTTTTCGATGAAACTGACTTTTTGCTATTTTTAAACAAAACTTTAGCAACGTCGATCCAGCAAAGTTGAAGTTCCTTTGTAATCTTTTGTTTTTAATATATCTTTCACATCTAGGGATGCCACAAAAAAGACTAGCAGAAAAATAAGAATGAGCCAACATCCAGACATGCAATATTTATTTCAAAATGAGTCAGAGAAGTGGTGTTCGTTTATATTGCTCATCTAAGCACCAAAATATTAATGTCATGGTCACTGGACTCAATTCATTGAAAGTTAGCTTTCCATGCAGCTTCTATTCCATATAATACTTATTTCTACTCTTCACTTTTCCTGTGAGCTGCGAGTTCCTTTTCTTCCTTTTCCCTGTCCGTCACTCCCTCACACTTGACCCAAAAGACAACCACGGTTGTATTTATCTTCCTGGCTTCCTCAAAATGCACTGGTGGTTCATCCGTTCAGTCTTTACCTTATGCTGTTGTCATGTTATCCTGTAATCTGATTCCTGTTCAGAACCTACATAAACCTGCTTATTGTCCTGTTTAGATTCTATATAATCTTGATTTATTCCTTATTCAGAACCTGGATAATATGAATCATGTTCCTGTGTAGAACGTGGGTAATCCTGAATGCTGCTCCTGCTCTAAGGTAGTCCTGAATAACTTAGATTGTTAATGGACTTTGTAATGTGCAGTCTTTCTCTTTAGTAAATTAAGGTAATTACTATAGTTTTTGTTTTTTTCTTTTCAAGAAGATAAAGCTTCATCACGAGCTTGATATACTATGTCTATATATCTATGTCTATTTAAGCTTCAATATTTGTACATAGACTGTTGTTTTCTCTGCATCTTGTGTAACTTTAAGCACTTTATGTGATTTGCACCTTGGCACTCAGCACTTTTACCGAGTCCCCGACTTCCAGGTATCAGCATAATGTTGTCTTCAAGCCCCCCCTCCCTAGCAGCATTAAATGGTCATTCCCCACAGAAAACAGCATTGGATGTCATCTGGCCCCGGCAGACCCCGATTCCACGCACAGTGCTTGCAGCAGATCGATTTCCCCTGCTCAGCCGGAATGCTGCCCCTTTCATTCTTCAACATCCTTCCATCTCCATCCCTGCTGGCACCTCTTCTCTCTTCCCCGCATGCATGTACATACTTAGGTAATATATTGCGGGGTCACAGAGACAAAGAAGTCACATGAGTGGAGATAGAAGAACTCTGACAGAAAAAAGGGGGAGCACACTGGCCGGTCAGGTGAGAATAATCCACTGCAAACGCTCTGTGGTAAGTTGTGGCCCATGAGGACCACTATAAACATGAGGGGGGGGGGGGAGACCAGGGGTGCCAATACAGCCAGATCTGGGGGCCTTATCCCTATAGAAGTGCTGGCCCTGGAGCCAATTAACCTTCAAGTTTGGGCCCAGAACTACTATGTGGAAGGAATTCATGTAAGTAGTTGTTTTTAAATCCCAAATTCTGCACAAAACATCCAGAACTAATGCCAGAAGACCAGAGCTACAAAACATAAGTGCTAACGACATAGCCATTGTGCTAGAAAGTTGAAGTTTTCAGTAACCCACAGCGGGTAGTCACATTTCAGTTAAAAGAAGGTTAGTGTGGCCAGAAAAAAATGCAGGCGATTTCTTATTGTTTGTCATGGATTACTGAATGTCATGCATCATGCTTTGTCTTGTTAAATAAAATTTGGTATGTTTCCAAAAGAGTTTTGGAATATATGAGGTTTTAAAAGATCAGAAGAACAAATACTATGCTAATTAGCCCTTCTAAAATAACACTAACAGCTCTGAGATGTTAGCAGGTCAAAAATTAACGGGGGGCTTGAGAGTTTGTGGCCAATGAAATTTGTGTATTCCTTTTTGCTTGGATTTATCCTTAGTAATCAAGAGAATATCAAGCTGTGTGTGCCCTTTATGCATTTTTTAACAGTGATATCAGATTAGAGAGCATTACCTTAAAGGTCAAATAACATAAATGAACAGACATTTAATGTCCTTTATTGCCAACAAACATAATTATGCGGCTCTTTTCTGTTTAATCCAGTTTAGTTCCTGTCCCAGGTATATTAAGCTGATTTTCTTCTTGATTCTACAGATGTCAGAAGACTGCCCTTTTTTTAAAATGATGGAATGTTGTATAAAATATAAATAAAAGCCACAATAATTTTCAAATACTTTAAATCTCGTATTTAACTGAAAATATAAAGACAACATGTCAAATGTTGAAAATGACAATTTTTTTTGTTTGTACAAAACAAATGCTCATTTTGAATTTAAAGACAGAAAAAAAATGTATCAAATGGGACAGGGTAACAAAAGACTGAAAAAGTTTTGTGATGCTTAAAACAAACAAACGTGTAACTCTACAGGGTCGGCCATTTATATGGATACACCTTCATAAAATGAGAATGGTTGATAATATTAACTTCCTGTTTGTGGCAAATTAGTATATGTGAAGGGGAAAACGTTTCAAGATGGGTGGTGACCATGGTGGCCATTTTGAAGTCGGCCATTTTGAATCCATCGACAATCGAGTCAGCACCGGCAGTAATATTTAATAGCTCTTTATTGCTTTAAAAGCAGCATAGTGTAAATAGCTGTTACAGCTATTTACACTTTGCTGCTTTTAAAGCAATAAAGAGCTATTAAATAATACTGGCGGTGCTGACTTGATTGTCAATGGATTGCTGAAGTGTCTGGTGCAGGGACACTGGGAGTCACAGCACGCTCAATATTCCTCTCCGGGGTGCTTGCTTCATATCGAAGTTGGCCATTCTGAATACAACTTTTGTTTTTTCAATAGGAAGAGGGTCATGTGACACATCAAACTTATTGGGAATTTCACAAGAAAAACAGTGGTGTGCTTGGTTTTAACATAACTTTATTCTTTCATGAGTAATTTACAAGTTTCTGACCACTTATAAAATGTGTTTAATGTGCTGCCCATTGTGTTGGATGGGCAATGCAACCCTCTTCTCCCACTCTTCACACACTGATAGCAAGACCACAGGAGAAATGCTAGCACAGGCTTCCAGTATCCGTAGTTCCAGGTGCTACACATCTTGTATCTTCACAGCATAGACAATTGTCTTCAGATGACCCCAAAGAAAAAAGTCTAAGGGGGTCAGATCGGGAGACCTTGGGGCCATTCAACTGCCCATGATGACCAATCCCCTTTCCAGGAAACTGTTCATCTAGGAATGCTTGGACCTGACACCCATAATGTGGTGGTGCACCATCTTGCTGGAAAAACTCAGGGAATGTGCTAGCTTCAGTGCATAAAGAGGGAAACACACCATCATGTAGCAATTCCACATATCCAGTGGTCTTCAGGTTTCCATTGATGAAGAATGGCCCCACTATCTTTGTACCCCATATAGCACACCATACCATCATTTTTTTTGTTCTAACAGTCTTGGAGGGATCTATCAAATGTGGGTTAGTGTCAGACCAATAGCCATGGTTTTGTTTGTTAACTTCACCATTCACATAAAAGTTTGCCTCATCACTGAACAAAATCTTCTGCGT
Organism: Hyperolius riggenbachi; assembly: GCF_040937935.1. Lineage (NCBI taxonomy): Eukaryota > Metazoa > Chordata > Amphibia > Anura > Hyperoliidae > Hyperolius > Hyperolius riggenbachi. Next base: position 247,669,962 of record NC_090647.1, on the reverse strand, counting down.
AAACTGAGGGTCCTGTTCCAATTTTTGTTTTGTCCATTCTGCAAATTCAGTGCGCCGATCTGGGTCATCCTCGATGAGATGCTGCAGTAGCTGGAGTTTGTAAGGGTGCCATTTGTGAGTAGCAAATGTCCGCCGAAGGGATGTTCGACTAATGCCACTCTCCAGTGACATGCGGCAAGTGCTACGCTGTGGGCTCTTGCTGAATGAAGCTAGGACAGCCACTGATGTTTCTTCATTAGTGATAGATTTAATGCATCCACATTTTGGCAAATCCAACACTGAACCAGTTTTACGAAACTTGTAGCATGGGAGATGGGTGGTCTCGTAGGGTGTCTTGCATTGAAATCTTCTCCAATGACCCGATTACTGCGTTCACCAGACATCAACCCAATTTCTATCTGCTCCTCACATGTTAACCTTGGCGACATGTCAATGGCTGTAAACAAAGAGAAACTTGTAATTGACTCATGAAAGAATAAAATTACGTTAAAACCAAGCACACCACTGTTTTCTTGTGAAATTCCCAGGAAGTTTGATGTGTCACATGGTCCTCTTTCTATTGAAAAAACAAAAGTTGGATTCAAAATGGCCAACTTCAAAATGGCCGCCATGGTCACCACCCATCTTGAAAAGTTTTCCCCCTCATATATACTAATGTGCGACAAACAGGAAGTTAATATCACCAACCATTCCCATTTTATTAAGGTGTATCCATATAAATGACCCACCCTGTACTTCACTAGACTACCCTTCACTATAAGTTCATATTTTCTTAGGAGTTAGAGACACAGGATCAGCAGGGCTGCCAGGCAACTGGTATGGCTTAAAGGGAACTAAATATGGCAGCCTCCATATCCCTCTCACCTCGGGTTCCCTTTAAGAAGAAGACATACTGGGTGCCAGTTGAAGAGTCACAACCCTGTACTGAATGATAACACTTATAGTCATAGACCCTAAACAAGCATGCAGCAGTTTAGGTACTCTGACTTAGCTTTTACTGGATTAGCCATATGCTTGTTTCAGGGTTTTGACTCAGACACTACTTATGCCAGAATATCAACAGAACTGCCAGGCAGCTGGCATTGTTTACAAGGAAATAAATATGGAAGCTTGCATATTCCTCGCACCTCGTGTTCCCTTTAATCACATATGAATCATGTCCCCAAAGCTACTGCGACTAGCGCAACTGCTACTACCCAGATGATTGGCTTAACTATGACTACTACTTCCCCTATTTTACAGGAGTCATTCTATCAGCATTTATAATATTATGGACAAGGGGCTCAAGGGGCTCATCCCTCTTGTTCAAAAGGAGGTAAGGTTGACTACTTTTAAGTATGTAAGGGTAGGTCCCGGTAGGGGCTTATGGTGGTATCTCTGACCCACTTTAACAGTAAGAGTATCCCAAGATATTTATCCCCTCCACATGTAACCAGTTATAGGAGGTCATTTTTGTCCCCATCCACACATTTAATAATAAATATCTACTGAAATGAACAGGCAATAATATGTATACTAAAATAATAAAAGATTCTCTTTTTTATCAGTATCCTTCTATGTTCATCTCTATTCTTCTTTCTTCTCTTTGGTTTCTTTGTTTCTTCTTCTGTGTATTTCTTGGCAGTAACATATTTTTCTGTATACGTCTAACTTCTTCTGGAATTTCATCTGAATACTTCTTTATTCTTCTGTTTTCAATCTTCTTGGTCTTCTGTCCTATTGTTCTTGTCCTCTTTTCTTCTTTTCTTCTACAGTTACAGTTTTTACATTGCCAAAATTACCAACTACACACACAGCTTGGCCAAAGTGGGAATGGTACTAAAGTACACAAGGTATTCAGTTTTTTTTTTAAATATCTTTATTTCAAATTTTTCCAAATATAAATAACATACAAGTACAGTAAAAAAAAAAATCTAAGAAAATAGTCTCCATATTTTTCCTATACACAGTGATCTATCACTCGCTTACAATATAATGCCAAGTACACACCACACAACTCTCCGCCAGACTCCCTCCCAGACCCACCCGCCAAATAGCCCCTCTCCATGCCGCAGGCAAATCCACCAGGAGAATCCAACAGAAAACTGAACGGCGTGCCCCCAGCACAACAGGTGTCCTTCCCCTTCCCTATAGATCTGTTTCACACTCTAATGTCATACCTTCCACCATGGATATTAATTTATAACACTGTGTCTTTTATGTGACCTTTCTCGTATCTTAAGTTCCTATACCCCCCACACGCAAGTGCCAGTTCCCACCATTCAAGCCTCCATTCACCCCCCCCCCCCCCAAGGGTCAGTCCGTCTCGTTGTTACTTTAACTTCTCCTCATTTCCTAATTCCTGTCCATCAAAACCCCAGGGGTCTCATCTCATTCCGATTTCCTCCTTATTCTGTCATATTCATCTAAGGCTTTGAATTCAAACCATTGCCTCCATCTTTCCTCATGTCTCCCTGTATCTCCATGTACAAAACTAGTTAATTCCTCCATTTTCCAGACCCTTTCCAGTTCCACAAACCATTCCCAGACACTTGGGCCTTGTGTCGATTTCCAATGCCTTGCTATGAGGGTCCTTGCTGCATTAATCAAGAACCCCACCAAAGACCCCTCATATTTCTTTGATGGCCACTCATTGCTATGTAGTAGAAAAAAGGCGGGGTCATCCGGGAGCTCCTCCCCCGTTATTTGGGAAGTATAGTTTTTCACAGCCTCCCAGAACTCTCGTATTTCTTTGCACCCCCAAAAAATATGTAATATATCTCCCTTTTCCTTTCCACACCTCCAACACTGTGCTGAGGTACCTGGGAACATCCTACTCAGCCTCTCCGGGGTGAGGTACCATCTAGCAAATATCTTATATCCTGCTTCCTGGCCCCTTGTAGATATAGATGACTTGCTTGCCATTTTAGTTATTTTCTTCCACTGTTCCTCAGTGAATGGTCTTTCCAGGTCCTTTTCCCAACTGAGGCCGCAGGGTCTTCTGTCCCATTCAATAATGCATATATCTTTGAAAGGGTCCTTCTTTGTTGGCCCCTTCCCCTACACATCTCTTCAAATGGGGTATTTTTCCTGCTTAGGGCCTCTTTAGTACCACTTCTTTTCAAAAAGGATTTAAATTGGATGTGGCTCCATTCATCTAGTGTTCTCCTCTCCCCCTTCCTTTGCAGCTCCTGCAAGGGGACCTATTCTCCGTTACTCACTAGATCTCGGGCTATTAATTCCTTTTCTCCCCTCCAATTGGGATAACTACTTGGGTGTATTCCTGGAGGAAAATTTTTATTTCTCAGTATTGGTATAATGGGCGTTGGCCAGGGGGAAATCTCTTCCTTTACCCTATATTTTTTAAAGGTCCCTACTGTATATTTTATAATTTCTATTCCTTTGCCTTGTATATTCTTTTTATTTTTCTCTGAAGTCCACAGTAACTTTGTCAGAGGGCATCCCGCTATATCTTCCTCTAAAGATACCCATCTCTTTTCTTCTGCATGCTTATGCCGGTCTACTATTTTTGTCAATATCGCGGCTTCATAATAGTACTTAAGGTATTCAGTTTTGTATTTTTAACATTTGAATTTTTGATTTTTATAAAGTTGTCGCAAACATAGCAGGAGTGTCAGGACTTTTTATATTTTATGCTAGAGGGTTGAGCTTTAAATGATCACATTCTTATGTGACATTTATTCTGCTTAATTGTATTGGTAGTTAGTGATGGACGTGTCTAGGAGAACTCATGGAGAAGTATGTGATTTGCTTGATCAGCTGATAGATTTGCAAAGCTCTTATTTGCTGTGATCACATCCTGCTTTAGCACATGAACACGATTAGCAAATCAGAGACTTGCATATCTATCACCTGACCAAACTGATCACATGCTTCTCCATGAGTTCTTCTAGACATGACCATTACTATTAGTAGTGCATGTGTTTGATTTCAGAGCAAAACAAAAATAATGGTCATTGGGTCACCAACCTAAATAACCCTCAGTAGCTTTATTTTAAGCAAAGTGTTTGGTATTCACCATTTTTTTTTAATTATTATTCTGTGTTCTGCATTAGGGATGTAAAACAAATCTTCATAAACTTGTTTGAATTAGTTACATCTCTTGGCTGCCCTATTCATACACATTCATAAGCAGTCCCTTCAGAATATAATCGTTAAAGAATGATCAATATTACAGTTCTTGTACGTTAAGAGATTTAATGTTCATTCAACAGCTAACAGCAAATACAGGATTTGTATGCCACATGTCTCCAAAGAGGTCAAGAATTTCCCTCCAGCTGTTGTTGTAATGTGAACATCAGACCCATTTTAGAAAGTAAATGATCTTAAAGCTGTTTACAGAATTATTGATGTTCTGTATCTGTACTTAGACTTTAAAGCATTCTCCATTGACTGTGTATGGCTGGTAGTTATTCATTTTTAATAAGCTGTTATATACTACCTGTATTGAAACAGACAGATTTTATTGGTATATTTCTATTCCTTAGTTTTACAAGCTCACCATGGTTTAAATATGTGAGCAGAGCAGCAGAACAACTGATTTATTGAAGCTTTATGATGGCCCAGAATCCCTCAGGGTACTTGGGGAAACAAGATGTGGCATCTCGATGAGACTATTGTACAGATTAAATTTTAAATAAAGACACACATTCCATGCACACTAGAAGTCTGTTAGATTTCATACATCTATTTGCCTTTTTTATCTTGAACAGGAATTCTACTGCGTTTTCAAAAGAATCTGAAATTTGAAACTAGTCTGTAAAGGAGTAGACTGAGACGGTTGCAGCAGCAGAGAGGTTCCAGTATGTCACTTACTGATCTTCTCTTCCTGCAAATAATGCAAAAGAAATACCTACACAAAGCAAAACATATTTAAGGAAAATATTAAGGATGCTGGACTCTTAATTAAAATTAAATCTAGCAGCTTTTTCATTCAAGCATTCAAATGTCCTTTGCCCTTCTTATCATCTGATTGAAAAGACTGGAAAACCAATGGAAACTTTGTATGTTATCGTAAAATAAAATACAAGTTTATGGGTGTCTTAAACTTAGAGCCTAGTTTCTCAAAGTGTGTTATGTATACTCCAGAGAATACTTATGCTGGGCTTAGGGGTACTTTGAACTTGTTGCAGCCGACTCATAGAAAATTTAGAGAGCTAAAATGAGAAAATGTATACAAACAATGAATCATAAGCAAATATTTAGATAACATTTTTTTCACAATTCTAAAATATTCCTAAAAAAATATTTGTTAGTTGAGTTAGTTAGTGCATAGCTAATTCTCACTTCTAGTGGGTGGAAGCACCAGAGAAAGGTGGTGTACATCAAACATCAACTTGACATTTCATCTCCAGAGATCCCCTTAAAGTAAACCAGAGCTGAGGATGAAAGCAAATTTGATACTCACCCACGGCTACCTCCTGCTGTATAAACAAGTCTGTGTCACTTGCTCTCTTTCCGCAGTCTGCCGTTAAGCCGCGATCAGCCCCGGTAACTTGCTTAGTTGCATCAGTCTGGGTGTACTGCACACGCATGGGAGGTCTGCGCATGCGCAGAAGACACAGACTGGCCCCGACTGAAACAATTACCAGGGCTGATCATGGCTGACCGGCAGACCGCAGGAGGATGACGTGGGACACAGACGTGTTTATGCACCAGTAGGAAGCCGTGGGTGAGTATGAAATTGGCTTTTATCCATAGCTCTGGTACACTTTAAATATGCAGTGGGGTGCAAAGGTTTGGGCGACCTTGTTAATCAGATAAATTATATATGCTCAGCGCAGAGTCCAAAAACAAAAGACGAGTCTTCAACAAAGGATAAGAGCAGGCAAACCTCCACCACAATAAATATTGGGTTCACGGCACAGCTCTGCAATCATGGATACCCAAAAAAGGAAAGAGGCTTACCAGCTGGTGACAACCCACATTATAAGGTTGTATCAACGCTTTGGTAGGACATCAGGAAGCAACAGTCTGTCCAGGATCCACCAATTCAGCAATGATTCCTCTCACGAATGGATATCAGTAAACATCATAAAAAACAAACAAACGGCAACTGTACGGGGCCTATGCAATGGGAACCCCGAGAAAGTTGCACGCGTGTATGGGTCAGCAGTAAAGGACAGTATGAAGGTGCCGCCTGTCTCCTTCCCGACCGGTTTCACAAACTAGCGTCATCAGGATACAAGCGGCTGGCACCAAATATATAAACTTTTACAATAAAGAAAGGGGTGGGGCTATGAACACCAACAGTCAAGACCCCTCCAATAGAGTATAGATCAGACTCTACTAGGAGAGTGACTATAACCCAGATCAATACACATTGAAAACAATGGGATATAAGATAAGAAGTTTGAAGTCTCCAGTGGCTAGACAGCACAGTGGTCAAGGGCTCTGTCTCTGGCACAGGAATCCCAGGTTCAAGTCCTGGCAGCCAACCCTGTTTTTTTTTTTTTTTACACTATAGTATGCAATACATACTGACATATATAAAACCAGAAAGTGCACATTATAGAAGGTGAATGAGCGAAAAATTACCTAGACAGAGCCAGATAGATATTAAGTGAAAGCCAAGGTCCGAGAATACAGAACTGAATAGTGAATAAATGGCCGGCATAGGGAACTTACGAAGAGGAAAAACATAGTCCTCCTAATAGGATAGACAAACAGCGCATAGCTGCATTGCACGTCATCTACAACGCCTAAGCGGCAGAATGACATACATGTATAAAGTTGATGCAAAAAAAAATAAAAATTATAAAATGCGTCATTGGTAACGCTAGGGCGGCAAAGTGCCACATATGCGTAAAATTCATGCGGCAATGCGTGTAAAGTGCACAAACCCAATTTATGCAGGGATACACTTGGAATATATAAAACCGTGTGTAAAACGTATGCATAAAACGTATGGAATACATGAGACTATGCATGCGCCATTATTAATCGTGGAAGAAATGTAATAATCAACGCTATCACGTGAATGAGAGGTACACCGAGAACATAAAAGGACTCATACGTACCAATGAAAAATAGTGCACATGCCCACGTGACAGGGGGATGTGTAAAGAGAAGTAGAATACTTGTGAGCTCCTTATAGGAATGTGCATAATATTTCGCGCATAGACGCGTCGAATAAATAAGAATGTACGAGAAGGAAACAAGAGTGAGAGAAAGAAAGGTCCCATTAACCAATGCCGAAAGAAATTGCCAGTGAGACAATTCCCACATCTAAACTTTTTCGGGAAATATATACATATATATACACATATACATAGTCGAGTGAATACCACACCAGATATGCCAATAAGTATAGCAAAAGGTTATACAAGTGACCTTAAAAATAATATTAAGCAAGTAGGCCAAGCAGACCGACACACATGTACAATCACAGAGTAAAAGTATCAAAAATTATAAACAGTCATAAAAATTATGAATTATTAATAAAACAATTTACGTCCAGTTCAACATTCAGCCCATCTGGGCGTAGTGTTCGCAGTTTAAAGATCCATTCGGTTTCTAGTCGTGAGACATCTCTAGCCCGATTTCGGCCTCTCCAGTTTTTCTTAATGCTATCTATAACGCAGTATTTCAAAAGGGAAGGGTCCTTATGATGTGTGGTAGCAAAATCGCGAACCGCAATAAACTTCAATGGAGAGGCGAACTTAGAAATTTAGAAACAATTATGGTGGCCAGAAAAATGATGGAAAAGATGTTTCAAATGGTCTAAAACCTGGACAGAAACATGGTTGAGTGGGATAAACGTCAAAAGTCTCAATAAAAAACCTAGATTTGATACAAACCACTGTTTTAAGGTCAGAAATCTCATTGAATGTTCAATTGCAGGCCTACACTGCTTTACAACATCAGGAAGTGTAATCCTCTCTCCCTCCTCCGGTTCTTGTCTTCCAGGGAATTGTAAGATTTCAAAAGCCAGCTCACATACATTGGCCGGGAATTGAACCCAGGTCTAATGCTTGGTAGGCAGCTCTCCTCACCGCTATACCACCACCAACACTACATGCTGAAGCCAGCCTAGCATGTACCATTATGATATATCCAAGAGAAAAATGAGCTTGCTTAGGGATTTGTAGGATGTCAAAAGCCAACTCACATACATTGGCCAGGAATTGAACCCAGGCCTTCCACTTGGTAGGCTGCTATCCTAACCATTATACCACCAACACAACACACTACAATGCTACATGCTAAAGCCAGCCTAGCATGTACCATTGTGATATATCCAAGAGAAAAATGAGCTTGCTTAGGACTCTTTGCATCTTAAAAGGACTGAACACATTCACATTATAGCTCAGACAGAATACAGTTTGCAACAGCATTCATGCTTAAACTGAGTATAATACACTAATGGAGCCACTGGATGCAGTGTGTGTTATTCCACTACATGTGCATTTACCATGTACCGGTATTTATTGCAGTGTGCTGCTGTTCTCACTCTGTATAGTTTTTTTTTAAATTATTGACACATTGATCTAAGATTTGAGAGTGAGGTTGATTAATAGCTGTGGAAAAAATAGTTTTACATATGGTGCCTTTCCTTGTTTCATTATGTCTAAATATGTATTCTGTATTACACTATGCCCAAACGGAATCTGAACCATTTCCAAAGCTTTTAGTTGTAATCTACGGTATATTGTTTATATAGGGAATTTACCCAAATGACGTTTAGAAATAATATGTTAATTATTATAATTAACATGGGATATGGTGTGTTTGGTCTGCAGCCCGTGCTGATATACAAAATCACAGCAGGCTCATGTATAATACTCAGAAACTCTAATTCAATTTTTGCACTGTGCTTGTGACTCAGAATTAATAAAATGTCAGTAGGTGAAGGGTCCAGCCTTAGATTATCTCAGTTATAGGATGTGTGACATTACTTTGTGAATAATACCACCTCACGTCCTCCAGACTTAACTAGCATTGATCGATTATTTAAAAGGTAAAAGGGTGATTTGATATATTAGCGGTTTATAAACCCCAGTGTTACTGAATCAGTTACGTAGTACTCAGTGAGTTATATTGTTTCACTCAAGAGCTCAAAGGCAAATTGAGAGCAATATTTCAGGCTATGAATCATTCCCCATACATAGCAGCAGGAAACCGGCAGTGCTCTTTGGTTTAAAGGCAAAGCAATCAGACTGCATGACGTTATTACATGCAAATAATTATATTGTCCTAATTTGTCATACAAGGTATAATTCATACACATCACTTATCAATAGCTGTAAAACCTAACTGCACTAGATTAGATCTAATGAACTCAATTTTGATTAATTGTAACATGAATGTGATATGTATTTTATAGTATGTTCATGTTTAGTTATAACAATTGGCATGAAAGCTAGACCTATACTGAAATAAGAATACTTAAAATCATAATTTTTGTAAAGCCTTATAATAAAAAATGTCAACTGTTTGTGAAATAACATCTGCCGAGACTTACAAACAACAAAACTAGGGGCACAGTTGCCGGATAAAATCCAGCACAGTGTCAGCCCCTTTAGATCAAATTGTTCGACTAAGGCCCCGTTTACACTTAATCAGTTGGTTTGCGTTGGTGTGCGTTAGTATGCATTAGTACGCGTTAGTGCGCGTTGGTACGCGTTTTTTCCATAGCAGTGCATTGGGAAGAAGATTTCAGTTAAAACGTGTTAAGTGTGAAAGGTGCCATAGGAAAACAGGGGACTTACTTTGAAAATCAGTTTTCTTTCCGTTTTAACTGAGAGCAACTGATTAAGTGTAAAAGGGCCCTTAGTGCGCTAAGTTGATCGCCGCTGGCCCCATCCTCCATCGCTAATTTAAATATTGTGTGGGAGCATTTTGGCTTGACGCCAGGGGCACTGTTGCCAGAGCTATTCCAGCGTCAACCTATGTGGATCAAAGTGTTGGACAAATTTTGACACATTGATCACCTTTCAATACCACGCTGTGCTGCCTAAAAGCTGAATCATTCCGTTGTGTTTGAAACGGGTACAAAGTTACATACACTAGTTGGTGCCAGCCCCACTTCCCCTTGCTCATGCCGGATGAACTCCTCACTCTAATGTGAGAAAATGACCTGGCCAGATCCCTGCTGCTCTGCACTCCCACAACCACCCACGTCCCCCCAGTCCTGTTTTAGCGACAGATGTTTGAAGAAAACACTCTGGTCTCTATAACCCATTGAAATAAACAGTGTTTTCCATTTTCATAATGATGAATGCTAAGTTATTATCTGTAAGGTGGCAATTAGCTGATTAATAGATATGTCACTTTATTGCCAATAATTGATGACAAAAACAGCAATCACAGGAAATGGGTAAATACTCAAGCCTCATAGAAATGCACTATTCATATCACCCCCTAACAATTATTAGAATGAGCATGGTACAGGCAAGCTGCTTGGTTGTAGGTCACAAATGGGTACTCTCAAATGAGAGGGGACAAGGAACATCATGGTGTTGCACAAGGTTGCGGTGTCCAGTGGGAAGGTATATGCAAGCATAATGGACTAATTTGTTGCCCATCATTTAGGGATCTGCTGTAAAAGATCACTAAATGCCGTTGTTAAGCAACCATGGCCGGATTTCCCATAAGGCACTGTAAGCACAAGCCTACAGGCGCCTGACGACGGAAAGGTGGCTCACTCCCCTCGCCGAATGCCTCCCTCCCTCTTATTAGGCACATCTAGGTATTAAGTAACTCTGGCTACCTAATACTAACAGGCAAGGGAAGTAAGGGAGAAATGACCACCCGGCCAGTCAGCACACTTGTGGTGCAGTTCGTCGGGGGTTAGTAGTTTCATGGAAGGCAAAGTTTGAGGTGCCAGGATATCTGTGCCTTTAAATTCCTGTGAGGAAAATCCATGTCTGAAAGCAACTGTACATACATTAGATCATCAGGCAAGATGGTACCAAGCAATCTCCTCAGCTGAGTTTCCTCTAGCATGTATCTGAGGCTTCACAATAATGCCTGTCTCAAGTGTGGCAAAAAAAAGTGATGTTAGTTTGCAGAAATAACGTCTCTCTTCTGATGATATGCTGATTGCTACCTTTATAAAGGTGTCAGTATTATAGCATTAGTTATATATAAATAAATTAAAAAAAATCCTAATTGTTCTCCAGTCTTGATAATGTGGATGAGAGGCCTGATAGCATGCCAGTGTCTATAGGTATACACTATTCCAACACAGGAACCTTTACTAGCGTCTGTCAAAATAGTAGACAGTTTGATTCTTACACTGAAATCCTCTTGGCAGGTAACAAACATTTCTGACAAGCATTTAGTCCCAGTTTGCATAGTATAACAGAGAAGATAAAGGAAGACTGAAAATCCTAGTAATGTCAAAAGCTGTTATAAATTAAATTAAATGTTCTTTTCTAGATATGGATGTGTTGAAGTCACAAACATTGCACTTTGCCAGATTCAACAAGTTCCCTAATCACATTTGTAAGAATTAATTTGCAGTAGAACATTGTCTAATCCCTGCTAGCATGATTGAGATAATAGATGCAGATTTGCCGCAGCTGAAGTGAATTTGCATTATTTGCTAGCTTTGTCATCGATTTTCTACCTGGCTGGATACTTAGCTGCATAATAAAATGCACATTTATTTCTAGTCAGCCTGAAAACAGAACGGACTTTGGATTTTTGAAATATGCTGTCATTCCATCTCTATATCAATGCACAGCATATATTATATAACAGTCACTTTCAGAACACTGCTTTTCAGATTCATGTTAAAAAGATATCTTAACGTGAACATGTCTTAAATATAACGTAATGAAGAACAGAGGCGCCAACAGGATAAGATCAATTCTTAAAATTTTTAAAATTGCTTAGGAGGCAGTGGTGGACACAAAAACTGTGTATTCAAAACAATCAAATTTATTGGTACACTCCAGGGGTTTTTGCAACGCAGGTATATTCCTGCTTCCTCAGGCAACTAAAAATAGGAGTACACACAGTACAGTTTCAAGGTCACAATAAGCGCTTTGGAGGAATATACCTGCGAAACGCGTTGCAAAAACCCCTGGAGTGTACCAATAAATTTGATTGTTTTGAATACACAGTTTCTGTGTCTGCTTGCGGGGGGTAAGTCCACCACTGCCTCCTAAGCAATTTTAAAAGTTTTAAGAATTGATTTTATCCTGTTGGCGCCTCTGTTCTTCATTACGTTATAATGGATATCCACCCCTGGTAGAGGGGAATACCCCTTTCTTTCTCCTGTCTACAGAGAGTGACTTCTTAATCCTGAGTGAGGACAGGCTAATCTCCTCACCCTTGCGGGCACCCAATCACCCACCCACACCCTCAGATCGCCCTCAGACCCCCCCCCCCCCCCCCCGATCACCTCCCCAGTGCATTGCTTGCATCTATTCCCCCCTCTAATCACACCCTGCGACACCCATCAATCACCTCCTGTCACCACCTGTTACTCCCTAGCACACCTACCCATCAGATCAGGCCCTTATCTGCCCCCCGCGGGCTCCTGATCACTCGGCCAAACCCTCAGATCCCCCTCAGACCCCCTTCCGATCACCTCCCCAGTGCATTGATTGCATCTATTCTTCCCTCTAATCACCCCCTGAGACACCCATCAATTACCTCCTGTCACCACCTGTCACCCCCTAGCACTCCTATCCATCAGATCAGGCCCTAATCTGCCCCCTGCAGGCTTCTGATCACCCGGCCAAACCCTCACCCGCACCGCACCCACCGCAGTGACAGAATTTTTTTTCTGATCACTGCTGGTTTCTACGACTTAATTGTGGCTGAGACCAACCGTTATGCCACACAATACGCAACCGCCAATCCAAGAAGCTACCATGCCCAGCCTTTTCGGTGGAAATCACTCCTAGTTTCCGAACGTAACATTTTTTGGGGCCTTCTCCTTAACATGGGTCTAGTCACAAAGAATGTATTGCGGTCTTATTGGTCTACACACCCAATACATCACATGCCCATGTTCTCTGCTGCCATGTCCAGGTCACGATTTGAGAACATAGTGCGCTTCCTGCACTTCAGTGCCAATACAACCTGTCAACTAAGAGGCCACCCTGCTTATGACCAGTTCCACAAAATTCGGCCCCTCATAGACCACCTGTCATCAAAATTTGCAGATGCTTATACCCCTGAACAGTCATTTTGAGGCATTTAGTTTCCAGACTACTCTTCACGGTTTTGGGCCCCTAAAATGCCAGGGCAGTATAGGAACCCCACAAGTGACCCCATTTTAGAAAGAAGACACCCCAAGATATTCCGTTAGGTGTATGATGAGTTCATAGAAGATTTTATTTTTTGTCACAAGTTAGTGGAAAATGACACTTTATGAAAAAAAACAATAAGAATCAATTTCCGCTAACTTGTGACAAAAAATAAAATCTTGTATGTACTCACCATACTCCTAACGGAATACCTTAGGGTGTCTTCTTTCTAAAATGGGGTCACTTGTGGGGTTCCTAAACTGCCCTGGCATTTTAGGGGCCCTAAACTGTGAGGAGTATTCTGGAAACCAAATGCCTCAAAATGACCTGTGAAATCCTAAAGGTACTCATAGGACATTGGGCCCCTTAGCGCACCTAGGCTGAAAAAAAGTGTCACACATGTGGTATCGCTGTACTCAGAAGAAGTAGTATAATGTGTTTTGGTTTGTATTTTTACACATACCCATGCTGGGTGGGAGAAATATCTCTGTAAATGGACAATTGTGTGTAAAAAAATCAAAAAATTGTCCATTTACAGAGATATTTCTCCCACTCAGCATGGGTATGTGACAAAAAATAAAATCTTCTATGAACTCACCATACTCCTAATGGAATACCTTGGGGTGTCTTCTTTCTAAAATGGGGTTACTTGTGGGGTTTTTATACTGCCCTGGCATTTTAGGGGCCCTAAACCGTGAGGAGTAGTCTAGAAACCAAATGCCTCAAAATGACCTGTGAAATCCTAAAGGTACTCATAGGACATTGGGACCCTTAGCGCACCTAGGCTGCAAAAAAGTGTCACACATGTGGTATTCAGTCATTCAATTACACAGCGCCAGGACCTCAGATGGTTATAAGCAGTCCAATCCACCTCCAGGGATAACTGTCGCAATCTGCACTCCTCCTATGTGTCTCAATGCACGGGAACAGAGGTTTTGGGGGTTGCTAAATTGTAAGCACCCCTGCAAAGCCTAAAGGTGCTCATAGGACTTTCGGCCCCTTAGCGCACCCAGGCTGCAAAAAAGTGTCACACATGTGGTATTGCCGTACTCAGGAGAAGTAGTATAATGTGTTTTGTGGTGTATGTTTACCCATACCCATGCTGGGTGGGAGAAATATCTCTGTAAATGGACAATTGTGTGTAAAAAGAATCAAAAAAATCGCATTTACAGAGATATTTCTCCCACCCAGCATGGGTATGTGTAAAATACACCCCAAAACACATTATACTATTTCTCCTGAGTACAGCAATACCACATGTGTGACACTTTTTTGCAGCCTGGGTGCGCTAAGGGGCCGAAAGTCCTATGAGCACCTTTAGGCTTTGCAGGGGTGCTTACAATTTAGCAACCCCCAAAATGCCAGGACAGTAAACACACCCCACAAATGACCCCATTTTGGAAAGTAGACATCCCAAAGTATTCAGAGAGGGGCATGGTTAGTCCGTGGCACATTTCATTTTTTTTTTGTCACAAGTTAGCAGAAATGGAAACTTTTTTATTTTTTTGTCACAAAGTGTAAATTTCCGCTAACTTGTGACAAAAAATAAAATCTTCTATGAACTCACCATGCCTCTTAGTGAATACTTTGGGATGTCTTCTTTCCAAAATGGGGTCATTTGGGGGGTATTTATACTATCCTGGAATTCTAGCACCTCATGAAACCTGACAGGTGCTCAGAAAAGTCAGAGATGCTTCAAAATGGGAAAATTACATTTTTGCGCCATAGTTTGTAAACACTATAACTTTTACCCAAACCAATAAATATACACTGAATGGATTTTTTTAATCAAAGACATATAGCACAATAAATTTGGACAAAAATGTATACAGAAATGTTACTTTATTTGAAAAATGTCAGCACAGAAAGTTAAAAAAAAACATTTTTGGGGCAAAATTCATGTCTTTTTTGATGAATATAATAAAAACTAAAAATCACAGCAGCAATGAAATAGCACCAAAAGAAAGCTGTATTAGTGACAAGAAAGGAGGTAAAAATCATTTAGATAGTAGGTTGTATGACCGAGCAATAAACTGTTAAAGCTGCAGTGGTCTGAATGGAAAAAAAGTGTCTGGTCCTTATGGGGTTTTATGACTGCAGTCCTTAAAGAGAATCTGTATTGTTAAAATCGCTCAAAAGTAAACATACCAGTGCGTTAGGGGACATCTCCTATTACCCTCTGTCACAATTTCGCCGCTCCTCGCCGCATTAAAAGTGGTCAGAAACAGTTTTTAAAAGTTTGTTTGTAAACAAACAAAATGGCCACCAAAACAGGAAGTAGGTTGATGTACAGTATGTCCACACATAGAAAATACATCCATACACAAGCAGGCTGTATACAGCCTTCCTTTTGAATCTCAAGAGATCATTTGTGTGTTTCTTTCCCCCATGCACTGAAGTTTCAGGCTGCTCTTTTCTTCCTGCAAACAGCTTTGCCCTTGTTTGTAATTCCTCAGTATGTGAAAGCCCAGCCAGCTCAGAGGACGATTTATCCAGCTTGTAAAAGATAATGGCCCGTACTCACGGGCTGCAGAAGTGGCCTGTCGCCAGCACACGTGAGCGTGTGGGCGACAGGCCGGCGACAGCTCCTCGCCAGGTCCCTCCGCGTACACACGCGGAAGAGGGACCAGCGGCGAGATGGAAGCTGTCGCCGACGTTCCTCCTCCCCCCGCCGGAAGCTCCATTTACCACAATGGAGGTTGCTGTCGCTAGTCCGCGTACTCACGCGGACTAGCGACAATTGCGGGGGAGGTGCGGCGGCGACTGTCGCCATGCGATTGAAACTTTCAATCGCATGGCGACATGAGCGACGGGCGACAGTTCGGGGTGCGCGCGCGCGCGACGGCCCATACTCACGGGCGACCTGTCGCCGCAACACGCGCGCGCCGCGTGTTGAGGCGACAAAAGTCCCTCGTGAGTATGGGCCATAAGAGAGAGAAGAGAGAAGCTGCTCTAATCCTAAATAACACACAGGCAGTGTGCATAAAGGGGAGTTCATAGCAGAACCACAACACTGAAGAACTTGGCAGCCTTCCAGACACAGGCTGACAAGTCTGACAGGGGAAAGATACATTGATTTATTACAGAGACTGTGTTAGTAGAAAGTGCTGCAGTTAGCCAGAACACATTAGAATAGCTTTTGGAACTTGTAGGATGATAAAAAACAGGATGCAATTTTTGTTACGGAGTCTCTTTAAGTGGTTAAATTGAACAGTCAGTGACAGGACTATGTACTCTGTAAAGTGCTGCAGAAGATGTCAGTGCTATATAAATACATCATAATAATAATATGGTAGGAGATTAGACCATGACATTGGTAGGATTAGATTGTGAGCTCCTCTGAGGACAGTCAGTGACATGACTATGTACTCTGTAAAGTGCTGCAGAAGGTGTGATTGCTATATAAATACATACTAATATAGTACTAATATAGTAGGACATTGGACTATGACAGGATTCGATTGTAAGCTCCTCTGAGGACAGTCAGTGACATGACTATGTACTCTGTAATGTGCTGCAGAAGATGTCAGTGCTATATAAATACATAATAATAATGTAGGACAGTTGACTATGACTATGGTAGGATTAGAGTGTGAGCTCCTCTGAGGACAGTCAGTGACATGACTATGTACTCAGTAATGTGCTGCAGAAGATGTCAGTGCTATATAAATACATAATAATATGGTATGACAGACTATGGTAGGTAGAATTAGATCGTAAGCTTCTCTGTAACATGCTATGGGGGACATCAGCATAGGATAAATACTTATAATTATTAAGGTGACACATTGATGGAATGGTTTTGGAGAGGGAGATATTAATTTAATTAAGAGGAAAAGAAATATGGGGTGAGAGAGGCAGAGGGGAGTATAAAGTTTAGCGACTGGGAGGGCATTGGGAAGGAAGGAGGAGGTAAAGGGGAGATGCAGCAAGAGATAGGAGGAATGGAGAGTGACAGTGGATGGTCTGCTACAAAAAGGCTGCACAAACAATGAACCCTAATGGAAAGCTGGGATAATGTTTTACTATATGCAATAAATTCAAGAATCCGTCCGTAAGTGTGATTTTATGCTCAGAGTGACCAACATTTGGCGCGGTCTGCACTATTAGGTTGTCCCCTCTGTGTTCCCTTACCCAGGAAGTAGCTGGCACATGCCTGGTAAGCACTTGGAACGCAGGCGGTGACGTCACTACCGGCAGATGCGGAGGGAGACGGATCTGGCGTCTCCGCGCGAGCCCTGAATCTTGCTGAGTCTGGGGGAACTCTTCTCACCCTGGCACGGACTGCATGTTACCAGAGAAGACGTTTTCTACATTGGGGAGGTATTCTGATACACCCCATAGGGGTACTGTGCTTAGATACTCCACTACACGACCAACCCCCAGCGTTCTTGGGAAGAAGTACTACTGTTATTAAATATGCCTCTTTAAAACAGATAGACATTTTTGCGAGACTTTGTTATATTGATCATATTGATCTTTATTTTCATCTATTGAGTGCCAGGTGCTCTAGTTTTTAGTTTGGATCCTTTTTTAGGGGCTTGAGGATTGGCCCTGAGTACACCGGGCTGCTCTTTCAATCTACCAGTGCGCTTCTGCTCTCTTGTATTGTAAGCTGGAATGTTTAAATGGGTCAGACTGACGTCTGAACCAGCCGTCCGCAGCAGCTCAGCAAATTGTTGCAAATGCTTTTCTGCAAGCGTGCAGAAAAGCATTTGTCAGCATTCAGTGGCGCTTCCCCTACAGGGGGAAATGTACGAGTGGCTGTAAACGATCCTGGAAACGATCCTGGAAACAGTCTGTTTCCAGGATCGGCTAAGCGCTGGGCAGACAACAGCGAAAATCGGGATCAAAATGTGACATTTGCACGAACAGTACAATAGATGGCGGTAAGGAATCATACCAACAGCTGTCCATTCATCTGGATGGACTGCGTTTAAGCAACGAGCAACGCTGCCATCTGTTACCGTCGCAGAACCGTCCGAGAGTCCAAGCCTAAATGTATTGAGGCAGATGGAATAACCCATACAATAAAACCTAACTGCCCCTGCGACATCCTGTCCCTGTGTACGTGCTTCTTTGCCACTGCGCATGTGCGCAGCACGGACAGCCTTTGGGACAGTAGCACGGGGCCAGGGAGTCAGGCAGGCATGTGCACGGCTGGACTGGTGCGTACGCATGCGCACTAATTGGCAGCGGTGGCAGCAGTGTCACAAGAGACCTAGAGCCCGTTTGTAAACGGGCTTAGGTCCACTAGTGGGCAGCACGGTGGCATAGTGGTTAGCGCTCTTGCCTTGCAACGTTGGGTCCCCGGTTCGAATCCCAGCCAGGTCAACATCTGCAAGGAGTTTGTATGTTCTCCCTGTGTCTGCGTGGGTTTTCTCCGGGCACTCCTGTTTCCTAACGCACCCCAAAAACATACAGATAAGTTAATTGGCTTCTCCCTAAACTGTCCCTAGACTATGATACATACATAGACAAATGACCATGGTAGGGACTAGATTGTGAGCCCCTCTGAGGGACAGTTTAGTGACAAGACAATAAACTCTGTACAGCGCTGCGTAATATGTCGGCGCTATATAAATACTTAAATAAATAAATACTAGTAGCCCATAAAGTACTTAGTGCAGAGCAAAGCAAACCACAGAGGTGCCAAGTGTATCCTGAACCTGATACTGTTGTGTTCTCCTATTTGTATTGCCTGAGGAAGCGGGTCTACGCCTGTGAAACGCGTTGCAGCCCCATTGGAGTATACCAATAAAAAATGTATTTTTGAAATAGACATTTTCCAGTGTCTGCTTATAGGGGGTAAGCCCACCGGTGCTAGTAAAAAAGGGCGCACAGGGATAGTGGACAAAAAGGGCGCCGCCATAGACTGCAATGCAAAATATCGGCTATTCGGCACCCGACAGGAAAAAAGGGCGCCCGAGAAATAGCGGTTACAGGGATCGTGGTAACAAAAGTTTTCGTTTACAGAATAAGGTTTATAACAAATATCGTTTACAAGTTCGTTTTGAGTTTGTGTTATATTTATTTTTTCGTTTTTAAATTTCGCTTATATCAGTTTTACTTATGTTTTCGTTTAAAAATTTCGCTTACAAAAGTATAACAACTAAATGTTCGTTTACACTTCTTTGATCATTTAAAAATCTGTTTTCATATGTATAATGCTTAAATACAGTTTTCAACCTCATTGTATTAGAAATACATCGCTTTTGGTATTAACTTTGTTTTTACACTTATAATGCGTTGATTATAGTTACTAAAATATCGCTTTTAATATTACTGTTAATTAAAGGTTGTTTTTACAGTTATAATGCGTTGATTATATAGTTACTAAAATATCGCTTTTAATGTTACTGTTATTTTAAGATTTCTAATGCTTGTAAGGCTATCTATTGTATTGTATATATTTATATATACTTTTCTCTATTTAAAATATTAATGTATACGTGATTTTAAGGCTATTTTAAAGCTATTTATTCTATTACAAATATATAAATTATTTTATTCATGTTATTTGTAGAGAAGCATTTTAAGGATTAAATATATTATTGTTTATATGTGTTTAGGGTGTTTGTGCGGTGGGGATGGTTAGGTTTAGGCATTACCAGGGGGGTCTAGGGGTTAGGGATAGGTACAGGGAGGGTTAGGTATAGTTATAGTATAATATACGCAATCATGGGGTGGTTAGGGTTAGGCACCACCAGGGGGGTCTTAGGGTTAGGCACCACCAGGGGGGTCTTAGGGTTAGGCACCAACCGGGGGGGGTCTTAGGGTTAGGCACCACCAGGGGGGTCTTAGGGTTAGGCACCACCAGGGGGGTCTTAGGGTTAGGCACCAACCAGGGGGGTCTTAGGGTTAGGCACCAACCAGGGGGTCTTAGGGTTAGGCACCACCAGGGGGGTCTTAGGGTTAGGCACCACCAGGGGGTCTTAGGGTTAGGCACCACCTGGGGGAGTCTTAGGGTTAGGCACCACCAGGGGGGTCTAGGGGTTATGGATAGGTACAGGGAGGGCTCTGTGTGAGAGTAAGGTTAGGTATAGTTACAGCACAATATATGTAATATACACAATTTATTAAATTATATATATTTAAACAAAGAGGGGTCTAGGGGTTAGGGATAGGGATAGGGAGAGATCTGTGTGAGCCTACAGTTTGGTATAATTACAGTAAAATATCTGTAAAACCTACCATTGCATTGCTATGTTTAATTCAAGTGTAAATATCGTTTTTGTTATAGACGATATTTGACGTTTCTTTTCAGAATTCGTTTGTTGTTATAGACGGTATTTTGCCATTTAATTTCTGTTTATTTAACCTATTTAGCACCAAATTTTCGTTTACAACCCCTTAAAAGAAAAATATGGTTTTGCATTAAAACTTAAAATTTCGGCTATACCCCGCGCCCTTTTTTCCAGGCGCCCTTTTTTGATACACGCTAAGCCCACCACTGCCCCCCAAGCATTTTTTATGTTTTTAAGATTGTGATCTTATTGTTTTGGCGCCTCTGTTCCTTCTGCGTTAAAGCAATCAAGTAGGATCAGCTAGATGAAATCAAGTGTGAGAGGAAGTGCTGGTGCTCAAGCATAGGAACAGTCCTGTAAACAATGCGGTGAACTACTGTGCCCAGAAGACCAAACCTGAAATAAAAGCAACCTGCAAGAAATGAACCCATGTGTAAATAGCTGGCTGAGGGAATGAAAGGAAATGACTGCAGAAGGAGGAGAAGGGGGAGAGCTCCCTGATACAACATGAAAGGAGTGACAGGGCTGCGTGGAGATAAGAGACTGATAGCAGCCAGCTGGTCACTCACTCCGTGGACTGATAAGGCAGCATACTGCAAGTGAGCCAAATGCCTGCATCTGCAGTTCTCACACATCTCTCCCCTTCTCACAGCGACTACTCCACCACATAGCTACCTGTCTTCAGCCATCTTCTTCCTCCAGGCTTGAATCTCCCACGCTGCTGGCTCAGCCCCGCCCCTCAGTGTCAGAGGGGCACTCTCCTCTCTGTGCAGTGCATGTATGCAGGAGGAGAGATTGTGGAGGACAGTGGCAGCCGGAGCAGACAGCTGATCTGCTGCGGGTGTGACACCCACCCAGCTGCCTCAGCTCTCCTGCCGCTCACAGGTGCCCTGTACAGAAATACGGCCATGTGTGTTGGGAAGGAGGGGCCTGGCCTCCTGAGAGCACCTGGGGGCCCCTAGGCCCCTCACTGGAGTCCTTGCTGTCCCCCCCTAATGGCGGCTCTGCCTGTCAGCATAGCTACCAACTGTCCCTTTTTTCGGAGGGACAGTCCCTTTTTGGGAGCCATGTCCCTCTTTCACCCTCATTTGTCCCTCTTTCAGGACTTTGTCCCTTTTTCTATGTAAATATATACTGTATATTTCTATACTAAAAATGTGTTTGATTGACTCTAAACTTTATTCCCATCCTTTAAATTGATATACTACTAATTTTAAAATGTTACTATGAAGGAAAATGAACCAGGATAGAAAGGACCAGTGTGGTTTGAATTATAAAACAACATATGTTTCTTATGAAATCTGTATGGTATGTGTGACTAGAGGCGTGGTGAGGGTGTGGCCAGGGGTGTGGCATGGGCGTGGCTTAAGTGTCCCTTTTTCTCATCTCAAAAAGTTGGGAGGTATGCTGTCAGTGCAGCTCACGTCATGCAATCTAGTGCAACTGTCATGTCATATGTGCTCTTGCTGTCAGTGCAACTGTGATGTCATGTGTGCTCCTCCTGTCAGTGCAACTCACATGTCATGTGTGCTACTACTGTCAGTGCAACTCACAGGTCGTGTGTTACGACTGTCTGTGCAACTGTCATGTTATGTGCTACTACTGTCAGCACTACTCACATGTCATATGTGTTCTGACTGTCAGCGCTACTCACATGTAATATGTGCTCTGACTGTCAGCGCTACTCACATGTAATATGTGCTCTGACTGTCAGCGCTACTCACATGTAATATGTGCTCTGACTGTCAGCACTACTCACATGTAATATGTGCTCTGACTGTCAGCGCTACTCACATGTAATATGTGCTCTGACTGTCAGCGCTACTCACATGTAATATGTGCTCTGACTGTCAGCACTACTCACATGTAATATGTGCTCTGACTGTCAGCGCTACTCACATGTAATATGAGCTCTGACTGTCAGCGCTACTCACATGTAATTTGTGCTTCTACTGTTAGTGCAACTCACATGTTGTGTGCTCTTATTGTCAGAGCTACAAATATTAATATTAGTTTGGCCACAATTTACCACCTAGTGTAAACAGGTTGAGGGACAAAGCTAATTATAATTGCTTTCACACTGCACATATATGTGAGGGAATGAAAAATGTCTATGTTACCATACCAGACTCTCCTGACTTCTAATCACATAAAATATTTGCGTGGAACCCCATTCAAACAAAATAATCATGGTAATAAAAAATTTTCCATAGACAGAAATCCCAGAAATCCGACATATGTTTCTGCAATTTACTTTGCTGAAAATGTAAAAAAAATAGTTATCAAAAATACATCTATCACAAAACCATATTGGTAATAATATAAGCAGACATTTTGTTACAAATGTTCATACACATAAAGGATTTAAAATACGGCCCCAGGTATTTGTTCATCCATATTTATATGCTGCCATGGGGAGATGAAGCCACATGCTTCAGAGGAATGCAGATTCAAAATTGCAGATAAGCAACTAATTTGGTTAATTAAAACTATACAGCGTTCTCTGTTCCTGTATTGTACATGATCTGTGTGACATTTACATACTTCCAAAACATCATTTTAGTAAACATCAACTGATGTATTTAAAAGCTGTAAATTATAAAGTATTTACTCTGAAGAAAAAAGAAAAGCGTTTTACACTTTGAAAAATAAGATTCAGATTTACAGTTTATAGATTACCATTTTATCATTCATCTTTTTCTGACTATTGCCCTGAAACCAGTACAGACCATTCCACTATGTTTAAGAAATTATCCCCCAGAATAAACATTAGTGTTGCAGCATGTTATAGGAGTATGTAGATTTAAAACACATACACATAAGAAGTACATTTCTCCCAGAGTAAAATGAGCCATAAATTACTTTCCTCCTATGTTGGTGTAACTTACAGTAAGTAGTAGAAATCTGAGATTATCAACAGATTTTGGACTAGCCCATCTTCTCATAGGTTCTCAGGGTTTTCTTTATTTTTAAAAGCACTTAGTGAATGGCAGTTTCTCCGTTCAACTGCCAAAATAGTGTGCAGCGAGCAGGGAGGCTGGCCAGCATCTTTGTATTACTCATTTTCAGGGAATGTCTTTATAAAGAATAAAGGCCATGCTGAGAATCCCCCATGAAGAGAAGGACTAGCCCAAAACCTGTCGGTAATGTCAGATTTCTACTACCTACTGTAAGTGACAGCAACATAGGAGAAAAGTAATTTATGGCTCATTTTAATGTACTTCTTGTTTGTATGTGGTTTAAGTTTTAATATTTTCTTTAAGTATTTATGTAGTGCTGACATATATAATACACAGCGCTGTACAGAGTATATCGTCAGTATATTGTCTTGTGACTAACTGTCCCTCGGAGGGGCTCACAATCTAGTCCTTACCATAGTCATATGTCTATGTATGTATCACGTAGTAGTACATGTTTTATAATCTAGGACCAATTTAGGGGGAAGCCAATTAACTTATCTGTATGTTTTTTGGGATGTGGGAGGAAACCGGAGTGCCCAGAGGAAATCCACGCAGACACGGGGAGAACATACAAACTCCTTGCAGATGTTGACCTGGCTGGGATTTAAGCCTGGGACCCATCGCTGCAAGGCGAGACGGCTAACCACTACGCCACCATGGTGACCGTGAGTATATAGAAATATTATTCTTTCTCCTTAAATCCTTGTGATTACGGTATCAGTCACATCACTTATACTTAACCACTTGAGGACCGCAGTGTTAAACCCCCCTAAAGACCAGGCCATTTTTTGTTAAATTGGGGCACTGCAGCTATAAGGCCTTGCTGCAGGGCCGCACAACTCAGCATACAAGTGATTCCCCCCCCCCCTCTTCTCCCCACCAACACAGCTTTCTGTTGGTGGAGTCTGATTTCCCCCACCCCCCCATGGCGCCCAAACACGACCCCCCCCCCTGTCCTCCCCATCCCCCCGTGTTTATTTTTTTATAAATATTTATTTTATTATTTTAACCAGCCTAGTGTTCTATTAAGATCGCCAGGCTGGCGACCGGACGGGTTTTTTTTAATTAAAAAAAAACTATTGCATGCAGCCAACTGAAAGTTGGCTGCATGAAAGCCCACTAGAGGGCGCTCCTAATGCATACTTCTGATCGCCTCCGGCGATCAGAGGTAACAAGAAGGGCCGCAATGAGCGGCCCTTCTTGTTTTGCTTTCCTCGTCGCCATTGCGACGAGCGGAGTGACGTCATGGACGTCAGCCGATGTCCTGACGTCAGCCGCCTCCAATCCAGCCCTTAGCGCTGGCCGGAACTGTTTGGTCCGGCTGCGCTGGGCTCGGGCGGCTGGGGGGACCCTCTTTCGCCGCTGCACGTGGCGCATCGCCGCGCTGCGGCGGCGATCAGGTAGCACACGCGGCTGGCAAAGTGCCGGCTGCATGTGCTCCTTTTTATTTGATGAGAATCGGCCCAGCAGGGCCTGAGCGGCAGCCTCCGGCTGTGATGGACGAGCCGAGCTTGTCCATACCGCCCGGCTGGTTAATAATACATTTTACTTTTTTTTTTTTAAACCTTCCTCGGCCCAGCCAGCCAATCATGGCGCTCGGCTGTCATAGGTTTCAGCCTATTTCTCAGAATTAGTTGGTTTTTGTTTGTCCACCCACCTCTTGAGGAATGACCGGAAGTTCTCAATGGGATTAAGATCTGGGCAGAGCCGAATTAAGGCTAAATGGGGCCCTAAGCAAAGTAACTGATTTGGGCCCCCCCCACCATGTCGTAATAGAATCAGAAGATGCAGCTGCACAGCAACATGCCGCACACACTGGGGCAGCTGAGCTACTGGTTGCTATGGGCAACAGCCCGCTTTCCTCTGTGGGTGCACAATGCAGGGAATAGCAGCGGCAAAATGCAGAGTGAGGGCTGGTGCACACCGAGCTGCTTTTTGAGCGTTTCTGCAGTCGCTTGCGGCTGCGGATACGCTTGGTCAATGTATCTCAATGGGGTGGGTCACACCAGAGCGGGAGGCGTTTTGCTGAAACGCATACTCCCGGGGTGAGGCATTTTTTGGATTGTGGATGAGTTTCTGCCTCAATGTTAAGTATAGGAAAAACGCAAACCGCTCTGAAAAACGGCAGATCAGAGCGGTTTGCCAGGCGGTTTTGTCACAGAAGCTGTTCAGTAACAGCTTTACTGTAACAATATATGAAATATGTTACACTGAAATCCGCAGCAGCAATCCGCAAAACGCTAGCAAAACGCCTCACAAAAATAAAAAAAAGCGTTTAAAAATCTGCTAGCATTTTGCGGATCTGCTAGCGGGTTTTGGTGTGCACAAGGCCTGAGAGATGAATGGCTGGGACATTTACACTCAGGGGCTGGGGCACCCCTGTGAAGAGGGCACCAGATATCACAGCAACACTTTCCCTCTGCATCTCCAGCCTGGCAATAGCAGAAAGCTCTGGACACCGCCAAACCGGAAGCCGTTCCCCAGACAGAATTACATAACCACCCCCACCACCGAACAACCAATTTCCTCCCAAACTAGACAGCCACCATGCAGCCTCCATCTCAGTGAATATGATAGTCCAGCAGAGCAGGCAGCCGCAGCGGGGGAGAATGACAGCACCAGATGACTCACATTCACCTATTGCGATCCAAGCAATAGAGGTCCTGTCATCCGGAGCCCATCTGTCTCCTCTAGAGTGCTGCCGCTCTGTTTCTACTGCTATTACTACTTCCTACTTCCTGTCTGATCTGAGAATCAGGAAGTTCAGAGCGAGCGCCTGCACTGTAGAAGAGACAGATAGGTTTCAGATGATGGGATCTCTATCGCTTGGATCATGGATAGGTGAGGGAGCGTTTGCCATCTGCTGCTATCATTCTTGCTGCAGCTGTGGTTCTCTGTGGGAAGGGAGGGAGGAGTGGGCAGCAGCAGAGCGCACAGTAGCAGGAGTGGGACCTAGGAGGAGAGCCTGGCTCTGAAGACAATCAGCAGCGCACGGCATCATTTGACAAGACAAGTCAAATAACATTTATATCGCGCTTTTCTCCTGGCGGACTCAAAGCGCCAGAGCTGCAGCCACTAGGACACGCCCTATAGGCAGTAGCAGTGTTAGAGCGACTTGCCTAAGGTCTCCTACTGAATAGGTGCTGGCTTACTGAACAGGCAGAGCCGAGATTTGAACCCTGGTCTCCTGTGTCAGAGGCAGAGCCCTTAAAGGGACTCCGAGCAGTGCCTGTGGGTATGCCTTTAAAGAAAACCTGAACTGAAATTAAAAGTCAAAATAAGCATACACAAGTCATACTTACCTTCCATGCAGTCTACTCCTCAGTGTCTTTCTCCTCTCCCGCGTCCTGTTTGTTCACTGTGATCAAGGGTATTTTCCGTCCTCCATTTTGAAAATGGCCATTAACCATAACAGCTTTCTGGTCAGCACACAGTTAAACTGTAACATCGCCCACTTGAGCCATAGGGAAACATGGACATTTACCTGGTACATCAGGTTTCCTCTCAGCTATAACTGACAGCAACTGATATTTTACTGACAGCAACTGATATATTTCAGATCTGACAAAATATTGTCAGAACTGGAAGGGATTAATGTCAGAAGAAAATGGTGAGCTGATGGCAAGGTAACTATGTAATGTTCATTTCAAGTTACCTCATGTGTTTATTTTAAATATTTTTACTCAGTACAGGTTCTCTTTAAGCATACCCACAACTAATTACATCCTCACACCTACCAGCATGATGTTTGTAATTATATCCCCCTGGGTTCCTTATATTTCATTGCATTGTGCTGAATCGAGCTGCCAACTTTGGAGAAAAGTCGTCCTGTGTAATACAATGTAACTATGGAAAGATGCATATCATTGTGAAGCTCACTTTCTCCTCTTTCCAGTGATAGATAAACTGCCACCCTACGCCTTTTAGTTTTCGCAATTTTCGCGATCGAAATTGCAGCGGCTGTGAATTCAATCACGAAAATTGCGTAAACTAAAAGACATAGGGCGGCGGTTTATATATCATTGGAAAGAGGAGAAAGAGAGCTTTAAAATGATATGCATCTTTCCATAGTTACTGCACTGCTCAGAGTCCCTTTAACCATTATACCATCCAGCCACCGCTGACAGGATGGCAAGGGCTGGTTTATGTGCTGATGGGGCCCCTTTGACTCTGAATGGGGCCCCAAGCAACTGCTTTTGTTGCCTGGTCAGTAATTCGGCCTTGGATCTGGGGAGTTTCAAGGCTATGGACCAAAAAAATTCAACTTTTTGATCCCCGAGCCACTTAGTTAGCACTTTTGCCTTATGACACGGTGTTCCATCATGCTGGAAAATGCATTGTTCTTCACCAAACTGTTGTTTGATTGTTGGAAGAAGTTGCTGTTGGAGGGTGTTTTGGTACCATTTTTTATTCATGGCTGTGTTTTTTGGCAAAATTGTGAGTGAGCCCACTGCCTTGGATGAGACGTCATATGTTATACACATGAATGGTCTCAGGATGCTTTACTGTTGGCATGACCAGGGCCGGATTTGTACTTTTTACCACCCTAGGCCAATTATCACCAGCCGCCCCCTGACCAACAGCATCCTAGTGTCCCCCTCCCCACACACACACACACGGACTACCTCCGCCCCTGCCCTGCACCTCTTTAAAGAGGAATCAAACACATTTTTTTGTATCTAACCTTAGGTGGCAGCACAGTGTCGTAGTTTTTAGTGCTTTTTAGTGCTCTCACCTTGCAGCGCCTCGTCCCAAGTCTGAATCCCTGCCAGAGCACTAGGCTACAAAGGCAGCGTGTCTGCATGGGTTTCCTCTGGGCACTCTGATTTCCTCCCACATCCCAAAAACATACAGAAAACTTAATTGGCTTCCCTCTAAATTGAGCCTAGACTACAATAGCCATATGACTACGGTAGGAACTAGATTGTGAGCTCCTCTATGACTATGTACAGCAGTGCTGCAGAAGATATTGATGCTATAGAAATATTAATTCTAACATAATATATATATATATATATATATATATATATATATATATATATATATATATATATATATGCTGGTGTTGAAGTGGTTGTGGAGGAAAGTTTTGCTGGGGGTGGTGGGCCCTGATCTCTAACAATACAATACAATACAATAATACAATAACATTTGTAAAGCGCTTTTCTCCCATAGGACTCAAAGCGCATAGCTGTGTCTCAGATTAATACAGGGTTTCAGGCTGGGTTGTGTTACAGAGGAGATAGTCAGATGTTCATGAATGCCAGACTGAAAGGGCCCTTTTCCACCAGCGCGTTTGCGCTGGCTGAATCGCAAAAACGCAAACCGCTAGCGATTTTACAATCGCTACGGTTTGCTTTTTAACATAGGAATCGCGGTAGGTCATTTCCACTACCGCGATTCGTTTTTTACTTGATCGCGATCGCGCTGCGGAGCGACTTTTGCCGCAATTTTGCTATGCAGTGCATAGCATAGCAAAATCGCGGCCGCGAACGTCGGGGAATCGCCGCTAATTGCGATTCAGCAATCGCTAGCGTTCAGCGTGAACGCTAGCGATTGCTAGTGGAAAAGGGCCCAAAAGGTAGGTTTTCAGTTTAGACTTAAATGCTTCCAGGGATGGGGCTGTCCTGATTGGGTGTGGCAGGGAGTTCCAAAGTGTAGGGGCAGCATGACAAAAGGCTCTGTCTCCAAAGGTTTTGAGGTGGACTCTGGGGGTGACCAAGGTGTTACGACCTTTTGATCTAATGGTGGTGGAGCTTTAGGAGTGTTAAGGGCAGAAACAACTTACCGATCATTGCCATCCGCCCTGCAGCTCCCAGCGGCTTTCCACAGGATGTGTAGCAGATGGTGTTTTTGCTGCTCCGGGGTGGGGTGTTACTCTAGCACTAGTTCAAGCAACTGGCAAGCACATGTATCTGGCATTAGATGACAACTCTTCATCTATCAACAGGGTTGCTAATAGGGGTGGGGAATGCCCTCAGCACTTGGTCTTTTGCAACGCCTTCTAAAATCCATTGATTCCCAGCACAAAGCTCCTGGTCTAACAGTTAAGGCGGTTCAGAGAAGAGATCATTCTTTGGCTCGGTGTTTCCATTCCTCATGTATGTTAATATGCTGTTATTGCACCACAATCTCTGGACTACCATAATCACATCACTGCAGGAAGTTACTGTGGTTTTAAGTAATCAGCCCCTCAGTCAGGTTAAAGGGATCAAGTGAAGTGGGAGATTCCTGCCTCTTTTAGCTTAGAGTTGTCCAATATTGAAGTGACATTTTTGAGCATGATTTGTATATTAAGAATGTTGTTCTTGGCAGATGGCAGAGATGGCAATTTACTATAGCATCATAATGGTGCATACACCTAACAAAAATCCTGAAATATGCTCATTTACACAGCTAAATCCAACTAAGGCTATACAGGAATTCACAAAACTGAGTCCCAGCCATTGACAATGGAGCAGAAAACATGCTTGTTAATTATGAATATATGGGATATGGTCTCTGTGTCTCTCTGATTCAGAGTTTCTACATGCATGCTTAGAAACAGGTTAACATTAATTTGGATCACCTGGATAAATCCATCAAAGTGGTGTTCCCCGCTATATCACATTCACCATGAACAAACTCCGGGGCTTACTTTACTAAAGGTGACCCTCCAGACCACCAATACAATGTTTCTAGAAACCATCTTAGGCTGGACTTGTCATTGAGCCCTATTGGTTTTAGTGTACCCAATTCCATTGTATCCATATCAACTCTCATTGATGCAAGGTTCTTTGTGGGCCAATTAAATCAAATGCAACTCAAACAGTCTAAGTCAGTGAAGCAGGATGATAGGGACAAATACATAAATAAATATTGTTTTCTAAGTGCAGCCCGGACTGGACACTGAAAAAGCTGGTACTTTGCAAGGACATAGTGCAATAGGTGCTATAAACACATTTTTATTTCCTCTATAGCTCCACAACTCTGAAGATTAAAAAAGAGTAACATTACACATGTTCATAATAATAATTATCCCTGCTATTGTTCCTTTATGCTATCACAAGCAGCTGAAAACAACTGTGTCCTTGCAAAATGTCAGATTCTGTTTGTCATTATTGGAAAACTGAAAACAATATAAATGCTCTATCTAAAGCAGCACTAGCATAGCCCAGAGGGAGACGATTTAGAGTTTATGAGCCTGTACAAGTATATGGAAACAAGACAATAGGCAACATTTACAAAATATATAAGTAGCACGAGTTATACAGTATGTATGATAGCAATAGCAAATGACTGAGTTGGGCTGTCATTCCCCAGTGTCCGTTTTTGTTTTTAGTTTACAAGACCTGCAATGTTGTGGTATTTTTTACTGTAAAGGAAAGACAAATAAAGCAACACAGGGCATGGACAACAGTTCTTTATTTACTCAAAACCTCAGGGAGGCCAAGCTCTTGCAGAGAGTAACCACGACAACACATTACAACACTGTGCCAGTTTATTTGCATTTTCTCAGATTTTGTAGTAATATGCAAGGAAGCGAATCTACGATAAAAATAATAGTGTTACTTGTCCCCCTTGAATTGAATGTACCTTTATATGCACACGTGTGACAGAAAGCACTGAGGGCATACCTGATCCGCAAGTTAAGTTATCAGGGGCATATATATACATGCCAGAAATCAGGAACTGGATAAGCTCCCCCCACCCCCACACCTGCTCCTCTCTGGGGCCTCCAATAATGGTTATACAGAGAAGCAGGTGTTACTATAGCTGTCTCTTCTGGCACACACTGCAGTTTCTCTTCTTCTGCTTTGCTTACGCCTTGCATCAATCTCCTATCGGTTCTCTCTCTAAAATCCCCAAAACAACAACTGGCAGTACAGCGGACAATATAGCTATATTTGAGAGACACGACTATGCTGGCATAGAAGGGGTTGGGGGAGTGATGGTGCTGGTGATGAGTAACAGAAAGCACTGCCCCCTGCAAACTACAGGGGGAGCGGTCTGCTCACCATTCGGTAAAAAGAGCTGTGAGAAAATTGCTTCCGAACCTCAGTACTGAAGTCTATTTGTGTCTCTAGTGCTGAGCTCTGGTGGCCATTTTCTTGTAGCCCTGCTCTGCTCGGCACAGCGCGGGAGATTTGCAGCAAGACCTGCTGCAATGAAGATCAGGGAGCAACGCTGAAGGCTGAGGGGGAACAGCAAACATGGGCAATGCCAACACTCAGGCAGGGAACACACTTGCAGGGCCGTTTTCCCCTGCGTTTCCCAGGTTTCCGTCGGGTTTTGCGGTCGCGTCTAACGCGTGCGTTTTTCCGCGTGCGTTTCTGCGTTTCTGCGTTTGCATGGCATGTAGTGTCATGCAATGTGCGGAAAAAAGCAGAAAACTGTGCGGCTACAAAACGCGGAAAAAAACGCGAACGCAAACGCGCACAAACGCATGCGGCGCAGCGTTTCCCGAGCTAGGCTATTATTTTCAATAGCCTCTAAAATCGTGCGCGTTTTGCCGTTCGCGGCAAAACGCGCAGAAACGCATGTAGTGTGTTCCCTCCCTGACACATTATGAGTATTTTCTGGGAAATGCTGTGCATTCTGTATATTTTATGGAAAACCACTGCGCATTACGTGTATTTTCTGGGAAACTGTTGCACGTTATGTATACTTTCTGGGAACACTGCGCATTATGTGTATTTTCTGGGAAAGGCTGCAAACCTGTATTTTATGAAAACACTGCCGCATTATGTGTTTTTCTGGGAAAACGCTACCATTTTATGTGTATTTTCTGCTAAACACTGCTGCATTATGTGTATTTTATGGGAAACACTGTGCATTATGCATAATTTCTAGGAAACGCTGCACTTAAAGGGGTTCTTTCGCGAAAAAAGTAGGCAGTTAAAAAATGTGACAGATGACAGCTTTTGGGCCAGTCCATCTTTTTAAGGGGGATTCTCAGGGCTTTCTTTGTTTTCAACAGCATTTCCTGAACAACAGTTTCCAAATCTAACTGACATAATAGTGTGCAAGTGATTAGGGAGGCCGGCTGGTATCTTGCTATTTTGGCAGTTAAACTGCTGTTCAGAAAATGCTGTTGAAAACAAGGAAAGCCCTGAG
Source organism: Hyperolius riggenbachi (assembly GCF_040937935.1). NCBI lineage: Eukaryota > Metazoa > Chordata > Amphibia > Anura > Hyperoliidae > Hyperolius > Hyperolius riggenbachi. The sequence continues at coordinate 247,637,454 of NC_090647.1, read as the reverse complement.
AATACCCCTTAAAAAGATGGACTGGCCCAAAACCTGTCATCTGTCACATTTTTTAACTGCCTACATTTTTCGCGAAAGAACCCCTTTAATGTGTATTTTATGTGTATTTTCTGGGAAGCCCTGTGCATCATGTGTATTTTCTGGGCAGCACTGCTCATTATATGTATTTTCTGTAAAATGCTGCACATTATGTATATTTTGTGGTAACCGCTGCCACTTTGTGTGTATTTTATGGGCATGCTGCTGCATTTTGTGTATTTTGTGGGAAACGCTGCTGCATTATGCGTATTTTATGGGAAATGGTGCCTCATTATGTGTATTTGGTTGGAAATGCTGCATCATTCTGTAAATTTTGTGGGAAATTGCTGCCACGTTAAATGTATTTTGGGGTGAACCTGACACATAATGTGTATGTTCTAGGGAAATGCTGCCAAATTATGTATATTTTGGGGGAAACTGCTTAGCGCTGGGAAAATCTGTTGTTTATTACTGTCGTACATACCGAGTGCTGGGACTCACTCAGATCTCTCACCCAGCTCCCATTAAATTGTGCCAATACCAAACTGTGTGTCAGTATGTTATTATATGGCACTGACATGTTCTTCAGCACTTTACAGAGTACGTAGTCATGTCACTGACTTTCCTCTGACTATGGCAGGATTAGATTGTGAGCTCTTCAGAGGACAGTCAGTGACATGACTATGTATTCTGTAAAGTGCTGCAAAAGATATATAATTACATGATAATAATATGGTAGGACTTTAGAATATGTAGTAATATATGCAAAAAAATGGGAGAGATCATAGGTATATGCAAAAATAGAAAATTGGCTTTATTGTGACACAAAATCCATTTGAGTGTAGCAAAATTAAAATCAATTAAAAGTAACCTGTTTAGAGCGCAACACCATCCGCACCTTCATCACACGCCACACACTCAAACACCCCTAACGGTACCGGTACCAATTAGGCCGTATCTTCAGAGAGGGGAAGAGAGTTTGTATGTGCTTAGTAATGGAGGGCAGTCGGATTCCTCTTCAGCTTGCAAGCTAGTTATAACAGAGTCCAGATAATCTCACCATAGGTAATTCAGTCGCTCAGTTACCGTCACTGCGATGTCATTTGGACTGTTCACCACCAGGTAAGGGTCGTCGGACAGCGTAGGCTCTCAGGCGTCTGCTCAACCCGCTCTGCTTGGTTGCTGTATGGCGGGGAACGCGCACTGATGCCGTGTCCTGCTATTGTTGTTGCAGCGGTGAGGAGCGCTCCAGGTCACGTGATTCAGACCCGCCCAGGACTTTAGACTATGACTATGGCAGGATTAGATTGTAAGCTCCTCATAGTCTAATGTTCTACCCTCTACCCTCCAGTCTGATTCTGCTCTGAATACCTATGAAAGCAGAACTGTAGTGAAAATAATGCAATTAATAAAATAGCTTTTTTTTTTTTTTTTACAGTATTCATTTATCATTTTTTTGTCAGTGTTTGCTCATTGTAAAATCTTCCTTCACCCTGATTTACTTTCTGAAATTTACCACAGGTGGCAACATATTTAGTCCTGTCAGGTGCAGCTCTCCAGAATGTTTGTTTCTGAGAATTCGCAGCAAATGAAAAATAATGCATAGTGTCCTAGAATGCTCTGGGAGAACTCTGCATAACTAAACAGCCTAGGCTAATGCTGCATACACACTGGCGACTACGGTCATTTGAAACAGCTAATTAACGATCGTTCCGCCGACAATCGGGGAAAAAACTTTACCCAACGATCATTAACACGAACGACAAAAGAACGACATCGGGAAGATGGAAATATGCAACCTGACGGATCGTATCTACCGACTATCGTTACAAAACTATAGTGTGTACAGACATCGGCCGAGAACGATCGTTACAAGGGCCAATGCGCCTGCGTTGAATTCTGCCCAGCTTCAGTACTTCCTTTGTAGTGCGGCCGTAAAGATTGTTACATTTCTCATTTCAATTAAACTTTGTTTTCAAGTTAACAATCATATATTTGTATCTATTGTAACTCCATGTCAGTGGGTTTTTTTTTTAATTTTATATAAATATGTACGCAACATTTCCTTCTGATCGTTCTTTTCTGCGAGAACGATCGTTAAAATGTGTATGATGATCGCTGCATCCCATCGTTGCATTCCTATGGCAACGATGCATGCGATCGTTGCCGTATCGTTCGTCTTTCAATTATCGTTCCTAGCAAACGATAGTTATCGCAAGTGTGTACGTAGCATAAGGGTGGGGAGGGTGGTATAGAGCAATATATAAATATAGGAAATGTTTCTGATGCAGGAAAATTACCATACAAGTGGGTATGCTGAATAATTTACTGCATTCTATAATATGTCACTACAGTGTCTCTTTAAAAATGATTGTAAAAATAATGAATTTACAGGCTGAATTTAATCCTGCAGCACTCTCTCCGGAAAACATATTTGAGAATTCTAAGTTATTACTGAAATGAATTTGGAGTTAGAGACAAGTTTTACATGCTGTTTACATTATTCTTTGTTTTTTTTTTCAGAAGTGGTTAATGCAGTGTGAGGAAACATTTTAGTATTTTCTACTTTCTCTTCTAGCCTGTTTGCAGGCATTTTCTATTTCAATAGTGTTTAGAGGTGCATTCTGCATGGGCTTTCTTTGTCATCGGCTTTCTTTTTTCTAGCTCTGTTCCCCTTTAGTGTACTGCCTGCACATAACAGACATATGCATAAAGAGTTTCTAGTTTTCCAACTTACTAAAATGTATTAGTCCTACTTTTTCATGCTAATTTCTCTTTAGTCATCTCACTGGCATTTTGTATTTTTACCCTAACAAGTAAGGTAGTTATTACAATGGCACAAGGGATGTGAAAAAATGTAATTAGACATGTTGCTTTAGAAAATATAATAACACCCCATATGCGTCTTTTGTACGGATCTTAGTATGTTAGAGGAAAATGCAATATTTAATATTTCTCTCAAAACCATGAAATCTCCTAACTTTTAAAAGGTAATCTCTATGGAAATAATTTAAGCCCCAACACACACACACAAACACACGCAGACGCACGCACACACACACACACACAAACACACGTAGACGCACACACACACACATACACATGCACACACACACACATTCACATGCGTGCACACACATTCACGCACGCGCACACACACAAGTACACACACAAACACACAAGTGCACACACACGCACAAACACACATGCGCACACACACACATTCACATGCGCGCACACACATTCACGCACGCGCACACACACAAGTACACACACAAACACACAAGTGCACACACACGCACAAACACACATGCGCACACACACACATTCACATGCGCGCACACACATTCACGCACGCGCACACACACAAGTACACACACAAACACACAAGTGCACACACAAACACACAAGTGCACACACACACACACAAGCACACACATACACGCACGCACGCACGCACACACACACACACACACACACACACACATACATACACACACCACATAAATACACCTGAACGCGTTAATTAAATAATTTACCTAAATAAATCTAAAAATGATGCCCTGTGTGTGTGAGGGGAAGGTGCGCATAGGCTTACTGCACCTGCCGTGGCACGGCATCAGCCTCTGTTCACCCATTTTTCCTCCCATTGTTCTGGTCGGAATGCTTGGCACCCATTGCCCCGAACATACTGTGCTTTGGATGTACATCCTCTTGGGCAGCTTGTGTATGCCAAGTCCGTCATTGTGCGGGTGTGCGTGCATTTAGCACTATGGTCCCTGGCGAGCAAGGTCACAAAGCCGCCTTAGTGGACATACTGCGCATATGCAGAGCAGTACGTCCTGGGCAAAGGCACCAACCACTCCAACCAGGACAAAGGGATGAACAGTGGGTGAAAAAATAGGAGCAAAATTCAGAAAAAAAGATTAATTGCATATGGGACATTTTGTTAACAAGGTGTAAAATATCCTCTAGGAGAAAACTCAGGAGAAAAAGTTAATTCCATATAGGCCCTCATTTGTTTATCTCATGTACTAGCTCTCCTTACAGTTAAGGTGAAAAATAGGTAAGCTTTGTGAATCAACCTCATAGCGTATAATGGCACAAACACATGCATCTCTGTCACTTAAATAAACAGGGCAAATTTTGTACATTGCTGTGCCTCATAAACAAATGGAAAGTTACAGGCTATAGTCTTATAAAAAAAACAAAAAGAAAGCTACAGTGAGTAGTCCTAACAAAAATCTGTGTCTACTCTTCCTGAGATGCAATGTGTGGCTACAATAAAAGACAGAAGCATGTACATTAAAAAACTATAGCCAAATCTAATGAAAAAGTAAATCATTTTATTCTCAGATCTAAGGATGAGTCAGTTATAGATGTTGTAGGGCTGGGAGAAAATCTACAGGAAGCCATTCGATCAGAAGCAAGCATACAGCTGAATATTGCGGGTTTAACTGTCTGGCAGCAACATTAAAGGCTGGCTTTAATTTTAACCTAAGTCCAACTTAATTAAGAGTCTTTAAAGAGGCTTTGAAACCTGGAGTTGTACGAATTGACCTTGGTGCATGAATGTCACTTGCGCGCTTAGAAAACATTTGTATTTCCTTTACTATACACTTATTGCAGAGGTGAGGCAGCGGCCACGAGCCAGTCAACTGCAGCTTCATTTCATCTATCAGCAAAAATCGTATTTTCTCATCTCTGGCAGAGACCTAAACATACACATGCACAAAGCAATGGGAGAGATACAGCTTCCATTAAAAATGACAAATAAATCTTGTCAGCGAATAATTCTGCATGCTTTGCTGTGCTGTCTGTACCGCTGGGCTCAGTCTCGATAAATAACTACATTTTCGCAATGTTTTCTGAAATGTTAGTTTGGTGGGAAACTAAGGAACTTATTTACTTCTGCGATATCGATGTTTATGTACAGTAAGTGGAGGTGTGAATGGGTGTGCAGGAAGGGACATATGTAATACAATTTGTTTGAGAGATTAAAGTGAACCTGTATCAGCAACAGTGAGAAGGTTGTCCCAAGAAGTGTTTAGGGTGGCAAAGGGGTCACAATCGCAAGCCTGCATTGTGCTTGGCTGAGCAGTTTTAGATCAGTAGTTTAATGCCAGAAGAACACAGACATTCCTGCAAGCTTCAGAACCGCATAATCTCTACATTCATATATTCTAGTCGATGGCAGCATCTGACAGCGGTGCAAAAAAACTTAAAGCGGAATGAAACCCAGCAATTCTTCTTTGCTCTAATACATTATTTACAGCATATTATATACTACCAGCATTTTTTTTACTAGAACAGCATTCAAAGGGTTAAACACAGGACAGAAAAGCTCAATGCCGGGAAAGCTGGACCAATCCGAACTAGAAATAATGTTATCTTGTGTTTAATTGTATAAGTGACAAATGTAAACAAACACTTCTCTGACACTGCAGACTCTCCTGAACACAGACAGACAGTCAGAAAGTATTTCTGCTTACGTATATTTCAAGATGAAAAAAAAAAAAACAGTTATGAATAAAATGCACAGTCAGCTCTCAAAGCAAAAAAGTGTACTTTGGAAACTTGTAATTTCTAAATGAATAATAATACTGATATGATAACCGTATGGCATATAAAAAGTAGGAAAACATGTTTTATTGAATATTATGTCAGGGTTTTATACCATTTTAAGCAAACCTATGGAAAGATTTACATAAGGGACAATTAACATGCTTATTAATTTTTCAATATCACCCCTGTGCAAAGGACACCCCCATTTTTTCGCAGCCCTTAGCCTCACTATCCTATTATTCAGACTTCCCAACTGTCTATCTGCTGTTAGTTCACTCGTGTTATCCCATTTTGTCAGACTTAATATGAGTAAAAGGTATGTATTACAATAATCTACTAAAATTGAGCAGAGTGACAGGCAGCACAAAGTAATCATAGTGGCCAGCAGTGTGCTCCATAAAGAATTTGTTAAGATCCTCTAAGGATGTATCCCCTATGGATATAGCCGATTATAGGGGTGGAATGTGCCCTCTATAGGCTGCAATGCATTTTGTAAAGAGAGAGAAAACAGAATTAATATATTCAGTTTAAAGAAAACGCAAGGGCCCAGAGGTAAATCTCAGACAAAAGCTATATAAGGAGACCAATGCTCCCCCAAGAGGATAACAAGTTAAACTAAATTCAGATTATTATTTTTTTCTCTCTGCTCTAAAAGATAAACTACAGCATGATCATTTTTATGGGAAAATATCTTCATTGCAATTTATGAAAGTCATAAAAAAACTGTTTTACTTGCTTTAACATTTGAAGAAGCCACTGAAAGGGTTAAACCTCAGTGTTTACCTTATGGAGAGCTGCATTAGCAGAGCTCTCCTACTGCCTATTTAAAGTTGCTGAGAAGAACTAATTAGACAGGTTTATCTGCCTAAACAAATATTGAATACAGATAAGTGAATCTCTTCAGCAACTATATGTGGAATAAAGACTTTTCAATGTGCGTTGCGCAAGAGTTTGAGTCCGCTTTAAAAAGTAATGGCCTCTATATACCAAAATAGAGTCAATAAAGAAAATCAAACCATGAGACGTGGAAGTTGCAAAGCCAATATTTCACAGGAGCAAATCCTATTCCACAGGAGCAATTGTGTGTGTTGCAGTTTGCATTCAGTTTGGAGGTGATGGGGGTGAAGTCCCTAGAGGTGAGAGAGCCAGGGCTCGTCCACATTTCCCTCTGGGTATCGCATGGTGGTTTGGGGGCCCCAGCAAGTGAGAGAGGCTGGGGCCCCCAGCTGTCGTGCGAACCAGTGTTTGTGACAGGAGCAAACCCAAAATATTATTCAGGGGTTGACCCAAAAATGAGAACAGGACAATGCAAAATAATTATTCCTAACACCAACACAATAACAATACCTGCTTTGGAGAATCTAGTACACAAAAAACTCCAGTGATATATATATATTATATTAGGTGTTATTAAAATAAGAATAGCCTAAAGCAGGCAGCACTTCACTGTTGGTCCCTCTACACAGAGACAACAAACAATGAAACAAAAAAGTATCCACTTTTATCATCCAAAACAGAGTCTGCGCTAATTCTAAAATGAGACCCTAAATACCTTAGCACTCTATGGCTATCCAGAATAGGGAAAACAAGCACTAATGTACACACTGACAATCTACTGCCACAGTACCAGAAAGAGAATACTGTCCAACCATAATGGAGGGGTGATAATATTACAATAAATACAAGCCTGTATGCTCTGCAGCTAAGCTTAGCTAAGTGAATACATGAGATAACAGCAAATGGTTCGGCCCTGTTTTCGGTAGTTTTCCTTCGGTTTCCCCAGATTGTGGTGTTCATGTCCCCAGATTGTGGTGTTGTCAGAACACTGGCTCCTGAACATTAATTAAATAGGAGTACCCTGTAGAGAGGTGTTATGCAGAATTACAATATACCCACAGGAAATAGCTTTTGGGCATTAGAAAAGGCAGAGATACTTCTGTCTTTAAGGTGGCCATGAGAGAAAAAAAATGTTTCTGTCTTCACAAATCTAATACATACTTTAAACACAAAGCAAATAAAAGACAGGGGGCCTAATTTAATCTTAAGTGAAACATTTTATTACTGGGACACTGGAAGTAACACTACATCCCTTTGGAACTAAGCTCATCCCCTACACACACTGTAGTGATGATGTGCATAGACTTTGGAACAGATGTAAAGGTTATGGCCCACTAGAGCATTTTTAGCTACACTTTGGAATCGGCAGTGATTTCAAAAGTGCTAGACTAATGAAAGTCAATACATGCAAAAACCACAGGAGTGATTGAAATTAGGGAAATTGCAATTGCGTGTCAGTGCAGCATCTTTGGAGCGATTGTGCTCCAATACAAAAGATAGGAATACTGAAAGATTCCTTTTACAATATCTGTACAAAAGCAATTTTGTAGTGATTTCACTAACCCCCCCCCCCCCCCCCAAAAAAAAGATACCGCTAATCACAAATTGCAATAGCTCTGCAAACACGAGCACTGAAATAAAATTGCTTCTAAAATTGCTGTACAACACTCTAGCAAAAACGTTAAGTGGCCTAAAGAATGACTGCTAAAATGGGAAGATTATTGCAACAACAGCCCATGTAACATCAAATTCATACATGTAAATAAAAATGCTAACTTTTTAAAAATGGATCCTGACGATGATGAGGGAAATTTTACAGAGTAAGGTAAAAGTGCAATAGAATACAAAATTATGTAAAACTAGGTGAGTTGTTTATTATAAAATGAATAAAGAGAGAATTTTCACAAGCACAGATAAATGATAGCTAAGAGATTGAAAAAAAAACCTTCAATTTATGAATAAAAAAAAGTGAAGAGAGAAGGAATGTTTCCCTCAAAAAACACTTCTTCAGTACACAATACAATAAAGAACCTAAACACATCCAATCCACCACTATCAAACTTTATACTAGATGTAACGCCTTGAAATTAGGTCCCATTCTAAAAGACAGCTGTATATATATATACAGTGCTGTCCATAATTATTCATTATATTTATATTACCCCTGTCAAATTTTGACTTAAAGAACAAGCGACACCCATGCTAACCTAGACATAAAAAATACATATATAAGTAGATAAATACTACTTCTACTTGCATAACAGATGTATTGTGCTATCCAGGTAATGATTCCTGTGAATGTTACAAAGGAAAAGCAGAAAAACCTATTCCAGGCAGTGGCCATCTTGCCAAGCTAATGCTGACATCATATCCTCCCTGACTCTTGTTTTCCCTCCTCCCTTCTCTTGCTCTTGTGTATTCATTAGCTGCCCTCCTCCCAGAGTCTTTTTTTTATTTACACATCCAATCACTGAGTCACCTCAGCCTTGCTTGTAAACACAAGTGATCAGCTAGGCAGGGAAATAAATGGAAGAGGAGAAATATATTATAGATAAAAAGAGCTCCCAGCATTCAAAAAAACTCCCAGCATTCAACTTTTTGGCACTGTTTGGCACTAGGGCCAGTGCTCCTAAAGTATGTAATAACTCCAAACCATAACAGCAGAAAAAGTTTTAAATGCAGGATTAGCGTCTTTATCACTTAATACACTCAGACTAGTTGCTGTTGAAATTTGATTTTTATGGTGACAATACCGCTTTAAAGTTACTTTTATTCAACCAGCAAGTAATTTTTTGATGGGAAATGACATAGGTGTCTCCCAAAAGATAATAAGACGATGTACAAGAGGCATTATTTAGGAAAAAGAAATCACAGCTTTTATTTACATTTAGCAGAAAGTGTGCAGTTCAAAATTATTCATATCCTTCACAAACTGCCACAGTCTGTGGGAAAATCCAAAGTTCTATAACATTCCAAATAATTCAAGCTGTTCTAAAGCATCCTAATTACCTTGATAAATTGGGAACAGCTGTTTTAATCAACTCAACAGATGAAAAACAGCAGCTCTCTGCAGTTGGTTTGTGGACTGCCATGGCTAAGACAAAGGAGCTCAGTGAGGATCTGTGGCTGGGCATTGTGGCTGCTCAGAAGTCAGGAAATGGCTACAAGGCCATTTCTAAATGGTTTCAATTTCCAGTGGCTACAGTGCAAAGTATTATTAACAAATACAAGATGTCCTGCACTGTGGGAAATCTCAGAGGATGTGGTCAGAAGCAGACAATCCAATGGAGACTACACACTGCTGGGTTCCACGGATGCAGACCAAGAAGGATGCCACTTCTCCAGATAAGGCACACAAAATCTCGCTTGGCCTTTGCAAATGCTCATCTGGACAAATAAGAAGACTTCTGGTCCTCTGTGTTATGGTCAGATAAATCAAAAATTGAATTGTTTAGTCACAATGATGCTTCCTTCATTTGGCATAAAAAGGAGAAGACTTCAACCCAAAGAACACCATCCTCACTGTCAAACATGTTGGTGGGAACCTAATGCTTTTGGGGTGTTTTTCAGTCAATGGCCCAGGAAACCTAATCACAGTAAACAGCACCATGAAAAAAGAGCAATGCACAAGGATTCTCAATGACAACATCAGGCAGTCTGCAGAGAAACTTTGCCTTGGGCACCAGGGGACATTTCAGCATGACAATGACCTAAAACACACAGAAAAAGTGGTGAAGAAATGGTTAGCAGACAACAACATTAACGTTCTGGAGTGGCCCAGCCAGAGTCCTTACTTGAATCCAATTGAAAATATGTGGCGGGAGCTAAAGATCAGGGTGATGGTAAGAAACCCCTCCAACCTGAAAGATTTTGAGCTTATTGCTATAGATGAATGGGCAAAAATACCTGTGGAGACATGCAAAAAGCTGGTCTGCAATTATAAGAAGCGTTTGATTATTGTAATAGGCTTTTCTATTTAATATTGAGAAGGGTATGAATCATTTTAGACTGGACCCTTTTTGTCCAAATAAAAGATGAAAATGTTTTTTTCCACAATAATGTCTCTTGTACGTCGTCTTATTATCTTTTGGGAGACACCTATGTAATTTCCCATCAAAAAAATACTTGCTGGTTGAATAGAAGTAACTTTAACCTCCTTGGCGGTCTGATTCTTTCCAGATTTTAGGGTCTAAAAGCGGTGCAATTTTTTTTCACTCTTTCAGACCCTAAAACCTGAAAAAAATCATTCTGGCAGGGAGATCTGCAGCAAAATTTTAAAAAAAATTACCTTCCTGGGCTCCTGGGCTGCAGTTTTCTCTTTGCCCACAAGATGGCGCTAATATACATATAAACGAACTTCTCTATATTTCTCTAATATAGAGAAGTTCGTTTTCAATGTTAGCCCTGCCCCTGATGACGTCACGCTGCCACCACCGCTCTGCTGCCACCACAACGGCTGTGCTGCTCCAACTGGCTGCCGGGTCCCCGGAAGAATAGCGGGGACATGGGGGATCTCGGCGGCCAGGGAAAGACCCCACACTGCCAGGGAGAGAGGCTGGAGTCCCGCTGCGCAGCGAGATCGCGCGCGGGACTCCACAACTGCAGGTAAAGCTCTGCAATGCCTACCCCGACCTGAGCTCGGGATCACCGATAGCAGCTGCTTTTTTCTACCCCGAGCTCAGGTCGGGAAAACCGGCAAGGAGGTTAAGTCAAAATTTGCCAGGAGTATGAATAGTTATGGGCAACACTGCATATATATACTATATATATATATATATATATATATATTTATATATATACATATATACATATATGTATATATATATATATATATATATATATATATATATATATATATATACATATATATATATATATATATATGTGCCCTATATATATCTACCCTATGGCAGTGTTCTCACTGCCGCGATTGGCGGCAATCGCAGGCAGTTTGCGATTAGCACCAATTGCAAATGCGTTACCTGCAGTATGTCTGGAGCGATCACGATACAGTGCTTATAAAGCGCTGACCACGTCCGCTCTGAAATCGCGGAAGTGTCCAGTGATTTTTACTGCGCTAATCGCATTAAAATCACTCGAGCAAAACGCTACCGCTAAGCGCTAGAGTTTTACCATTTTAGATATGAACATGGCCTTGGTAGGCAACAGAATACTGGAGCACCTTGCAGCAAGTGACTACTAGCTTGTCATGCCTAGGATTCTCTTACCAATGACAGGAAGAGCATGTGATGTATGTAGATATAAGAGAAGCTGAGGCCAGGACTGGCATATCAAGCAGCGTCGTGGTAGCAGGTCAAGGTCAGGAGTGGCAGTATTTGAGGAGACCTGAGACCACAAACCAAAGTCATGGAAGGCAAGCATACTTAATTATAAATCAGAGCCACATTTGAGACATTTTAAGGGCATTTGAAATATTTGCTATGGGCTGCAAAGTAAACCATTTGTGGGCTGCACACTAAGTATTGGACTCTGTATGCTTGGTACCAGGAGCATAAATAATTACTGTTCTCTTTTAGTTATATATACACATATCAAGTAAAAATGAATTAGGAAAAAATGTCTTTTTCTGTATCCCCTTTTCAACAGCTGTTGTATAGGCTATGTTTTTGCAGCTGGTATATTTGTGCACACAATTGTTCTATATGCTGTCCTAGCCTGTTCTGTTCTCTCCCATTGTCACCCCTTTGTTAACATAAATAAAACAAGGGAAAAAAAACAGAGGATGAAGTGGTTGTATTCAAGCAGTGATCACTTATTTCAGAAATGGAATTAGTTGCTTTTTGAGGGTTTACCTTTGACGGACATTGTCGCTGCGTAATTTACTATATGTTAATTACATAAACCTTAATCATGCCAAACAAAATAAATCAAATAAATAAAAGTCAAAAATAAAAATAAATTGTAAGAAATCAGTACTAACATTGCACTCCCAAATTAAGGAATACATTTACAAAATCAATACAACTCTTACAACTAAATTATAATGGGCCCAGACAATGTTAAATAAATAAATGTAGATTAGTTTAAAATACACCAACCTAATAAAATAATCCAATACACCTTTTAACAAAAATAAATGTAATACATTTCACATAAAGCGCTGTAAATCCTAGCTGCTTTGGAACAACCAGCAATCTTTTGTTGCTGCCAGTTGGCCAGAATTATCCAGGCAAAGCAGTAAACTGGGACATCAGAGTTAGTGTTGCTAATAGAGCTAAACCATAACAAATATAATACTGTAATTTTTTTTCTGTGGATGGGGAGATGACGTGATTCATTTATTTCTAGAGGCAGAGGAGTAGAACCATGATTTATAACAAACAGAAGTGTCTGGGACTTAAAGTCTAGCACTATTAATGCATGTCTGCGCCAGACTGGACCTTGTGATCACTCCAGAATGTAAAATTTTGCAACAAACTTTTTAGAGGCAGAGGAGGATATTTTTTTTAACATGAAGTATGGGTTGTAATTTAACACAGTGTTTCCTTGTAAATGTTATTTTTAAAACACATGCAGCTAATTTTATCTTGCCCTTAATATCAGCCAAATTTATACCAAAGTAAATAAAGCAGAAATCGAAAATAGGTTGAGCAATGCAGCAGATCATGGACCTGATTTACTAGGAGTGGAGAGCAGTGGAGTGACTGTGTGACCCAGCAAACCTGCTCTGGATTATTTTAAACTTTACTGTTATTGAGTGAGTGAAAATGGTTTACTGTCACTCACCTGGATCATATCAGGTTTGATTTTATAATGTATCCAGATAGTCCTGATTTAACTGCAAAACACTCTAACTTCTGCTGTGTGTATGCAACTGCAATAGGCCATGTGCTACATCACTCAACTATTAGCAGTCCTCATTATGATCTCATATGACCCAGTGACGTCAATTAATAAAGAGAAGATACATGATATGTTGAATGAAAGATATGGAGGCATATTTATTTCCTCTCAAACAATGCAAATTGCCCAGCTGTCCTACTGATTCTCTGCCTCTAATACTTTTATCCATATACCCTGAACAACCATGCAGATCCGGTGTTTCTGACTCAAGTCTGACTGGATTAGCTGCATGCTTTTTTTTCAGGTGGGTGTGATTTGGATACTACTGCAGCCAAAGTGATCAGCAAAAATGCCAAGCAACTGGTTTTGTTTAAGGAAACAAATATGGCAGACTCCATATACCTCTCGCTGCAGGTGTCCTTAAAGGGACTCCGAGCAGTGCAGAAACTATGGAAAGATGCATATCATTTTAAAGCGCTCTTTCTCCTCTTTCCAATGATATATAAACCACCACCCTACGTCTTTTAGTTTTCGCTATTTTCGCGATTGAAATTGCCGTGGCCGCGATTTCGATCGCGAAAATAGAGAAAACTAAAAGGTGTAGGGCAACGATTTAGGTGTCATCAGAAAGAGGAGAAAGAGAGCTTTAAAATGATATCCATCAAGCCATAGTTATATTGTATTACACAGGACGACACTTTCCCCAGTGTCAGCAGCTCCATTTTGCTGAATGCAGCTGCTGACTTTGACAAAAAGTCGCCCTGTGTAATACAATATAACTATGGCTTGATGGATATCATTTTAAAGCTCTCTTTCTCCTCTTTCTGATGACACCTAAATCGTTGCCCCACGCCTTTTAGTTTTCTCTATTTTTGCGATCGAAATCGCGGCCGCGGCAATTTCAATCGTGAAAATAGCGAAAACTAAAAGGCGTAGGGCGGCGGTTTATATATCATTGGAAAGAGGAGAAAGAGAGCTTTAAAATGATGTGCATCTTTCCATAGTTTCTGCACTGCTCGGAGTCCCTTTAAAACTGTGCCCCAGTTGGGTACAAGCTGGGGTTGATTGTTCGATGAATACCTTTAGGTACATTGTACCAATATTCTATGTTTCAGTTTTTGTGTCAGATCGTTTGGTTGGGTTTTCTGTACTTCCCTCAGTTTCTCAGCTATCCCTTAATATTTATTAACTCCTAAACCTAACCTTCCCTCCTAAAGTAAACCTCCTCCTAATGCCTAACAAATATTTTCTCATACCTAACTTTAACCTCTCCCAACGTAAACGAGTCTTAAAGCCTAACCCTATTCCACAATGTACACTAATTCATGACACTTAACCTTTAACTCTTAGCCCTAATTGTTACATATTACTGCTCTCTACCCTATCGCCAAACACTAACCCTCCTAAAATAATTAGAAAACCTGCAAACCCTAAATTATACTTTCATTGACTTCATCAGCACCTGTAACATTTGCTCACCAGTCCTTGGTCATTATGTAGTCAAACGACTCATAGTATCTATAAAATACACGTGAGTGCACAGACAATAATTAATTGGCAACACTCAAACATTAAAGCTGGCACCAAATAAAGTCCTCTTGAGGCTATTTAATTGAGCCTACGCTTGCAAATTGAAAACCTTTATAAATAGTATGAGATCAAATGAAGACCTTTTCGGTTTCAAAGACCTATTATTCTGTAGTATAACAGCAAAGACATGCTATCAAAAAGGATAGCACAATCCCTTTCAAAATATTTCAGTGACTTACCATGATTTTTATATTTACTGTATTTAGTGCTGGCTGGCACCTTCTGCAGCATTTCACAGAGTATATAGTCTAGTCACTAACTTTCACTTAGAGGAGTTCATAATCTAATCCCTAGCGTAGACATATAACCATCATACTCTAAAGCCAATTTTGGTGGAAGCCAATTAGCACATCTGTATGTTTTTTGGTATGTAGAAGGAAACCAAAGTGCCCAGAGGAAACCCCCAAAACATGGGGATAACCTTCAAACTCCATACAGTTGGTATGTCAACCTGTCAAATGACCAGTTAGAATAATGGAGATTATCATCACATTATTAACCACTTGATGACCCACCCTTTACCCCCCCCTTAAGGACCAGCGTGGTTATTAGTGATCTGTGCTGGGTGGGCTCTACAGCCCCCAGCACAGATCAGGGTGCAGGCAGAGAGATCAGATTGCCCCCCTTTTTCCCCCCCTATGGGAATGATGTGCAGGGGGGGTCTGATCTCTTCTGCCTGCGTGTGGCTGGCGGGGGGGCACCTCAAAGCCCCCCTCCGCGGCGAAATTCCCCCCTCCCTCTCCTACCTGTCCCCTCCCCGGTGATCCGGGCTGCACAGGACGCTATCCGTCCTGTGCAGCCAGTGACAGGACGTCCCCTGTCACATGGCGGCGATCCCCGACCGCTGATTGGCCGGGGATCGCCGATCTGCCTTACGGCGCGCCGTACAAATGTAAACAAAGCGGATTATTTCCGCTTGTGTTTACATTTAGCCTGCGAGCCGCCATCGGCGGCCCGCAGGCTATTCACGGAGCCCCCCGCCGTGATTTGACAGGAAACAGCCGCTCGCGCGAGCGGCTGCTTCCTGATGAATCAGCCTGCAGCTGGCGACGCAGTACTGCGTCGCTGGTCCTGCAGCTGCCACTTTGCCGACGCACGGTATAAGCGTGCGGTCGGCAAGTGGTTAAAGAGAGTCTGAAGCCTCTTTAAAAAACAGTTTTTACCTCTTATTAATGTTAAGGATCATTGGCAGACCTAAAACGCCACTATCCCGCGGCCAAACAAGGGTTTTATCACCCCCAAATCCCCAGGACAAAAAACGGGGGAACATTTCCTGGTAGAGCATCGAACTCCAGGCCTGGAGGGCCAGATCCATGCCAGTGTTTAGAATGGACTGAGAAAGAGAGGAATGTGTTCTACCTGATGGACCACACCTTTGCTGATTCAGACCCATCAATTCATTTGAGCTGTGTCAAAAATGTGTGAGGACCTCGGCCCTCGTAAGACCGGTTTAACATACCTGTGGTAGAGGCAGAGCTTTCTGCAGTAGCTCTCCCTCTCCTCGCATCAATCCTTGCTGATCGCTGCCTCCTTTTACTGAGAGGGGCGGGAGAGAGGCGGAGATCTGCGGTGGATTGACGCTAATGGAGGCAGAGCTACAGCGCTAAGCTCTGCCTCCCTGGGCGGCAAAATCCAAGACCAAGAAAGTCGTGGATTTTTGCCCTAGGATTTGAGGGTGCTAAAACCCTCGTTCGGCCGTGGGATAGCAGCGTTTTAGGTCTGCCAATGATCCTTAACATAAATAAGAGGTAAAAACTGATTTTTAAAGAGGCTTCAGAGTCTCTTTAAGAATTTTTAATATATACCACTGATGCCTTGGGAATCCCTAGTATGCAGATTGATCAGCAGTTCAAAAAACATGAAGACTTTTGGATGTAAGGATTGGCGTGTGTGTTGGTGGGGCAGGGAGCAATGTTAGGCTAGTTAAGGGGAAATGGGTTGCTACATACTGCATAGAGGGACATGATCATTTGCAGTTACCTTCCGTTACAAAGTGACACTGTATTATAATAGGTGGTAGGGTTGCATACTGTTCAGCCTTACAGCAGAATCAGCAGTTATCATTAGGAAAACTCTGTTGAGCATCAGCAGGTTTCACTAGTACCCCCAGTCCATCCTTCTGCCTTTATGACTTCTTATTAACCTTTAAATTCATTTAGAGGTCAGTTTAGGGTTCAACTGAGGTGGGGGTAGGGATGCAGGAGAAAGAGTTGGAGTGATTATTAAATGCCATGGCATTGCCAGAAGGTAGATAAGAAAGGGTTGGGAATTCAGCTTGATTTGAAAGCTAAGAAGTTCAGCTGAATTCAAGGACCTATGAAAATTTTGGTGTGGAAAACTTTTTAAAAAGAAATTACAGTACTTTGCAGTGTTTTCAGTAGAAGGCTTTTTGGGTCCTTTTAGGGCCCGTTTCCACTTGTGTCGCGCGCGTCTGCGAGACGCGTGGCGGCACTTCCGTGTCTGCGGGGGCGCAGATGAATCCCATCAGCCGTGCCATGCACGGCTATGGGATTCGCAGCCTCCCGCACAATGAAGCACAAGCAATTCAGCCGGCATCGCTATTCATCCCTATGGCAGAGTTTTTCCGCGTGATTTACCTGCGGGGAATATCTGCGGATTCTTTGCGGTTTCCGCACCATTGGAAACGGGCCCTAAACCTTCTGCATTAAATCTTCCTGGTTCTGGGTCTACAAAACATAACCGTGAATTCCATATTGAGATGGGTTTATTATTCATGGGAAGTTGTGGCTGTTCCATGAAAGGTGCTGTTTGAATGGCTACAGCAGAAAACTGTCTCTTGTCACCCTAACACTGTATCTCACTTCTACGCTGGAAAATGGAGACGACAGAAATGACTGCCTAACAACAGGCAAAATTGTGATTTTTCCCATACGGGGTCAGATGTTTGCCAATAAAGATACCAGTTTAAGAAACTGAAAGTGTCGTGCTTAACAGCATCCTGCTAAGCAGGTCTGACAATAAAAATAAGTAGATTTTTTTGGTATTGTGCTAGAGGACATGGTGTGAACATTACTGACAACTAATAGTCAGAAGCATAAATTGTTTTCGACAATTGCATGGCATTCCAATTAATTTCTGGTCAAGCTTTTTCCATTCAAAATAACCTGTTAATGAGCACTAATCATGACAGATCAATAATTTAACCTGCTTTTCACTTTAAGTCAACCAAATTCTACAGTCCATGATCTTGGCTGGTATGAACCAAGATGTGAAAATTAATTTCAGAGCCTTTGGATGAAGTACTGATAAAGTGGAAGAGATCCTAGTTATGAATCTCAATTAAGGTGGGAAAGAACTGTTAATGCTGGTCCAATGACTACATCAGTCATTTGTTACATTTTGTTCACCATATTGTCAACGAGTCAATGGAAACTGTTGCAACACAAATCTTCCAGCTCCATCTTGTGGCAATAGGATGAATTGTCCACAAAGACTAAAACGTATTACATGATATGCCCTGTGGTGAAAGGAACAGGAACCTAGAATGAAAAATTTGGGCCAGAAAAATTAATATTAAAATTTCAAAAGGAAAAATAAAGTTCATAATAACATCACAGCACTGTGTCTACATCTTTTTTTTTATTAACAATAAGATATATTTTCGAACTGATATATTGATATTTGGTGGTATAATTCTGTATGCAGGATAAAGAAATGCTGAACTTAGGGAATATGAGGCCTACCAACACTGATCGCTAATCGCTGCATATTTATACTGGGTCAGTGACCTGGAAAGCCTAAGACATACCAGCAAAACTACTCTCAGAGCCAGATTCCTTTACACATTGCAAATCACTGTCATTTGGTCCAGCAAACCTGAGCTGGGATGAGCTGGGGTGATTAAAAAAGTGCCCGCTATTAAGATGTTAGGATGTGCTACCCTCACCTGAGTCATATAAGATCATAGTCAATCTTGCTGTGATTATCATTGAAATAAATCTAGGACAATCATAACGTATGTGATAGTACTCATTGTGGGCACTAGCATAAGACTTTAATAAACTGCTAATGTAATAACTTCAGTATACTCTACAATTTTTCAGTATGACACAGCCCATTAAAGGGCATATAAAAAATAAGTCCAGTTTCTCTTATCTTATTCTTGGAGAACTCTGAAAATTCCTTTATATGTATTAAGATGAGACTGTCCCTACAGTTAGATCAAAATCAGGTGATATTTGTATTCTGAAGAAAAACAAATAATTCTTTTAAAAAATTAATAAGTTACCATTTTTTCGATAACGCAGTGTGAAATGATCCCTAGCACTGACAACAGGAGTAAATTACACAGCACCCAGCACAGAACCTACGGCCATGTTGATTTTCTTCAGCAACTTCTTCAGAGAAATACAGTACAAGTGGACATCTCCTGAGCATTCAGGTTTTAGCTGTAAAATTAGGGTCGGTTCTCAGTAGGGCTGCACAAGGCCAGGAAGAGGTTCTTCAACACTAGAGTTGAAGATTCCAAAGGGAGCCCTCCAGTGTAGGTAGCCCACATGGGTCGACAGTATTAGGCTGCCACCCTCCCAAGTATAGCTAGGTAGACGTGCCCCCAAGTATTAGGTAGGTTCCCGCCAGTATAGCTACCTAGCTGTGTTTCCATTAGCCCCCTCCCCAGTATAGCTAGCCACATGTACCTCAAGTATTAGGTAGTCCCACTCCCCAGCATAGACAGCAAGTGCCTCCAGTATTAGCAGTCTCTCTCCCCTGCATAGATAGCCAGATGTTCCCCCAGTATTAGCAGCTCTCCTCCCCAACATAGATAGGCAATGCTGCCACTATTAGCAGCCCCTTTCCCCAGTATAGATAGCCAGTGATTCCAGTATTAGCCAGCCCTTCCCCTCCCCCGCAACATATGCAGAGCAGAACGTACTTCACTCACCAGTCAGCGCTACCTGGATCCCTCTTCAGATGAGACTGTGCAATAATTAGGCTGAAGAGGAATCGCAGTGGGGCTGACTGGTAAATGAAGCACACTCTGCTCACAACACTGCATATAGCCGGGTAAGGGGAGGGCACTCAGGGGGGCTCGGGCTTGCCCTCAGGGCTGTGCACCCAGATGCCAGTGCATTTTTAGCCTCTGCCTCGGCCCAGCTCTGGGTCTACTGTTGGAGTGTTTTCTGAAGATGTCAGCAGTAGACCAACATACATGTAGCTTGGACCTATGATTTTCTATGGGCCCATTCACATAGTCCTTCGTCAATGGATAAGGGAATACCTGTTGTGATAACACAATAAATATTCACAACCTCCATGATAATTAGCAGATAATGGATGTGTTGCCATATTATATTATATGGCATGCTTCTGCTCCACAGGAAGTGAAAACACCTTCAACAGACCAGCACACATTGGGTACGCTACCCGCTTCAGCTATCATAGTGTCAACAAATCCTAAAGCAGAAAAGAGCATTGGATCATAACAGGTTAATTTGGGCAACTGCACCAATTTTGCTCTAATTCACTTTACATCAGTTTTGAGAAATCAACCAGAATGTCCTTTACTTTTTATTTATTTTTTAAGATTCTTTTTTTTATAAAATGTTTATGTGCAAAGGTAAAAATACTGTATGAAGAGACAGCAAAAAGAGCAACAGTAAACAAACAGAAGAGATCCTCCATCCTCCAGAAAACCAGCTGTAAGAAGGATTACATTTCACAAATGACATCAGGGATTAAAAAAAATGTCTAATTTAAATTAGCAAAATACTAGATCAAATAATAATGCAAACAAGCCTGATCTGCCCATGATTCCAAATGAGGGGACTTCCTCAGATGGCATAAGTATGGAGGCAGCACCAGGCAGAAACAGAAAGTGAAGAGAGTGCCTGGCCAACCTATACTGGGGGCAACTGTACCTAGTTACCAATACTGGGGGCACCTATACCTGGCTACCTACCTATACTGAGGGTATTTTGGGGGGAGCTCACCGCAGCTATAATGTGCAGTGCAAATTGTAGTGTGCTGTGCGATCTTTCGGGGGAAGTGGGGGCGCATCCTCACAAGTTTGCCTCAGGCAGCAAAAAGTCTGGAACCAGCCCTGAGTGCAAATTTATTCTTACTCCAGCCCTGATAAGATGTGGGTAGGTGGATTACCAAGAAGAGAAAACAGAGAGAAAGTATCAGAAAAATGAACCCTTAGAGAGAAAGATGGAAAAACAGGAATAAAGAGAAAGAGTAATAGTGGAAGTCACTCACAGCAGTCCCGGATACTCACCACCAAGTCCCAGAAATCCAGGTGGTGATTCACACTTTTAGCTCTTCATAAAAACCAGTAAGAAAGAGGAGGGTGGGTCGTAAGTCGATAGAGGGAGGAATATTGGGGTGTTTCTTTAAACTCTGGCCATCAAACCAGGTTTTCCTAAATTGTTCCTTCATTTCTGGCATAGAGAGAGTAAGGTCATCCAGTTTTTGGATCCAGCCCACCTCTCAGAACCACTTTTGAACAGTTGGAGGAGATGTAGACTTCCAACGTCTGGCTATTAAGGCTTTAGTCGAATTTATCAGATGTCTAGTAAGGGGCTTCTTGTACTTTTTAACCACCCTGGCGTTCTGATTAAATCGTCAGGGTGGTTGCGGGAGGGTTTTTTTTAAATAAAAAAAAAACTATTTCATGCAGCCAACTGAAAGTTGGCTGCATGAAAGCCCACTAGAGGGCGCTCCGGAGGCGATCTTCCGATCGCCTCCGGCGCCCAGAATAAACAAGGAAGGCCGCAATGAGCGGCCTTCCTTGTTTTGCTTATATCGTCGCCATAGCGACGAGCGGAGTGACGTCATCGACGTCAGCCGACGTCCTGACGTCAGCCGCCTCCGATCCAGCCCTTAGCGCTGGCCGGAACTTTTTGTTCCGGCTACGCTGGGCTCAGGCGGCTGGGGGGACCCTCTTTCGCCGCTGCTCGCGGCGAATCGCCGCAGAGCGGCGGCGATCAGGCAGCACACGCGGCTGGCAAAGTGCCGGCTGCGTGTGCTGCTTTTTATTTCATTAAAATCGGCCCAGCAGGGCCTGAGCGGCAGCCGCTGGCGGTGTTGGACGAGCTGAGCTCGTCCAGACCGCTCAGCTGGTTAAGGGACCATGTGTTATGATGCAGCAAGAATAAGGCAGGGGATTCAGAAGGAAGAATTGCTGTCAACATGTGTATATGAGACTTCACCTCAGTCATAGTGAGCAAGCTTACTATACGACCCGAAAATGGGCCCGATCCAATTCACTTTTTCTCCCAAGTTTTCTCCTTGGTGATATTTCACATCTTGTTGTCAATAAAATGCCATGCAAGCCGCCAGCAAGCGAGAAAATACTTTTGACAGTACTTTTTCACCTAATTGTTGGTACTTTTTCAATTGCAGAGTGCTAAAAAGTTATTTTAAATAGAAGATGAAAATTATCTCCTAGTAGAAACTTAGGCGAAAAGGTGGATAGGATCGAGTCCAATGTGTTAGAGAACCTTTCTCCATTTCACATCTCACATGGGTGATGTTCCCAGAAACATCCTATTCAGTCTGGAGGGGGCAAGATACCACCTCTTACACATTTTATAGCCCTCCTCTTGATGCTAGGATGATATAGAATACTTGTGAACTAAAACGTGGCGTGGCCAAGGAACCAGCGAGGAGGACGCGGAAAGTTTGAGACGACGGAGAACAAGGAATGCCGTGGCCCGTGACCAGGGGATCGCTATAAACTTGTGACATGCCTTTTTAACTTGTTTTAAATGTACGCGCAATACTTACTGTTTTTATGAATATTAAAATGAAGGTTTTACACATGAGAGGCAATTGTGCTTGTTGTTTGAGGTTTTAAGGCAGCTGGTGTGTAAGGAACAGAGGCCTGGGAGGCAGGCGGCGCCAGTAAGGAGTCCAGCACTTTAGTGATTGACAGATCCTTGTACCCCGCAACCTGATGGTGAGCAGGGTGACATAGGGGATAGAGGGGAGTGCGTGGATAGATGGTGGTGGTGTCCTGACCCCCATACCTGAACACTTATGAAGGGCTGTGCATGAATCACACAGGAGGTGTTGATATAATATAATAATAACAATCTGCACTATTGCGGCCTCTCTGTTTTTGTGTATCCCCTGTTCTTTGAGGTGTTGACTTACGCTGCATACCAGCTTGGAGAGTCCAGGACGGACAGCTATATGGACTGAGCGCTACTATACTGTGTGGACATAGAATACTTGTGAACTCAAGCTAAAATCATTTTCTACTCAGCAAAGTCAATACTGAAATCTTTTTCCCAATTTGCCTTAAAGGGAACCTGAAGTGAGAGGTTTATGGAGGCTGCCATATTTATATATTTATTTCCTTTTAAGCAATACCAGTTGCCTGGCAATCATGCTGATCATTCTGGCATCAGTAGTGTTAGTAGTGTCAGAATCACACACAACAAGCATACAGCTGATCTTGTCAGATTTTTATCAGAAACACGTGATCTGCAAATGCTTGTTCAGGGTCTATAGCTGAAAGTATTAGAGGCAGTGGATCAGCAGGGCTTCCAGGCAACTGTTCTTGTTTAAAATTAAATAAATATGTCAGCCTCCGTATCCCTCTCACTTCAGGTTCCCTTTAATGGCTGAGGAAGGGGTCTTACCTTCATTAAGCAAGGAGCAGGTTAAAGACAGGGTGCCCCTTATTAGACCATCGCCAATGCACATCTGTTCAAATGAAGTGAATTATCTGCTCAGAGCACCTCTAGTGCCCGGTTACACAAGGAAATGTGTGAACTGCACTTACCTTTTATTTTTAAATGAATTATCCTTATAAAATGTAATATGCAATTTATGTGTGCAGGGCTAAATATTTTTGCAGCGTGATATTGTGCAGTGCACTGAATTCACTGTACAGCCAAAAAGACTATATGCACAGCAAGCATCACTTTTGTCTTTCTGTGGCTGAGACCTAGGAAGTCTTGGTTCTTTTTCTTTCATCAGTGTAAACTTTATTAATCAGATGTGCTATCTCATTGAATTCACTAACTCTTCCTTTGGCAGGTCTGCGCCCAGGTCCTGAGACTCACAGCTGGAGTCTGCTTCACTGGATGAGCAGTTTTAGATTAGAAATCATTTTTTCTATAATGAGCACAACAAATTGATTTCTCCTTGTGCCCCCTATAGTGTATGCATCCTGTCTCATCAGCAGCGTGCCCTGTCCCCCGCCAGCTCATTTAGCACTCACTGATGTGGCTGCTATATCACTTAATTATAGAACATTTTTAGACAATGCATAAATAAGTGTAACGGAGTATTTAAAAGTTCTCTGCATACTCTGGAATATAAAATACAAAAGAAAGTACAAAAAAAAAAATCACTGGAAAGCAAAGTAATACAAAGTCAAATTACTCCTTGCCCTAGTAATTTGAATCTTCACAGCCATATAAATATTCACCACCATCCTCTGTCTCACCCAGCACTGCCCCAGTAGGTGTTATTTTGTTTGTTGGTTTGTGTATTAAAGGTCAAGTAAATTATTTAGGTACCCTTTTACGTTTCTGAACAAGAATACACAAATGTGTTAATACGCTCTGTAGCCATCCTTGCTACAGTTTAGTCAACATAATTTAGGTGGACAGTAAAATTAAATGCAAGCAAGACTATTGATGTAATTATTATTTTGGAATGTATTAGATGCTAAAGGAGTGTAGTCATGATTATGCCATCATCGGGCAGAGCAGCACAAACCACAATATCTAGAGTCCCTCCTTGTTTCTTAGACGTACCCCTGCATTGCCAGAATTTATGCAATAGTATAAAGGTCCCTTATTAATTCTGCAATCTCCTGTTCAATTGGCCATATTGAGCATAATTGATGGTTCCGATCGATGGCAAACAATCGATTTACTGATTTTGGATTGATTGTGCTCTATTTTTAGTTTGTGGACCTGAACGATCGTTTCTGATCAATCAGATCGGCCAATCAGTCATTCAGGCGATTGTACAATTAATGTAGTAATAGTAAAGATATAGAAACTCCCTTTAAAGATGCCAGTTGCTCTGCAGTCATACTTATCTTTAGGCTTTAGCAGCTTCTGCATCACAAACCTTTAACAAGCTTACAGCCAGCAGAATCAGACCACATTTCCTCAATAGTCATTCTGGAACTTTTATAAAAAAATATTAAAGATAACATTTTTAATTATGAAAGCTGCCATTACTGAAATTCGAACACGTGACATAGTTCTGACTGTAATGATGATCTGGCTTCAGTCATTTTACAATTACACACTGACAAACTGCAGCTACCTGAGGCAGCTATGCATTTAGAATTCCCTAAAACTGAAGTCAGCAAGGGCAGATTACAAAATCTCATGGTCTGGTTTAAAGACTATCTATGGTTTCAGGGCCGGGCCGAGGCATAGGCTGGAGAGGCACGTGACATAGTTCTGACTGTAATGATGATCTGGCTTCAGTCATTTTACAATTACACACTGACAAACTGCAGCTACCTGAGGCAGCTATGCATTTAGAATTCCCTAAAACTGAAGTCAGCAATGGCAGATTACAAAATCTCATGGTCTGGTTTAAAGACTATCTATGGTTTCAGGGCCGGGCCGAGGCATAGGCTGGAGAGGCTCCAGCCTCAGGGCGCGGTGTATGAGGGGGCGCACAATTCATTCAGCTGTCATTCCTAATTGTGTATGAAGCAGAAAGAAATACGAAAAGGGAATACATAGCAGTGACTGTAAGCCAGATAACTAGATATTAAGGTGTTGGGGAGGTTGTGGGCCCTGTGGCCCTCTTAGTCTAATAGCAATCAGTGTGTGACGGCTGGGGTGGGAAGGGTGGAGGGGTGCACTTTGGTGTCTCAGCCTAGGGTGCTGGAGGACCTTGTCCCTGCTCTGTATGGTTTAATTTATTTTTTATTCACATTCTTCCCTCCTAGATGACATTAAGGTGGGCTGTAATTACTCCAACCTCCTACACACACACACACACACACACACACACACACACACACACACACACACACACACACACACACACACACACACACAGAACCTCCAAAATGATCATGATGTTTGGGTGGCTGGCCATCATACCATTGCAGCATTGGGTTCCTGCTGTGACTCAGAGAAGGGGGATGGTCCTCATTTCGCTCACCCCTTCCTCCACCGGTGATTGGATAGGAAACATGGTTGTTAAAGTGCACGTTCCTCCTGAGATGAAACTCGGTGGGGTTTGGGAGGAGATGTCATCAAGACAGTACCATTTGGAGCTGAAATGGCTACAATAGTTAAAGAGAACCCGAGGTGGGTTTGGAGAATGTTATCTGCATACAGAGGCTGGATCTGCCTATACAGCCCAGCCTCTGTTGCTATCCCAAACCCCACTAAGGTCCCCCTGCACTCTGCAATCCCTCATAAATCACAGCCGTGCTGTGAGGCTGTGTTTACATCTGTAGTGTCAGTCTCAGCTGCTCCCCCACCTCCTGCATAGCTCCGGTCCCTGCCCCGTCCCTTCCCTCCAATCAGCAGGGAGGGAAGGGATGCAGGCGGGGACTGGAGTTCTGCAGGAGGCGGGGAGAGCAGCAGACTGACACTATAGAGATAAACACAGCCAGCTCTGACAAGCTGTTTGTCAGCAGCATGGCTGTGATTTATGAGGGATTGCAGAGTTCAGGGGGACCTTAGGGGGGTTTGGGATAGCAACAGAGGCTGGACTGTATAGGCAGATCCAGCCTCTGTATGCAGATAATATTCTTCAAACCCACCTCGGGTTCTCTTTAAGTAAAAATTACTGGAAATGAGCATACCATCCAGAAAAGAAGGGTTTGTTTGTTTTTTAATTATTATTTTTCTTAAGGAAAGGGATGCCCTTCCTGTCCCTCTGTCTTCAGAATTCCTTTGGCGTGTACCTTCATATTAGTTGCATATACAGCTGCTGAGCTTCCAAAATCCCAGTTCATGTCCTTCTTCATTGGTGTCCTAATGGTTATCAGTCATGTTATGTACCTGTCACATTATCAGTGTGACAGAGAAGTAGGGTGTGCTTACCAGTACACTACATGCTACTGATGGCTGCAGTGAGAGGAACTAGCAGGGCTGTGATAATAGAAATACGAAAGTAGAAAAACAATTCCAACCCACTGGCCACAGTTTGTGTATTTCTGGTTTAAAGTATGAACCAATCACTTTGCAGTATATCTAGTTTATAAATTAAATTTAAAAAAAAAATCTGTTAGAAAATATGGCAGATCGAATTGTGTTCACAGATTAGCCTAAGTTAAACTTTAAGATACACTGTAAACTAGAATAAAAGTTTTCAGATAAATCGGTAGATTGAACACACTTAAAGAGACACTGAAGCGAAAAAAAATATATGATATAATGAATTGGTTGTGTACTATGAATAATTACTAGAAGATTAGCAGCAAAGAAAATATTTTCATACTTTTATTTTCAGGTATATAGTGTTTTTTCTAACATTGCATCACTCTATAATATGTGCAGATTACACAACACTCAGCATTCAAAATGAGTCTTTCAGAGCAGTCTGTGAAGTAATGAACTCTCCTCTAGCAGAGGAAAAGTAAACAGTTCAATTACAGTTGAGATAATAAAAGTCAGATAACAGCCCTCTCCACGACTAAGTTAGTCGGAGAGCTTAATAGCTTTTTTGCATAGAGATAACAACTGGAGTTTCTCAACTCTTCCTGTACTGGAAACAATTAGACTGATGTATCTGATCTTAATGGTTTTTTTCTTAGCTGTACTACACATACAAATCATAATATCATCATTTTTTTTTTTCGCTTCAGTGTCTCTTTAAGCAGAATACTCACATGCAGGAAGATGGATCCCAGCGATGTCCTTTGATTCCCCGGTCCATCTTCCTGCTTGGGGGAACACACAATGTCATGCTATGGAACATGACGGGCATGAATGGCAAGTCAATTGATCGTGGTACTTTATGCAGAGTCGTTGGGATCTTGAAGATCCGACACGTCATGATGGTCATAATCACCTGCGTTTGTAAACGACCCCATGTCGTGCCATTGCAGAAACGATCGCTTGTCGCTCGAAAAAATCGCCAGTTGTCTAAAAAATCATGTAGCCTTTACACTTTCGGATAACCCTGTTCAAGAGATACAGCTATTTTCTGTTTATAGTAGTTTTGTTTTGTTCTCACAGGATGAAACTTTTATTAACTTTCTGCAAACCATAAACTAATAAGAACTTCTGTGTGACTAACATAATATAATATCTCCCATACAGCTGGAACATTTATAAATGCACGGCTATACATAATGACTGCTGCATATCATTATTCAATAGTGGCTGCAATGCTGGTGTAGAAACACCCAAAATTGCTGCACACTTAAGGTGGGTACACACATCAGATAAAAGTCTTTGGAAAATGAAAGATCACAGACCAATTTTATCCCCTTTCATGTAGTATGAGAGCCATACCTACACAGTCTATTCTATTGAGCTGAACTCCCCATCAGATAAAAATCTTTGCAAGATGCTGTACACAAAGATGCTGTACACATGCAACAGATCATTATCTGCAAAAGATCAGTTCCTGCAAAAGATCCATTCCTGCAAAATGCATTGATAGTCTACGATATCTGCAGATCTCATACACACCTTGTTTAACAGACATTCATCTGCAGATCAGACAATTATCTTTAGATCCAAAGATCCATCCTGGTGGATCTGATCCGCAGATGAACGTTCGTTAAACAAGGTGTGTATGAGGATCTGCAGATATCATAGACAATGAATGCATTTTGCAGGAATGGATCTTTTGCAGGAACAGATCTTTTGCAGATACTGATCTGTTGCATGTGTACAGCATCTTTGTGTGCAGCATCTTGCAAAGATTTGTATCTGATGGGGAGTTCAACTCAATAGAATAAACTGTGTAGGTATGGCTCTCATACTCCATGGAAGGGGGTAAAATTGGTCTGTGATCTATCATTTTCCAAAGACTTTTATCTGATGTGTGTACCCACCTTTATTCATCCTGCAGTGTAAGGCGATGGTGTAGAAACACCCTATGTCCCTATTCTGCAGGGAATATTTGCATATATACTGTATGTATGGATAGACAAGTGTATCGTGCATGCAATATGTTAGTAGATTTGTAGCAGGGATTTTAACCTTTTAATAAATTGGATTACGCTATGTTAAAGGGGAACTTCAGCCTAAAAAAACATACTGTCATCAAGTTACATTAGTTATGTTAATTAGAATAGATAGGTAATATAATCTCTTACCCACCCTGTTTTAAAAGAACAGGCAAATGTTTGTGATTCATGGGGGCTGCCATCTTTGTCATGGGGGCAGCCATCTTTTTGGTTGAAAGGAGGTGACAAGGAGCAGGAGACACAGTTCCAACAGTCCGGGGGCCTGAATACCTCTCCCAGCTGCACACGCTAGGCTTCAAATGTCAAATTCAAAATGTAAAAAAAAAATTGCACCAAAACAACAGAAAGAGAACAACAACATCAGAAATCCCATCATGCTTTGCACAGCATCAGGGGAAAAAAGCCCGGGCAGTTTTCTTCTGTGCAGCCAAAAATGAGGCTTGTATAGGAGAAACAAAGTTCTGATGCTGTGAAACTGTTAAAGAAACACCAAGCCTTTTCAGTGCTGCTGAGTTGATTTTTAGTCCGGAGGTTCACTTTAAGCTTTTATATCAGTCTCAGGAGTGTTCTTGGAGGCAATGGCTGCTATTGAAAGCTACTGATAAAGCATACTGCAGGTAAGCAGGCAATCCGAAGGGGTGACTGACGCTTTCCCTGTCTCTGGTTGGGCACATTATTTTCCTTGGAGACATGTGGTGTTGCACTAAGGGTGTGTTTGTGCACATACATTACACCCTATGTTTGTGCATATCTCTCTGCTTCCTTTTTATGTTTCCACTGGATATGCATGAGGAGTAGAGATGGCCAGAACCTCCGATTTTCGGTTTGCGAACGCGAACTTCCGCATAAGTTCGGTTTGCGCGAACTTCCGCGAACCGCAATAGACTTCAATGGGGAGGCGTTCTTTGAAAACTAGAAACACTTATGCTGGCCACAAAAGTGATGGAAAAGATGTTTCAAGGGGTCTAACATCTGAGTTTTTGCATGGATGAGTGGGATAGACACCAAAAGTCCCGGGGGAAAAATCTGGATTTGACGCAAAGCAGCGTTTTAAGGGCAGAAATCACATTGAATGCTAAATTGCAGGCCTAAAGTGATTTAAAACATCTTGCATGTGTATACATCAATCAGGAAGTGTAATTAGAGTACTGCTTCACACTGACATACCAAACTCACTGTGTAACGCACCGCAAACAGCTGTTTGTGTAGTGGCGGCCATGCTGGACTGGTGCGCACCATGGCGAGAGTGCAGGCCGTGGCGGTTTTCAAGCCCATATGGTCGCCGGGCTGTGGTAGCTCAATGATAGAACAACAGTGACTGGCCAGCTGATCAAATTTGGTCTGTCCACAATGAAGCAACAATCTTATTATCTTGGGTGTACTAACCCCCCCCTGCCCCCCCCCCCCCCCCCGAGACACTCATATAGCCGGCGGTCATTGCTTCATTGTGATACACAAGCCCCTTCACCGCAACACGGTAATGATCACGAAGCGGAATTGGCACATGTACATGCCTTTTGTTTTGTTGTTGCAGCTGCAGTGCAGCCAGAAAAATTAGGCAGGCATGTACACGCACCAGAAAAGTTAGTATAGCGGCCACTGCTAGCACTGCGTGCACTCATGTAGGTAGGTGGGTGCACTGAAGTGAAGGACAGGTAGGTATATGCATGATGGGTATTACAATGTGCACCTGTCACACACAGACAGATACCGGACAGGCACAGTGACACTGCGTGCGCTCACGTAGGTGGGTGGGTGCACTGTGAACAACAGGTTGGTATATGCAGTGATGGGTATTATAATGTGCACCTGTCACACACAGACAGGTACCGGACAGGCACAGTGACACTGTGCGCTCACGTAGGTAGGTGGGTGCACTGAAGTGAACAACAGGTAGGTATATGCAGTGATGGATATTACAATGCGCACCTGTCACACACACAGGTAGTCACTGAATGTGCTGGGCCTGGTAGCAGCACACACAGTAGGAATTACCAAGGCTGTCTATGCAACACAAGTGTCTGTGGGACACACACACACACACACACACACACACACACACAAAAGATCACAAGAACAAGATTAGCTCTAAAAAGAGCTGTTGAGGGGTGCTTTTTAGCAATAAGAATCAGCAAGGAGCAAGCACATCCACTCCAGTGTCTGGAGTGGATGTGCTTCCACCATAGGCTTCTATGGGAAACGCATCCCCTTTTCTAAAAAAAATTGTGCAGGTCGGGACTTTGCATTTTGGCCCACATTGTATGCAACGAATCAGTTGCAAAAGGACAAGAGTAAATGGATCCTATTAATAACATGGGATCCATTGACATGTCCATTTTTACATCCATAAAAGGGACAAAATCCTTCAGTTTTTTGTCTCCAGTGTCAACTGAGCCTTACAGCATCTGAACAAAGAAAAAACAGGTGATGAAAGAAAAATAAGTAGTAAAATACCATTACTTTTATAAATACTGGGATACTACCACTGTAATATATATAAGAAAATATGCAGCAGAAAGGTTCTAGCTAACTACAGGTCATGGGGAGCAGAGAACAACTTGCTTGAAATGTTCTCTAAAGGATGTCAGACGTGACAAGGTAATGCCATAATGATGGCACGCCAGCGCATATTAAAGTGGTTCCTGGGGACTGATGCAGATATTTCAGGTCTAAGCAGTAGAGAAATGCCCCCTCTGATCTAAATCATGGTTACATTTAGCAGCAGAAAATACATTAATGCTTTTCGATATAGTGCAGGTTTATTTTCTTATATCAATATACAGCAAGTTGAGAAAAAAAGAAGCATAAATTGCATGCTTTCACAGAACAGAAAAAAAGGACTGGCTTGTAAGTTACAAAAAAGAAAATTGAGACAAAATTACAGTTGTCAACAACAGAAGCTATGGGGCACCGACATGGGTCAATTTGTAAGGGAAAACAAAATGTACTGTACATTTTACCACTTGGGTTACCACTGTGCTGTAATAGGCTTTCAGTGTGCATTAGCAAGACAAAGCCAAGAGCTAAAATCAGATTTACGCATACAAAATAGCAAAAATGTATTTAAGCAGTCTAGCGTACTCTTTAGCCTTTATAGATGCCAATATTGAGAAAAGCAAAATGACTTTGTACAGTAGGAATACAAATAAAAGCACATAGGTTGTTTATAAATATTTTTCATTGCACATTTATCAAATATGGATAATCATTTTCTGTGCTTTTCATTGAGTCTATATATTTTTATTCAACTTTCAACCCCGGGTCATTTTTTTATTTATGTTTGGCAAGATATTAGAACCTCTTTTGGGTCAGCTTTGCTATCCTTTGTCACCATGACCTCAGTTTCTGTCCAGACAGGCAGCAATCAAATCTCATTCTTCTTGACTCGTCTTCAGCTTTTGAAAGGGTAGATCAGGGGTAGGGAACCTATGGCTTGGGAGCCAGATGTGGCTCTTTTGATGGCTACATCTGGCTCACATACAAATCAGTAGGGGTTGATTCACTAAGCTACACTGCTCAAGCAGCGCCGCTTAGTGTGGCAGCACAAGTAAAATTTTAAAAGTAGGCACGCTACTGCTGTAGCATGCACTACTAACTTACTTGCGCTTCCCCCAAAACGAACAGCTGCTTCAATTGTCCTACTCTGGACCCTGTCAGGTCCTGTGACTTTGTAGGATGAGATTCCCGCACTTTGATTGGCTCACCAAGCTGCCTGTCACATGACAGGCAGCCTATTGGGCCAAAGTGTGGGGCTCTCGTCCTACAAAGTGAATCAACCGCCAAGCCAGCTAGCTAATTGTACAAGCTGTTAGTCGGCATTTCTCCTGTCTGTCTCTTGGGGAAATTGCTGATGTTGCTGAAACCCAAGAGAAGCTGGAGACTTGTCTGGCACTTCCGCTGCCCAGAGGATCAACTGTGTACTCATCACCATGGCAACAGGGATGTGAGCCCTCTGCTGCACATGTGCACTGTCCCAGTTTGAAACATATTGTATGGCTTTCTTCTTATCATAGTGGAAGGACTTTCAGTGTTCCCCATTTTGAAATCTTTCTCACTCCTTATCCTCACTCTGCTAGAATACCACAGCATGCAGTCTTTGGACCTCTTTTCTCCACCTACACCTATGGTCCTGACCAATATACTGGTAGGGGTGAGCTTCTTTGAAACTTACATTTTCACAAGTAGAAATGTTTGTGAAAATATAATAGATTTTTTAAAGATACACACTTTTGTAAAGCCAGGAACAGAACATTTCTGTTGACTTCACTTATTTGGGTGAAAATATGTTTTTGTGTACCATGGGCATGTTCACTACTTATTAGCACTTTCAGCTTCTAATATCGTCTATGCAGACAAAGCCAAAATCTGTCTCTCAGTCTCTGGTCCTGCTCATATTCAGCTTTAACTTCTCATGTTCCTGGCTGTCTAAATACTACCCCCTTTCATGTACTTTCCCTTTCTTAAACTTAGTATGGACAAAAACAGGAAATGTCATTTTTCTGCTCTCCAAAGCCCCATACACACGCTAGATGAAACGGTATATTTTCACATTTTTAGAGATCTGCATGTGGGATTAAACTAGCCTTAACAATTCTATCAATGATGGTAGCATCCCAAAGGTCTATAGATTAGGATATCTGTTGTTTATTGTAAATGTTTTGAAATAGAATGGCATGGAGTGACTGCTCAATTAAATTACTGAAGCTTATTATTTCCTATGAGGAATCTAAAGTAGCAGATTTCTAATTGCAGATTGCTTCTATTTTGGCATCTTCATCCATATTTGTAGCCTCATAATCATTTCTTTAAAAAAACAAAACAGAAAGAATGTTGCTAAACTGGAAGATACAGTTATGGAAAGTGAACTATAAAATTACCAAGGGCTCTGGATGTTTGCAAGAATTATAATGTGAGTGAGTGGAGGCATTATTCTAATAGATTTTTAAAAAAATATTATCCTAATAGATTAAAAAAAAACACGTAGCTTTATTTTTCAAATTTGTTCCATGAGCCCCAAGCAATAGTCCTTCAGTTCTCCAATAGGCCAGACACAGTTTAATATTTGAGACCCAACTGAGGACACAAAATCAACCAGAAGGGCAGGTGGGAAACACAGGTGACAATGGAGGGAGACAGTGTCCACTATGTCTACAATTGTGCATAAAGATCAGGGGCAAACGCAGGATTTTTAAGGGGGGGATTCCTGAAAGGTCCAGAAGCACTTATGTCCCCGAGTGCTTTCGAATACAGGTGGCTCCATACTACCCATGCACAAAAGTGCGCTGGCGTATTACGGAGCTGCCTATCTTTGGAAGTACTCAAGAACACAAGTGTTTCTGAGGGCTTCTGGAAGCAGCAAATTTGAACAGGGGACAGCGCTGGAACAACTACCCGAGAGAGGAACGAGAGATAGACTTAGTTTGGACAATTCAGTGGAATATGTCACATGTCACATAGAGCAAGCGATACCCATATGATGCAGGGATATATGCATCTGCGGAAGATGACGGCGCTATATAAATACTAAATAATAATAATTTGCTTCACCAGGATTGCACTTTTATTTAGCTTTCCTGTATGACAAGAAGACACAGCCAGCCAGCACTAGGGGAAGAGGGAAACAAAGGTGAATGAGGGAGGGCTGGTGCACACCAAGAGGGCTTCTGAGCGTTTTTCAAATCAACATTGATTTGAAAAGCGCTTGGCTAATGTTACCCTATGTGGGTGTTCCCACAGCAGCGTTGTGATTTTTTCAAAATCGCAGGTATACCGCATGTAGCATTTTTTTGAGTGATTCATTCAGAAATCGCTCTGAAAATCACACTCACTAATTGCTAGCGATTGCTATTGTGATTTTGGTGTGCATTAGCCCAGAGAGAAGAGGAGTGGAGAGAAATTGAGCATAGCCTAAGATGGCGCATTATCTGTATTGCAGTCTCACATCACACAGAGGCTACTTGCCTGTAATAGGACTCCTGTCCCTGCCAGTCTCTCACACAAGTCAGAAAGCAGCCCTCCTGGAGTCTAGGGACTGTCAAAAAATGTTCACCTTGTTTAACAAGATGCAGTCATTATGACATAGGGGAGAGACAGATTTTTGCCCACGGACCCTCCAGGCAAGCTCTGCATCATGCTGTGTATATATACCAGCTTGCCTGCCCTTTAATTGCAGTTTTATCAGCTAGCCTAGTATTTTGCATTGCCTTACAACAACAAACCTGAATACACCAGACACCAGACCTAAATCACTGAATGAAAGGGGACCTGGGGGGAGATTGCCCCCCAGGTGGAGTGGAGAGACTGAGATAGAGCAGATAGCATATCTATATTGCAGTCCCACATCACACAGAGGCTACTTGCATGTACTGTGTCTCCTGTCCCTGCCAGCCAAATCCAAAAAAGCTTTATTGGCAGGACCAAATACATTTAGCATTGCCAAAGCAAAAACAAAACATTAACAACAAGGTGGTGGTGGTGGTGGTGGTGGTGGGGGGGGGGGGGGTTGTGGGAATAGGGGAAGGATATAGGTATACTGTCCATAGGGGTGTGGAGAATGTAAGGGATGGTCAGCCTCTCACACAAGCTGCAGGCAGCCAACCTGGAGTTTAGGGACTGTCAAAAACTTTTCAACCTGTGACATACCTTATGTAGCTGTCTACATGCAGTCTTTACAATAGGGAAAGAGCTGAGTTTTTTTCCCACAGACCCTGCAGGCAAGCCTCTGTACATTTACCAGCTTGTCTGCTTCAGCGATTTCAGGGATTTTTTTTTTAAAGGTACAGGAGTCTCAGGGGGGTGTTCCATACATCCAGAACCCCCGTCTGGATACGCCAGTGAAGATCTTTTAGATGATTAAACCCATGACTTAAACACAGTGAAAGAATATAGAAACACTGGAAAACTGAAACACCTAACACGGTGCTTTTATATTTTGGGATTCATGTTCACGGTTGCAACTAAAGCAGCATCAGATTGAATCAGAAAAAATATCTCTAGGCTCTGAAGCTGTTTCAAGACCACATGGAACGCATCTTGCAATCCTGCAATGCCTCTGTGGCCACACAAAAGTAAAATGTGGGGAAATGTACACTTTACTCCCTGCTGTCAACAACTAAATACAGGAGTTATTTGCCCTTATTTATTTTAGTGAGTCAGTGGAAGTTTTCAGCAGGAGAACAGCTAAATATTTTCGGTTCCAGGACCTGGTTTTTCCCATTGTTCATCAACACCCTTAAATCTATAAGCCAGGAAACAGGAGATACCGCAGCCCCATCATAGAAGGCATCAACTGTCTGTTTAAGAGACTGAGATTATGGCAAAATGTTGTGCGCCAATACCAGCAAGCTTTCATTACAGATTCAGAGTACTGTATATACTGTTCAAGATAAGTAGTTTTGCATGGAAGGAACACTTAACCTAGGTTAGGACTCTTTCACAATGATCTCTTGCATTTACATTAAAGCATTTAATCTCCCTTGTGCGCTGGTGCATGAAGAAGTGGAGATCGGCACCATCTAATATATTCAGCTCAATTACTTTATTATAAAGACATCTTGACAATAAAACGACGTTTCGGAGGTGGACCTCCTTTATCAAGTTCCTGTCAGTGTCTGATAAACATTGAATCACACTTTCTCTTTATATACACCACCATGGAAAATGAGCCAATCACGCCAGTGGGGTCGCCTACGCAAACATTTTCATGAATGCATATGAGGAAACTTTTGTCTATACTAATCATATTTTTACTAAATTTGCATTTTGTTGGATGCGCTATATAGATGATGTGTTTTGCGTGTGGACGGGGCCGCGTTCGGACCTGGATGAGCTGGTCAGACAGCTACAGTCGCAGTGTCCAGCGATCAGACTTACTATCAATTGTGATCAAGGGGAGGTTAGCTTTTTAGACACGATGGTGAAACTTTCTAATGGTAGACTATATACGGATCTTTATATTAAACCCACTGATACTAATTCTACTTTATTATATGACAGTTTTCATCCCCCCAATACCATATTTATAATGTGAACAAGGCCTGATAGTGGGTGAAACTTGCACCAGCGCACAAGAAACTTTGTAGTAGACAGCACTCCCCAATAACGTCGTTTTATTGTCAAGATGTCTTTATAATAAAGTAATTGAGCTGAATATATTAGATGGTGCCGATCTCCACTTCTTCATGTCAAGTTGATCCTGAGTGCTGCAGGACCTTAGATCGGGCACATCGATTGATACTATTGGGGAGTGCTGTCTACTACAAAGTTTCTTGTGCGCTGGTGCAAGTTTCACCCACTATCAGGCCTTGTTCACATTATAAATCACCAGCGCAATCGCATTTTGTTAACACTTTTCCAAGTGCTTTCAGAGCACTTTTCTAAGCGCTTTTGTGTAATGATGTTTTATTCACTTCCAGAAGTGAACTCTTTGACCTGGAAATGCATAAATACAATGTATTTATTCATTAAAGCACTCAGCAAATCGCTTTTCAAAGTGCTTTTTTAAGCGCTTAGCGATCTTTCTATACTTTCTATTGAATTGCAAACTCTCTGGAAATGGTGCAGGAGCCGCGTTTGCGATTGGATAGAATTCTCATCGCTTATGTGAGCTCACTCACATAAGTTAACATTGCATAAGCGCTTTTAATGCAATTTTTAAAATCGCCAGCGCTTAAAAAATAGTGAAACCGCTTATAATATGAAAGAGCCCTTAGTGACATTGAACTTAGTATTTTCAAAAACAATGTCGGCTGAAAGAATGGCAATGCACAAGTTTGAAAGCGAATAGGTTTATCCTATGGAAAACAACATGCAATGCATTTCCAAACTCACATTTTCTTTTAAAACCACACACAAATGCACACCTTATTACTAATAACCCTTACATCAGCCTTGCAGGTTTATGTCTGTCCACAAAGTCAGAAGAAGGGAGCATGGGGCTTCACTTCCTGATCAATGCTACCCCATATGACTCTTTTGTAAGAAATTGTACTAGCACCAATGGTTCGGTCGATGTGCTGTAATCGCCTTTGGAGTCACAAGTAAATGTCCATATACTCCGTCAGATTAGCACCATCTAAAAAACGGTTTTATTGAACAATCTTCAATTAAAATGTTACATCACTTTAAAAACCACATGTGGGTATGCCTCAGATGACGCACAGGCGTTTCGGGCCACTTCCAGTCCTTTCTCAAATCATGGCAGGCCCACACTAACAAAAAGATTGCTCACAACCCATTTATAAGGCCCCCAAGAGGACCACATAGAGAACTGCTCATTAGCATGTATACATATTCATCAGTAACAAAAGCACCAATCCCATGGAAGACCTCAGAAACATGGTTATATACACTAGAATTGAGTAGTCAAGATCTCACAGTATAGTATATACATGTACCAGTACCATAGGACACTCACCCAACGCTCCTTTTTGTGTAAAACACCAAGGAAAGCATATAAATACGGATCACCGTGTCCCTATACGGAATCTCAATGCAGGCACTGATGACCAATCAAAAGAGAGCCTGCAACGTCCGCTTGTGAAGTCCCCAGGTCGGTGTCCAATCCCCAGCCGCCCAACAGACTCACAACAACCCACTGTGTGGAAAGACGAGGGAGGAGGAGTCACCAATGCGGGAACCAATCATCTCCCTGCCGACAGCGTCCGCCCGTGCAGCAGGTATAAGGGTGGAGCGTATATACGCAATGTCACAACCCACCTGCTCCAAAAGGACCAATGGCGTGCGCATAAGTCAATGCGGCCGCCAATCCTATTAACGCCGACAACGTCCGCTTGAGGACACCGTGCAGGGCGTGTTAAACACCACGTGGTCACTCCCCAGTCAATCACAGATACGCCGGCAAAAGAACGCATCTGAGGCGTCAAAGACAGCGGTACGGTGCGGTCCCCAGGCGACGTAAACGCCCCGTGACCGCCCACCAGCCGCTCAGTATAATACAGATCAAAAATGACGCCCCTATGTATGGAAATTAACCACGTGGGTGTATCAAGTCTGCGCCACCAGGGATTGTCACCCCTGTGGTTGTGATGCAGAAATGGGGAGCAAGAGCCAAGAACGCCAGAGCTGGACAACATGTCCAAATTTAAACAATATACACTATATCTAAACAGGAATTTAATACAATAGCTCAACACTCCAGGCTCCAGCTGCCCACACTGCACCAACCATTATCTGCAAGAAAAAGACCACATCTTCAGTGAAACCATAACTCATCAACTCAAATGGATATTACAAATTTAAATAAGTATAGCCAAGTCGTAGTCCCTATTAAGACCCTTGGGTGCAAGTTTGTTAATCCAGTAATTCTCCCTCATAGCTAAAAGTTTATGTCTGTCCCCCCCCCCCCCTTCGTGGAATTGGTATCCCCTCAATCACCTGAACTCTAAGCTGTGACAGAGAGTGTTGTTTAGAACAAAAGTGGTCAGAGACCGAGAGTTCCCGATTTTTATTCCTAATGTTGGACTTGTGTGAGGCCAACCGATCTCTAAGGGGCTGGGTCGTTTTACCCACATATCCCAGCCCGCAGGGACATTTCAACAGATACACCACAAATCTGGAATCACAGCTAAAGCTACCTCTAATGGTGTATTTTGTCCCCCGGCTGGGGTGGGTAAAGGTGTCCCCCTTCACTACATAGCTGCACAAGTGACAACCTAAACAAGGGAACAATCCATTTCTTTTAATAACCTCAACTTTGGCAGGACCCAAATCATGTTTAACAATTTTATTCCTTAATGAGGGCACTTTTTTATAAGATAATAATGGCAAATCATGAAATTCTTTGACCGTGGGCAGTCCTTGTTTTAACATAGACCAATGTTTATTTATGATTTGTCCGACCTTTTCAGAAAGAACATTGTAGGTGGTAACACAGGGTATCCTCTCTGACACCCCTAACTTAATGCACCCTCTATTCCTTCCAAAAGATGGTTTAGGTTTAAATTTGAAATCAGTTTGTAAACAGTTGGGGGGATAGCCCCTCGCCAGGAACTTATATGTCATCTCCTCCAGGCGTAAAGATCTAACATCTGGATCCCCTACAATCCTCTCTATCCTTTTGAATTGACCTTTAGGTATATTGTATTTAATATGTGGTGGATGGAAGCTGGTGAAGTGGAGAACGGAATTTCTATCCGTCTCCTTCGCATATAAATCTGTCACCAACCTATCTCCCCTCTTAACTACCCAAGTGTCTAGAAAACTGACTCTCTGCTGGTCAGCATGGACAGTGAGTTGAATTGCAGGACAATTCTCATGCAGTACAGTCACAAAGGCATCTAGGCTCGAACGTGGCCCCTCCCAAATCAAAAAAATGTCATCAATATACCGTTTCCATGTCAGGGCATGTTTAGTAAACAAAGGGTTAGAGTAGACAAACGCCTCCTCGTATAAGCCCATAAACAAATTAGCATAGGAAGGGGCCACGTTCGAGCCCATCGCAGTGCCCCTCCGCTGCATGTAAAATGAGGATTCAAAAAGAAAATAATTATTTTTCAAAACCAGTTCTAGCAATTGCAGTACAAAACCCTTCTGTTTGGAATCAAAGTCTGAACAAAGCATCAGAAAAAATTCAACCGCCTCCACCCCATCCTTATGGGGTATTGCGGTATACAGACTACTCACGTCCATGGTGACCAGCAGAGAATCAGTCCCCAGATTGTCGATCCTAGAGATGGTGGTCAGGAAGTCCTGTGTGTCCTTAAGATATGATTCCAGTATGATCACCATCGGTCTCAATACTCTATCAAGAAAAATCGATATGTTAGAAAATATAGAATCGGTGCCCGAAACAATCGGGCGTCCGGGGGGATTATGGACATCCTTGTGGATTTTTGGAAGGGTATAGAGGATGGGGATCTGAGGGAAGTCCCTATACAGATACTTTTTAAGGTCCCTGTCTATAATGCCCTGCCCTTCAGCATCATCTAAAATTCTACCTATATTGGATTTGATATTAGCAGTGGGGTCATAGGTGATTTTCTCATAGACCTGTTCATCACTCAATTGTCTAAGTATTTCTTTCCTATACAATACTGTATCCATAACGACCACCGCACCGCCCTTATCAGCTGCTCTTATAGTAATCAATTTATTAGATGATAAAGACATGATAGCTCTACGCTCCTGCAAAGAAAGGTTATTAGTGATGTTCTTAATCTTCTTACACTCAAAATCTGATCTCAAAGATTTCACATCATCATTGACTCTATCTATATATGAGTTAATCACTCCATGTGATGATGGGGTGAAAGAACTCATATTTCTCAGTCCCCACTCCTTGAGTCTCAAACAGTCCCTATTACCCCCCTGATTGTATTGGGGATTACCAAAAAAACTACTGCTGAAAAAGTGTTTCAGTTTGAGAGTTCTGAAAAATTTCGTGAGTTCCAAATCTAACGTGAAAAAGTCTGGAAAATTAGTAGGGCAGAAAGAGAGTCCTCGATTGAGTATTTGATGTTCTGCTTCAGTCAATGTATAACTTGAAATGTTCACCACTAGATCGACCGGAGTTATCTTCCCCTCCTCAATTGCATCCGAGAATCCCCTTTCTGTTTCCCTTTGTTTCTTTCTTTGGTACCTCTTTCCTCCCCGCCGCTTGTGCTGTCGAACGGGCCCGATAGGTCGTCCGTTGAGGCTAAAAAATCAGACGACTGCTGTTCATCACCTTCTTTCGGTATACGGGGTTTCGGGTTTTTCTTAGGATTCCTGGGTTTCACTGGTCTAGGGTGCCTAGCATAACCTTCTCCTGGGCCCCTTTGCCACCTATAAACATAACCCACACTGTAATCCTGTGTCCCTATGGAACTTCCCCCGTTTAATCACCTCTAAAGAGGCCTCATATTCCTTGGTCATCAGTGTGAGGTGTGCCCTGTATTTCTCGAAGTCGTCTTTCTCCATCATTTCAGCCAATTTGATCGTCAAGGCAGAGATTTGTTTATCAATCTTAGGTAGTTCCTTCATGATTTCTTCTACCGTGCAAAGCATCGCATCAAAGGCCGCACGGTTCCAAATGAACTCCCATCTGCCACAGAAATCAACATTCTTTGGGAACAGCACTGGTGCCACTTGGGCTCGGATATTTCTGGGGATCTTACCACCTTTATAATACTCTACTAGCGTCTTTGCATGTAGCTCCAGTTCAACATATTTCTTTTTAGCAGTCTCCAACTCTCTCTTAATCACCTTTAGGTCTGGCTTTTTCAGGAAACCTCCACCATCGGGGACCAATGCCACAATGTTGGCTGCCTGTTCATTGGAGTATGCAAAGGATTTACTTGATGCTTGCATCCCAAGGTTCTCCATTGTGCTTTATACGACACTCCAGTCAACAGATTTGTAAGAAATTGTACTAGCACCAATGGTTCGGTCGATGTGCTGTAATCGCCTTTGGAGTCACAAGTAAATGTCCATATACTCCGTCAGATTAGCACCATCTAAAAAACGGTTTTATTGAACAATCTTCAATTAAAATGTTACATCACTTTAAAAACCACATGTGGGTATGCCTCAGATGACGCACAGGCGTTTCGGGCCACTTCCAGTCCTTTCTCAAATCATGGCAGGCCCACACTAACAAAAAGATTGCTCACAACCCATTTATAAGGCCCCCAAGAGGACCACATAGAGAACTGCTCATTAGCATGTATACATATTCATCAGTAACAAAAGCACCAATCCCATGGAAGATCTCAGAAACATGGTTATATACACTAGAATTGAGTAGTCAAGATCTCACAGTATAGTATATACATGTACCAGTACCATAGGACACTCACCCAACGCTCCTTTTTGTGTAAAGCACCAAGGAAAGCATATAAATACGGATCACCGTGTCCCTATACGGAATCTCAATGCAGGCACTGATGACCAATCAAAAGAGAGCCTGCAACGTCCGCTTGTGAAGTCCCCAGGTCGGTGTCCAATCCCCAGCCGCCC
Source organism: Hyperolius riggenbachi (assembly GCF_040937935.1). NCBI lineage: Eukaryota > Metazoa > Chordata > Amphibia > Anura > Hyperoliidae > Hyperolius > Hyperolius riggenbachi. The sequence goes on along the minus strand of NC_090647.1, from coordinate 247,594,577 downwards.
AACAGACTCACAACAACCCACTGTGTGGAAAGACGAGGGAGGAGGAGTCACCAATGCGGGAACCAATCATCTCCCTAACCTATACTGAGGGGCACCTACCTAATCTAACATACACTGAGGGGCACCTACCTATCTAACATACACTGGGGGGCACCTACCTAATCTAACCTACACTGGGGGGGCAGCTACCTATCTAACCTACACTGGGGGGCAGCTACCTATCTAACCTACACTGGGGGGCAGCTACCTATCTAACCTACACTGGGGGGCAGCTACCTACTCTAACCTACACTGGGGGGCAGCTACCTACTCTAACCTACACTGGGGGGCAGCTACCTATCTAACCTACACTGGAGGGCAGCTACCTATCTAACCTACACTGGGGGGCAGCTACCTATCTAACCTATACTGGGGGGGCACCTACCTAATCTAACCTATACTGGGGGGCACCTACCTAATCTAACCTACACTGGGGGGCAGCTACCTAATCTAACCTATACTGGGGGGCACCTACCTAATCTAACATACACTGAGGGGCACCTACCTATCTAACATACACTGGGGGGCACCTACCTAATCTAACCTACACTGGGGGGGGCAGCTACCTATATAACCTACACTGGGGGGCAGCTACCTATCTAACCTACACTGGGGGGAAGCTACCTATCTAACCTACACTGGGGGGCAGCTACCTACTCTAACCTACACTGGGGGGCAGCTACCTACTCTAACCTACACTGGGGGGCAGCTACCTATCTAACCTACACTGGGGGGCAGCTACCTATCTAACCTACACTGGGGGGCAGCTACCTATCTAACCTATACTGGGGGGGCACCTACCTAATCTAACCTATACTGGGGGGGCACCTACCTAATCTAACCTACACTGGGGGGCAGCTACCTAATCTAACCTATACTGAGGGGGCACCTACCTAATCTAACATACACTGGGGGGCAGCTACCTATCTAACCTACACTGGGGGGCAGCTACCTATCTAACCTTTACTGGGGGGCAGCTACCTATCTAATCTATACTGGGGGGCAGCTACCTAATCTAACCTACGCTGGGGGGCAGCTACCTATCTAACCTATACTGGGGGGCACCTACCTAATCTAACCTACACTGGGGGGCAGCTACCTATCTAACCTATACTGGGGGGCAGCTACCTATCTAACCTATACTGGGGGGCAGCTACCTAATCTAACCTACGCTGGGGGGCAGCTACCTATCTAACCTACACTGGGTGGCACCTACCTAATCTAACCTACACTGGGGGGCAGCTACCAACTAACCTACACTGGGGGGCAGTTACCTATCTAACCTACACTGGGGGGCAGCTACCTATCTAACCTATACTGGGGGCACTTATCTAACCTGTATTGGGGGCACCTACCTAACTAGCCTATACAGGTCGCAACTATACTGGCTACCTATATTGCAGGCACCTACCTAAATAACCTATACTGGGGGCACCTACCTATCTAACCTATGCTGGGGGCAACTATTCTGGCTACCTATATTAGAGGCACCCACCTAGCTACAATTTACTGGGGCACCTACCTATCTAACTTATACCGGGGGCGCCTGCCTATCTAACCTATACTGGGGGCAACTATACTGGCTACCTATACTGGAGGCACCTACCTGCCTAACCTATTGCGGGGGCAACTATACTGGCTCACCTATGCCTGGCTACCTATACTGGGGTACCTATTCTTGGCTACCTATACTGGGGGGACCTATACTAAGTGCAACTAGACCTGGCTATCCTATACTGCGGGCACCCATACCTTTTCAGGGGGGGGGGGGGCGCAATTTTTACATCCTCGCCCTGGGTGCATTTTAACCTAGAAACTGCACTGCCTCTAGGCTGTGTAAGGGCTATTTGACCAGGAAGGAGAGTGATGGGGTGCTGCACCAGATGACCTGGCCTCCACAGTCACCAGACCTGAACCCAATCGAGATTGTTTGGGGTGAGCTGGACCGCAGAGTGATGGCAAAAGGGCCAACAAGTGCTAAGCATCTCTGGGAACTCCTGCAAGACTGTTGGAAGACCATTTCAGGTGACTACCTCTTGAAGCTCATCAAGAGAATGCCAAAAGTGTGCAAAGCAGTAATCAAAGCAAGAGGTGGCTACTTTGAAGAACCTAGAATATGACATATTTTCAGTTGTTTCACACTTTTTGGTTATTTACTATACTTCCACATGTGTTAATTCATAGTTCGGATGCCTTCAGTGTGAATCTACAATGTTCATAGTCATGAAAATAAAGAAAACTCTTTGAATGAGAAGGAGTGTCCAACCATTTGGTCTGTACTGTACATATAAATGTATATTTCTCCCAGAGTAAAATTAGTTTTTCATTTATTTTTCCTGTGTCACTGTCACTTACAGTAGGTATTGAAAATCTGACAGATCTATCAGGTTTTGGACTAGTCCACCTCCTCATTGGGGATTCTCAGCTATTTCTTTATTTACAAATGCACTTACTGAACTGCAGCTGCTTAGTCCAATTGTAAAAATAGTACAATTGGCAGGACAATGTGGGTTTATTATATGTTCTCTACTCATAAGGCCTTACCTGGCTAATCCAGATCGTCTGACAAAATGTTTTTTAGCTGCCTGGAGACACATGCCGCTCTGTTTCATTGTAGAAATTGCTTTATACCACTTATGTTTTCTTCCCTCCCTTTTTTCCTTGTCTTCCCCCCTGCTACCCTCCCCACCTTGGTCCATTTGGCATGGTGTGGAAAACTCCCATGGACCTTCTACTCCTCCCCCTCTTTTTCCTTTCCTATGACTTCCCTCCCCTTTCCTCCCCCACCAATGACTTCAAAACTGAAGGTTTACATTTTAGCATAGCACCCTTGAAACTAAAACAAAAAACAACCTATTGGCCATTGTTCAGTCCTGTTGGCTAGCTAAGATGAAAACTCCAACAAAATCAAGGCCCAATGACAGCTAAATTAGGGAGTTAAACAGTGAGAATTGGGAGGATATAACAGGTTGGGGAGCGGACCTGTTGATCTTGTTAAAGACAGGCTTGCCCAGCTGAAATGTATACATATAACTTACCTTACTTCCCATAAGTTGCATAAATTCCATTCAGATGTGTGTCATAGGTGCGGCTCAGATGTAGGTGTCTAACTACATATGTTTTGGGTATGTCCTGCTCTAACTGCTCTAACTCATAATTGGAATCAGATTGGGAGGGTGATTTTTCAGCTGCTGGGTCGTCCTTACCAACATGAGCCTAAGTTGGCGTTATTGACTATGATCTTTGTTTTGTGTCAAATGATGACCAAGAAAGTAATTCTCTGGAATCACTGGTATCAACCAAGCAGGAATGGAAAATTACAGTAAACAAATCTCTCCCACTATTTAAAATGACATACAGTAGAATCTGCCAGAGCAGATTTGATAAAACTTGGTCGAAACGATTCGACATGGTGCTTAAAAGTGATGCAAGGGAAGTGATTGGATAGGGTAATATACTGAAGTGGCACATAAATCATTTCCATCCTTTCCTTCCCTGATGGTTTACCGACCAAGGTATGGGAAATCTGGTGAGACCAAGAAATATACCTTTAAGTGTATAACAGCAAGAAATACATTTGATGAATACTTGACAAAAATGTATCAGGTGTGAGGAATGTTCTTCCTCCCCCTTCTCTCTACCCTTCCCTTATCTTTTCTCCATGTTCCCTAAACACAAGCTTGTACTGAGAGATGTATATTGTAACTTTAACTGCAAAATTGAATGGAAATTTACCTTAGGTAGATGGTAAAACCAAAAGAGGTTAAAAGTAAAAAATCACACACATTGGTAAAAAAAAATTCTTCAGTCATTGCTACGTGCTCTGTTTTAAAGTTTGTGAAATTATATGACAGTGTGTATCACCAGTCGTAATTATATTACGTTTTTAACACACAGTTTGCTGCAGAAATTGGTTACTTCTACATACTTTCCCTTCGCAAAATGATTATGTAATTTAGTTATCTTTTTTGGCTCTCAGTTGTTAGTAACAGCTGTTGTATTCATTCACCCTTTTTCTCCCATATGCAATATGTAAGAAAAAGCTTCAGTGTAATGAAGTGCAAGTTCTGCAACCAATTATTTAGTAAAAGTAGGTAACTAACTTACTAACTACTATTTAACTTTCAAATGAACATGTTTTTCTGTTTACTTTTTACTGGAATTTCAGCTATATGTAAGCACCATTATAATAGTGCCACCTAGTGGAGAAACAGCAGTAAGAAATATAAAAAGGCATGTTCTGTGAAGTTCATCCGTAATACTATATTTTACTACAATTTCAGCTTTTCTGTACATGGATGTAAGGATCTATCATGACAATCCTGTCCAAATGCCACCTGTACACAAAAAGTTAATAATTTCCATAAATTACTTTACAGTTGAATTTAAAATTGATTTGTGAGGGTACATATAAAATAAGAAAGTGAGAAGAGTTTTATGTCACCTTTACCCAGCCCTGCCAATGCAGCTCATATTCTCTGTCAATTACCACCCCTCAGCACCAAGGATCTGCAAAGAATCCCATTATTACCAAATCTCTAATTCCTGAGCGAGTGGACATCTACCCATTTGACTCCACAGTGTTACTTATCACATGGGATAGTCAATGTATCTCAAATAATTCCGAGTTGATGTGTATATCTATAAATGTTTTCTGCTTGTCAAATGGCTCCTCTGGCTTTTAGGCAGGGCTCCCTCTTGAGTCCGCAGAATAATGGAAGCGTTTTTCCACGGACGTATCTGCATTGTTGGCTGACAGCCACCTGAGCAGCAGTGGGCAATAGGGAATTGCATGCAATGTGTGAAAAAAGCAGCAGTGTTGGTATTTTTTCCCCGCAGTGGGAAAATGCACTGCGATTGTGCCTTGGGAAGCATTAAGTGCATTTTCACATTGCGAAAAACGCACACATTTTTTGACAAGTGTGACTCTTGTCCTACCAGTCTGTCCCAAGAGTATACAGCATAATAAACAGGTCTTTTTTAGCCGATGGACATACCAGCAGACTATATGCAATATGTTTCAGAGTACTGGTCTAAAATAAGCCTATGATTGGCCCCTCTTTTACTTGAATCCATGGTTACAGGAAGCTTTCACAGGATGCCTTGCAATGATTAGTCAGTGCAACTCAGTGCACACGTTTCAGTGAAAGTGGTAGTGCTGAGCACACAGTTGCTGTCACATGTTTGCAGTGGCGTATCTAGGCAAGACAGCGCCCATGGCAAATACCAAAATTGCGGTCCCCAGCCCCCCCCCCCCCCCCACCTACAATCAACAGCGTCCTGTCTAACCTTTTTGGACAGGGTAACACCATCATGCATTCAGAACACACACGCACACACAAATACCAGAATGTGACAGTCACTATGAAATAAATGAGGCTATCCTTCTGATCCTCTGCCTCTAACGCGTTAAGGCAGGGAACATACTTGACTGTTTTCATACGCGTTTTCTGCACAGAAGAACTGAAAACTCATGTTAATCAAGGGGCTAGTTCACACTTAATGTGTTTTTCTTGCACAGAAAAAAAAACTGACATTCTGCATGATAATTCTGCTCATTTTTTGTCAGTTTTCTGTATCGATTACATTAACTGTTGTGAAAAAAAGCACACATTTTTCTGCATAGAAACACACTTGGTGTGCAGAAAATGTGCGCAGAAAAAGCTGAGTTGAAAACTGAAAAACAAGTGTGATCCCTGCCTTAGCCATAGACCCTGAACAAGCATGCAGATCAAATGTCTATAACACATCTGACAAGATTAGCTGCATGCATGTTTCAGGTGTGTGATTTAGACCCTACTGACCCGAACGATCAGCTGGATTTCCATGCAACCTGTATTGTTTAAAAGGAAATAAATATGGCAGCCACCACTCTCATATGAATGAAAGCAATGAAACATTTGCAGTGACAATTATAACATAATAAAAGGCTGACAACCTATTAAATATCAGTAGATAGGTACTGAGCTAGAAATATAATGCATTTTAACAACTGAGATACACTGTACAAGAGAGAGGTTGTTAAATCTGGCCACAGAGATGCCAGCAGCATAATGGTTAAAGTGCAGAGAGTGTCATAAATAAAAGTAAGTAAACAGCACACTGAGATAAGGCTGAGGAATGTGTGAATGACAGAGCTGAATGGATGTGAGATATTGTAACCTCCAGACCAGGAGCATCTGCTGCTATCTCAGGGGACTGAGACATTAGGGAGAGTGGGAAAACTTCGGAGCTCAACTCTCAATAGCTTGTAATGTAGATATAAGACAAAGGCTGAGACGGCCAGGCTGCTGGATGATTGTTACTCCCTTAGACTCAGGAATGCTGTCAGCAGCACTGCGCCCCCCTGATGATTGAAGAGGGAGGTCGCCTGGGGCACGTGTCATGCCTGCATCCCTCCAGATACGCATGCAATGCATCCTGCTGCAGCTGATATAGGGGTTAACTGAAGACTCTTTATGTTATTAATTAAAAAAAAAAAAAAAAGTTAAATGAGTGTCAATGCTACTTTAAACAAAACTTACTCAGATAAACTTTACTTTACATTGCTAATCTCTATGTAAAATGCTTGATACCTGCATTAAAGAGAAACTGTGACCAAGTGTGAACTGAACTTCATCCCAATCAGTAGCTGATACCCCCTTTCCCATTAAAAATATTTTCCTTTCGTCAAACGGATTATCAGGGGGCTCTGTATGGCTGATATTGTGGTGAAACCCCTCCCCACAGTGTGATGTCAGGACCATGGTCTTGACAGTTGCCTGTCTGTGAATCTCATTGCGTTGTGGGAAATAACAGCTGTTTACAGTTGGGTCCAACTGCCAAAAAAGCAAGCAGCATCTCCGTCCACTGACATCACCTGCCAGCAGTAAAAATGTCACCAGGCGGTAAATGTCAGAATGTAACTAGGGAAAGGAAAGATTTTACAATGGGAAAATACTGACTCATGTATACATAATTATTGTAAAAATGAAGCACTACTGTAATGAAATTATTTTCACTGGAGTTCTTCTTTAAACCAACAAAAAGCATCCAGCTCGGGGTGCTTAAACAACTGTATTAATGGACTGCATCTTGAAACAGTGTTTTCAGGTAGCATTGAGAAATAGTGTCCCCATATGCTGATGGAAGACCCTTGCCTTCTGTGAAGAGGACAAAAGCTGATTCTTGTGAAAGAAACGGGTGTTTTTTGAATTTCCATCTGTGACCCTGCCTAAAACATTAATTTGCCCAAACATCTTGGAATGAGTGATGTAATTTTCCCACAATGTATATTAGAATGGGCTGTCTCTCAAAAGATTTTCCAAGCCTGCTCCACTGAAGCAGAATACCTTTTAAAAGGAAGATTGAATGCATCTCTTCTTCACTTGCAAGAACAAAGCTTCCTTTGAGCTGCCTGGGAAATACTATTTAAACTGTGAGGGTCTGAAGGTGCATACACAGACAAATATTGTCAGAAGACCAATTGGAGTAGAGTGCTTTAAAGACGCATAGTGAGGCTAATTTGTTTTGTTGCTATGCAGGAGGTATGATGACGTGGCACACGATGGAGGAGTAGGAAGAGGAATTATGTGCATGACTGAGACGATCCTTCACTCCAGATCTCTTGGGAACACATTGGGGCAGATGTGCACGAGCTCGATTCTCTGTAGAGACCGCCCAAACTAAGAACACTCTAGCACGCACCCCAGTCTAAAGTGACAATAGCCTCTTTTCTTGCAAGATTAACCCAGTCTTTCTTCCAAATTTTCCCTATGGCTGAGTCCACTTTATTGCCAGAGGAAATCTTCAAATGAAGAGCATTCTACACAAATTGCTTATTGATGAAGGCTTTCCAACCCAAGGGTCAGCCACACAGACCACTAAGCGACAGCTTGTGTCTCTGAATGAGATTACAGCCTACAGTATATGCAGTTTATAAAAGCAGGAAGTTGTGAAAATCTAATTTCATTATCAGATATTTTACAATTGATGTATCTGGAATCTGTTAATCAAGGTGCTTTTACACAGCCACAAGCAACCTCTGCAACTATCTACCTGCACAGATCTAGGAAACATTTGTGCCTGCACTGGGGTTTTAAAGAGGAATTTTAACCTTGGATTGAACTTCATCCCAATCAGTAGGAGATACCCCCGTTACCACGAGAAATCTTTACTTTTTCTCAAACAGATCTTTAGGGACATCTGTATGGCTGATATTGTGGTGTGGTGAAACTCCTCCTAAAGTGTGATGTCAGGACCATGGCCCTGGCAGTTCCTGTCTGTGAACCTTGTTGCATTGTGGGAAATGATGCATGTTTCCAAATGCCCAGCAGGCAGTATCTCCCTTTGTGAAATGTTTGTTTACTGAGAGATCTATGCACAGACTGGCAGGACTAAAGATGTTGCCACCTGTGATAAATTTACCATAAAGTATATCAGGGAGAGGAAAGGTTTTACAATGGGCAAATTCTAAGTAAATAATTGTAAAAAAAAATAAGCAATTTTATTCATTGTTATTTTCATTATAGTTCCTCTTTAGGCCTCATTAACATTGGGTGCATTCAGAAATGTATTTAAGCGCAAGATAAAAAATGTATGTGTTGATGCACGTTTCATAATGCATTTCAATATGTTGCGGTGCAATTTTTTTAAGCAGACCCATGCGTTTCACGTGCGCTTAAACACGTTTTTTGTTCAGCACGCGTTTTGCTCATTACTCCCTAGAAGCTGCCTTTACTCCCTAAAGAAAAGGAATTGGGGTAAAAAAAATGCATCTCCAAAACGCATTGCTATGTGCTAAAAAAGCACACCCATTCACTTGCATTGCTGTGCGCTTCACAGCGTAACACAGAATGCAGGCAGCGCTTAGATGTGAACGCAGCACATTACAAACAATGAAAAAAGCTGTACCTAGCAAAGCACACACCGCAATGCACTGTGAAAAGCGCACAGTAATGTCCCTAGTGTGAACGAGATCTAAAGGACAACTAAAGCAAGAGGGATATGGCAGCTGCCATATTGATTTCCTTTAAAGCAATACCAGTTGCCTGGCAGCCCTGCTGTCCCTCTGCCTCTAACACATTTAGTCATAGGCCCTGAACAAGCATGCAGCAGATCAGGGGTTTCTGACATTATTGTCAGATCTGACAAGATTAGCTGCCTGCTTGTTTCTGGTGTGATTCAGACACTGCTACTGCAGCCAAACAGATCAGCAGGGCTGCCAGGCAACTGGTATTGTTTAACCTCCCTGGTGCTTGGGCTAGCCACCGGGAGCTCAATGCAGAGTATAGCGCCCAGCGGGCATTTTTACTCACCTCCTGGGGGATCCAGTCATCGGTAGTCATTTTCATTCCTGTCCTCCGAGGCTCTGATACTCTGTTGAGATCGCCATTAGTGATCTCACTATAGAGTTACAGCGCCATCTGGAGGATGGAGGGAAAATTACAGTGCTGGAGCCCAGGGAGGTGCGGGAGTGCTGGGGCTGCTGCAGGCATTCTGGCAACATGATTTTTTCCTGATTTTTATGGTCTGAAACGTGCTTAAAAGGCCCTACAATCCGGAAATAATCATACCGTCATGGAGGTTAACAGGAAATACATATAGCAACCTCCATACTCATCTTGCTACAGTTGTCTTTTAGCTCCACATTGTCCATAGAAACAAAGACCACTTTGGTTGTATATACCTTACTGGCTTGCTTGCTGTTTAGGTCAGCATCAATTCAGCATAGAGGAAGTTTATCTAATGATTTCAGCTTGTGAACAGCTTAGAACCGAGTGAAATAATTTCAGTAGAAAGTGCATTTGACTGGCCCAATTCCAAGATGCATGTGCACATGCAGTGTGCATGTAAGCCAGAATTATTAGCATCTCATTAACCATCTCTAATTCTGCAAAGCAGAAAATCATGTTTCATCCAGAGAGTAATGTGCTCAGGGCCCGATGTAGCAGTAGGCATAAGCCTTGCGGTATCAGTATGCTAGGAGGCGGTTGTCATTGGGTTGTGAACTGATGATCACCATCTTTTAGCCACACTAATGTTACCGCCCCTGGCTGTGTGTACTGTACGCAGCATGTAGAACTGAATGGTAAGTGCAGGTGAAAAGTTAGGGGAAGGCGACTACTGGGCTGGCCAAGGAACTGAGGTAACCTGGACACTTTGGCAGGCGAACCTACGTTCACATCAGGATTTGCAGATTCAGGGGAAGGTGGTGTTTAGGGGACTAGAACTTCTGTCTGTGCATATACGCTCCCAAGATGTACGGTAAATCCGCTCTCGAACTTGCTAAATTTGTGTTGGAATCCACTACAGTGGTGGGCTTTAGTGTCTCACCATTCTTTTGTGGGTTACGTTTGGAATGGTGAATTAGGCCAATATGCAATTCACTTTTTCTCCTGAGTTATCGCCTGAGAGATAATTTTTATATTGTTACTTTTAAGCATTTAAAATTGAAAAAGTACCTACAAGTTGGTGAAAAAGTACTATAAAAATCGCTTTGAGTATTTTCTTTCTTGACAGGGGTTTAAAAGGCATTTTATGACAAAGTATGAAAATATCACCTAGGAGTAAACCCAGGAGAAAAAGGGACTTGCATATGGGCCATAGTGTCTTTTCCACTTTTATCTAATACAGCATTACTGGTTTTCCCTGTATACGTTACTAAAAATGGCAAGCTTGAATGTATGAAATATTTTACTCCTAAAGAAACAAAATGTTGTAACAGAATTTTATTTATTACGTAATTCCAAGAAATACCATAGCCAATGGAACAGGCAACGCTTTTTGGCTCCAGAGGGGAACTTGAGGCAAAAGCTCTGTGTAAAATCTTTATAGAATTAACAGAGCCAGTAAAAAAGGAAAACATTTCAGACAATGATTTTGCTGAAGTGGCCCCAAAGGAAACCTGTTCCACTAGCTGGGATATTTTTGTTATGACAAAAATAAAGGGGTATTCCCTTTGTAGCAATTGCATCTAGGATCTGAATGAGTAGGCCACATCCTTTGTATGGGCTGGGGCACACAGAGCGGCTTTTTCAGCGTTTCTGCAGCCGCTTGCGGCTGCGGATACGCTTGGTCAATGTATCTCAATGGGGTGATTCACACCAGAGCGGGAGGCGTTTTGCAGAAACGCATACTCCCGGGGTGAGGCATTTTTTGGATTGCGGATGCGTTTCTGCCTCAATGTTAAGTATAGGAAAAACGCAAACCGCTCTGAAAAACGCCTGTTCAGAGCGGTTTTGCCGGCGTTTTTGTTACAGAAGCTGTTCAGTAACAGCTTTACTGTAACAATATATGAAATCTACTACACCAAAACCGCTACACAAAACCGCAAAACGCTAGCTGAAACGCTACAGAAAAATAAGAAAAAGTGTTTCAAAATCTGCTAGCATTTTGCGGATCTGCTAGCGGGTTTTGGTGTGCACCAGGCCTATGAGTGTGTTGCAGAGCATGGAATAAACGCAATAACGGAGTGCCAGCTTTTCTTCTAAAACTTACATTAAAGAAAAAAAAAAAAGCAAGCAGGGTAAAAATAACTGATGGTGATCTCTGCGGAATGTTTGTTTACTGAGAGTTCTAAAGCCAGTAGAAAATATATCTAGTCTCCCAGAATGCTCAGGAGGGAATAATTCCACATAATTAACAGCTTAGGCCAAGTCTCAGTGGGACGGCGGGGTTACATACCAATATACAGTGATATACAGTATAGCTATGGGAAGTGTTTCTTATGCTGAAACTAGGATATTTAACATAAAAGTGGGCATTCTGAATCATTTACTAGATTATACTACTGTGTGTGTTGGTCTAGGTCTCTCCCATACACTACCCTTTACATGGTAGTATGTGGGAGAGACCTAGACCATATATGGAGAGCACGATCACTGTGCAGGAGAAATGGCAAAAACTCAACAGCTAAAAGTAGAAGTAACATAGGAAGGGGAAGTTGTCCACAGTCCTCTGCCTTAGCAGTGGATGTCATCATCAATTCCAGCTTGGAAATGGGCAGGACTAAAATGAGCACTCACCTAGCTCTCTGAGAACACGAGAACAGAATGGCTGTGGTGGCACCACATAAACCACCAAAATGATATGTGTGTTGGGGGGTGTAAAGAGGGGAATGTTTAGAGGACTATTTTGGCAAAGTTTGTTATATTTCTAGCTCTGTGCTCACTTGCTGCATTCATATTTAGAATCCATAAGTTTTGTATCAGGAAGATACCATTTATTGGCTAACTTAAAAGATTAGGAGTAAGCTTTCGGCTGGGCAGCCTTCATGAGACTTCAATCCTGTTTGCTTACAGACGTTGGAACAGACAGCTATATACATGCAATCTCAAAAGGAATACATAGATATATTTATTTATTTTTTTTGCAAGTATAAATACATGTCATTAAGATGCCTTAAATGAAACAGAAGATCTAAATGGGGTGAGAGGTTGTTAGTTGATTTATGACTAACAGATAAGACTCCTTGTTTACTCAATCCTCACACAATTGGGACACATACTGTCACAGAGGCTTGATAACTTCCAAGCTCACAAGTCTTAAGCAGCGTACACACGCCGGACTTTAGGCAACGACGAGTCCTTCGTTGCCTCCCGCTGGGTGGGCGTGCCAGCGATAGTCCGGCGTGTGTACGCTCTGTCGTCAGACTGATACGGCTGTTTCTGAGCGATCCGCCCGGCGGATCGCTCAGAAACAGCCGTATCAGTCTGACGACAGAGCGTACACACGCCGGACTATCGCTGGCACGCCCACCCAGCGGGAGGCAACGAAGGACTCGTCGTTGCCTAAAGTCCGGCGTGTGTACGGACCTTTAGCTACGAGCAGAGTGGATGCAATATTTGTCTAGGCTGAGAAACAGTTATGGCATTAAATATCATCAACCCTTATAACAATATAAAAAGTGTTGTCCTTATTCAATCCAAACACACTCAATGGGCCATAGAATAAGATTATAAAACATTTATTAAGTTCAAAAAAATTGTGTGCTCTCTGTTGCTGTGGAAAAAGTTATCTGGATAAAAGGACTGAACTTCTGCTTTGATGGGCTATGGTTATTGAATACTTACTAGTCATTCTATGGAAATAGACTGTCACTAGGTGGTGCTAAAAGACAGCTTGATTATATATACCATCATAATCAGTGCAAATAGCTTCTATCCTAAGCTTATGTATAGAGAGATTTGCTGGTGTTGGAGACTGCTTTGTTATTAGACTGCATACCTCTTTACTGCTATAGGATATACTTGTAATTTTTTTTATTGTTATTTTTTGTACTTAATAAATGTGTTTTTATAATCTTATTCTATGGCCCATTGAGAATGTTTGGATTGCAGACAGGGTTCTGCCACAACAATCTTTTGTACTTCATATCCTAATCACTCTGGGCCATATTTACCGTAATATGCTCATACATGAGATATTGTTTGGACAGTGGGCTGTTGGTTGAGACACGTTAAAAAAAAAAATATGTAAAAAAAAAAAAAAAAAAGTTTTAAAAAGAGAGTTGTCCTTGTTCAAACCTTTTTTTCCCCACAACTTTGTTAACACGGTACAATACTCTACTGCTACTTATATTTAGAATGTGTAGGTGAGCCTATTGGGCCAATCAAAAGGGATCTCATTCTACAAAGTCACTGGACCTGACAGGGTCCAGAGTGGGATAATTGGTGCAGCTGTTTGTTTTGGGGTAGCACAAGTAAGTTCGCAGTGCATGCTACAGCAGTAGCGTGCCTACTTTGAAAATTTTACTTGCTCTGCCACTTGCTCAACCCCTACTGATTTGTCTGTAAATCAGATGCAGCCATCAAAAGAGCCACATCTGGCTCCCTACCCCTGTCCTATTGGATTGAATGATAGAACCAAGACTAGTTGTATCAACCTTGTGCACAGATCTCCATATTTCACAGTACTATATTCCTTTATTTCATGTCTTCCAGAGCCTGTAAATTAACACATAAGTACTATATTTCGTTATTTCATGTCTTCCACAGCCTGTAAATTAAAAACACAGAAGCTTCCCAAGCATGACAGCACAAACCAAGTAGTTCTGTTTTATTTATTTTGCAATAAAAATAGATTAAGTTTTAGAAGCAACTAACAATAGTTATAGAATACAATAGGAATATTTTTTTTACGAAATGGAACTGGAAATATATCAAAGCAAATAGATTTCAGCAGATGAAAAACATGTTTATAGTCCATAGTCTTCTCAGTAATTCACAAAAATCTGCCAGTTTTAGCAGTAGTTAAGAGTCAGTCTGTTTTTTATCACTCTTATCTAAATGCATCAACTCATCAATTATAGATGATACATTTGATTTCAAAGGGCTTTTCGATGTAGGAGATGGCCGAGTTGATACCTGCAAAAGAGAATAACAGTCACATTATACACTCATGACAGTAAATAACAAAGAAAAGCATACCTTTTACATCAATACAGGTTCTGGACCAGATTTTAGAGTAATGGAGTCTGAACACTATACTAAGTAAAAAATAAATAAATAAATAATAGGTTTAAACAGGCAGATTTTATTTGTATTGTCTCTCACCAGGTCTTTTTTAATCTCTATAGCAGTTTCTTAGGCCCGGTTCACATTAGCGTTCCCTGTCCGGATTTTCCTGATCTGATCCGGACCGTATACTGTACAAACGGAACGTACGTTCCGCATAGCAATGCAAAGTCTATGCGGACGTTCACATGTGTCCCTTCCGTACAGTACGGAGCCGGACCGGATCCGGACACTTTTCCAACATGCGCTATTTTTTGGGGTCCGGATCTCCGGCCCACGCACCCGGACCTGAGCCTGACAGCACCATCTGGAACACAGAAACCAATGGGAAACGGAAGGCACAGAACACACTGCCTACAAAAACCTGACGTTCTACCCCACTTCCTGAGCGTATCCAAGCGGCCATTTCGGATGGGGACACATGGGCCAAGCATGTCTGGAGTGGAGCAGCAGTGACAGACGTGCTGGAGCTGTTTGGCAGAATGTCGGAGGTGGAGGTGAGGCCTACAGCGGAGGAACCTGATTCTACAGGTGCACCGTCTGCTGACCCCAACATTTTTTTTATTTAAATTTCACTATTTTTTTCCCCACGGATCCGGATGGCAGCCTGATGCATGCCTGATACAAACGGACCGGATCCGGATCGGAACCGTACGGTTCTGATCAGGATCAGGTCCTGATCCCGATCAGGATCCGATCCGCTTACTTGCCAAAACGCAAATGTGAACGGGGTCTAATTCTTTCCTGTTCCAATAATTAAAAACGAAAACATAATTACATTCTATCTGAAGTTCTTATATATCAATATGAAAACCTGAAATAAATACCAATATAGCAGGTTGTACTTTATTGTACATAGGAGAACAAAACATTTCATTATAGAAATACATGATACAATGATGTGCAAAAGGGCTACAACTTGTCCTATTAGTAACCCTAGTAATACATCATACAAGACATGTAGAGCACCATCCAAAAGAAAAACGATCAATACTACCTCAATGTAATACAGTACACTGAAATGTGCAGCATGGCCAACCAGAAGCAATAACAAGGACAAACAGCTATGACCTCAAAAAAACGCACCAGATCAGTACACAAATAATGTTGCAAAAAGTTAATCCTTTATTATAAATCCTCAAACAATTAAAACATACAATTAAAACCAGGTGGGGATTGACATATGAACCCAAATTGTCGGAGATCCGGGAGGACAATAAGGTGCAATAAGTGCAAATGACACACCCCGTGGGTGTGAAAAAATGGAGGGCTGGTTTAAAGTGATTTATTGGTGAGCATGTATAGTGCCAGGAAGGATGGGGGGAAAAAAGGGGGGGGGGAAGAAGGAAGGGAAAAAACAAGGGGGGGGGGGGGGGAACAAAGTGCAATGTGCATAGGTTGAATCAATCAAATTGCAAACAATGAGGATGACAACCACATAACCTCATAAGAGTAACCATTAAACTCACTAGTAAAAAGTCAATATAGAAAAAATCTCACAAAGGAGTGAGTGAAAAGCAGAGTTAGTACCTGCTAACGATGTTTTCAACAATCCTTCAGGGCAAAGGTGAGACGTAGCTCCTCCCAGGAACAGGAACAGACAGCACTTCCCCTATAAAAAAAGTCACATGGTTAGTCCACCCTCAGTGCGTTTAGCCAAGTACCCGACAGGTGAACATTCCACTACCCATAACCGTGCAACTATCAGACACAGACAATTAACACCCGGG
Source organism: Hyperolius riggenbachi (assembly GCF_040937935.1). Lineage (NCBI taxonomy): Eukaryota > Metazoa > Chordata > Amphibia > Anura > Hyperoliidae > Hyperolius > Hyperolius riggenbachi. The sequence continues at coordinate 247,578,313 of NC_090647.1, read as the reverse complement.
TGGGATCGTTGCCCTGAAGGATTGTTGAAAACATCGTTAGCAGGTACTAACTCTGCTTTTTCCCCACAATCCTTCAGGGCAAAGGTGAGACGATTAACAAGTAATACAACCTCAGGGTGGGACCAATGCTTGGAGAACGTTTCTACCAACCGCCTGGTCGTGTGCAGACACTGCATCAATTCGGTAATGACAGATGAACGTAGAAAAGCTTGACCACGTTGCTGCTTTACATATTTGCTCAGGCGAAGCCCCTGCATTATTAGCCCAAGAAGCTGCCCTAGCTCTAGAAAAGTGAGCTTTAAATGAAGCAGGAGCCTCACTTCCCATAACTCTGAAAGCTTCTATAATAGCTAACCTAATCCAATTAGCTATAGTAGATTTAGAAGCTATCTGACCTACAGTTTTCCCTGAAATAAAACAGATAAGGAATCGGTCTTCCAGACATCTGCAGCTCTGTTCAAGTATTCCAGAACACATCTTCTAACATCTAATGAGTGAAAAATCCTCTCTTTTCCACAACTTGGATTCACAGAGGGTAGGCAAAATAATATCCTGCGACCTGTGAAACCTAGACATAACTTTTGGACAAAACTTTGGATCCGTCTGTAATACTAACCTATCCTGAAAATAAGGACTTTTCATAGACAAGGCCTGTAGCTCACTAACCCTTCTGGCTGTAGTGATGGCTACTAAAAATACCGTCTTTAATGTAAGAAATTTAAAAGAACTGTCCCCTAGCGGCTCAAAAGGACCTTTGGACAGCCCCTCTAATACTAACGATAAATCCAAAGGAGAAACGTATGGCTTGTAAACTGGCAGTTTCCTAGATAGAGCCTTCCGAAATCTCAGTATTTGAGAGGAAGACAAGGGGATACCTGAAAAAGCAGATAAGGTAGCAATCTGCACCTTAAGCGTACTCACAGAAATATTTTTATCCCAACTGTCCTGGAGAAACCAGGACTGCTGGGACTGACAAGCTATCAAACTCAGAGCCAGATAACCAAAGATGGAAAGTCTTCCAGTATTTCAGATAGATCCTCCTAGTAACTTCCTTACAGCTAGTAACAAATGTAGAGGCTGCCTTCTCAGATACTCCCAACTTTTTGAGTAAGGCTAATTTAAGATCCAGACTAACAGATTCAATTTTCCTGGATGCGGATGCCACAGGTTCCCTTGTAGCAGTAGATCCGGCCTGCAAGGAAGTCTCCAAGGGTCTTCTGATGCTAACCTGAGAGCTGAAAACCAGCTCCTTCTCGGTCACCAAGGTGCTATCAAAATCATCCAATTTTGACAACCTCTCCATTTGCTGATGACTGCGGGAATCAAATTGAGAGGAGGAAATGCATACAGAAGTGGAAAGTTCTACTCTTGAATGAATGCATTCACCCCCCCTGCTTTGATCTCTTGGATTGAGAGAGAAAAAAGTCTGAATCTGGGTATTGTCTTCTGTTGCAAACAGATCGATTGACGGTGTTCCCCATCGTTTTATGATGTCTGCGAAAACACCTCCTTGTTTAGAGACCATTCTGATGACAGAATCCTGCTTCTGTTCAGTTTGTCTGCATGTATATTGAGTGTTCCCTTGAGATGAACAGCTCTCAAGGATGACACATTCTTTTCTGCCCAAGACAAGATGTCCTCCGCTTCCTCCTGCAACAACAGGAATCGCGTACCTCTGTTTGTTGATAAACGCTACTGCCGTAACGTTGTTCGACTGGATCAGAACATTGGACTGCAACAGTATCGATTGCACCTGAAATAAAGCCAGCCTTACTACTGTTAATTCCTTTCAATTGGATAACCTTTGAGACTGATTTTGTCCATTTCCCCTGAAAGGCTCTGTGAGCTATATGAGCTCCTCAGCCCCAGGCGCTTGCATCTGTAGTTATTACGTTGTCTACAGGCCCCTTCCAAGGCCTGCCCTTCATAAGGTAGGATTCCTCCAACCACCGTTGCAGAGACACACAGTTTGAGGGATTTTGACTTTGAAATCTAATGTTTGTGGACGACCGTCCCAATTTTCTAGGAGGAACCTCTGTATCTTCCTGATATGCGCTAATGCCCAGGGAACTGCCACCATCGTGGATGACATTAACCCAAACACCGACAAAATCGTTCTTAGGGAAACTTTGTCTTCCCCTTGTAATGATTTCACTGCCAAACTTATCTTCAGAATCTTCTTGGGAGGAAGGAAAATCATCTGTTTTACTGAATCCACTAGCATGCCAAGAAACTGAGTTCTCTGACTTGGAATTAGAGAGGACTTCTCCAGGTTGATGATCCAACCTAGGGATCGGAGATGTTCCGATACCAGATTCAAATGGATTTTCAGCTGTTTTGCTGAACTTCCTAGAATAAGCAAGTCGTCTAAATACGGAATGATTAAAATCGATTGTTCCCTTAACGGAATTAATGCTTCTCCCAGAATTTTTGTGAACATTCTTGGGGCAGAAGTGATCCCAAACAGGAGGCAAACAAACTGGTAGTGTTCTACCATCCCATTTATTCTCACTGCAAAACTTAAGAATTTTTGTGATTTTTGGTGAATCGGCATATGCCAATATGCATCTCTTAGATCCAGAGATGCCATAAAGACCTCTGGAAACAATAACTCCCTTACTGATTCCATCCGAAAATTTTTCATAAACCGACTCAGGTTTGTTAGGTGCAGAATCAGGCACAGGATGAATTCCATTACCTTGTACAGCTCCACGGAATATGTTGGCGCTTTATAAATCAATAATAATAATAATAATAATTCTGTCTTAGCATGTTCTGCAATATGCTCAAAATCTCTGGAACCAGAGTGGGATCTCTTAGGGCCTTTGAGATCACAAATCTCGATGGTGGAGGAAGGGCAAACTATTTGGAAACCAAACATTATTGTCTGGCGAATAAATGGATTTTTTGACACTTTTGCCCACCTAAGAGAAAGTATCTTAGCCTTCCCCCCCACCGCCTGACACGAGTCATTGGGATTCTGACTGGGACTCTAGAGCTTTAGACTTAAAGCCCCCTTTCCTGGACTTGTCAAAAGTCCACCTCCTGCCTTTACTTTGATCCTTCGAGGCATCCTTTTGATCACTCCTTGGCTTACGAAAAATATTGCTACCACAGTCTTCTGTTTCTTAAGCAAAACTTTATTTTTATTCAATGTTTTTTCCCCAAAGCTGAATCCAGTTCTGGACCAAACAACAATTCACCTGAAAAAGGGACACCACACAGCCTGTTTTTGGATGAGATATTACCATCCCATATTTTAAGCCACAAGGCTCTAATAGAAACAGAGCAATGGACCTGGCAGTAAACCTAATTGCTTCAGCAGAAGCATTTGATAAATATGCAGCAGTTTAAATGAAAATAGCAATAGAATTAAACAATTGCAAAACAGGTGCACCAGCCAGGATGTTAGCTTTGAGCTGATTAATCCACAGCTCCAAAGTTGTGGCCACACATGTAGAGGTAAAAGCCGGCCTAAACATAGCCGCACTAGCCTCCCAAGACCTTTTCAAATAAACATCCACCTTTTAATTAAGTGGATCCTTCAGCTTTGTATAATTGATTATGAATAAACAAAACAGCTACCACATCCTCAATACAGAATTTAAACTTTGAAACAGATTCAGATTCTATTTCTCTAGTGTCTGAAACTATCAACTTCAGTCACAGATACTCCAGATACAGCAACCTGAGAAGTGGATGGATTAGCATTCAATAATGAGGACTTAATTGATTCCAATGAAGCATTAATCACCTCTCTAAAGGATTCAATGTATCCTGAACAGAGTGACCCGGCTCCTCCCCTACAACCCTCTGTATGCACAACTGACAGAGTTTTTGCATAGGGCAACATAAAATTGCACAAAGGGCATGTTTTATCATTAGGAGGATGCCTGTGCTTATCTGCAGCAGCAGATTTAGCAGAAGCCTTAGTATTGGCATAAACAACAACACAACAAGGCATGTAACTCTGCTCACACATATAGCACAATCAGCCCAGAAAGAGAAACCATTATCTCACCTTTTGGGCGGCCTGGTTGCTCTCAATCCTCTCAGCGTCTGACATGCTTCCAGCTGACACATCCAGCGCAGGACAAACTCTCTCTGAGCAACAGTGCTACAGGCCCGCGCAGCTTCCCCTTGAAACATACCTGGCCTGCCGCGAATGGATGAGTGGCGGCCCGGAAGCTGCAGAGAGAGTAATGAGCCGGCACTACAAATTGTTACTTTCGGCATACCCGCCGGAAAGTACGCATCCGGACGCGGCCAAGCGTCCTAATGGCCGCAATGCGCTCCACGCTGCACATGGCCGCCGGCTTACCTCCGTCCTGCTCACTCCGCCGCAAGGCCGCCAAGGGGAACCCACGCCTTCCACTCTTGCTCTCCCTGGAAGCGGGAGAGAAAGGTAGGCAAACCCCAGGAAAGCTCCAGCCTGGGGCGCATGGCCAGACTGCCTCAGTACCACAGTCTCAGCCACCCAGAGAGATCCACCTGCAGCCCAGCACACAGGCTTCACCCAAAGGGGAGATGCCGACCTGCCTGGACGCAGGAACAAACAGCACTGCGGGTGGACTAACCATGTGACTTTTTTTATAGGGGAAGTGCTGTCTGTTCCTGTTCCTGGGAGGAGCTACGTCTCACCTTTGCCCTGAAGGATTGTGGGGAAAAATATTTATATAGGGGAGGGAAAGTAAAACCACACAGTGCTACAGGTTTAGCAAGTAAAGTACAGAATGCATGAGAGTGATCAAAGAGCGAAACCACCAGTGTAGTGAAAAGTCCTACCGGAAAGAGGTAGCTCCACGGGTCCCCCACCGCTGCTATCACGATTCGCCACCATCCTGTGGCTTTCTCAAAGCACCGACAATTTGGGTTCATATGTCAATCCCCACCTGGTTTTAATTGTATGTTTTAATTGTTTGAGGATTTATAATAAAGGATTAACTTTTTGCAACATTATTTGTGTACTGATCTGGTGCGGTTTTTTTGAGGTCATAGCTGTTTGTCCTTGTTACTATTAGTAACCCTGTCCGATAATGTCCTCATACCTGTTTGTCTCCTGGCCTCCTCAGGGTAACACCTTCCAAGAGGAGAGCTTTTCCGGTCTTTTCAAACAATTTATCTTTATCAACTTCTCCGGAGCTTTGAAGTTCTAAATACTTCTCTACAAATCTGAAACAAAAGAGAATATAAAACAGAGGCACAATAAGGCAATAACCATTTCATTCTGTACTATACAGTATTATCTTGCTTTAAAGGGAATTAGCTTTTTTTCTTTAGTTGGGATTATTGAAGTCTCTTTGGGTCATTCAGTACACTGGGAGTGACACATGGTATCAGGCGATCTGCTCCTCAGAGGTGCCGTTGTACTTTTGTACAACCTTGAGCATTGATTGGTCTGTGCAAAAATGAAGCACCCGAGAGTGGATGTATCAAGACAAGTCTACGGAAACCTGAAGCAAAAGTGAACAAGTTGCAAAAAAAAAAAAAAAAATTAAAAAAAAAAAAATCTAAAGATACAGTAGCCCATATGCAATTAACTTTTTCTCCTGAATTATCTCCTAGGATAGCATTTTCATCTTCACTTTAAAATAACTTTTCAGCATTTTTCAATTGAAAAAGTAACCAAAAGTTAGTGAAAAGGTACCATCACGTTCATTTCGAGTATGGTCTTGCTTGCAAGCGGTTTTAAAGGCATTTTATGACAAGGTGTGAAAATATCATCTAGGAGAAAACTCGGAAGAAAAAGTTAATTGCATATGGCCCAGTGTGTCTAAAATAAAAGTCTAAAAGTCTAATTCACTGAATAAAAATGGTGGTTACATCTCAGATGTCATCAAGGGGGACACCTTCACCCATCCCACTAGAGATAATAAATATAAAGTTCATGATAGGTTTTCTTGTGGCTTTAGTTTGGTAGTGTATATGGTCAAATGTCCATGTGGTAAAAGTACACAGGAATTAAGGAAAAGAATATCATCGCATAAAACTGTGATTCGCAATAAAGATAAAGAACAGGCAGTTTCTGAACATTTTGCCACTTTGCATGCACGCGGCCGTTCCCTGGGAAACTGCAGCTCCAGGACTTGGCGGTCCTGGGGCTGCCACCGCGGTCACGCCCATGGGTGTGACGCGGTCGTTATGTAGTTAAGAAGGCCAACTTTTCTGTGTTTTGTAGCCCCTACACACTCCTAGGAGTTCCGGTTCACCATTAACTTGCTGGGTAATGTGTAACTTTGAATTGAAAAGAAAGATTAAAAAAAAAAAAATGTATTGTGTGTGGCCGTCTTTAAGGTGACCAAGGTTCACAACCCTTGTTTGGTTTATATTAGACCACATGATTCTGGAAGGATTTCTGCAAATGTTATCTTGTAATATAGGGATGCTAGAGAGGCATGCCTGCAGGTCTGTTACCTGAAAGTATGGCTTCTGGCCAGTAGCTGCCTGCTGCACAGACACTGTACAGACACAGTTATCCAGCTGGTAATGCTAAAACAAAGTGCCAGCTGCAGTTTAACCACAGGTGTACTACATTTAGCCACAGAGGCAGGAAATGTAATCTACATTAATGGTGCCTGTTACATAAAGGCTTCCTGTAAAAGCTATCACTTACAACACAACTTGAAATGTTGCAGGATCTGTACTGATGTATTGCCTTACCTTTGGCATGTAGATTTGTAATTTCTTGTGTTTAATTCAATGATTCCTGGATTACCATACATTTCATAAAATTTGCTGAAAAGGGAAAAAAACAAAAACATTGTTAAACATTATGAAATTGTGATACACTGACAAAAAAAAAAAAAAGCAACTAAATGGTACAAAAAGTTCAGCCATTAATACTTAGGATGCAGTGTTTATGTTCTTCCTATTTAGTAGTGATGCATTGTGGGTAACCACAGATGTTCACTTAAAGCTGAATTCATCGCAAATACCTTCTGATTTAAGAATGAACTAAGCATTGCTCTCCACACTGATTTAAGAAGGCAACTAAGCATTGCTCTCCACACTGATTTAAAGGGAACCTTAACTGAGAGGGATATGGAGGTTTCCTTATAAACAGTTGCCTGGCAGTCCTGCTGATCTCTTTGGGGCAGTAGTGACTGAATCACAGACCTGAAACAAGCATGCAGCTAATCCAGTCTGACTTCAGTCAGAGCACCTGATCTACATATTTGTTGAGGATCTGTGGCTGAAAGTATTAGAGACACAGGATCAGCAGGAGAGTCAGGCAACTGGTATTATTTTAAAAAGAAAAATTAATATCCTTCTCAGTTTAGGTTCCCTTTAATAAGGCAACTAAGCATTGCTTTTTAGTAGGAGGGCTTTTTGGTCTCTTTTACTCCCCTATACTTTCCTTGTGGTTTTGGGTCACCCCGAGCTACCTGGTTACTCTCTTCCATATCAGAAGACCATACTAGAAGGCAATATAGAAACTCACCAAATGGTACCCATTCATGGCTATAGTAGGGACATTTAGCTCAGCTCCACTGGTGAAAAGGAAAATGTAAATAGCTCTATACACTCTTTAATGTGAAACTGCACTCTTGCTAAAGCATTTGCTATAATCATGCATCAGTGCTGACCTAATGTTTTTGCAGATTAATGCTATGAAAAACTCCCTTGCATTTCAATTTACAGCCAGGCCAGCTATACATTTCCCAAACTGTTGCATAGCTCCTTCTTGCCTGGATTTTCAACTCTGAGATGCCCTAGTTTCCTGTAAAGTTATCCCAAGTACTTTCCTCTTCATGCATGAGTAAGCAGCTACACAGAGCAGGAATAATTGTTGCGGATTTTCCATGCCTGCACTAGATGTGACTGGCAGTACCTTAAACCTCCAAGTGTAACACATTCTGCTATAATCAGTGTGGAGAGGCTGAGCATTGAAATCCAAACATACAAGGTGAGCAGGTTTAAACAATATGCAGCTTTGCTCTAAGCAATATGTAGAGGGGAGCTGAAGGGATTGCTTATTTCTAACTTTAAAGACATGCAAAACATGATGGTGCTATATAAGGGGGGGGGGGGGGGCACCTTCCAATGAGTTCTGAAGCATTTGGCTCAATATGAGCAGAAAATACTGCCGGAAACACTTCTGAATTCATCCTGCTGCTTTTGTAAGCAGTCACATCATCAATACAGGAGAAACAGTTCCATTGGCAGCCATCAGGGATGCTGTCACGAGTAGATTCGAGTGGCCTAAGCACTTGTACTCGTGATTCAAATGAGCAATAATTAATGCAGGTGAGGAGCGGGACATAAGGGGTTATTTACCCATAAGGCTGCGTGTTCCCTGCGCTCCAAATAGGATCCGCACGCGTCCTATTCTTTGCGTTACAAGCCTCGCTGCAGGCACTTCTTCCGGCTTGAAGGAGGAAGTGCCCGCAGGAAGTGCCCGCAGTGCCTGCAGCGAGGCTTGTAACGCAAAGAATAGGACGCGTGCGGATCCTATTTGGAGCGCAGGGAACACGCAGCCTTATGGGTAAATAACCCCTTATGTCCCGCTCCTCACCTGCATTAATTATTGCTCATTTGAATCACGAGTACGAGTGCTTAGGCCACTCGAATCTACTCGTGACAGCATCCCTGGCAGCCATACATGCCCACGCCATGACACTACCACCACCATGCTTCACTGAAGAGGTGGTATGCTTTGGATCAAGTACAGTTCCTTTCCTTCTCCACACTCTTCTCTTCCCATCACTCCGGTACAAGTTGATCTTTATCTCATCTGTCCATAGGATGTTGTTCCAGAAACATGAAGACTTTTTTAGATGTCATCTAGCAAACTCTAATAAGGCATTCCTGTTTTTGAAACTCGCCCATGGTTTACATCTTTGGGTGAACCCTCTTGTATTCACTCTGGTGAAGTCTTCTCTTCATCGTTAATTCTGACACACATACACCTACCTCCTGGAGAGTGTTCTTAATCTGGCCAACTGTTGTGAAGGCTGTTTTCTTCACCAGGGAAATAATTATTCTGTCATCCACCACAGTTGTTTTCCATAGTCTTTCAGGTCTTTTGGTGTTGCTGAGCTCACTGGTGGTTCTTTTTAACAATGTTCCAAACAGTTGTTTTGGCCGCGCCTAATGTTTTTGTTTCTCTCCAATGGGTTTGTTTTGCTTAATGATGGCTTGCTTCACTGATAGTGACAGCTCTTTGGATCTCATCTTGAGAGTTGACAGCAACAGATGCCAAATGCATACTTGAAATTAACTCTGGACCTTTTATCTGCTCATTGTAATTGTGATAATGAGGGAATAAGACACACCTTGCCATTGAATAGCTAAGAAGCCAATTGTCCCATTACTTTTACTTCCTTAACAAGTGGGAGGCACATATGCAAACTGTTGTAATTCCTACACCATTCACCTGATTTGGATGTAAATGCCCTCAAATTAAAGATGACAGTCTGCAGTTAAAGAAAACCTGTAACGAGAAAAAGTTCCCCTGGGGGGTACTCACCTCGGGTGGGGGAAGCCTCTGGATCCTATCGAGGCTTCCCCCGTCCTCCTGTGTCCCACGGCGGTTTCGCTGTGCCCCTCCGAATAGCGGGGATGTAAATATTTACCTTCCCGGCTCCAGTGCAGGCGCAGTATTGGCTCTCCGCTCGGATATAGGCGGAAATAGCCGATCGCTGTGGGGCCGCTCTATTGCGCCGGCGCAAGTCACCTGCGTAGTAGAGTGGACTCGACAGAGATCGGCTATTTCCATTCTGAGAGCCGCAACAGCACCACCCGCTGGAGTCAGGGACGGTAAATAAATCTAGCTTGTCAGGCTTGTCGAGCCTGGACTGCGGGAGACTTTAGGGGAGCCAGCGCTGGATTGCCTGCAGCTACAGGGGAGGGTGAAGCCTCATTGGGACCCTAAGGCTTCCCCTTCCTGAAGTAAGCACCCCCCAGGGGACTTTTTTTCAGTACAGGGTCTCTTTAAAGCACATCATGTTTTTTTAATTTCAAATGCATTGTGGTTGTGTAGAGTTCCAAAAATGTTAGAATTGTGTCGATGTCCTATTATTTATGGACCTGACCGTAAATGACAAAAGATAGGCAGTGTTCTCCCCAGAATTTGTTTTCCAGTAGGGTTGCATGAAAAAGAAGCCAGTGGGGCGCGATGGGAGAATGCAGGGACGGCACAACTCTGCTTACAGCATAGTATGAGGAGGCAAGCTGATGACAGCCAGGTGCTCACCAAAATTAGCCGGGTGGAGCAACCAGCTAAAAAAGCCTGGGGAGAACACTGATAGTGCACTAGTACTAGTAGTCATGTGCGCCCCGTGATGGATTATTGAGCAGGAAAAAAGTTGTTTTTCATGACGTCCTTCAGCGACAGTAAGGTCCATGTCAAATTATAGACTAAGCAGCTGTTACTGTTGTCATCTCCTGCTGTTGCTAAAAGTTATGACATTCTAGAGCACCAGCAACTGGCTGCTGTTCTGTTACTTAGTTGTTAGCAATTGCATTGATTTATAGCACCTGCTTAGCATCTTAGTGGCTGAGGCTAGTGGCAGCAATTAAGTTTCCTGAGTGACATAGCTACATTTGTTACCTGCCAACATAATCAGGATTGGTAAATATGAAGCTGCAATAAATATTTCAATAATACAAATAAAGTAGTTAGGTGACTTACGCTCTGATGACATCCTCCTGGTATAAAATTTCAGGCACGTTTTCAACAGGTTTTGGTCGCCGTCTTGGTGGACTCACATAGGTGGGTTCTCTTTTTGGCGGAAAAGCAGCATAGACATCATACCAAATGGGTATCTCATTTTGCTTTATCACACCAGCACGGATCAGATCCCGTGTTCTATGAAACAAGAAATGCAATCTGGGTTATTAAAGGGAACCTGAAGCAAGAGAGACATGGACGCTGATATATTACTTTCCTTTTAAAGAGACTCTGAAGCAAGAATAAATCTCGCTTCAGAGCTCATAGTTAGCAGGGGCATGTGTGCCCCTGCTAAAACGCCGCTATCCTGCAAACCCACCCCCGCAAGCATTGGTCGCAAACTTGGTCGTGAGTTTTCTTTTCCTGGAGGCAGGGCTAACGGCTGCAGCCCTGCCTACAGTCGCGTCTATCAGCGGCGCATCGCCGCCTCTCCCCTGCCCCTCTCAGTGAAGGAAGACTGAGAGGGGCGGGGGAGAGGCGGAGATACGCGCTGACAGACGCGCTTGAGGCAGGGCTGCGGCGGTTAGCCCTGCCCCAACCAGGAAGCGCTCCCCCGCTGCACCGAGGGGATTTGGGGGTGAAGGGACCCCCGTTAAGCTGCGGGATAGCAGCGTTTTAGCAGGGGCACACATGCCCCTGCTATCTATGAGGTCTGAAGCGAGATTTATTCTCGCTTCAGACTCTCTAAGCAATGCAAATTGCCTAGCAGTTCTGTTGATCCTCTGTCTCTTAAGGCCCATACACACGTCGGATTTCCGCGGACGGGTCGTTTGCACGCCCCGTCGTTCGCCCGCTAAATCGGGCATGTGTACAGGCTGTCGTTCGCTTGATAAGGGTGAGTTTGAGCGATCCGCCCGGCGGATCGCTCAAACTCACCCTTATCAAGTGAACGACAGCCTGTACACACGCCCGATTTAGCGGGCGAACGACGGAACGACGGGGCGTGCAAACGACCCGTCGTTCGCGGAAATCCGACGTGTGTATGGGCCTCAATACTTATATCCATAGGCCCTGAATGAGAATGCAGATAAGACGTTTCTGACGGAAGTCTGACCAGATCAGCCCCATACTTGTTTCAGGTGTGTCATTCGGACACTACTGCAGATAGAGATCAGCAGGACTGCCAGTTTATTTATTGTATTTATAAAGTGCCAACATATTACGCAGCGCTAATATTGTTTAAAGGGAAGGTTCAGGGAGGGTGGGTAAAAAATAAAAATCAATTTCCACTTACCTGGGGCTTCCTCCAGCCCGTGGCAGGCAGGAGGTGCCCTCGCCGCCGCTCCGCAGGCTCCCGGTGGTCTCCGGTGGCCGACCCGACCTGGCCAGGCCGGCTGCCAGGTCGGGCTCTTCTGCGTTTCAAGGCCCGGAACTTCTGCGTCCCACGCCGGCGCTCTGACATCATCGGACGTCCTCTGGGCTCTACTGCGCATGCGCAGTAGTTCTGCGCCTGCGCAGTAGAGCCCGGAGGACGTCCGATGACGTCAGAGCGCCGGCGTGGGACGCAGAAGTTCCGGGCCTTGAAGCGCAGAAGAGCCCGACCTGGCAGCCGGCCTGGCCAGGTCGGGTCGGCCACCGGGAGCCTGCGGAGCGGCGGCGAGGGCACCTCCTGCCTGCCACGGGCTGGAGGAAGCCCCAGGTAAGTGGAAATTGATTTTTATTTTTTACCCACCCTCCCTGAACCTTCCCTTTAAAAGGAAATAAATATGGCAGCCTCCATAGCCCTCACTTCAGTTCCCTTTAACCACTTTGAAACCCTTGCTACGCTTATCTACTCCACACAGAACTTCACATGGAGCTCAGGGGAGTAGATAGGCGTACTTGTGGTTAACAGTGTGCTGTATGCCCAATAAACTATCTGATTATGTATATAGGGTATCATTTTAACTGTGACAAGTGAGAGAATAGATTTTGAGGTGTTTGACAACTGAGGGCTAAGTCGTGTGATTTTTTTTTTACTGGAAAACTGAATGAAAAGCAATAAAACTGTTATTTTCATATACTCTGTACCTCCAAATAAAAAAAACAAAAGTGACAGCATTGAGAATACATAAATAGTTACCCTAGGGACTTAGCTTTTAAAATATGTATGCCATGAGAGTGTATTACTGTTAATCATGAAGATAAGGGCTTTTAATTACTGATAGAGTACAATGAGAAAACAAAAAACACTTTATTCCCAACTAATATATTATCGCCATACATTGTACTAGGAACATTATTTAAATGTGGAGATAATCAGGACAAATTAGCAAATACAATGTGTGGGTTTTACCTATGGTAACATTGTTTATTTGAAAACTATAGTGGATGGAAATGGAGAAATAGTGTATTTTTACTTTTTTTTTTTCTTATTTTTCCCTTTAAAATGCACAGATAATAACATAATTACTAAAAGCAAATATCACCCTCACAAAGCATAATTTGTGGCAAAAAAAACAAGATATAGATCATTTACATCTGATGAGTAGCAATAAAGTTATTGGTGAATGAATGGGAGGAGCGCTGAAATGTGAAAATTGCTTTGGTTTTTAAAGAGACACTGAAGCGAGACTAAATCTCGCTTCAGGTCTTATATATAGCAGGGGCACGTGTGCCCCTGCTAAAACGCCGCTATCCCGCGGCTTAACGGGGGTCCCTTCACCCCCAACCCACCCCCCGCAAACCAGGGTCGGAAAAAAGGTCGCTGGACCTGATCTTCCTGGAGGCAGGGCTAACGGCTGCAGCCCTGCCTCCAGTCGCGTCTATCAGACGCGCATCGCCGCCTCTCCCCCGCCCCTCTCAGTGAAGGAAGACTGAGAGGGGCGGGAGAGAGGCGGAGGTACGCGTCTGACAGACGCGCATGGGGCAGGGCTGCGGCGGTTAGCCCTGCCCCAACCAGGAAGCGCTCCCCCGCTGCTCGGAGGGGGTTTGGGGGGACAGGGACCCCCGTTAAGCCGCGGGATAGCGGCGTTTTAGCAGGGGCACACATGCCCCTGCTATCTATGAGGTCTGAAGCGAGATCTATTCTCGCTTCAGACTCTCTTTAAGCAAAAAAAAAACAAAACAAAAAAAAACTGTGGTGCTGAAGTGGTTAAAGAGACTCTGAAGCCTCTTAAATTTTTTTTTTTTTTTTTTTTTTTAAACAATCCTGCTTAATACATTATCCCTACCTAAACCGCCGCATTCTGGTGGATGTAAACTATCTAAAACCCCCCTAACCCGCCCTTCCTCTCCCCCGCAAAATACATGGATTTTGCTGCCCCTGTGCGCTTCCTTGTGAGGCAGGGCTATGAGCTGCAGCCCTGCCTCACACCCGTCTGTCAGCGGTGGATCTCCGCCTCTCCCCCGCCCCTCTCAGTGAAGGAAGACAGAGAGGCAGGGGAGAGGCGGTGATTCGCGCTGATAGACGCGTGTGAGGCAGGGCTGCAGCTCATAGCCCTGCCTCACACGGAAGCGCTGCCCAGATCGCCCCCGGGGATTTAGGGGGGATTGAGATAGTTTACAGCCGCGGGAATGCAGCGATTTAGGTAGGACTAATGTATTAAGCAGGATTATTAAAAAAATGTTTTTAAAGAGGCTTCAGAGTCTCTTTAACAGTCATCAAATGTGTGGCTCAAAGTAGAAAGCTAAGAAAAAGAATTGCAGTAATACAGGGAGTGCAGAATTATTAGGCAAATGAGTATTTTGACCACATCATCCTCTTTATGCATGTTGTCTTACTCCAAGCTGTATAGGCTCGAAAGCCTACTACCAATTAAGCATATTAGGTGATGTGCATCTCTGTAATGAGAAGGGGTGTGGTCTAATGACATCAACACCCTATATCAGGTGTGCATAATTATTAGGCAACTTCCTTTCCTTTGGCAAAATGGGTCAAAAGAAGGACTTTACAGGCTCAGAAAAGTCAAAAATAGTGAGATATCTTGCAGAGGGATGCAGCACTCTTAAAATTGCAAAGCTTCTGAAGCGTGATCATCGAACAATCAAGCGTTTCATTCAAAATAGTCAACAGTGTCGCAATAAGCATGTGGAAAAACCAAGGCGCAAAATAACTGCCCATGAACTGAGAAAAGTCAAGCGTGCAGCTGCCAAGATGCCACTTGCCACCAGTTTGGCCATATTTCAGAGTTGCAACATCACTGGGGTGCCCAAAAGCACAAGGTGTGCAATACTCAGAGACATGGCCAAGGTAAGAAAGGCTGAAAGACGACCACCACTGAACAAGACACACAAGCTGAAACGTCAAGACTGGGCCAAGAAATATCTCAAGACTGATTTTTCTAAGGTTTTATGGACTGATGAAATGAGAGTGAGTCTTAATGGGCCAGATGGATGGGCCCGTGGCTGGATTGGTAAAGGGCAGAGAGCTCCAGTCCGACTCAGACGCCAGCAAGGTGGAGGTGGAGTACTGGTTTGGGCTGGTATCATCAAAGATGAGCTTGTGGGGCATTTTCGGGTTGAGGATGGAGTCAAGCTCAACTCCCAGTCCTACTGCCAGTTTCTGGAAGACACCTTCTTCAAGCAGTGGTACAGGAAGAAGTCTGCATCCTTCAAGAAAAACATGATTTTCATGCAGGACAATGCTCCATAACACGCGTCCAAGTACTCCACAGCGTGGCTGGCAAGAAAGGGTATAAAAGAAGAAAAACTAATGACATGGCCTCCTTGTTCACCTGAGGAGTGGCTGGATAGTGCAATGGTTAAGGGCTCTGCCTCTGACATGGGAGACCAGGGTTCGAATCTCGGCTCTGCCTGTTCAGTAAGCCAGCACCTATTCAGTAGGAGACCTTAGGCAAGTCTCCCTAACACTGCTCCTGCCTATAGAGCGCATCCTAGTGGCTGCTGCTCTGGCGCTTTGAGTCCGCCAGGAGAAAAGCGCAATATAAATGTTCTGTGTTTGTTTGTTTGTTTGTTTTGTTTGATCTGAACCCCCATTGAGAACCTGTGGTCCATCATAAAATGTGAGATTTACAAGGAGGGAAAACAGTACACCTCTCTGAACAGTGTCTGGGAGGCTGTGGTTGCTGCTGCACGCAATGTTGATGGTGAACAGATCAAAACACTGACAGAATCCATGGATGGCAGGCTTTTGAGTGTCCTTGCAAAGAAAGGTGGCTATATTGGTCACTGATTTGATTTTGTTTTGTTTTTGAATGTCAGAAATGTATATTTGTGAATGTTGAGAAGTTATATTGGTTTAACTGGTAAAAATAAATTGAAATGGGTATATATTTGTTTTTTGTTAAGTTGCCTAATAATTATGCACAGTAATAGTCACCTGCACACACAGATATCCCCCTAAAATAGCTAAAACTAAAAACAAACTAAAAACTACTTTCAAAAATATTCAGCTTTGATATTAATGAGTTTTTTGGGTTCGTTCAGAACATGGTTGTTGTTCAATAATACAATTATTTCTCAAAAATACCACTTGCATAATAATTCTGCACTCCCAGTATATCACACCATCAATATTACATTGGTTTCAGTCTCTAAGTTACTTTTAAGAATTACAATAAATGTTCAAGAATTCAAAAAACAGTCATATTCAAAAAGGCTACACATAAGACAAGATGCAGAGCAAACCAAAATGTCTACAATACATTATACAGAAAAAATACATAATCTATTCATAACACTTTGCTCTCACAAATTACAACATATATATTTTAAGGCCCCTTTCCCACTGTGCACATTGCTTTGTGATACCACTGCAACACTGCTAAAAAAAAGTTGATCCAATTGCCTAATCCAATTCAATTGGAAGAGTCTATTACTGAACAATATGCATAGAAACTGTTTTTGGAAGCTTATGTCCTCCGTTTGCTGCATCTGTTTTGAATGCATGTGGTGTAATCGGACTGTGTTTTGGGCTCTGCACATACAGTGGCTTGCAAAAGTATTCGGCCCCCTTGAAGTTTTCCACATTTTGTCACATTACTGCCACAAACATGAATCAATTTTATTGGAATTCCACGCGAAAGACCAATACGAAGTGGTGTACACGTGAGAAGTGGAACGAAAATCATCACATGATTCCAAACATTTTTTACAAATCAAAAACAGCAAAGTGGGGTGTGCGTAATTATTCAGCCTCCTGAGTCAATACTTTGTAGAACCATCTTTTTCTGCAATTACAGCTGCCAGTCTTTTAGGGTATGTCTCTACCAGCTTTGCACATCTAGAGACTGAAATCCTTGCCCATTCTTCTTTGCAAAACAGCTCCAGCTCAGTCAGATTAGATGGACGGCGTTTGTGAACAGCAGTTTTCAGATCTTGCCACAGATTCTCGATTGGATTTAGATCTGGACGTGTACACCACTTCGACTCTTTCACGTGGAATTTTAATAAAATTGATTCATGTTTGTGGCAGTAATGTGACAAAATGTGGAAAACTTCAAGGGGGCCGAATACTTTTGCAAGCCACTGTATATACAGCTGGTCAACTCGAGTGCAGCCTGCATTTGGAAGCACTGCCATTTTCTTCTGTTGTTCAGAAATGTAAGTCTACTTATGGCTAGCTGCATTCATGTGTACGAGTTTGCATTCAATAGGGTTCAGTGCATAGTTTGCATCTGATTTGTATTCAAGGTGTGTATTTAATGGTGTGTACACACTTGAAAGATTAATGAAAGATCTTAGACTAATTTTACCACCTTCCATGTAGTATGAGAGCATACTCTACACAGTCTATTCTATTGAGCTGAACTCCCCATCAGATAAAAATCTTTGCAAGATGCTGCACACAAAGATGCTGTACACATGCAAAAGATCAGTATCTGCAAAATGCATTCATAGTCTATGAGATCTGCAGATTTGCAGATCTCATACACACCTTGTTTAACAGACATTCATCTTCAGATCAGATCCACCAGGATGGATCTTCAGATCTGCAGATGATTGTCAGATATGCAGATGAATGTCTGTTAAGCCCCAGCTACACGATACGATTTTTATACGATTCAATTGCGATTCTATTTATGATCCGATTAAATCAGACATGTCCGATCAGGATTCAATTCGATTTGCCATTGTTTTGCAATGGCAAATCGAATTGAATCCCGATTGGACATGTCGGATTTGGTCGGATTGTAAATAGAATCCTAATCGAATCGTATAAAGAATCGTATCATGTGGATTGGGCTTTAAAGGGAAGGTTCACGGTGGTTTAAAAAAAAAAAAATGCAAATCCACTTACCTGGGGCTTCCTCCAGCCCGTGGCAGGCAGG
Organism: Hyperolius riggenbachi; assembly: GCF_040937935.1. Lineage (NCBI taxonomy): Eukaryota > Metazoa > Chordata > Amphibia > Anura > Hyperoliidae > Hyperolius > Hyperolius riggenbachi. Next base: position 247,560,430 of record NC_090647.1, on the reverse strand, counting down.
ACGTGCCCTCGGCGCCGCTCCGCAGGCTCCCGGTCTCCTCCGGTGGCGAGCCCGACCTGGCCAGGCCGGCTTCCTGGTCGGGCTCTTCTGCGCTCCAAAATGCACCTCACGTGGGCACGCTGAAGTCATCAGACGTCCTCCGGGCTGTACTGCGCAGGCGCAGAATTACTGCTACTGAGATCTGCAGATATCATAGACTATGAATGCATTTTGCAGGAACGGATCTTTTGCAGGAACAGATCTTGTGCAGATACTGATCTTTCGAATGTCTACGGCATCTTTGTGTGCAGCATCTTGCAAAGATTTTTATCTGATGGGGAGTTCAGCTCAATAGAATAGACTGTGTAGAGCATGGCTCTCATACTACATGGAAGATGGTAAAATTGGTCTAAAGGTGCGTACACACGCACTACTAAAGAGAACGACGGGTCCGCCAGACCCTCCCGCTGGGCAGTCGTTCTCTCGACAGTAGTGCGTGTGTACAGTCTGTCAGCAGACTAATAAGTCTGTTTCTGAATGGCTAGTTTGAAGTACAGAGCTCAGTGGGGAGGAGAGTGGACAATGGATTCCTTATGACTTTTCCTGCTGGGTCACCTCAACCATACTAGTCCTGCATAATCAGTGTCTTCACTGTGTGGAATCCGCATATTTGAGACACTGACCTGTACATACGTCCCGTTACCTACAAAACAGGCTGTGAGCACAGGTTTGAGAAACAATGCTTAAAGGACATCGAAGGCTGGAAAAAAAAAAAAACCTGAGATAAACAATTGTATATGTCCTCCTCCTCCTAAAAATGACTTTCAAAGCTATTGCACAGTTGTATTTTATCAACTTTTTAAGCTTTTGCTGTTTCATGGCCTTTTCTCAATGACACATTAATTGAAGTATGCCAGGGCTTAAATATATGAACTATTGACCCTTTTATCTCTTTCCTGCTCTTAGAAGCCATTTACTGGCAGGAAAGTGTTTTATGGCTGCAATTCCTTATCAGGGAGGGTTACGCTAGAGTCCGACCCGGTCAGGAATTGCCATTTACATGCCGGATTTTAACTCTTTCAGGCAGAGAAAGAAAAAAAACGAACACAGCCTAGTTATTTGTGTACTAGGCACTGTACATACCCATGTCTATCTCATCATGTCACCTCGTGAGTCCTTTAAGTCAATGTTACCCACAATAAATGACATGTGGCCAACAACCCCTTTCATAAAAAAGCATAGGTTACATAGCAGCCGTACTAAAAACACAAAAATGTATCCAGTTGGAACTGTACTATTTCAAAATATAAATAAGAACCTTCACAAACATAGCAAGATCAAATGCCCCTGCAGCATGCCATCATATATTTATATCGGTTTTGCAGTCACATTATGAATACCTGCTGAACACTGTTCCCAGCTTCTCCAGTCTGCTTCCAGCCATGCTGCACAGAGAGGGAGGGCTTTCTGCCCGTCAGACAGATCTACAATCAAGAACTAGAACAAACGTCACACGTGGCAGACATGTTTAATAAGGGACACCATAAATGCAGCGTTTAAGCAGCGTATTATAATACACTCAATGCCATACATAACAGTATAACCTGTATGTCTCTGCAGACCCATATATTTACAAAACCAAGCCAAAAGTGTCGGCTGTTCTGCCTGCATCATTACACAACCTAAGAGTTTCCAGAAAGCAATATGGCGGAACTGCAACTCATGCGGACTAGGGGAGATTAATCAATAACTGAGCGAATGGATTAAGAGGTCAGTTACATAGCTTTGCCCTTCAGCAATCTGGCCCAAGATGTAAATAACTTATTTCTGACAATAAACCCAATACAGTTTGGCATTTCAAACACAAGAAGTTCCGTGTTAATTATTACTCTATAATATGCTTATTCTGGCGCCTTAGCGGCACCCTTTATTTCCACGGTGGTGGTCTTCTTGAACATGGCGGATGCAGCACGTCATGAGCACAACGCACTTTCTCCAGCCAATGAGGATGAAATAGACAAGTGCGGCAAGTTTGAATTGTACGGAGGAGTGTTGCTTCTGCAGATACAGCCAGTGCGAGGAGATGTATGAGAAGAGGGGAGGTTTGGCTCCCAAGGTAACATCATTATTCTATATAAACTCTGCTGTGACTCGGCTAAAGGACTTATCACGGTTTACCGGCATTTACCTGCAGCAGATAACCAGTCTCATTAGCAGCTGTATATGTCTCTGGAAAACAAATATTCCATAAGTGAGACAACTGGCTTTTAGGAACAAATATTTGCAAACTCACTCACTGTCTGATGCATATTGGGAATTACTTATTTCTTTACCTCGCATGGATTGCTAATAAACTGCTTTTTGCAGCTACAGTATTAGTAATAGTGAGCTGACTAAAACTGGGAGAACACTTGTCTTTGCAGAAAAAAAAATACATTATCAAGTTTTATTTTTTTTTTTCTCTTATAAACATGCATCCACATTCCATGCATTTTGGTTTCCTATAGGAAATCATGGCATGCACATCATATACAGGAAGAAGGAGCTCGCTGTGTGCTTTTATAAGATCGCATTGGAAAAGGCATATAGTCTGTGGAAGTCTATGAAGCCCATAGATTTCCATTGTATGCTATTTCACATCCATTTTCTGCTATGCTGCAAAACAAATGTAATTCAAATAAGTGTGCTCTCATCCAGCGGTTTTCCAAGCCTTTCTGTTACAATAGCTGTTCAGATACAGCTGTACTGTAACAAAATATAAAAAACGCTACACAAAAACGCTAGGCTTGTTTAGGAAATCTCTCTAAACATGCCTACTGTAGAATCGCTCTGAAAAAACCTCTTCAAAAACCGCTAGCATTTGTGGATCCGCTAGTGGTTTTTGGTGTGCACCAGCCCTTACATGTATGCCTCTGAGGAATCCAGCTGAAATACCTGGAGTTCTTCTGCATTATGTGTAGCCTTACACACACCTACCGATTTCTAGGCACAGCTGTAATAAAAACAAAATGACAAACAATGCTTCTTTCATGATGTATCCAACTAATTATTTCTGTTTTTGCGTTTCAGCTTACAAAAGAAATGAAATCTGCACTAAGCAAGGATTGGCTGCATGGGCTGGACCAAAATGAGAAAGCATTTCAAGCTAAAATGAGAAACATTTTTGAGAAAGTAGGCACTCAACATCATCTTATTTATTATATGTAGCAGTAGAGTATTGTACTGTGTTAGCAATCAGTAAAAACAAGAAGTTTTGAATCGGGCTGATAACATTTATTGGCTAACTTTAAAAGAACAAGAGTAAGCTTTCAGCTACTCAGCCTTCTTCAGACTCGAATCCTGTATGATGCTAATTACAACAGAGAGAAAATGTGTGCATCAACCAAGTGAACCTGACAAATCTGGCTTTACAAATTTGGCCTATTGGCTAATCACGAGACATTGCTCATGCAAATATGCATTTGCTTTCGCATGCCTAAATATGCAGGGTCAAAAACCGCAAAACAGTCGCCCTGTGGGAATTAGTTCATGCTACATAGCACTATCCAGGGACGCCACGAGGAGGCTTCCCATTGCCCCCATACAACCGGGGGGCCGCGGGGGTCCCAGGCTCTCTCACCGCCTGGAACCCACACAGCGGCACCCCGGAGGTGGAGGCTGGGGGGTGCAGGCGATCTACCCAGCGCCGGGAAGAGCCACCCGCACACACCTCCCAAGATTAAAAACAGGCACTTACCTTAACATCCATTGCGTTCTGCTATATGCGCATGACCTGGGCGCGACACATGAGGGGAGGACAGGCGCAAATAGCCTGCTCCAGGGCTCTCACCTCCTAAAACAAGCCACTCACCACTTGCCTCCAAAGAAAAGAAAATGCAATGCTAATTACAACAGAGAGAAAAGTGTGCATCAACCAAGTGAACCTGACAAATCTGGCTTTACAAATTTGGCCTATTGGCTAATCACGAGACATTGCTCATGCAAATATGCATTTGCTTTCGCATGCCTAAATATGCAGGGTCAAAAACCGCAAAACAGTCGCCCTGTGGGAATTAGTTCATGCTACATAGCACTATCCAGGGGCGCCACGAGGAGGCTTCCCATTGCCCCCATACAACCGGGGGGCCCAGGCTCTCTCTCACCGCCTGGAACCCGTAGGCCGCGTCTGGGGAGTATACCGTTCTCGCCCTCTCCCCCTGTTGGGGGACAGTTGCGGCGCTCCCGGGCAGTGGATGCTCTGTGGGGGTGCTTGCGCTGCCCTTCATTTCCTGGGGGTACAAGGAGGCCTACACGCGGCGCCCCTGTTTAGATGCAAGTATTTGCGTGGGCCAACTCCTGCAGGAATGTCAGGGAGTTAGCCTTAGATCCTGCACTATCTGGTAGGCGATTGCAGTTTGCAACGCTTTGCCATTTTAATTAGATGAGAGTCAGTTAATATTCAAATTTGAATGAGTCAATAGACTTGAGGCAGCCAGTATATAAGTCAGGTGATACTGGTCAGATGCACACACCTTTTTCTCCCTTTGCAAAAAAATCGAATCCTGTATGATGTCAAGATGTTAGAAGGCTGAGTAGCTGAAAGCTTACTTTTACTCTCCTGGGGCTTATTCACAGTGAGAAGCTGCGGAGCTGCATTATAAAAGCTTATAACGCAGCTTACCACTGCAATGCTAATCCAATGGGACGTTTACAGTACGTCGTTAGCGTCGCATTGTAATGTTACTGTCCCTACTGTATGCGACGGTATCACCCTTTTTTTTTTTTTTGCGTTGTGTTGTAATGCTGCGTTGTGACTTTAATGTTGCATTGCAACGCAATGTGCCACTGTGAATTTAGCTTTTAAAGAGACTCTGTAACAAAATTTTCAGCCTTATTTCTTCTATCCTATAAGTTCCTATACCTGTTCTAATGTGGTCTGTCTTACTGCAGCCTTTCCTAGTTGCACAGTAGCTGTATTATCTCTGTTATATACTGTAATCTTCTTTCCTTTGTTGGCTCAGGCAGGACTGTGCTGCTCTGCTGTGATAGGGAGAAGTTATACACACCTCCTCCAGGCTCTGTGTGAGTCACAGACTGAGCTTCTCTCAGCCTATCACATGCTGATTAGCAGCCATGTTTTTTGTTTGTAAACACTGCCTAAAACTGGCAATTATAAGCCAGGATTGCAGCAGGGAGTGGAAGAAACAGCAAAGAGGGGCCCAGGAGAACATAATGAATAGAATGGTATACTTTTTATTGTAAGAATTTTAGAGTACAGATTCTCTTTAAAGAAAAGGTCCAAACAAATAAAAAAAAAATCTACTTACCCGGGGCTTACTCTAGCCCCTGGTAGCCGTCCTGTGCCCGAGGTCCCCTCCGTTGCAGATGCTGTTGGACATCTACTGGACCTATGCAAGAGCCGGTCGCGCTGATGTGGTCGTGGCATCTACTGTGTCTGCACAGTACACTTTAGACCATATCGGGCCGTGCACCCAGCGGCACCCACTGTCATCTCAAATTCCCACAACGCTGCTCACGATAAGTATCACTTATACTGTATGCTATGCACAAGATGGACTCTTTATGCATGCTTTGTGAAGTCAAGTGAATGAAGCAATACATTACTGTCAGTAGTGCCAAGCATTTCCACTGTCTTGTCATTGCTTTCTGTTTTTTTGAAGGCGCAAAAGGTGAATATCAGTGTGGCCTGCAATATTACTCTCTAACGCCTAGCTATGCTCTCCGATTAAATTATAGATCCCACAACTGGCACTTCTCTAATTACATTATACATATCTGAACTCATCACATGACACTTATATCAAAGGCCACTCAGGAGATCACAACTCACAAGACAGTATCTTTGTGTTGGATTGGTACTCATTATATCTACTACCAATGATATATCGGATATTATTTGGTGAAATAATGTTAGCCCTAAGAGGATTGGACTGTTTGCTGGTATAAGATATGGATAACCTTTGGATCTCTGTTTAAGAATAAGATTTATATGTAAGCCGCTGTGTGTGTTGACCACTGACCATTTGGTCATTTCTGTTTGTAATGTTCAAAAATTTTCAAAATAAAAGAATCTTTAAAAAAAATATCAGTGTGGCTTTCAGAGATGTAAGGAGAGCAAAACATTCACTCTGACCAGACAATCCGATACTTCAGATCTTTTGGTGATGCCTCAGGGCAGCTATACATACATACATACATACATACAGGGCTGTGGAGTCGGAGTCGTGGAGTCGGGCAATTTTGGGTGCCTGGAGTCGGAGTCGGGGAAAAATGCACCGACTCCTAATGAATTTGTAACTGTAATTAAAATAGAAAATATGATAAAATGTTCTATTTCTCAGATAATAGTCATTAAAAATAATGTATATATACAGTAATAGCTGTGCTTAGCTTAGTTACTTGTGCTGCTTCAATAAAGCAGTCCCCGTATTTTTAAGGTCAGATATACATATCTGATTGTGACTGTATATATGATGTGTACACAGGAATCTCTTATATATACTAAATAACATCTATGCTGTAAGAATAAAGCCTGATGTGTAGCCGTGTCACTAATAGAGATGGTCAATGAGATGGAAATAATTCTGCACTGATGCTGATTTATGCAAATGTATGCACTCCTTTTGCTGATGAAATCAAATAATTTGATATGTTGTTAAAATTTGGTTTGGTGACTACAAATTAAAGGGTAACTGAGACGCATAAAAAGTAAAGTTTTTATACATACCTGGGGCTTCCTCCAGCCCTCTTCAGGCTAATCAGTCCCTCGCTGTCCTCCACCACCCGGATCTTCTGCTATGAGTCCTGGTAATTCAGCCAGTCAGCGCTGTCCGGCCGCATGCCGCTCCCACAGCCAGGAACATTCTGCACCTGCGCAATAGTGCTGCACAGGTGTAGTATGCTCCTGGCGGCGGAGTGTGTGCATGCGCACTACGCCCGACTGGCTCAAGTACCTGGACTCATAGCAGAAGATCCAGGTGGTGGAGGAGGACAACGAGGGACTGATTATCCTGAAGGCGGCTGGAGGAAGCCCCAGGTATGTATAAAACTTTAATTTCATCTGTCTCAGGTTTACTTTGTCACACAGTAGTACTATACTCTACATATGCACTCCCCACAGAGCTGCAGGGAATCCACTGAGAATGCTGTGCACATTGAACACAGAGGTGTTGTCTGTCACCCATAAACCTTGTTCAGATTGTGCATGAAGAATGTGTAATAGAGGAAGAATCTCCTCATTCCCCTGCAGAGTACCTGCACATCATTCTTACATGTACCCACACTTACATTGCCTAGGGCCTGATAGATGTTCTTTGTTCCGGTTTGTACCTTTTACAAGTACTCTTACCAAGGACTAGTTTTAGTCTAAAGGGAATAAATATAGTAGTCTACATATCCTTCTCACTTCAGTTGTCTTGTAAAATTCCTAAGCGTTGGCAGTTAAGAGACGAATTTCATGTTACATACTTTTAATCAACAAAATTGTAATATGCAAAGTCGAGGAGTCGGTGGAATCCTAAACTGAGGAGTCGGAGTCGGTGGATTTTTGGACCCACTCCACAGCCCTGCATACATACATACCATTCTTGGTAGGGATGGCCCAAACTGGACACCTCAGCAGAGAACACTATATATGGCCTTAAAGTACAACTGTAATGAGGATATGGCATATTTATTCCTTTGAAGCAATACCAGTAGACCCTGTACAAGCATATGTAAATCGGGTGTGTCTGACTAGATTAGTGCTTTTTTGTTTCTGGCGTTATTCAAACACTACTGCAGCCATATAGATCAGCAGGGCTGCCAGGCAACTGGTATTGTTTAAAAGGAAATAAATATGGCAGCCTTCATATTCTTCTCACTTCAGTAGTCCTTTAATACTGCTGCTTATCATTGGTCATATAAATAATAGTAAATATATCAACCAGTCCTTTGTGCCAGACATGTAATTACTGTAAACAATGATCTGTACTGGTCTCTGGAGCAGCACATAGATGTAAGTCGGGGTATTTCTTACCATAAGCACAGTGATTGCAAGATGTTAGACCCTGTCACGCCCAGTTTGGCTTCTGCTCTGTGATATAGTGGGAGAATTAAGAGGAGCAGATCGGTGCAGAACTCTCTGTAACCTAGTTACCTGCATAGAAATAGTTTAATATTTACCTTTTGTAGTTATTGGTTCAGAAATTTCCAGTATCTTCCAAATCTCCCGCTCCCCCCCCCCCCCCAACCCCCATCCCCCTTTCAATGAAGGGTCCCTCTAAAATTTTTAGACTGAAGCTCCAGTTGAATAAGCTCCTTCTGGCTATCAGGCTCTTTGTAGTTTTTCTATATTTGATCAGTGCGCTCCTCAATAGATATTCTAAATATTAATAAATCTCTGTCTGGTCGGATCGCTATTTTTTAATTGTGTGTGTCACACTACGTACAAAATTTCTATTCTATGGAAACAGTGCTCAACAACCCACATATTAATACACAAGATTCCACATTTAAAAAGTCCACAACACCCTCAATAGGTGTGATCCACAGGTATCCAGTTAATAGTCCAACCAATAATTCTTCATATACAGTTCATAGCAGTAATGATATATTCTCACCGGAACAATAGGCCAACCACTAACGATTAGCAATCGCGTTTTTGGACCATGCCAGCACACAAACTCCTCCACTGATATAGGACTCCTCAGATGTGTGTATACATGTCATATGAAAGAGAGACACAGCAATAGTGTGATACCGTTTACAGAGCATACACTATCCAGCACCACCAGTGCTCCCACTCCACTCACGGGTCACCCTAAAGTGCCTCCACCAGCTATGCACTCAAGCCTCTCACCAGATAATATGGCCGACCCTTCACAGACCAGCAGCTCTAGCTGCCGCTGTAGGAGCCGGTCAGACGCTGGATCACCTCGAGGATTGTTTTATATGCGCATTTTAACTGGATGTTTGTAAGTGCACTTGCTCTTTTTAATATATTTTATTAAATGGAATTACGCTATGGTACACCTGTTTGAGCCCTAGATCATTTCTTTGCTGACACAAGAGAAAGTCATCACAACAAGCTAGAGCTGCTGGTCTGTGAAGGGTCGGCCATATTATCTGGTGAGAGGCTTGAGTGCATAGCTGGTGGAGGCACTTTAGGGTGACCCGTGAGTGGAGTGGGAGCACTGGTGGTGCTGGATAGTGTATGCTCTGTAAACGGTATCACACTATTGCTGTGTCTCTCTTTCATATGACATGTATACACACATCTGAGGAGTCCTATATCAGTGGAGGAGTTTGTGTGCTGGCATGGTCCAAAAACGCGATTGCTAATCGTTAGTGGTTGGCCTATTGTTCCGGTGAGAATATATCATTACTGCTATGAACTGTATATGAAGAATTATTGGTTGGACTATTAACTGGATACCTGTGGATCACACCTATTGAGGGTCTTTGTAGTTTTTGCACAGCCACACATATGTTTTACGGTTTTTGATTCGTTTGGTTTTGCATCGTTTTCAGAAGAGCTGCCTCTGCAGTTTGACTGCTCCAACTGGGCAGATAAAGCACTTGTTTATTAGCCCTTGCAATAAAAGAAATCCGCTTAAACAAATATGATTTCTGTAAAACATCTGTCTAACTCTAACCTTTTCACATTTTGTTTGTTTTTTGTTCACAGTATAACCATGCATTTGAGGATGACATCATTGTGAATATAGCAGATTTTAATTATATTGGTGGTGAAGGTAAGTGTACATTCAATATTGGAACACCCAATTAATATTTTTTTTTGTTTTGTTCCAGAGGGCAAATAAAACCCAGGCCTGCGGAGTCTCTACTCACAAACACTTTTTGGTTCACTGTAATCAGTCTGTAAATTGTTAACCCTAATGAATTTAATTTGAAATACGAACTTTTACCTACATGATAACTGAAGCAAGGAAATGTATGTTCTGAATCAACAAGATCAAATTCATTAAGGAGTACCTCTTAAAGGGAACCTGAACTGAGTAAAGTTATTTAAAATAAACACGTGACGTAGCTGCAAATGAATATTATATACTAACCTCACTGTCAGTTCCTCTCAGAAGCTCACCATTTTATTCTTACAGTGATCCCTTCCAGTTCTGACAATATTTTGTCAGAACTGAAATATACCAGTTGCTGTGGGTTATATATCAGCAGCTGTTAGTTACAACTGAATGTGCAAGGTAATGTTCATGTTTCCCTATGGCTCAAGTGGGTGATATTAGTTTAACAGTGTGCTGACCAGGAAGCTGTTAGGGGGTAATTGCCATTTTTAAAATGGAGGACGGAGAAATCCATTGATCACAGTGGTCAAACAGGATGCAGGAGAGGAGAAAGAGATCGAGTAGTAGACTACACAGGAGGTAAGTATGACCAGTGTATGGTTATTTTGACTCTTCATTTTCAGTTCAGGTTCTCTTTAAAGCACACCTGTAAGTTCAAGCAAACGAAAAGTTAGTTAAGTAAAATTACAGAAAACTCAGCAAGCTAATGGTGAACCAGAACTCATAGGAGCGTGTAAGGGGCTACAATGGACCAAAAAGCCCTCTTACTAAAATGTTAAGGGGAAAAAAGGGTTTGCCTTCTTAAAACAGGAGGTATTTGTGATAATTCAGGTTGGAGTGAGCATATGATGTCTCCCATGATGCATCACTGCTGAATATGTAAATCGTCCTTTGTTGTCCCTGTAAGTTAACCACACCTCCAGAACTGCTGGAATGCAATGATGTGTCAGCTTGTTAATTGTACAAAGCTACAATAATCGAACATGCATACATCAGTGCATGGCATGGATAAATGTGTCTTTATGGACTCAACCAATCCGAAACAGTCTGTAAGCATGTTGGATTATTGTGACTCTGTACAATTAGCAAGCTGACATGACATTCCAGGAGGCAAGGAGATATAATGGGCCCAATCCAATATTCTTATCCAATTCACTTTTTCTCCTAAGGCCCCGTTTCCACTATCGCTAATCCGCATGCGTCTTGTGTATGCGGATTCGCATAGACAATATAAGTGAATGGGCCTGTTTCCACTTATGCGTCTGCAGGAGCGTTTTATTGTGCAGAGAAAATCTGCACGGAACACCCTGCAGAATTCGCCTGCGTGTGGAATGCAGGCGAATCGCACACAATGTATTTAATAGGGAAATCGCATGCGTTTTCCCCATGCGTTTTTTTTGCCGCGAATTCGCATAGGTACCAATGTAACTTCACACAGGCAGTGACATGGTTAAAATCGCATATACCCTCACCTATGCGAATTCGCGGCAAAAAACGCATGCGGAATCGCATGCGATTTCATCAGCGGTGGAATCCAGGCGATTCTGCACCGCAATAGTGGAAACGAGCCTGAGTTGTTGGTTTGTTTTGTTTTTTTTCCCCTCCTATTTCCTCTTTTTCTCCTAGGTGATGTTTCGTATTGTATCAATAAAATGCCTTTGAAGCCACCAGCAATCAAGAAGATACCCAGAATAATTTTGGCAGTACTTTTACACCTACTTTTTTATTTTATTTTTAGTTGTAGTGTACTGAAAAGTCATTTTAAACACTATTTTAAAATGATCTCCTTGGATAAAGTGAATTGGATCGGGTCCTATATATTTTACTAGGCAAAGAACAAGATGACCATGGCATCTAACTAGGTTTGGTGACGCAAGAAAAATAGGAAGACTATATTAAATCCTGTTGGAAAGCGGAAGAACCCGTGGCAGATTATCTTAAAGCACACCTGAAGTGAGAGGAATATGCAAGCATACATATTTATTTCTTTTTAACCTCTTGCCGACCGCGTCACGCCAATGGGCGGGGCCGCGGCGGCAGCCCCAGGACCGCCTAACGCCAATTGGCGTAAAGTCCTGGGGCTCTGTTTTGCAGGAGATCGCGCGCAGGCTGCACCGCCTTCAGTGATCGCCGTCAATTTATACAGTGCTGCGATCAGCAGCATCGCTGCACTGGGGACAGCCGTGTGACACGGCTGTCCCCCTGGAGGACAAGAGAGCGATTGGCTCTTATAGGGTGAAGCCTATGAGAGCTGATCGCCATGATTGGCTGGCTGGGGGTAGGGAGGGAGAGGGTTTAAAGGAACAGGGTTTTTAATAAAAAAAAAAAATTAAAAAAAACACAAACAAAAATATTTATAAAAAAATAAATAAACATGGGGGGAGCGATCAGACCCCACCAACAGAGAGCTCTGTTGGTGGGGAGAAAAGGGGTGGGGGAATCACTTGTGTGCTATGTTGTGCGGCCCTGCAGCTTGGCCTTAAAGAAAACCTGAACTGAAAATTAAGTCAAAATAAGCATACACAAGTCCTACTAACCTCCCATGTAGTCTATTCCTCAGTGTTTTTCTCCTGTCCCGCATCCTGTTTGTTGACTGTGATCAAGGGAATTTTCTGTCCTCCATTTTGAAAATGGCCATTACCCATAACAGCTTCCTGGTCAGCACACAGTTAAACTGTAACATCGCCCACTTGAGCCATAGGGAAACATGGACATTACTTGGTACATCAGTTTTCCTCTCAGCTATAACTGACAGCAACTGATATTTTACTGACAGCAACTGATATATTTCAGATCTGACAAAATGTTGTCAGAACTGGAATGGATTATTGTCAGAAGAAAATGGTGAGCTTCTGAGAGGAACTGATGGCAAGGTAACTATGTAATGTTCATTTGAAGGTACCTCATGTGTGTATTTTAAATATTTTTACTCCGTACAGGTTCTCTTTAAAGCTGCAGTGGCCTTTTTTTTACTAAAAATGTCCTGGTCACTTGGGGGGTTTAGCCCTGCAGTCCTCAAGAGGTTAAATAATGCACATTGCCAGGCTATCCTGATGATCATCTTCCTCTAATACTTTAAGCCATTGACTCTGAGCAAGTATGCAGATCAGATGCTTGTGACTAAGGCCACATACACACATTAGACCATAGTCTTTTGAAAATGAAAGATCACAGACCAATTTTACCCCCTTCCATGTAGTATGAGAGCCATACCTACATAGTCTATTCTATGGAGCTGAACTCCCCATCAGCAAAAAATCTTTGCAAGATGCTACAGACACAAAAGATCAGTATCAGCAAAAGATCTGTTCCTGCCAAAGATCCGTTCCTGCAAATTGAATTCATAGTCTATGAGATCTGCAGATCATCATACACACCTTGTTTAACTGACATTCATCTGCAGATCAATCATCTGCAGATCTTAAAATCCATCCTGGTGGATCTGATCTGCAGATGAATTTCAGTTAAACAAGGTGTGTATGAGGATCTGCAGATCTCATAGACTGTGAATGCATTTTGCAGGAATGGATCTATTGCAGGAAGAGATCTTTTGCAGATACTGATCTGTTGCATGTACTACAGCATCTGAGTGTGCAGCATCTTGCAAAGATTTCTGTCTGATGGGGAGTTCAGCTCCATAGAAAAGACTGTAAAGGTATGGCTCTCATACTACATGGAAGGGGGTAAGATTGGTCTGTGATCTTTCATTTTCCAAAGACTATAGTCTGATGTGTATATGAGCCTTAAGTCAGACTGGATTAGCTGCATGCTTGCTTCAGGTGTGTGATTCAGCCACTACTAGAGTCAAAGTTGGATACTCGCCTATGGACAGGGAAAGCACTGGATCTTAAAGAGTCTTCCCGTTCCTCTCATGGTCCCCCTTGTCCCAGTCCTGTTACCGCCATTGCACATATTTGAGCAACTGGTGGAATACACCTTCGGAAGCACTAATTTCCCCAAATGCTCCTGAAGATGAGACCCTCTTCACTGCGTATGTGTAAGTGCATTTTCATAGATGCGCAGTATGGAGTCACCCATGTTTGGAAACGAGGACTCCAGCAGGCGGAAAATGTGAACTGGGGGGACAGCGCTGGAATGCGGTGACTATGACAGGAATAGGAAGGCTCTTAAGGCCCCAGAGCCTTACTTCTCCATAGGTGAGTATCCAACTAACCTCCCCCCCCCCCCCCCCCCAAAAAAAAAATCACTACAGAGTTGCTATAATAAGAGTAGTTTGTGGCTGTTAATAAGAATAAGTAAAGATGTAGTGCTGTAGTAGTGGTGAAGTAAGATTTACTAGTCACTGGTTAACAAATGGTCCTTCTGTGTACCACCACACTTCAAAATTCCATTTTTTAACTAATGCTGTGGATTGAGAATAAATCTGTAGGTCATTGTAAGCTAAAATGTATTAATGCAAATATATATAAATTGTTTTTTTTGTTTATCTGTTACTAGGCTGTGTTCAATGGGAATTCATCCCAAAGAAAACTGAGAACACAAAACCTAAAATAACAGAAATATCAGAAGAGGTAATTTTATTTATTTTTTTACATTCCTATTCTAACTTCGACATGGAAGAGAAAAAAATGTCATTTATGACTTAAAATAGGTTGTTACTTGTGATAAAGAACAAATGTAATTAGAGATTACCGTACTTGTTTTGTTGAGTAAGGGCTTGTTTCCACTGTTTCTGTTTCATGTACGGAAAATTTGAATGAAATTTAAAGTCTATGTCCTTATTTCCATGTAATGCAAATATTCATTAACATTCAGTCTGCCAGGAGAAAAGCGTGATTTAAATGTTCTGTCTGTGTATTGTGGAAAATAACTGGCAGCCTGCTGCCTTTTATTTTACATTCTGCACTAGTTTGTGTCCAAATCTCACATAATAGTCTTAAAGTGTTCCTGAGACGAGCAAATGAAAATATTGTATACATATTAGGCTGATCGGTCCCTCACTGTCTTCCCAGGCCGCCTGGATCCTCTGCTAAGCGTCTTGGTAATTCCACCAGTCGGCGCAGTCCGGCTGCGTGCGCTCCCCTGACGTGTGACCAGGAGCGTCTGCACAGGCGCAGAGTTCTCCCACTGTCTGAAGTGCAACGGGGCGTGCAGCTGAGCCACGCGTGCACAATACGCACCAACTGGTGAAATTACCATGCCACCGCGTGGAGGATGGCGAGGGACTGATTTATTTTTTTTTGATTTTTTTTTTTTTTGATTTTTTTTTTTTTTTTTACCCTGGGATAGTATGACTGTCCCTGACGCTTTAAAAAGTAAATGGGAAGTAAGTTATATACTCGCCTATGGAGAGGGAAGGCTCTGGATCCTATTGAGCCTTCCTGGTCTTTTCTCCATCTCCTCATAGTTACATAGTTATTTTGGCTGAAAAAAGACATACGTCCATCGAGTTCAACCAGTACAAAGTACAACTCCAGCCCGTCCCCCACATACCCCTGTTGATCCAGAGGAAGGCGAAAAAAACCCCACCAGGCATGGTCCAATTAGCCCCAAATGGGAAAAATTCCTTCCTGACTTCAGATGGCAATCAGATAAAATCCCTGGATCAACATCATTAGGCATAACCTAGTAATTGTAGCCATGGATGTCTTTCAACGCAAGGAAAGCATCTAAGCCCCCTTTAAATGCAGGTATAGAGTTTGCCATAACGACTTCCTGTGGCAATGCATTCCACATCTTAACCACTCTTACTGTAAAGAACCCTTTCCTAAATAAATGGCTAAAACGTTTTTCCTCCATGCGCAGCTCATGTCCTCTAGTCCTTTGAGAAGGCCTAGGGACAAAAAGCTCATCCGCCAAGCTATTATATTGCCCTCTAATGTATTTATACATGTTAATTAGATCTCCTCTAAGGCGTCTTTTCTCTAGACTAAATAAACCCAGTTTATCTAACCTTTCTTGGTAAGCGAGACCTTCCATCCCACGTATCAATTATGTAGCTCGTCTCTGCACCTGCTCTAAAACTGCAATATCTTTTTTGTAATGTGGTGCCCAGAACTAAATTCCATATTCCAGATGTGGCCTTACTAGAGAGTTAAACAGGGGCAATATTATGCTAGCATCTCGAGTTTTTATTTCCCTTTTAATGCATCCCAAAATTTTGTTCGCTTTAGCTGCAGCGGCTTGGCATTGAGTACGATTATTTAACTTGTTGTCGATGAGTACTCCTAAGTCCTTCTCCAAGTTTGATGTTCCCAACTGTATCCCATTTATTTTGTATGGTGCTAGACCATTGGTACGACCAAAATGCATGACTTTACATTTTGTCAACATTGAATTTCATCTGCCATGTATGTGCCCATATAGCCATCCTATCCAGATCCTGTTGCAATATGACACTATCTTCCTGAGAGTTGATGATTCTGCACAATTTTGTATCATCTGCAAAAATAGCAACATTGCTCACTACTGCATCTACTAGGTCATTAATAAATAAATTGAAGAGCACTGGACCCAGTACAGACCCCTGTGGGACCCCACTGCTAACAGTCTCCCATTTTGAGTACGATCCATTGACCACAACTCTTTGTTTTCTGTCCATTAGCCAGTTCCCTATCCATGCACACAAACTCTTCCCCAGAGTTCTACGGAATACACGGGGGCCCTGGGAAGGCTTTGGAAGCACTTGTGCTCCCCCAGTGCTTTTGAAGGCGGGCAACTCTGTACTGTGCATGTCTGACTGGAGCTGCACTTTCATAATATGATCATTGCCATTTAAAACTCCTGTGCCTTTTTTTTTCATTCAGGGAGAAAATAGAACCCTCAATAAAACATTTGAAACAGGTATGCATCATAAGTGTGTGTGTGTGTGTGTGTGTGTGTCACAAAATTCTGGTAGCTTACAGAAATGTGGCCAAGTTTTTGGTACCTTTCTACCAGAATGATGGGAAAACCCCACACTTGTCTCTGAAATAACTCACAGAAGTAAATGGCACCCATTATTCCTTTTATTTTTATTTTATTTTTTGGGGGTTTAAGAAACCAGATTTTGATTTAACTGAATATTTCAAATGATAAAGATATGAAATGGGAAAATGTAATTGATGCCTTCAGCCTAAAATTTTGTTACAAGGCCTTTAGAGGCAGTCATCGTTCAGGTTACTCTACCTGAGCAAACTTTCTCATTTGGGTCATATTTAAAGTATGATCAATAGGATTGAAAGTGGAACTCATAGAAGTCAGTATAGTCCAAGGTTTTGTTCTTGGCCATTCTTGGGTGTTTAAACCGTACCATTGTGGATCCTAGTGACAAATCATCAACCTCTTATTAATTTCAAATGTGTCCATTTTCCCATTGTGGCTGCTCCAGAGATGTTGGCTACAGGTGATCTTCATCATATTAGTAACTGTTGTCACAGGAACATCATGCTCGTTGGAGATGGTCTTATAACCTTTGCCTTTAACCTTCTTGTCTATAAATTTTGTTTTCTGATCTCTTTAGACAACTTTTTTTTTTTTTTTTTTTGCTCTTCTGTTTTCTGGTTCATGTTCTGTCTGGGACATATAATAACACATTGGAGCATGACAACTTTTTTTTTTTCTCCATTTAGATGGGCTGCATGACTTGTTGCTTGATTGGATACATGTGGCCTTACTAAAAATGTCTAGTTAAGCCACTGAAATTATTTATCTTTTTGGCGGAAACTTGCAAATGTGGCCAGGCTATTTTAGAATATCTGGATGATTTTATTTTTTTGTTTTACACCTTGCTTTAGATGACATTTTAACAGATTGCAGTTATAGATCAGACATTTTTGTGTGTGTGTTTTTTGTTTGTTTTTTTACCAATTTTCAGGAGAAAAAAACATGTGGGTACCAATACATTTTATTCATGTCTGTATAGTGAAAATATATAATACAGTAGAATCCAAGGGACCAGGAAAAGTCATTTACTATTCCAGAAGCTTACTACATCAGAATTAATCATGCATTGTATATTTATACAGAAGCATTTGCTGGGACTAGAGGACTGAGTTTACTATATCCAGAGGTTTACTATAATGAGATTCTACTGTACTATTGAAGGTTCATAGATTTTAAAATAGTTGAAAAGTGATTCTCTTGAATCATGGCAGTGTTCTCCCTAGAGCCTGTTAACCAGGCACTCCGCCCACCTGAAATTCCCTACCGCCCGGCTGCCAATCGGCCACCATCCGCAGCAGAACTACTTTTGCAGGCAGCCCGCTGTCGCACTAGGACGCTATCACCGCCCTCCTCCTCAATTTTTGTCTGTCAGTGGTATGGAGGGAGGGTCAGTGAAAGTACTGTATGACATTTTCATGCAGCTCAGAAGACTCTGCTTCTCACTACCCCCGTTAGCTAGTCACATTAGAGCTTCACCAGCGGGAGGCGTGCCCTGTCGCGTGGTTCAGCTAATGTGCTGCTGCTATCGATGCTCCAAGCCGCTGGGTCTGTTTCCTGGCTGTAAAAGGGTTGGGAGAGGGGAGAAAACGAGGATGCTTTCCCGAGGGGCTCCTTAGAGTTCTCTTATCAGTCATTCTCCATTGACATGCTGGCCTCTTGTTTTCAAAGCAAACATCAGAGAATTGCTAGACAGACAACGGGTGAAGGACTCTGTCCCCTCACGCTCTAGACTTCCTTCCCACATGTGTCTCTAGAAATCAAACACACAGAAAGGTGAGAAATCAAGGCAGGGGGGAGTGGGCTGGGGGATACAGATGCTGCTGACCTGTGACAATCTATTTACACAGCTCATTGTGATTTTCCCCAGCCACGCTGTCTGCCAAGTTGATGATTACCTATATATAGATAGATATCTATATATATCTATCTATATATATCATACCCACCTGCATCCTAATAGCAATCTGGTACAGCAGGCATTGGTTATGATCTCAGTCCAAAAGGTCCATACCCACATAAAAATTAAGCAGCGTGACATTACATAACCATCATTTAATGGAGATTCGTTAAACAAGTTACAGATGGCTGACGACCGTGATGCGCTTTTTTTTTTTTTTTTTTAAGAACGTTCTGAGGGATCACAACAAAAACGATTGATCAAACGAAGCAATAGTTTACACTAAAGTCGATGGACTTTAGGAAAACATGGTTCCATTTGAACGATTGCTTGCGTCCTGTCGGTCACATAACTCCGCTTCCAATGTTCAAAGATAGATCGTGGAATGATTGTTCATGGTGGAATTCCGTGATCTATCTTTTCCTGGGTACTTAGTCTTAAATTGCTACGACATGTACACATTTCCAGCTGTAGTCGCTAATCACAGCTTTCAGCATAGGTGCGTATGTTGGATCCAAAATAAATTTGCCACTTCGATGTGACCCTCCCTTTCCACCCAGCATGACCTTTCTTCACTACCCGGCTGGAAAACATTTCTGGGGAGAACACTGCATGGATTGATACACTGTAAAATACTATTCTTCACTGGGTTATCCAGACAGACAACTGTGTGCTGAGTATAGTTTTGGACATCCCTTGCCTGGGTCATAGCAAGCCCGGGAGGATTGCTAGAGGGCTACAGAAGCAGCAGTCCTACAACCGGTCACATGCACGCACCAGCAATAAGAGCTTCTCACATGATGCGTCTATCTGACAGCAGACCATTGTTTATGAATCCAGGCCAGGTGCATTGTACTAGTTGGTCATCTCCATCTGACTTTTTAGACCGATCATGGAAACCGCCTTCTGTATGCAGTAGTGACTGATGCAGGTGGTTTATTTTTAAAAATGAAATATATAACTTTTAAGTTTGATAAAATATCTGCTTTCTTTTTCCCTATAAAAATAGAAGACGACTCTAGTGACGAAGAAGATCTCAATGCTACTTGTTCTTCATATAAAAAGGTGAATGTTAAATGATATATTAGTTACGGTTGTGTATTGCAGCTTGCACCATAAGGTTAAGATACACCTGCACCATCTAGAAGCATCATATTCTTTATCACATCCAAATAAATGCTCTACATTATGATGTTAATAAAATTGTGCAAAACAGGATGGCTCTTTGAGGCCCTATTTACACTTAATGTGTTGCGTTCAGTTGCTTCTTGTTGCATCCCATTGCCAAAATGGGAAGCAACTCAACTCAATGCATTAAAGTGGACCTAAACCTAGGACTTCCTCTCTATTCTAAATGAGAAGCAACAGAATAATAACCTTTTTTTTAGAAAAATATTTCTTTGTTACTGTTTACAGATCTCCTCAGAGATGCTGCAGATCTTTTAAATCCTAGTTTGCTGGAAGCACATACAAGGTTAAACCTCCTGTGTTTACATATAGCCTCTAAGGGCTCTTTCACTTCTGAGCCCGTTTTTCTGTGGTTTAAAGCAAAGTCAATGCTTTGCGTTAACCAAGGTATAATGAAAGTAATTTTACCTTTCACATCTGTTGCTGCGTTTTGGTGCGTTTCGGTTCGATGCGTTTCGGTTCGATGCACCCGGGAGCTTTTATTCGTCGGTAGCCGGCGCTTTCCTGTTGGGTGAATTAATAACTACCACCGCTAATTGCGTCGCACCGCAACATCTCGACGACACGCCGCAGGTCATAACGCGTGCTGGAGAACGGCTCCTGCATACGTTGTCTGATGTGAAAGAACCCTGAAGGGACACAGACTGCAACACAGATCAAACGGAGCTATCATCTCAAATTACACTGATTTATTGCCAGTCGATAAGGGAGAATTAGACTGCCTGTTATCTCTACAAACAGACAGTTTTACTTGTCTCCTATGCATATGTTCAAGTTCAGTTTAAGGGCTTGATTCACTAAACTGTGATAACTGACATCACGATCGTGCTAGTGTTATAATGAGCATAAACTTTTTCACGCAAAATCATGCATTTTCGCAAGCAAGCGGCCACATTTTTGCACGGAAGTTTGCGATTGCACGCAAAAAACGCTGCTGCGACCATGATATCAGTTATCACGGTTTAGTGAATCAAGCCCTAAGTGTGAACAGGGCCTAAATCATATATTCCAGTGTTGAGCGATTGCAGGAATTTCATAACATAGCTCTTTTATTAATCTCCCTGGTATACTATTTTTGTTTTGCGGCTCACTTTTAGTACTTGTATCTGATTATTGCTCACAAACGAGGAAAGATGGGAATTTCAAGCCTAAAGTGTTCATGGAATTGTATGAGTAACGTCCCAGCATTGGTGAATTTTACAATAAAAAGTCAGTCAGTGGTAGAACGTATCTGCATAAAATGCTAGTTACAAAACATAATCTAAATACGGTAATATAAGTGGTACATTTCAGGGATTTTCATCAGGGCTGTGTAGTCGGAGGAATTTTAGGGTACCTGGAATCAGTCATTGGTTTCATAAACTGAAGAGTCGGCTTATTTTTGTACCAACTCCACAGCACTGGTAAGTATTAGACTAATCAGTCAGAGCAATTGTGGGTACCTGGAGTCTGAGTTTTTATAAACTGAGGAGTCGGATGATTTTTGTACTGACTACACAGCCATGATTTTCATATACTGTACAATATTTCCCCCAATTTTTTTCCCAGCCGGGTGGCATGAAAAATTAGCTGGGTGGGGCAGGATGGGGAAATACATGGCCAGCGCTTCCATAGGGGCAAACTGGGCAATTGCCTAGGGCCTCCATTTGCAGTGCAGCTCTACCCTCACGTTGTTCCTGGCCATCTTTGCAGGGAGCAGATGGAGTGTAAGCTCTTCAGCAGGGTGTACTAAGTGGGGATGGACAGACATATGAAATTATAGCCTCTTGCGTTGTGCTGTTCCCTGCAAGAGCCGTTGCAGTTTAGCTTTAGTTACGGTGATCACAGCTGGCAGATGCTGCTGATCATCATTAATAGTGCAATTTTCCTCAGATTCAGTCTTTCTACGCACTTTTTATTTTCAGACTTTATAGAAAAATGTGCCACGTGTGGCACAAATCTATGTGAAACAATTCTTTGGTCAGCTGGAAAAGGAAAAAAAATTGATCCAAAAGTTGGAGTTTATGATCGAATCGGAATGTAAAACCTTCTCAAATCGTTCAGTTAATGGGAACTATTGATAATTGCCATTAGATTAGTTTTGATCATTCAAATGGCGTTGAAAGATCGAATCTGAAAGAAAAATTGTACTGTTAAATGGGTAACTTAAAACAAATGTGCAGAGAAGCCTTTTGTACTGTCACACTGTGATATATGCACTGCAGTACCATAGTGTGCCATTTCCATTGCACTCCTGGTATTTATTGTTCCTGACTGACAAAAATACTGTAAACCTAAGTGAATCCCAGGAATGCAAAGGATGAAGTGCACTATACAGTACTTATACACTATACAGATTATATTGCTGTGTACTGCCAGGCTGCAGCTAATGATTATCACCCCCAGCAGTCAGCACACATTTCAAACCTCCGTTCTCACACTCCCTGCTGCTGACTGGCTGGATGACAGAGAGCTGTAAGTGTCCCGCCCCTTTCATTATTATTCACTCCTCTGCACACAGGACTCGGGAGGACTGGTGAGCTGTAAGAGTCCCTCCCCTCTTTATTAGTATTCACCTCTGTTCCTGCCTCCTCTGCTCTCAGGAGCGAGAGCTGTGATTGTCCCACCCCTCTTAATTAGTATTCACTGCTCTGCCTGCGTCCTTTGCACATGCATGCTGCTAAGAGAGGGTGACAGGGAGCTGGGCAGGAGCCAGGATTAAGTGGGCGGAGCACCCAGCTAAAAGGGGCTTAGGGAGAACTAGAGAGAGAGATAGATATAGATACTCCTTCCATTTCTAAATGATCGTTTGAACAGTGCTCCGTGGGATGTTCAAGGCTTTGGAAATCTTTTTGTAGCCTAAGCCTGCTTTAAATGTCTCAATAACTTTATCCCTGACCTGTCTGGTGTGTTCTTTGGACTTCATGGTGTTGTTGCTCCCAATATTCTCTTAGGCAACCTCTGAGGTTGTCACAGAGCAGCTGTATTTGTACTGACATTAGATTAGACACAGGTGCACACTGTTTAGTCATTAGCACTCATCAGGCAATGTCTATGGGCAACTGACTGCACTCAGACCAAAGGGGGCTGAATAATTACGCACACCCCACTTTGCAGTTATTGATTTGTAAAAAATGTTTGGCATCCTGTATGCTTTTCGTTCCATGTCTCACATGTACACCACTTTGTATTGGTCTTTCATTTGGAATTCCAATAAAATTGATTCATGTTTGTGGCAGTAATGTGACAAAATGTGGAAAACTTCAAGGGGGCCGAATACTTTTGTGTGTGTGTGTGTGTGTGTGTGTGTGTGTGTGTACACACACACACACACACACACACACACACACACACACACACACACACACACACACACACACACACATATTTATTACCGTATTTTCCGGACTATAAGACACACTTTTTCTTCCCCAAAAGTGGGGGGAAGAGTCAGTGCGTCTTATAGTCCGAAGGTGCCCGCAGTAAGTGCCCTCTCTGTCCTCTTTAGCTAACGTTTGTCAATGGCTTCCATCTGGCCAGTGTCTCGTGTCCTTCAGTGTCTTACTGGCCCCTCTGTCACATCTGCCATCATGCCTGGTGTCCCCCTGTACCTCACCGGCCTCTTGGTCCCATCAGTCCTCCTAGTAAGTTAATTGCCGCTTACCGCTAATAAAATGATGTCCCGGGTGTAGAGACCCGGGACCTCCGTGCAGCCATTCAGCGCCTCGCTTGATCGTGCAGCCCCTATACTTCGCCAGCCCCCTTTGTCCCATCCGTCCTCCTAGTAAGTTACGAGTCCGATGTCCTGGGTGTAGAGACCCGAGATCTCTGTGCAGTCATTCAGCGGTTCGCTCGCTGAAGCCTCCAGACACTGTGCAGCCAATCAGTGGGAGCACTGCAAGTGAATCGCTGATCGTGATTGACCCATTGACAAAACCGCTGTCCCGCCTCCGAGACCAGCAGCTCCAGTCAGAATGCCAGGCTGCCGTGAATGACTTGCAGTGCTCCCACTGATTGGCTGCACAGCATCTGGAGGCTTCAGCGGGCGAGCGAACCGCTGAATGACTGCACAGAGATCGTGGGTCTCTACACCCGAGATGTCGGACTTGTAACTTGCTAGGAGGACTGATGGGACAGAGGAGGCTGGCGAAGTATAGGGGCTGCACAATCAAGCCATGTGCTGAATGGCTGCACGGAGGTCCCGGGGCTCTACACCCGAGACATCAGTTTATTAGCGGTAAGCGGCAATTAACTTACTAGGAAGACTGATGGGACAGAGGGGGCTGGCGAAGTATAAGGGCTGCACGATGCCTGGAGGATCCAGCGAGCGAGGCTGCATGGAGGTCCCTACACCCGGGGCATTGTTTTAGCAGCGGTAAGAAGATTAATTTATGAAGAGGACACAGGTGGCTGAAGGGACAGAGGGGGGCCAGTGAGGTACAGGGGGACACAGAGCACAGCTTCAAATAGAGTTCACTGATCACAGATCTGATCACACTGAACACACACAAGATCAGAGGGGGTCAGTGAGGCACAGGGGGACATAGGACACAGGGGAGCAGATTGGGATAGACTGATCTCAGAGGTACACATGAGGTCAAAGGGGACACATTAGGGCGCAGGGGACCAGTAAGACATGGGGCACTGACCAGAGGGGTGACGGGGGCAGATGGGACACTGGGGACACGGGGGCAGATAGGACACTGGAGACACAAAGGGGCAGATGGGACAGAGGTACACCGGTGAGACCCAATAATTGGGGGGGAAAACATCTACAAGACGCTCCTGGACCATAGACGCACCAGGTTTAGTATATTTTTCTTTTCTCTGGTTCTTGCCTTCTAAACCTTTGTGCGTCTTATAGTCCGAAAAATACGATATATATATATTTTTTTCCACCCATATACATACACCCTTGTGTAGCCACAGTAGACAGCACCCCTAACACTCTTTTCACAAGTCTAGGTCTGGATGTAAGTGGAAAGTGTTAACTGTATCATAGATTCTGTGCTTTTCTTTATGGTCATCTGCAGCTGCTGTCTATAGAAGCAGTATAATTGGAAATTGAATTTAGCCACATTTGAATTAGAATTGAAGACATTTCTCTTAACATTTGTGTTTTGTTCTGGCAGACCTCAGATGATCTTTTTAATGGAACCTTTACTACTGGTAAGATATTTATTTTGTTATGTGTATCTTGTAAAAGAAGTATGGAGTTACTCAGGTTAAAGGGGCACTATAGCAAAAATTAGGCTAGTGGCATAACCCTGGTAGCATGTACCTAATATTAAGAGCATAAGATAAGTATTTTTAAATGTCTGCTTGAGAGGTTTTAGACAGCATATGTTGTGATCCTGCTGCATCCTCTGCTGACTTGGGATGCAGTGCACTGTAAAAGAATGATTGCTTTTCTCATGTCTTTCAGCTGAAGACACTGGAATGCGGGGGGGGGGGTGGTCAGCGAGTGCTATAAAACATCAACAAATAAGCAAGATGAATGGCTTGGCTCCTTCTGCGTTGCAGTGCCATCTATGATGTTCCCCAGCACTCCCTGACCCCTACAGCTTGAGCACAGACAAAAGATAGGATAAATCAGTTGTAACAGGGAGGGGGGAGTGTGCGTATTTGTCAGATTGGCTTCAAAAAAACTACGGGCAGAATCTCTGCATTTGTTGTCAAAAAACCTTTCAACTCACATTAAGAGAAAAAAAAAAAAAAAAAAAAAAAAATGCTTAGTAACTGATGCTCCTAATATTAGGCGCATGCTACCACGTTACCCTAATAGCCTAGTTTTCACTATGGTGGTCCTTTAAGCTGCACAAATCTTAGCAACAGATCTATTGCATTTCTCTAACATTCAGTAAATAGTACATAAACAGTGGAAACAGAACTGTCATGACTATATTATACACAATCTGGCCTCTTTCCTTTCTGTGTTTTTCGCACAGTATTTTAGCAAGACACGCTCCTATGTATTACGCCTTTTGTTGCACATTGGAGTGATCATTTACAAAATCTAAGCTAGGCAGCTCGATTGACATCATGCACTAGCTCAGCATCTTTATTACATCCAAGATGGCGCTCTCCTTACCCTGAAAAATAGAAAAGTAAATTGCACTATTATAATTATTTTAACCTCTTGAGAACCATGGTGTTAAACCCCCCTAGTGACCAGGCTATTTTCTACTTAATTGGCCACTGCAGCTTTAAGGCCAAGCTGCAGGGCCGCACAACACAGCACACAAGTGATTCCCCACCCCCCCAACAGAGCTCTATGTTGGTGGGGTCTGATCGCCCCCTCTGTGTTTATTTCTTTTTTTTTTTAAAATAAATAATTATTAGTTTAATATTTATTTCCAAATTTTTTTTTTATTTTTTTTTATTACAACCCCTCCCCCCCAGCCAGCCAATCACGGTGATCGGCTGTCATAGGCTTCTGCCTATGAGAGCCGATTGCTCTCTTGTCCCCCAGGGGGTCAGCCGTGCTCCGCTCCGCCCACCAAGCAGGAGATGCGCGCACAGCCTGCGTGCGGTCTCCTGCAAACTGCTGCCGCCACAGCCACGCCTATTGGCATGACGAGGTTGGCAAGCAGTTAAATTTGAATTAGAAATGAAGACATTTCATTCAATGAAAATTCATTTCTATGTTAGTAAAATTGCAATGACATGCAAATAATGCTAACGAATGACAGATATCAGTGACTTATGTAGATACTACTAAATGATAAACATACCGTATTTTTCAGACTATAAGACGCACTTTTTATCTCCCAAAAGTGGGGAGAAAAAGTCCCTGTGTCTTATAGTCCAAATACAATGAGTACCAGACTTCCGAATGCCCACCAATATGAACCGCAAACCTGCCACGATGGGGACTTCCTGCATCATCCTCTGCTCCCCCAGTGAACAGTAATTGGCAGCGACACATATCTCAACTGGCCGCAGGCCACTGTCAATAACTGTTCACCGGGGGAGAGGAGGAGGACGAGAGGATAAATACGGGGACAAATGGGAGACACGGGCAGAAACGGAGGACATGGGCACACAGGGCTGTGGATTAGGTACATAAATCACCCGTTTCTTCAGTTTATGAAAACTCCAACTCCAGGTACCCAAAATTGCTCCTACTACACAGAGCCTTGCATGGCTAGGGAGTCATACTCCGACTCTTCAGTTTATAAAACCACCGACTCCAGGTAAATAAAAATTGCTCTAAACTCCGACACCACAGCCTTGGGCACAAAGGGACACAGAGCAGGACACGGGGAAACAAGTGGGACAATAGATAACACAGAGGTGGACACATTGAGAACACAGAACGGCACAGAGTTGGACACATGGGGGATACAAAGGGGCACAGAGGTGGACACAAGAGAAACAGAGGACACAGGGAGACAAGATGTACAAGGGGGGCATAATAATTGGGGGTAGAACAACCACAAGAGGCCCCTGCACCCTGGACACAGTGTTTTTTGTCGTCTAAACTTAGGTGCATCTTATGGTCAGGAGCATCTTATAGTCCAAAATATATGGTAATGACCCCACCAAATAACAAGAACCTGGCATCAGATGTTGCATGTCCCTTGCCACGTGAGCAGGGAATTGCATCTGTACATTTTTGGAATGGGAGTAAGAGGCTTGAATCAAACAAAATAAATAGGATTAGTGCACATCGTCCCCTGATTCAATGCATGTGACCCTAAACTAATGCGGATCACATGCACTTTGTGACATTAAAAAGGCAGGTTGATTGTTACCAAGCAGAGGAGTCTGCCTTGTCTGTGGCATGCGTGACTATACAGAATCATGTTATGCAAGTCACATATGGATTTTAATTTAATGCTAGTGATTGTACAGCGATTGCAATTTTTATTTAGAAATTTCATATGCTCTTTTGTTCTGGGTAGTAAAATAGTTTTTGTACAGTGATTTGAAAAGCAATTTTGCAGAGATGCTTTACTGTGTATTGTATCACCTCCATTGACTTTAATTAGCATAGTGTTTTTGGAATCGCTGACGATTCAGATGGCGTGGCTGAAACAGCTCCTGCGGGCCTTAGGCCTTAACCCCCTTGGAGTTATGAATCTTTCCAGATTTTAGGGTCTATAAGCGGTGCAATTTTTTTGCATGCTTTTAAATCCTAAAACCTGGAAAAAAAATCATGCTGCTAGCAGCAGCCCAGCACTCACTGGGATCCAGCGCTGCAGTTTTCTCTCCATCCTCCGGGTGGTGCTGTAATCCCATAGTGAGATTGCCGGCTGTCGTCATGACTACAGACGTCAATGTCACCAGGGGGGAAGCAGAGCCTTGGAGAAGAGGAAGAATAGCGGCCAACGTCAGGATCTCCCAGGAGGTGAGTTAAAATGCCCACGGCGCAATTGCTCTGCATAGACTTCCTGGCCACTACCATGAGTTCAGCTCGGGATAGCCAATCCTAGCTTGTTTTTTCCACCCCGAGCTGAACTCGTGATTACCACTAAGTAGGTTAATATCCCTCTGTTTTGGAACTGTCAGTGTTTTCTTGCTAAATCGCACAAGAAAGCCAAACGTGGATTATAAGTTTTGCCCATGATTTTGGGGAGTGAGTGGGATGAAGCCTACAAGAGGATGTGTCTAACACAGAATTCATTTCTACATGCTACAATAAAAATCACAAATCATACTTTTTTTTTTTTTTTTTAATGGCATTACATAATAAGTGTTCGATGTGAAATCATTGTTATACTAATGAACATAGCAAATTATGTACAACACACGATCAATAATATATATAATTTTTTTTTTTAATTTACAGGCTGTGGACCATCTTTTGCGCAAAATAGCTCTTATTCTGGCAATGAGAGCTCTCTTGCTTGTCCATTGGAAGCTTCAGTTTCTGAGCATATGAGGACATTTATCAACAGACATAACAAGACTTTTTGTTTTGAAGACACTAGAGAGCTATCCCAGAATGACACAGTACTGAATGGGCCTCTCCAATCCACACAAATGGATGATTCAGTCGAAGACGGCCTTGGCTATTTCTATCCAGATATGGTAGAAAGCTTTCAAAGGCTGTTGGAATTTCCATGGAAAAAACGGGCAGCTGACAGTATTATCCACCACTACAAGCGTCAGATTTTGAAATCTCATAAATCCACGCTGGATATGAAAAGAAAAATGTGTAGGCCTACTAATGCGAAGACTATGCCTCCAAATACTCTGTGCCAGTTCAAACTTGTAAACAGACCTCAGCCGTACAATTACGGATCAGACACCAGCATGGAAGGTATTTTCACAGCCTTGGACTATTCTCCTACCAAACACAAAAGTACAATTGGTGAAATTGGGTCCCCCCGTAACAAAGGAGGCAGTAGGCTTTCAGAGATGGCATGCTCCCCTGTAAAAATATACTCTCATTCTGTGCTTCACTCTATACACAGCCCAAAGGTCAAGCTAAAGACAGTTGGTGATAAAGTTCATCCTAGGACCCTAGCTTTGGACAGGCTCTTCATTTACAAAGGCAAATTACAAACTGATGAAGTGAATACTTTCTCTGGCATCAACCCTTTTAAGCAGCTTCCAAACCAAGTGACGAGTAGCAAAACAAGTTTGCATTCCACCATCCCAGAAGACTACAGCCCCAGAAAATATGATATGCCATTAAGCCCTGATATTGGCAGGATGACTGCTTTAAACAAAACTTTTATTAAATCGAACCACACAGAATTTCAAGAGACGGACTTCCGGCACAGGGAACAAAAACCGTATAGGCAAACTTCTGACACAGCATTTTCTCTCACCAGGAGCAGATCTTTTTCTGGATTTCCTTCAATACACTACTCAAACAGCAATTCCAAATCAAAGTGCAATGTCTATGCAAGGAACAACACTTTGGACAAAACGTTCACATACCAGAATCCTGTGGAAATGGATCGTGTGAATTCTTTCTCACCTAGAGAAAAATATAATAAATTGCTTGTAAAAGTGACAGGTAGCCCATCTGGAAGACTATCGCTCTCTGCACCCTCTTCACCATACAGGCAAGAAAAATGCAGAAGAAAGCTAAAACTGGAGCACACTTTTACCAATCAACACTCTGAGAAAATTGAGGACAAGATCTCCAGCATTAGAGAACAAAAGGGGCATTTAAACATGTCTCCAAGAAGAAGGTCTTTCTCTACATCTCCTGCATCGCGTAGCGTAAATAGCAATTCAGGATCTCTTTACTGTGGATATGATGAAACCACAAACCTGAAAAGGAGAATTGCCTATTTGAAAATGAAAGGTGGGAATAATTCCCAACTTGGAGACGTTAGTAAGTTTTCGAGGCTGGTGTATCCCCTAACCAGAAGTTACTCAGCTTCTACATTACCTGGAAGTCCTAATGTCACATTGCAAATACCCTTTGAAGGTGCTTCTAGAATTGAATTACACAATCGTCCCAATCGAAATAGTTTATCTTTTAATGCTAAAGTTCAATCATCAGACTTGGTTTGTTCTCTTGTTAATTCACCAGGATCACAGAGAGCTAAAAGACAAGGAAGTTCTATTGTGCCGTCCTCCCCATTTAAGAGACACAAGAGTTTTGATAAAACTTTTGTGATTGATCAAGCGACAAACAAGCGTTTTTTGTTGTAGCTGGAAATTACTGTTCATCTTTCTAAACCAAATGCAGTAAGTTACTTTCTCTTGACTTTAAGATGTTTTTAATGTGCATATGCTTATGTCAATCTATAGTAGATGACCTTAACACACCTACCTGCACGGTTCTATTTTGAACACTGTGAAATAGCTGGGTTTTACTTAGTGTAAGAAAGTTAGTTTGCCAGTAGTGCTGGCAACGGTTTGTCTGGGGTTTTTTTCCTCAAAAATTATCTAACTGAAGGGCTAATGAAAGGAGCGCAATTTGGAGCCGTTAATTGGCGACTTCCACCTGAAGTCATCAGTACGACTCCCTGCCGCGCATGTTACCCGTCATCGTGCTGCTGTGAAAATCCTGCATATGTGTGGTTCTCTAACCCTGATTTTTTTTTTTTTTTTTTTTATAGCACGGACCTTCCCTTTAACTACTTTCGTCTTTTGGACGTTGCTATTACGTCCAAAAGGCTGCTGCGCGTTCCCGTGTTGCCGCTCGTTAGCCTGGTGATCAATGAATGGGAACCGTTCCCATCCATTGATCTAAGTCCCCGTAAGAAAGACAGACGGCTGGAAAAAAAATGTTTCCCGTCTTCCCTTCACTTCCTTTTAAGCAAGAGGGCTCGCTTACAGGACTAAAAAAAAAAAAAGACTGGCCAAATAGTAAAACTACATCTACATACTTTTTTTTTTTTATAAATACAATTTATTACATTTAAAATTAACTGTTTATCCCCCACACTCCCCAAAAATATGTGAAGAGGGAATATTACTATTTTTTAAATTATAAGCTTGTAAATAGTGATGGATGCAATACTGTAAAAATGCACCTTTAGTGCTAAATAAAATATTGGCAACATACATTGTGATATAATTTAAATTGTGTAATAACCTGGACAAATGGGCAAATAAAATACTTGGGTTTTAATTATGGTAGCATTATTTTAAAGCTATATTGGACGAAAACTGAGATTTTTTTTTATTTTTTTTTCCCATTAACCTTTTAAATGCATTTAGAAAAAAATAATTCTTAGCAAAATGTACCACCCAAGGAAAGCCTTATTAGTGGCGGAAAAAACAAGATAGATTAATTCATTGTGATAAGTAGTGATCAAGTTATTGGCGAATGAATAGGAGGTGAAAATTGCTTGGATGCATAAGGTGAAAAACGACTGAAGGCTGAAGTGGTTAATTTAAAGTGAAATTCCACTTTAAACCATTACTGTAAGGGTCCATTCACACTTTTTTAGAAACCGCTAGCGGTTTGCTTTGAGCGGGCATCGCGTGATTCCCACTCAAGGCAAACAGCTAGCGGGTTTTAAAAACCGCTAGCACATGTAACACTATGGCAGTGTTCTCATGTTAACCGCAAACATGTTACATGCAGTGGTTTGCCAGTGATTCCGGAGCGATCGCGATTAGCATGTATTGAACTGCTAATCGCGATCGCTCCCAAACCGATAGTGTCCAGTGATATTTTTTTTTCCGTATTAATTGTGGAAAAATCACTCCCGCAAAACGCTAGCAATAATCGCTAGGCGTTTTGCTGTTTTAGGTGTGAACGGGCCCTTAGCATACATAGGAGCTGAATAAAGAGAGCTTTGAACATATTGTACCCATAGCATTATAAATAGAAATTACAATATCTAGCTAACCCATTGTATCGGTTGCTGCATCAAATTCAGGTTACTACCTACGGGAGGGAGCAGGACAGACAGGCGGCCTGGCGTGCAGCGGGCGGGCATGCGCGGTGAATGTGTGGTGACGGGAGGATGAGTGGGAAGGGGGAGGGGTTTAAACACAGACCTAGAGCCTGTTTTTAAACGAGCTTAGGTCTACTAGTATAATATAATAGTCTCTTTAAAAAAAATGTCTTTCTGAAATGTCTTTGTATAATATTTTTCTCTTGCTCTTATTATAGGAAGTTGATATTGTGATGTTGATAATAAAAATATTTTTCTCTTGCTCTTATTATAGGAAGTTGATATTGTGAGAAGATGCCAAAAACACTTTCTGCTGAGAAGATGTTCCTTGTTCCCTGTCAGGTTTCTAATTTAACATGGAAAAGAAGAAGTTGTAGCATGCTAGTTATGTAAAAAAAAAACTAAGTTTGTGGCTTTTATACAAGATCACTCAGTGTTTTAAACAATGTAGGAAGAGCACTTGGACTGTACAGTAACTTTACTGAAGTGATATGAACAAAGATGGCCACTAACGAAAAATCGTTCGAGCGATCAGATAATTCTGATCAGGAGAAAAATCTTTCAGTACACCATCAACAAAGCAATCTTTGCTTCCTATCTATCACCACCAACAAGAAAATCCAAATTTTGGTTTGACCAAAATCCAATCTAACTACTATATTTATAATCGTTCGTAATTGATTGTGCCCATGAATGGAGATTATTTACAACCAATCCTGGTTAGAATTTCTGATCTCTTGAACGATTTTTTTTTGCCAGAAATTGGACTGTTAGTGGCCACCTTAAATAAGATGTATTCTGTTGACTTTTACCACTGCTTTCACGTACAGTTCAGTGGTATATGTTGCAGCTATTTTACCTGTTGTAGCGTAAGTGCTTTTATAAGTGTTGTGTGTTAAATGAAGCAAGAGTTTGCAAAGTATGCGTGTATGTTAGCAAGTTTTAAAGCTTGAATAGTAACTCGCTCGTTTTTTGTTTTAGTAAGATCCCACTTAGATAGTCAGAACATGCTCTGTTTTAAAACAAGATTGTGGTAGGTGTTGTGAGGTTGTTTTGTTTATTTTATCCTTTTCAG
Source organism: Hyperolius riggenbachi (assembly GCF_040937935.1). Lineage (NCBI taxonomy): Eukaryota > Metazoa > Chordata > Amphibia > Anura > Hyperoliidae > Hyperolius > Hyperolius riggenbachi. Next base: position 247,527,307 of record NC_090647.1, on the reverse strand, counting down.
TGTAAATTGCAGTAAAAATATAGTACTTCCCTTTCGTGCTGGATGCTTCATACACAAAGGAATATTCCTGTTTGTGTTTCGTCTGAACTCAGTGATGCTGTGTTATTGCTCTTGATTACTTTGGTTTGCTAGGCTAAAGATGACCAAACATCAGGCGACTTGGCGGCCGATCGACCATCCGATTCATTTATTAACGGATGAAAATCTGTGGCACCAAGTGCATGCCCAATTGACGATGCAACCAATTTTGGGCCAAAATTGGTCACATAAATCATTTGCACATGCTAATGAGGTCCAACTCGTTTGATTGTTGCGACCGTAATGGTGAGCAATATCAGGATGAGCAACGGACGTGACGAAACCCCCTGCGCCATTTCCCCAGTGTATAAATGTAAATGTATTCATCTGTACGTTTATACATTACCTGTCCTGTGTCTTCCATCTTCCGTATCCACCGCTTTTCCATTAGCCCCATGCATGGCGCCGGTGCATAGCACTTAGCAAGTGTGTGTTGTCAGACGTGCGCCACGCTGGCGACGTGTATAGGGCTAATGGAAGTGCAGCAGATTCTGAAGACAGACGAGCACCATAGCACAGAACAGATAATAAATAAATACACACGGGGGGTACATTTATTCAATAGGGAATGGGCAGCTGACAGATCTCTCTTCGATTACTGAGCAAAACAGATGGTGGGTGGGTAGGAAGCTTCTGAAGCCCCTAGGCGTTGCATTGAATTTCCAAAAGCATGGCTAAATTGTGCTGATAGAAACAAGGCCTTACTCAATAAAGGTATCCTCTAAAACAGGTGTAGACCAAGGACAAATCCCAGATCTAGGTAGACAGGGCTCCTTAGAATAATTTCAGGTTCCTAAGGTTGAGGGTTTTCTTTGCTTGCTGTTAGTGGCCTCCTACACATTTCTTGCTGTGTCCTAAGTTATCTATTATCCACTTCTGATTTAAAGCAAACCTAAGCGCCCACTCTGTCTTTCGCTCCGTCTCTTCTCCTTTTCCTTTCCCCAGCTTAGAACAGTGATGATGGAATGGCACATCGATTTATGTAAATGATTGCAGCTGTGTTACCTTCTGGTCACTTCACATTTATTTTGTTTTCTTGCATTAACAACTGCACAAGTTGTCGAGACCAAAATGATCAAACTGAGAGGAAGCATGCTGTCTACATTTACTGATTTCTCTCTAATTATTAGGATATTGTACATAAAACCATTTTGTATATGGATTGTTTAATCTTCTAGTTATTAAAATTATCCTTTTCAAATGAGTGTGTTTTACTTGAAAACACACACACACACACACACTTTCAATATTTTGGAAAAGTTTTTTTTGTATTTCAGTAATTCACCTTTAGAACAGGGATGTCAAACCAGTGCTATGAGGGCAGAGGTCCTCGCACCTTTTTGAGAATTCATAAAAAGTGATCAGCACCCACGGCTTCAAGATGACAACAGACTGGAGTGCTAAGACCATCCGACCTTGAGTACCTCTTGGACGGCAACAAACATTCCAAAAAGTTGGTCAGCACCTCCAGAAAAAAATAGCTCTTTTAGATTAAAACATAGCTCTTTTATTCAAAAAAGTCTAAAATCCATAAAAGTAGATGGACATCATATGGGGCTGAGTTCCAGCGACAGCCCGCTGTTTCAGACCTCTCAGGCTGGACAGTCCATCTACTTTTATGGATTTTAGACTTTTTTTTGAATAAAAGAGCTATGTTTTAATCTAAAAGAGCTATTTTTTTCTGGAGGTGCTGACCAACTTTTTGGAACACACATTTTTGACACCGCTCAATTTAACTGATGGATCAGAATCAGGAAAGGTGTGGTCTATCGGGTAGAACACATTCCTCTCTTTCTCAGTCCATCCTAAACACTGGCATGGATCTGGCCCTCCAGGCCTGGAGTTTTACACCTGTGCCTTAGAAGGTGAAACTAATATGTGAAAAGGAACACTTTGCATGTGTTTTGGATTAGCTGATTAGAGTCTGACACTCTAAACCTAGAACAGTGTTTCTCAAACCTGTCCTTGTGACTCCCCAATGGGACATGTTTTAAAGGCAACCTCATCCATGCACAGGTGAGGTAATTAGTGTCTCAGCTACATGGAATCCACCTAGCTGAGACACTAATTACTGCATAGGTGAGATGTCCTGCAAAACATACAGCGTTGGGGAGTCACAAGGACAGGTTTGAGAAATGCTGGCCTAAATGCTCTGAGATTTTGATTTTGGGGTTTTCATAAGCTGTAAGCCATAATTGTCGAAAATTAAACAAAGCCTGAAAATATCTTGCTTTTTATGTAATGAGTCTATTTCATATATTAGTTTCACTTTTTAAGTTGAATTACTGAAATAAATGGACTATTGCAAGATATTCTAATTGTATTCACATTCTATTCACAAGTGGATCTAAAAGCTTGCAAAAAAAAATTGCATCGCTTTTAGACCCTAAAATCCTGAAAGAGTCATAACGCCAAGGGGGTTAACTACCTCTGGATTTTCACAAAACATGCTCTGTTGGGGATACTTGAGAAACCATGATCTAGCCCACCATAAGCTTCATCAACAAAAGAGAACCAAACTAAAATACAATTACAGTGCTGCATAACATGCATGTTAACATGTGCAGTAAAAGCATACTTTGTACTGAATGCTTTACTGTATGTATCACATCCAACATGTCCCCTCCATTGCATTTTGATCCTGCTTTTGCAGGATGTGCAACATAATTCCCCCCCACTGTGTGCATAACCCGACTAATTCTTTTTTAGATACTTTTTTTTAAATTATTATTTTGCTGCCTAAAAGAGCAGACCGATCAAGCTTGGCTATTTCTGACTGAGCCCGAGTGTAGAGCCGCTACTGCATCTGCGCAGAGAAGGTGAATATTTACATGCCTGTTGGATGGGGGCTACTAGCATTGCCACTGTGGGACTGAGGACAAGTATCCCCCAGACCCGAGGTAAGTATCCCCTAGAGTGTTTTTTGTTGTTTGTTTTGTTACAGGTTTTTTTTTTGTTTTGTTTTTTAAGTGGTCTGAAACTCAGCATTTCTTTTTTTGCTCTAAAAGATTGCCTACAGCTTTTAAAGCAACGATCACACACACACAAAATTGTAGCAGAACGGCATTCAAACAGTTAAACACAGCACTTTGTCCTGCTATGAAAAGCTCCTTGATCCTGAGATAGCAGTATATTTTGTTTATATTCCTAACCTGTTACATTGTGTGTAACAACTGAAATGGATGTCTCTTTGTTTCAAGCATGCACACAGTTCAGAACAGCTCACTAGAAGATTTTAATACATAATAAAAATCAGCTTGAGTAACATGCAATGGCAGCTTTCAGAGCAGATAAAATGTATTTTAGGAACTTGTAATTTGTAAACAGACAATACTACTTGTGCAAACGAAAGGATGTCCCGCTACATCTTGGTTTGGGTATAAAAGTTTCAGGACATCCTTCTTTTGCTGACTGAATTGAGACTACATGATCCCTGCTCCCTTTGGTCATGTATTGGAGGTTGTAGCGATCCTCTCCTCTCTCTAATATTACTTGTGCACAAAAGCAAATATGGTAACTATGGGTAATAAAAAGTAGGAAAACACTTTTTTTTTTTTATTATTATTTATTGAATGTTATGTCAGAGTTTCAGACCACTTTAAAGGGAACCCGAGGTATTTGTAAATCATGCCAGTTGTGTGGCAGCCCTGTTGATCTTCTGGCATAAGTAGTGTCTGGTCTTACTGGATTAGCCATATGCTTGTTCCAGGGTTTTGACTCAGAGGCAGCTGAGTCCGAGTACCTGATCTGCTGCATGCTTACTCAAGGTCTATAACTAAATGCATTAGCGACACAAGGATCAAGAGGACAGCCAGGCAACTGGTATTGTTTAAAAGGAGATAAATATAACCGCCTCCATATCCCTCTCACCTCAGGTTCCCTTTATGTTCCAGAATGAGTATGCAGAACAGGTGGGTGCTGTGACTAAAATGTGAGCACACTAGCTGCGTGTGATTCCGATGCGACTTAAGTCGGAAAGTTCAGCGGGCAACAAACATGGCAGCCCGTCTCTCTCTCTCTGCAAGGTTTCTTAAAGAGACTAATTTAAAAGAAGTGCCCCTGGGGGGTACTTACCTCGGGGAGTGGGAGGAAGCCTCTGGATCTTATCAAGGCTTTCCATGTCCTCCGTCCCATGGTGGTCTCGCTGGGCCCCTTCGAAGCCACAGCCGACAATTTGTCAAGCTATGGCGCAGGCGTAGTAGCTTTGCAATATTTACCTTCCCTGGCTCCAGTGCAGGCGCAGCAGTGGCTCTCGGCTGGGGATCAGGCAGAAATAGCTGATCCCAGTCGGATCTGCTCTACTGCGCAGGCATGGCCGTTGTTCGGAGGGGCCCAATGAGACCACTGTGGGACGGAGGAATACGAGGAAAGCCTCAATAGGATCCACAGGCTTTCCACCAGTTTTATTTCTAAACCTGAAGCTAGTCGACGTCTATCCAAATTCTAGAAATATGTGGTGACATGTCGCCGGGATCCATGGGCAGGAAACAAAGCAATGAGCCACACAGGAAAATATTACAGGGGGTAGACTGCACTACCATATTTTATTTTTAAAGGTCCAGGTTTGCAAAGAGGAAAGAACTGTAAACATTGACAGCCACTAGGTATGGGATATGTTAATATCACAGCATTGAATCTCATCCCATATGAGCCTGGTAACAGAAGTTTGGTGTTAACGCTGGCTTTCTAACAAGTCTAAACAGTATAAGCAGACAGGCGCCAAAAGGATAAAATATTCTAAAACGTTTAAAATGAGAGGAGGCATGTAAATAAATTGTTGTTACTTTTGAATATACACAATACTCACGTGTGTCTGCTTGGAGGGGGTAAGTCCACCTCTGCCTCTCATTTTAAACATTTTAGAATATTTTACCCGTTTGGCGCCTGTCTGCTTATATAGTTCCTGAGTCCACCCTTGGTGGAGGGGTGTTGCCCCTTTTTTCCTATCTACAGAGAGCGACTAATCTCCTCACCTGCTGATACAGTGGTTACCTAGGTGGTAACCCATGTTTGTGAGTAGTGATGCTCATCCAAGCTAGGATATCCGAGATACTCGGATATCCTAGCTCTTTTATTTACTATTCGAGCTCGAATACCATTAGCTATCCGGCTGTGATATCCGAGCACATTCGGATAGCAATCAGCTATCCGGAGATATCCGAGCTCTAATACGGAGCTCGGATAGCGTCATCAGCGGGTGACGTCACCTCGAGTCCTCACAAGCGAATCAGAGGGCTCCCTGCCCTCTGACTGCAGCCAATCACAGAGGGGGAGCCTGGCCAAGCCCCCCTCTATAAATAGCGGGCGCCATGTTGCCTCACTCGTCCTGCTTGTGACTTACTGACTGACTGTACTGAGAGACTGCTCCAGTGCGTTTTGTCTGTGCAAGTAGTGCATTTATTGTTCAATACACCAAGCGTTTTTACACTCCAACACTTGATATTCACCTGTATTGCTTTGTATTGTAGATAGATTGTATTTTAGGCAGTTTAGTTTGTGTGATTAGGGACTAGGGAGGGATACTGTCACTGGTGCTGCTGCAGCAGATAGGCCCTGTGCCTAGGCAAGGCAGCCTGCCCTGCTCTGTGCTCTAGTCTCTAGTTACCTGTGCTCTCACCTGTCCTACTTTACTGTACTACTTCTGTGTTAGATTATTGTACTATTTTGTAGTTAGCAAGGCCCAGCTTTACTGCTGTACCTGTCCTGTATCTGCTCTATGTAATCTAGTCACACCTGTTCTATTGTTTAGCTAGATTCTTTTATTGTTTAGTTAGTACTGTAGCGTACTCTAGTCTGTGTATAGGGACCGTCCGACACCGCGTTACCTAGGGTCTTTGTGTGCGCAGTGCACGTCTGCGCTGTCCGCACCCTCTCGTTAGTGCTACGCCTGTCCTATTGTTCATATTACTTGTATTGTGTATTCGCTGAATTGTACTGTACTGTAGTCTGTGTATAGGGACACCGTCAGTCAGCGTCAGCTAGGGTCTTTGTGTGCGCACTGCGTACTCTCTCGTTAGCGCTACACCGATCTCTGCTGTAGAGTATACCTGTCTGTCACACACCCACCAGTCCCACCCCATTAAAGAACCCCACTTGCCCCACCCGCCTTTATATACATAACTTTTTTTTTTCATTTGTATAATCTTAAAAATATACGATGTCTAGCACTGGCTGCCGCGGTTTGGGCAGGGGCAGCAAGAGCATCGGCAAAAGAGGTCGTGGCAGCCGCACCACCACCATGCGCAGTTCTGTGTCTGCACCAGTGGCTATTCCGCCACTGGCCGTGGACGCCTTGGCCGCCCAACAGCTGGGAGTCACGCTGCAGAGACACAGCAGCAGCGTGTGGCGCAGATGTTCCTCCCACCGCCAGGTCGTAGCCGTCCTATTGAGGAGAAGGACGCAGACTCTATGGTGGATGAGCAGGCCACCATTAGCTCTGGAACCGAGTCCTCCACCCCCGCCACCACTCCTGTTCGCAAGAGCAGCAGCAGCCGCCCAGCACTGCCTGGGGAGGAGTGCAGTTCTCCAGCCCCAGCGGGCAACACCAGCACCCTGTCACTCAGCACCTTCTTATCCCCAAGCACAGTGAGGGTATGGAGTGCTGTTGCGGCAGAATTGGAGGAGGAAGAAATGCTGATGGGCACTTTGGGGGATGATGCTTTGGACAGTCAGACAGTGGTGAGTGTCCATCAGCCCACGTATGCAGAAGGGGAGTTTGTGGGGTCATCCCAGCAGGACATGTTTGCGGAGGGGGAGGATGATGATGACAGGGTGAAGGACAGAGAATGGGTGGCTGATCCTGGGGATGTCATCAGCTCTGAGGAGTAGGAGGAGGATGCGTCTGCGGGCCTTGCTAGAAGGATCAGCATCGCAGACATAGGCAGGATCAGAAGTGGGCGTGGTATGCAAGCCACACAGCGTGCTGATCCGGAGAGTTCTGCCAGTGCCACCAGCCGCACCAAGAAACCCCCCCAACCACCACAGGGAGACCAGCGGCAGCAGCACCTTCGAGCCGAAGGGGAAACTTCACCTCCCCAATTTGGAATTTTTTCAGCCTGCCATATGTGGATTGCAAGTATGCCACCTGCAACCATTGCCGCCAGCAGCTCAGCAGAGGGAAGGACCCCTCTGCGTATGGCACCACCTCTCTGGTGACCCATCTGGCAGGGAAACACTTTCATGAGCATGACGAGTTCATGAAGTTGAAGGAAGCTGGCAGTGGCAGACCCGCCACCACTGCGAAGCTGTGGGCAGCATCCACCCGCCCTCCTCCACCTCCAGCAGCACCAGCAGGAGTGCGTCAGAAACGCACTGCTCCTCCTCCCTCTGCAACTGCTGCCGCCGACACTGAGGCCTGTTCTGGCAGCCAGTCCTCAGTGGCCTCCTCTGCTCCCTCCAGTGATTCCCGTGCCAGCAAAAGGCGTTGCCAGACCCTGCTCAGCGACACCTTCCAGGGGGTGGTCAGGGTTCTGCCTCCCAGCAGCTGTTGCGTGCGTCAGCTGAACGGCTTGCTGGCACGGGCCATGTGCTCCCAACTCCTGCCTTATTCCCTTGTGCAGGAGGGGAGCGACATGCGTGCGCTCCTGATGTGTGCAGCCCCCGATTGGCCAATCCCCAGCCACCATTTTTTTGCACGCACGGCCATCCCTGCACTTCACCACTCTGTGATGGCCAATGTCGGGAGAGGGCTGGATCACGCGGTGGGTCAACGGGTCCTCCTCACCATGGACTCGTGGAGCAGCCAGTTTGGGACAGGCCGCTATCTGTCCTTCACCACGCATTGGGTCAGCTTGGTGGAAGGGGGTGAGGAGGGGGGAGCAGCATCGGGCACTGTCAGAGCAGCAGCAGCAGCAAAAACGCAGTGGGTGGTGCCACCATGCAGGGTCAGCGGAATTGCAGCAGGTTCCTCTGATCCGCTTCCATCCTCCGGCACACCAGCCCAAACCCCCGCCTCAGCAGCAGCGTGAAGCCCCGCCACTGCCAAGCGCTGCTGGAATTGGTCAGCCTGGGGAAGACCAAACTGACGGCGAACCATGTCCTGGCCAAACTCCGAGAGCAGGAGAGGAATTGGCTGACCCCCAGAGGCCTCAGAGTCAGAGAGGTGGTGTCCGACAATGGGGCAAACCTGGTTGCTGCAATCAGCAGGGGAGACCTGACCCACATCCCCTGCCTGGCGCACGTCCTGAACCTGGTAGTCCAAAAGTTCCTGCGGACCTACCAGGGGATGGACCGACTCCTTGAGGCGGCAAGGAAGGTTGTGCGTCATTTCCGGCACTCGGCTGCAGCCGTAGTGAGCCTGGAAGAGGTGCAGAAGGAGCTGCACCTGCCACAGCACCGGCTCATGATCGATGTTCCAACTCGCTAGAACTCCACCCTGGCGATGTTGGAGCGTCTGGTTGAACAGAGGCAGGCTGCCAGCCAGTACGTTGCACGAGCAACAGTTGCCCTCATCACTGCAACTGGGCGTGCCGCCACCAACCCTCCCGTCCATCATCTCCACGGAGGACTGGGGGCACATGCAGCAGGTGTGCTCAGTGCTGGCACCCTTCCTGCAGGCCACCAACATGGTATGCAGGGACAATGCAATGGTGTGCGAGTGGGTCCCCATGGTGTGTGTGCTGGACAGGGCCCTGTATGCACTGCTGGAAGAGGGAGCGGCAGCCTTGGACCAGCAGGAGCTGCAGGCAGGTTTACAGGCCACATCTGAGGAGGAGGGCTTGGAGTTGGTGGAGGTCCCTGACCTTGCTGCTGATGAGGGGGAGCAGCAGAGCGCAGCTGGAGTGGTGCGGGGGTGGAGAGAGGATGAGGTGGAGGAGGCAGAGGATGAGGAGGACAGCACTGTCTGCTCTGGGGCTGCCGATGATGTGCCAGCAGACGTGGCCAAACTCTTCCCAAGGGCAGCGCACATGCTGAGGTGCCTGCGCAAGGACCCAAGGGTCATCCAGATGAAGAAGAGGGAGGACATCTGGATCTGCATGATGCTGGACCCACGTCTGAAGGGGAAGCTCAGCCAGTTCCTGCCTTCAGGAGGAGGCCGTGCGCAACAAATGAGGGATTTGCAGCTGTCCCTTGTTGAGGGCTTGGAGGAAGCCTCCCCTCAGCCATCCACCCCAACTGTCCAGCCAGCACAGAGGCAGCAGCAGGTGCCTGCATCCACCAGCAGCAAGCACACGTGCACCACAGACCTGCTGTCTCTGACCAACGAGCTCTACATGAGTGTAGAGCTGCCAGGGACTAGAGAGGAGGTGCCTGCAGCAGCATCCTTCTCCAGTCACAGACAGCACTTGACCCGCATGGTGGCTGACTACATGGGGTCCTTCAGCGGGCTTGACAGCGTTGCCCCTGTTGATCCCATGGAGTATTGGGTCAAGCACCTGCCGATCTGGAGCGAGCTTGCGCAGTACGCCTTGGAAGTGCTCTCCTGCCCCCCTTCCAGCGTACTGTCAGAGCGTTGCTTCAGTGCAGCCGGTGGAGTCGTCACTGAGAAGCGATCTCGTCTGTCTCACAAGTCTGTGGACAGACTGACGTTTCTCAAAATGAACCAGGCTTGGGTGGAAGGCGAATTCCTGGCCCCTGTTGTCGGCGAGAGGGGGACATGAAGTGGCACATAGCCACACACACAATACACCTGCTGCTGCTGTATTTCTTCCTGCTGTCTGTGTCTCCACTGCCAGGGAACACATTAAAAGGTGCTGCTGCCCATGCGCCACCAGCTATTTACGCTCAAAAATAGCTGCATTATTTTGAAAAAAAAATGTAAATTATTTTAGAGGTGTCCGGGTTGAAAACTGTGCTGTCCCAATTGTGTATTGGACACAATGTGGGCTTCACGACCGCTGTCTGGAACCTCATGGTGTTTATTTACGGCCCTGGTACCACTGCTAGGACCCAGGGCCTATTATGCCTCGCTGCCTGCCTCCTGCCTGCTGCCAGTCTGCCACACACTCATCCTCCTCACGCTGCCTGCTGCTGTATTTCCTCCTGCTGTCTGTATGTTTCCACTGCCAGGGAACACATTACAAGGTGCTGCTGCCCATGCGCCACCAGCTATTTACGCTCACAAATAGCTGCATTACTTTGAAAAAAATATATATATTTTAGAGGTGTCCGGGTTGAAAACTGTGCTGTCCCAATTGTGTATTGGACACAATGTGGGCTTCACGGCCGCTGTCTGGTACCTCATGATGTTCATTTACAGCCCAGGTACCACCGCTAGGAACCAGGGCCTATTATGTCAGTCACATCACACTGCCTGACACACACTACTCCTCCTCCTGTAGCTGCATTGAGCTTCTGCTGTCTGTGTGCTGCTACCACTGCCAGGGAGAACAGAAGAACTATTTTCTGCTGCCACCCACTCTCCTACCAGCTATTACCACACTACAATAGCTGCAACTACTTCCTCCTCCTGCTGATGTCTGTGTTTTACCACCGCCAGGGTACACAGAAAAAGGCACTGTGGCTTGCAATGTGCCACTAGTACCTATTATGCCATCGACACAAATATAACTATGGTGTTATTAAAATAAAATATTTCCACAAATGAAGTAAAAAAAAAATATTACAAAAGAAAGGAAAACCAAGACACATAATATAATGATAGAGAAGAAGAGGAAGAGGAGGAAGGAGAAGGAGAAGGAGAAGAAGACTTACAACCATTTTGGACACACCTTCTCATGCAAACACTTTTCATGAAGTTAATTTACTATTTTTGATACCTTTTTTATATCTACTACATCACCACATAACCACTTGATGTTTTTCTTCATAAAAAAGGTGGTTTCATGCATCATTGACCTCCAATACAAGTTTTAAAAGCTATTTAAGGCCAGCTCGAATATTTTACTCGAATACAGACTCGGATAGTAACGTTGGATATCCGAGTTCAAATCGGATATTCGATTAACTTGAATATCGAACTTCGAGTGAATTCGGATAGTTCACTATCCGAATTCGACCAAACTCGAATAGGATAATGAGGTATCCGATCAACAATTGTGAGTGTAAATACATACTTACCTTTCATAACCACTTACCAGTACATACTACACTATATATTGGGCTCTCGGTGTCTCCATTCTGTAAGTCTAAACAGATCTTTCACATCTATGAAAGGATAGTTGACCCTCTTTGCTAGCCAGGTTACTGATGGCAGAAGACAGGAGCAAATTATTACAATATGCTTATCTCCAGTTGTTCTAAGACTAGGGACCTAGACAAAGCTCTGTTGAAGCTTGAAGACCACCACCCTAAGAACCATGTAAGTTTGACATTTTACAAGATATTTCTATATCCTGTTTGAGAAGAGGCAAGTATTTTAAATATGATATGGTAAACTCCATTTTCAGTGCATCTCTCTGAAGCACGGTATGAGAACGCTTCTATAACAATTTATTGCAATGATACATAACCAAAAAGGTGCTACACAAACTCCAACCACAGATTCTGGCAAAGAGTTGGGGTGTCATGAACAAATAGGCATGCTCTTCCATAGCCTTCCCAAGTCTTCTGATTGACTGATTGCACAACGGCTACTGGTAGATATTTTTTTTTCTCTAGTAATTTAGTCCCTTCTATTAGAGATCAATGACCTGGACAGCTGAACTATGCAAATGCTATGTAGATCGACAATCTGCTTGGTAATGAGCATCTCACAGCAACTGAATGGTGGTATTTGTCAACCACAGTTGCAGATGTCCAGGCATGGTTACAAATGGTACAGTTAAGCCATCATGGAGAAATGCATGTAATGTCTTGAGGGTAGCTCAAGATGTGCAAGAATGGATCAGGCATTATGCTACATGCGTGTCCCCAGAAATTTGTTCGTGTGCATGTTTTTTAATTCCGTTTGCATATTTATTTACATCCATGCATTTCCAAGTGCATTTGTATAAGAAAGAAGTGTACTACTCCAATGTATTTTTTGGGGAAAAACATTAAATGTGAAAAGTCCATTGATTTACATAGGCTGTCTATTCTAAAACATTTCTGCATTGCAGACAAATGCACAAAGTGTAAAAAAAGAGACCTCAGACTGACCACTGTGAAATGTAAAAATAGGAGATGTGTGTGCTGTGCTGAAAATGAACCTCAGCAGGACTTCACAGTATTACGACTCTTGGGAAGGTGACATGCAATTTAAATTACCTGTGAGTGTGGGTTTGATTTCAGGTGTGGATCAAGTGACCTTGTTAACAAAAATCTACAGGACAGAAGCCCAATATGGTGTAGTATGTTTTGACAATGGAAGAAAGTAAATTTGTAGTAAACGATGTACTCACAAACCCAGGTTGCCTGATAGCAACCACCGTGTTTGTGGGGAACACCCATCCCACAAGGTAAGTAGACAGTCTCTTTGGGGACGGGTCTCTCTCTAAAAATGAGTGACTAATGTTTTGTCTCTCCAGAGGAGGGTAACATAATTGCAGATACAGGAGTAAGAGGTGCCCAATGGAGTATAAAATGATTAAAAGCAAACAAACCAAAAAGTTGCTAGTAGAATATCAGGAATATTGCTGATATTCTACTAATAGTCGCTGAATAATGCATAAGGTAGAATATCTATAAACTTACTGCTTTACCTACTCTTCATCTCGCATAAACCCTCTACCTTCTTACCTACTCCTATCACTAACCTACCCCTATCTACACCGAATATTACCCCCACCACCACCTATGGCTAATACTATTAGTGCCTACACAATCAATCGATTCCGGACTCTACCCTTGCACGAATAATCTTCAGAGTTTATTGTAATAATGTATGCGGTTATACAGCAGACAAAAAAGCACTTTCACTTGAGTCAGCGATTTCAGTGAACGACATATTCGTTCCCTAAGGCCACAATTGGACGTGATGGATACGTCAACAATCGAGCACTTTCACTGTGAACTGAAATCGCTGACTCTGAAGATTATTCGTGCAAGGGTTGAGTCCGGAATCGATTGATTGTGTATGGACTGAATTATGATTGGAGGCTTGATGGACCTCCTACGATGACCTGTGACTCCCGAGATTAACAGAGTGATTCCTGAGGTCTGTGGACAACCCTCGTTGTGTTTGTTAATACTATTAGTGCCAATGTAAGGTTCAGGTACATTATACCCAGTCTGCCCCTCTGCTGCAATCTACACCAATATTTGTCCCTCTGCTGCTATTTGTGTCACCTTTCTGGTGGCGCCCAGGGCAAATTGTCCACTAGGTGCCACTATGGCCACAATTAACATTTTAATTTGCTGCTTTGTCCAGAGCCTTCACTCTACCCAGGTAAGTATAAAACCTGAAGTGAGTTTCCTTGCTTTCAGGTTTTGCTTTAAAGGGAAGGTCCAAGCAAAAAAAAAAATGAGTTTCACTTACCTGGGGCTTCTACCAGCCCCATGTAGCCGTCCTGTGCCCTTGTAGTCACTCACTGCTGCTCCAGTCCCCCGCTGGCAGCTTTCTGACCTCGGAGGTCAGGGCCACATTGCATACATTTTTACGCATTCCAGCTAGTGCAGGAACAAAAATTTACGCGTTGCACCACCAACGCGTAAAAATGTATGTGTTAATGTTCCTGCACTAGCGGGAACGTGTAAAAATGTACGCAATTCGGCCCTGACCTCCGAGGTCAGAAAGCTGCCAGTGGGGGACTGGAGCAGCAGTGAGTGACTACGAGGGCACAGGATGGCTGCATGGGGCTGGTAGAAGCCCCAGGTAAGTGAAACTCATTTTTTTTTTTTTTGCTTGGACCTTCCCTTTAAGCTTCACAAAGACATCCGCCATTAATAAATAGACCTGTAGTTATGTTTACCATGAGCAGCGGTATGTATCGAGCTGTAAAGTTATTGACGCTTTAAAAATAAGTTCCATATTCTCTTCCACTCACTCCATTAATATAAACTGCCAAAGTCACCATGCGTAAAAGAACTCTTAATTATTTAATTTCCAAAAACAATTATAGGCAGCAGCAATGTGGCCACTAAACAATATTTGAAAGGACGAAGTAACAAAAGTGAATACGTTATTGCTATGGATTCCAAGCACATATGCTTGGTTACTTTAATAAGATAATGCAAATAGTATTGACCTTTGTCTGTTCTGTAGCATTACTCAAATGTTTAACAGTACATTAGGATTAATTACTGGTAAATATGCATGTCCTGACTCTTGCACAATCGGTTAATAAATACCTTTGAGGCATAACATACACAGTATACATTTTATTGGGAAAGTTTACACTTGCACTTCAAAGCACTGAACATGATTACACCTGTTTATCCAGAGTTCTGTTTGGTAAGTCACATACTATAATATCTCATTTGACCAGTCATCTTCATTCTCTTCTGTGGTGACATTTTTTCTTGTCTTTTGTAATGAGGGGTAAATTCTGACAGGGTCATCGTGGATCAAATCCTCTTCAGCTTGACATTCTGCTGTGAGCTCTTCGCTGTTCAGATATATGCTGGGTCTAGACAAAATCTTGCCATTTACACTGACTGGCTTGTCTTCCATATTTTGATGCTTAATTGGCTTTGGTTTCTTCCTTCTATTTTTCCCAGGTCTTTTGGGGCTGAGATCTAGTGATGCATAGCATGTCTGCTCCTCAGGTTCCAGCTAGTGGTAAACAAAATAAAAATTCATTTCACTTAAACACACTTATTGTCAGTTACCATAACAATAATTTTAGCTACCAACAGCCCAAATACTAACTCCAACTGGTTCTAACCTCATTAATTCTAGTCAAAGTAACTAATGCAGACATCTAAATCATATCCATGCTTTCATTCACAGATTACACACTACACAGCCAGCACTCTGGAAGCACACTTGTCACCACGGTATAACATGCAGAAAACGTTTGCGCAGCACTTTTTTGTTAACCTTTACATTTCATTCTCTCAGCTCACATTAGCTCTGTGTACAGCTGGATGGACTGTGCACACACGTTGGAGTTTTTTTGTGGGGCACAAGGAGAGGGCAGAAGGTCCTAGTGTCAGGCGAAGTGCTGTTGGATAAGAGGATGCTGCTGTGTAGGGCACATTCTGCCAGAAGAAGAAGCCAGGGCAATAGGAGTGTTCAATGAGATGCAAATAATCGCAAGTTGATGCATGATTATGTACATTTTGTATGCAAATATGTGCAGCTTGAAAATGGATCAGTTAAGTCCCACCAAGGTTTAAAATAACTGATCCATTTTCAAGCTGTATACATTTACCTACAAAATGTAAATAATCCTGCATGAATTTGGAATTATTTGCATATCATTCATCAACAGTCATATTGCAGGGCTCAGCAGTTTGTAGTGGCTTCTGAGCTTAGAGCTGAGGTCCTGTGGGCATCTAATTTAGTGTCTGACACAGGACACCTAGGTTCGAATCTCGGCTCTGCCTGTTCAGTAAGCTGTGCCTATTCAGTAAGGAGTTTCTTTGGCAAGTCTCCCTGAAGTTGGCCATACATGGAACAATTTTTTCATTTTTTTCGATTAGATAATTTAGTTCGATTATTCTGTTAGATCGAATATAAAGATTTTTCCAGCATGTCCAATCAGATTTTTCTCAAAAAAACAGGATAATCATTCGAATTTCTTGATCGAAAAAAAAACATTTTCAACTTTCATTCGATCATTTAGATCTAAGAGCTGTGGAGTCGGTACAAAAATCCACCGACTCCGACTCCTCAGTTTAGGATTCCACCGACTCCGACTCTTCTAATTTGCATATTACAATCTTGTTGAATGAAAGTATGTAACATGAAATTCGTCTCTTAACTGCCAACACTTATGAATTTTACAAGACAACTGAAGTGAGAAGGATATGGAGACTGCCATATTTATTCCCTTTAGTCATAGACTAAAACTAGTCCTTGGTAAGAGTGCTTGTAAAAGGTACAGACCGGAACAAAGAACATCTGTCAGGCCCTAGGCAATGTAACTGTGGGTACATGTAAGAGTGATGTGCAGGTACTCTACAGGGGAATAAGGAGATACTTCCTCTATTACACATTCTTCATGCACAATCTGAACCAGGTTTATGGGTGATAGACAACACCTCTGTGTTCAATGTGCACAACATTCTCAGTGGATTCTCTGCAGCTCTGTGGAGAGTGCATATGTAGAGTATAGTACTACTTTGTAACAAAGTAAACCTGAGACAGATGAAATTAAAGTTTTATACATACCTGGGGCTTCCTCCAGCCCCTTTCAGGCTAATCAGTCCCTCGCTGTCCTCCTCCGCCACCTGGATCTTCTGCTATGAGTCCAGGTACTTGAGCCAGTCTGGCGTAGTGCGCATGCACACACTCCGCCGCCGGGAGCGTACTACACCTGCGCAGCACTGTTGCGCAGGTGCAAAACGCTCCGGGCTGTGGAAGTGGCATGCGGCCGGACTGCGCTGACTGGCTGAATTACCAGGACTCATAGCAGAAGATCCAGGTGGTGGAGGTGGACAGCGAGGGACTGATTAGCCTGAAGGGGGCTGGAAGAAGCCCCAGGTATGTATAAAACTTTTCTTTTCATCCTTCTCGGGTACCATTTAATTCGTAATCACCAAACCAAATTTTAAATACCATATCAAATTATTTGATTTCATGAGCAAAGTGTACATTTGCATAAATCAGAATCAACGCAGAATTATTTCCATCTCATTGACCATCTCTATTAGTGACACGGCTACACATCAGGCTTTATACTTACAGCATAGATGTTATTTCGTATCTATAAGAGATTCCTGTGTACACATCATATATACAGTCACAATCAGATGTGTATATCTGACTTTAAAAATACGGGGACTGCTTTATTGAAGCAGCACAAGTAACTAATTTTGATTGGTTTATTTCATTTTTGTGGACTAAGCACAACTATTACTGTATGTATAAATTATGATGACTATTATCTGAGAAATAGAACATTTTATCATATTTTCTATTTTAATTACAGTTTAAATTCATTAGGAGTCTGAGTCGGAGTCGGTGCATTTTTTTCCCTACTCCGACTCCAGGCACCCAAAATTGCCCCGACTCCACGACTCCGACTCCACAGCCCTGAGACGTTTTTATTGCATTGTGTATGGGCATCATGACACTGATCCCAGGGTTGCATGTTGGTCATTATACTGGTCAATACAGGTCCTGTACAGCTGCAATACAGATGAGTATGATGCATTATCTGTCATTAGAAACACATTTTTTTTATTAGAGTAACTTTAAGAGTAAACAATTTTCTCAAAAACTACAAGGTCTTTTTGAAACACTGGCATTAACTTATTCCTACTATTCTTCCTACCTAGCAAATGTTGATGATTATATTATACAGACCTCGTAAAGGGATACTTAAGTCTGAGAAAAAAAAATGACTTTTACTCACCCGAGGCTCCCCTCAGCCTCCTGCAGCTGAACGGTGCCCTCGCCGTGTCCCTCCGATACACCTGGACTCGCTGGCGGCCACTTCCGGTTTAGCCGTCACCGGCCGACAGACTGGGAACGCGGCTGATTATCCGCGTCCCTGGACGCAATAGCATTATAGAGGACGCTATTGCGGCCGGGGACGCGGATAATCAGCCGCGTTCCCAGCCTGTCGGCCAGTGACGGCCAAACCGGAAGTGGCTGCCGGCGAGTCCAGGTGTATCGGAGGGACACGGCAAGGGCACCGTTCAGCTGCAGGAGGCTGAGAGGAGCCTCGGGTGAGTAAAAGTCATTTTTTTTATCAGCCTTAAGGTTCCCTTTAAGTTGGTGCCACTGACTTCAATGCAGCTCACGTAACTGGTTCACTTTCACTTACAATTTGCGGATTTACTGAAAGTTTGGGGACATTTTCACAAACATGTCCAACACTTTCTCGATCACCCCCTGCTAGGCAACCATAGAGAAGATTGCTAACATTTTTACTTGTACAAAAAAGTGTAGCAGCTTTCCCATATGAGTAATCAGCAGAGATAAGTAGGTAGAAATCATGAGCCCAGTTTCACAAGAAAATATGTGGTTTAACCAGAGTTTTTTTAATGAAAAAAAATGCACTTCAATTTACCCTGAAATCTCTTTCCTAATGTCTGCATGGTAGCACATTGGGTAGTGACCCAGCCCCACTACCCCATAGGACCAGTGAATATTAAATTGAATTGAGAGGAGGTGCTCGCTGCCTTTTTTTCCAGTCCTCACCTCATAGAACCAGGTACCTGCGTTTGCTGCAGAAGTTTTTTACTTTACTTACCTACCTTCTGTTTCTTGCAGCCTCCACACACTTGCCTCCCCTGTGTGATGGTCCCCTGTACAGCCTATAAATTAGGTTTATGTGGGGCACCCCATTCTGCTGGTCTTGGGGGTTCTTTGATGTTCAGTGTAATTCTGGTGTAAATCGCTGCATGTCTACCTGCATCATGTAAATCAACTCTTAAGTTAGACTTCGGCCTAGGTGTCCCTTTTCCTTCCCTTTCGTGCGCTCCCCGCCGTCTCGGCGTGCGTTCCACCACTTTCTACCTTCCATGCAGGCCTCTGGAACGCATGGGGACATAGGAGGCGGAGTCTGTCTCTGTCTCTGCTCGCTGCCGCTCGGAGTGACTGAAAGTACGCAGGAGGGGTCCTGACACGTCATGTGCTCCAGGGTAAAGCGTGGACGCGTACTTCCGCTTCCGGTTTACGAAACCAGGAAGAGGAACAGTTTAAAAGCCAGAGCAGCGGCATTTTCCAGCGCTTTCATGCCTATACACGCTGTTGCTGCTGCTGCTGCATGAGTCTGCGTCTCTGGCTGAATCCTTCCAATACAAAAGAAAATCATTCTTCTTCAGGTTGGTCATTCCGCAGCATCTATCTTTTCTCTAATTTCTGGTGCATAAACTTATTGCTTCTTAATCTCTTTCTTCTTTCAGCGGTCATATTTTGACCAGCTATTATGGACACCTATGCGCCTCATACAGATCAGCGACATCTTGATATGTAGGTGACTGTTCAGGTAAGTGTAGAGTTATTGGGAGTGCATTCACCATACTAATAGTCATAAATTGACAATTGTTACAGTCCAAGAAAACGGACTTCGTCAAAGAAGAAAAAGTCTAACAAGAGGAAGTCACCTTCCCGTCACCATTCATCAAAGGCTACTGAGCATCGCTCCAAAAACAAATTGCCTTTACGCCATACTTCAAAACATACGGCGCACAGGAGCAGAAGTAGATCTCCAAGACGAAAATCTCCTTCCAGTCAGATCGGATGCTGGGCTTGCGGAGACACTGTAATGTCAGGAAAGCTTGTCTGCGCAGGATGTTTCGCAGAAATGCCTGTGGAACCAGAACAATCCTCAATTGATGTCTCGGACCTCATAAAGAAGGCCGTACAGGAATCTATGGAGTCCTACGCCTTCTAGGGATGAACAAGGACATCCCAGTACCTCTACAGCATCGCCGGAAGATTCGATAGATGAAGTTCCTTGTGGCTTTGATTTCTCCTTAGTACAGCCATTTATAAAATTGGTTCGAGAAGCAATCGAGTGGGAATCGGATGATGACTCTGAACAACCAGAAATAAAAGCTAAAAGGAGAAGAAGATTTTATGAACAACAAACTAAAGTAAAGGACTCTTTCCCATGTATGGGGGAAGTTGAAGATATTATGAATGAGTAATGGCAAAAAAAAAAAAAAAAAAAAAAAAAAAAAACACCTTTAGCAAATAGGCTACAAAAGCTGTATCCCTTAACAGAACGGGATTCAAAACCATTAGACAACGCTCCCGTGGTAGACGCCTCTGTCATGCGCCTTGCCAAGCATATGACCCTCCCTCTCGAAGATGCCATATCTTTCAGAGATGTACTTCACTGCAAAACGGATCTGGACTTGAAAAAGACCTATATAGCGGCAGGAGGTGCATGTAGACCAGGCATAGCTTTAGCATCCGTCGGGAAAGCAATAAGAGCCTGGACGGACAACCTAGAAGCAGCCTTAAAATCAGACGTGGACTGAAAATCCATCATTTCTGCCCTTGATGATCTAACATTATCCGCTGACTTCATTGGAGAGGCAGCATTTGATGTGATCAGATCCGCTTTCTGTGCTATGCTCTATAGCGTTACTGCAAAACGTGCACTATGGCTAAAGCCGTGGTCGGCAGATTAAAATTCGAAACTAACCTGGTGCAAAATTCCTTATGACGGTAGGTCACTATTTGGGGAGAAGATGGATACTGCCATAAGTCGAGTTTCAGGAGGAAAATCCTGGGCTCATTCCCCAAGACAGGAAATAAGCTAGGCCAGGTTCAAATTTTCAACAACAAAATCGATTCAAGAATCCAAGATCTTATCGTCCGAACAAAAACTTTAAACGGAACTGGAGAAGTACGCAAGGAGCTTTGAATAAGCTAATTAAACAGAAATCAACGGAGTCCACATCAACACAGAAAAAATCTTTTTGACGGTACGTGTGCCCAAGAAGTACCGGTTGGTGCCAGACTAAAGCTTTTCCATCACATATGGGAAGCGAAAATAAATAAAATCTCACTGGGTAACAAGAACGATTTCAGAAGGTCATTCTTGGGCGTTCAAACAGAATCCACCTCATACCTTTATACCAACAAACATCCCACATGGGAAGGAGAAGAGAAACGTCTTATTCTCATATCTGGCAGAATTAATCGACAGGCAGTGTCACCTATTTCTTCAGATCAAAGGGGACAGGGGTTTTATTCCCCTCTCTTCCTAGTCAAGAAGAAGTCAGGAAAGTTAAGGCCGGTACTAGATCTGAAAAGACTAAATCACTATATCCATCTGGAGACTTTCAAAATGGAATCTCTGCAGTCCATAAGTCAAGCAATAACAGTTGGAGATTGGATGCTTTCCGTCGACTTACAGGACGCATATTTGCACGTCCCAATTCAACAGACAATGCAGAAATATACGCTTTGCAGTCGGAATACACCAATATCCGTTTGTGTGCCTGCCATTCGGCATCTCGACTGCCCCGAGAACTTTCACAAAGGTGTTAGTATCCCTGATAGCAGTACTGAGAGAACAAGGTCTACGTCTATACCACTACTTAGACGATATACTTCTGATAGCGAACGACCGAGATCATCTACTACTTCACAGAGAAATTCTTCTCCCTACCTTAACAGAGTTCGGTTGGATAATCAACAACGACAAGAGTCAGATGGAACCGAAACAGGACCTTGTCTTTTTGGGGGCCCGATTTCAAACAGCTTACAACTCAATCTCGATTCCTTTGGAGAAGATCCCAAAAATTCAGGACAGAGTGCAAGATATGCTGAAACTCCACTACTGCTCTGCGAGGAAATGCCTAAGACTGTGTCCTCCCCAGAAATTTTTTCCAGCCGGGTGGCATGAAAAAGTAGCCGGGTGGGACGAGATGAGAATGCAGGGCCAGTGCTTCTGTGAGCAACTCTGCTTACAGTATAGGAGGAGGTGAGCTGATGACAGCCGGGTGGTCACCAAAACTAGCCGGGTGGAGCACTCGGCTAAAAGAGCCTGGGGAGAACACTGGAACATTATCTGCGACCATACTTATGCTGCCGTGGGCGCATTTTCACATCCGAACGTTTCAGATTGGCTTCTTGAAGCAATGGAACAGAGCATGAACCAACGCATTACTATATCTCATCAGATGAAGAGCAGCTTGAAATGGTGGCTATCGAGGGACAAGATACACTCTCATGTTCAACTGGTACCCGACCGACCGATTGTGATCACAACCGATGCCAGCAGGAGAGGTTGGGGAGCCACCTGCGAGAGTCACTCAGTCCAAGGTCAGTGGGACTTCCTTACATAGAAGGAATCGTCGAACTCCCGAGAACCTAGAGCAGTGCTATATGCTCTCACCCACTTTCTACATCTTCTACACAACAAGAATTGTCTTCTCAAAATAGACAACAAGACAGCAGTCTCTTACATTCAACACCAAGGGGGCACACGAAGTCAGTCGCTGATGAAGATAGACCAATTTTTTTCCCTTGCAAAGGAGAAGCTACTATCTCTCAAGGCAATCTACATCCCAGGGAGATTGAACAGGGAAGCAGACTTCCTCAGTTGGAAGAATCTCGACAACAACGAGTGGTCACTGAGTCAAGAATGTTACAATGTTACAATGTTACAATCTCATATGCCAACGATGGGGAGTTCCAGAAATCGACTTGATGGCGTCCAGCCACAACACAAAGTGCAAGAGATTCTTTGCAAGATACCCATACAAACAGGCGGAAGCCCTAGATGCGTTAACGACTCAGTGGAACTTCTCAATGGGGTATGTGTTCCCACCAGTCCCATTGATACAGAGATTACTCGAGACTTCGCCAAGAACCAGTAATCTTACTGGCAGTCCTACCGAACTGGCTTAGACGCCCGTGGTATCCTCTATTGCTACATCCGGCAATAGAGGAACCTCTCATCCTACCACTCAGGAGACAACTACTATCTCAAGGTCTGATATTCCATCCAAATCCATCTCGACTAAATTTGACAGTCTGGAGATTGAAAGGAGGAAACTAGAAAGTCTAGGGCACACACCAGAGGTCATCGCAACTCTTTTACAAGCCAGAAAAGCTTCAACAAACTCTTCCTATTATAGGATATGGAACAGATTTGTGGACTTTGCAAAAATTAACACTTTCGACTATGCACATCCTCAACCTCACCATATACTTTCCTTTCTTCAGACGGGTTTGGATAAAGGCTTAAGTTACAGTGCGATCAAAGTTCAAGTTTCTGCACTATCCGCTCTGACTGACTATAAATGGGCCTGGCATCCACTAGTCAAACAGTTTCTTCTGGCAGCGATTAAACTCAAACCTCCAAAGAGGGCGTGTTTTCCCAAGTGGGATCTGCCTTTAGTGTTGAGCTATCTTTCTGGAACCCCGTTTGAACCAACTGAGGAGTGTTCATTGCTTAATTTGACACTTAAAAAACAGTTTTTCTCGTGGCCATAACATCCTCCCGAAGAGTCTCAAAGCTCCAGGCGTTAAGCTGTAAGGAGCCATATCTATCTTTCTTTCATGACAGAGTACAGCTCAGGCCTATGGACTCATTCCTACCAAAAGTTTCAACAACATACCACATAAACCAAGAGTGGTCTCTTCCAACATTTCAAAACGAAGTAAATGCTAATTTACACTGTCTTGACGTCTCGAGAGCCCCTAAAGCCTATGTTTCGGCAACAGATTCATTCCGCAAAGCTGATAACCTGTTCATCATCCCTGCGGGATACAGAAAAGGCCAAAGTGCTTCTTCAAGAACGATAGCTTCGTGGTTGGTGAAATTAATCCAAAACGCATACCGGGCTATCAATTTGTCTCCTCCTGACAACATAGGGGCGCATTCAACCAGAAGCATATCCTCCTCCTGGGCGGCCTACTCAAATGTATCTGCATCAAAGATTTGCCAAGCTGCAAATTGGTCATCGATTAATACGTTTATTTCACATTATAAAGTTGATGTTTCCTCTTCTACTACACTAGAGTTTGGGAGAGCAGTTATCTCCTCCTCTGTTTCTGCCTTGGAATACATTTCTATTATTTTCTTCAGCAAACTACTGTGTCCCTCCCTCTTATTAAATACTAGTTAGATCCCAATGTGCTACCATGGAGGCATTAGGAAAGCAGAAAATTGTATACTTACCTAACGGTAATTTTCCAAGCATCCATGGTAGCACATGGATCCCACCCGTTATTCGGTGAGTCTAATAGTTACAA
Source organism: Hyperolius riggenbachi (assembly GCF_040937935.1). NCBI lineage: Eukaryota > Metazoa > Chordata > Amphibia > Anura > Hyperoliidae > Hyperolius > Hyperolius riggenbachi. The sequence goes on along the minus strand of NC_090647.1, from coordinate 247,503,573 downwards.
AGACAGCAAGCACCTCCTCTCAATTCAATTTAATATTCACTGGTCCTATGGGGTAGTGGGGCGGGGTCACTACCCAATGCGCTACCATGGATGCATTAGGAAAGGAAAATTACCGTTAGGTAAGTATACAATTTTCCGCTTTTTAGGAAACTGCATTTTTTATGTACGGATAACCCACTTCCTATGAACATTCCAGGTGAGCAGCCGTGCCCAGTCCCAGAAACGAATCCACAATTATCCACGTATTGACATATAAGCAAGTGTAAGGCTCAGTTCACACTGTCCTAAAAAAAAAAAAAAAAAAAAAGTTCCTTTTTAGAGGACCAAAATGGAACAGATCCCAATGGATGCGAATGGATCCTATGTTAATAGGATCTGTTTACATCAGTCTGTCTGATATGGACCCAACTGGTCTGGTCTCCTGAAGGGAATGCAAATATAGGGAGTCTGCGATAATTCCGTATCGACGGATCCGCCGCATTTACCAATCACTAACGGAACTCATGGATCCTCTTCACTGCATGGCATTGATTAATGTGGCTCTATGAAGTAGGACTTAAAACGCCCAGAGTTACAGATTGCCCAGCAAGCTCATAGTGAACCAGAACTCCTAAGAATGTGTAAGGGGTTACAAAGGACATTGGATGTTTCAAGTCCTACCTCATAGAGCCATATTAATCCATGACATGAGGATCAACCAGCTCGAAACAGTCTGTATGAATGTTGCATAAGTGTGGCTAAAACATGCATATTGCATATTCAGCAGTGATGCATTGTGGGAAACCTCACATGCTCACTCCAACCTAAATAATCGCAGATACCTTCTGATTTAAGAAGTCAAATTTCTGTTTTGCATAGTATTTTTTGTGAGAGGGCTTTTGGGTCATTTTTAGCCCCTTACACACTCCTTGGAGTTCTTGTTCACCATAAGCTTGCTGGGCAATCTGTAACTTCAAAGCTTATCATTACTAATGAAGTTTCATCTTTCTAATGTTTGTATTCTGAATTATCTTACAGTATGCTTGCTCCAGACCAAGAACATAAACAGCTGAGGCCAAAATATCTGCACAGTGGGTATCTATTTTAAAGAATAACTCCACATTACTGAGAGAAATAGTCCCTTCAGTTCAGCTTGCTACATTGCAGAGAGTGATTTTTGATCTTTTTCACTATGTACTTCGGTAGTTAATGAAGAGATGTAAATATTAAACGCTCTGCCTCATTGCTCTTTCTCAGGGGAGCTTAGAGGGAGGGATAGCCTTTTAGTGCCTGAAGCAAGTGTCAAAATATGAATTAGAATCATAAGCTTATTTGCATAAAACAGCACATCTTGCAACTCTGACCTGTAAGATGTGATGGATTATACACTAGTAAAATAATGTTATGCAGAGCATGGTAGAGATTAAATTAAAGAGACTCTAACAATAAAAACGTCCCCTGGGGGGTACTCACCTCGGGAGGGGGAAGCCTCCGGATCCTAATGAGGCTTCTCCGTCCTTCTCTGTCCCACGGGGGTCTCGCTGCAGCCCTCCGAACAGCGGCCTGACAGACCCGACAGCCTGTTCAATATTTACCTTTCCAGGCTCCAGCGGGGGTACTGTTGCGGCTCTTCTGACGGAGATAGGCGGAAATAGCTGATCTCCGTCGGGTCCGCTCTACTGCGCAGGCGCAGGAGACTTGCGCCTGCACAGTAGAGCGGCCCGACGGAGATCGGCTATTTCCGCCTGGGAAGGATCGGATACTGCACCTGCGCTCGAGCCAAAAGGTAAATCTTTTCATCGCCGCCGCCGTGGGATCGAGGAGGACGGGGGAAGCCTCAATAGGATCCGGAGGCTTCACCCACCCGAGGTGAAAACCCCCTAGGGGAGTTTTTATTGTTACAGAATTTATTTAAACTAAGGAAGGCTTGTTCTAATGTTGAGAAAACTGGTACAGTAGAAATCCCCTCATAGTAAACTCCAAGGGACAGGGCAAAATAGTTTACTATATCAGAAATTTTCATAATCAAGCACATAAATTGTACTATAGTACTGTATCGTAATTTAGTCAATAATTGGGAGTCATTTTTTCTTTTCAATTCAGCAAGCGAGCACGAAGAGTGTCTAAGCTACATAAAAATGCACAGTGCTCAAAATGCAGGGATTTGCATGCAATAATCATGCACCAGCTTGCACAGGAAGCGTAGGTCTCACTAGTTAATGCAGGTACGTACAGTACTGATAGTGTGCTCCTCTGTGCAGCCTAGATGATACTGTACCATTGCAGCCATGCACAAGCAAGTCACAGATGACAGGCAGTTCCCTCAGTAATTAGGCAGCAGCTTACACAGGAAGCATAGGTCTCACCCGCTGGTACTTTTGAGGTAATCAACACAGGCCCCCAGTAGCATGCAGATAATGAGCAGACTACAACTGTCTGCCAGCCAATCCACTGACCACAGCTCATGGGTCTCCGACTGACGCATGACACATGCACCTGCTCACTTCCCACTATAGCTGGATACAGATTACCACATGGGCCAAAAAAAAAAAAAAAACAGGTTTACTACAGTATAACAGAAGTTCTATTATGTTAGTGTTTTCCATACTACATGTAATGCGTAGTATACTTATAGTGGTGCTTGGATGGGACCTGGATATTTAGTTTACTATACCAGAAATTTTACTATATCCGAGGTTACTATGATATAGTAAATACAGGATCTTCTAAAAAAATTAGCATATTGTGATAAAGTTAATTATTTTCTGTAATGTACTACTGATAAACATTAGACTTTCATATATTTTAGATTCAAATACACACAACTGAAGTAGTTCAAGCCTTTTATTGTTTTAATATTGATGATTTTGGCATACAGCTCATGAAAATCCAAATTTCCCATCTCAAAAAATTAGCATATTTCATCCGACCAATAAAAGAAAAGTGATTTTAAAACAAAAAAAGTCAACCTTCAAATAATGATGTTCAGTTATGCACTCAATACTTGGTCGGGAATCCTTTTGCAGAAATGACTGCTTCAATGCGGTGTGGCATGGAGGCAATCAGCCTGTGGCACTGCTCAGGTGTTATAGAGGCCCAGGATGCTTCCATAGCGGCCTTAAGCTCATCCAGAGTGTTGGGTCTTGCGTCTCTCAACTTTCTCTTCACAATATCCCACAGATTCTCTATGGCGTTCAGGTCAGGAGAGTTGGCAGGCCAATTGAGCACAGTAATACCGTGGTCAGTAAACCATTTACCAGTGGTTTTGGCACTGTGAGCAGGTGCCAGGTCGTGCTGAAAAATGAAATCTTTATCTCCATAAAGCTTTTCAGCAGATGGAAGCATGGACCCACTTTTGAACCAGAAACAGTGGCAGAAGCGCCTGACCTGGGCTACAGAGAAGCAGCACTGGACTGTTGCTCAGTGGTCCAAAGTACTTTTTCTGGATGAAAGCAACTTTTACATGTCATTCGGAAATCAAGGTGCCAGAGTCTAGAGGAAGACTGGGGAGAGGAAAATGCCAAAATGCCTGAAGTCTAGTGTCAAGTACCCACAGTCAGTGATGGTCTGGGGTGCCATGTCAGCTGCTGGTGTTGGTCCACTGTGTTTTATCAAAGGCAGAGTCAATGCAGCTAGCTATCAGGAGATTTTGGAGCACTTCCTGCTTCCATCTGCTGAAAAGCTTTATGGAGATGAAGATTTCATTTTTCAGCACGACCTGGCACCTGCTCACAGTGCCAAAACCACTGGTAAATTGTTTACTGACCATGGTATTACTGTGTTCAATTGGCCTGCCAACTCTCCTGACCTGAACCCCATAGAGAATCTGTGGGATATTGTGAAGAGAAAGTTGAGAGACGCAAGACCCAACACTCTGGATGAGCTTAAGGCTGCTATCGAAGCATCCTGGGCCTCCATAACACCTGAGCAGTGCCACAGGCTGATTGCCTCCATGCCACGCCGCATTGAAGCAGTCATTTCTGTAAAAGGATTCCCGACCAAGTATTGAGTGCATAACTGAACATAATTATTTGAAGGTTGACTTTTTTGTTTTAAAAACATGTTTCTTTTATTGATTGGATGAAATATGCTAATTTTTTTGAGATAGAAAATTTGGGTTTTCATGAGCTGTATGCCAAAATCATCAATATTAAAACAATAAAAGGCTTGAACTACTTCAGTTGTGTAAAATATATGAAAGTCTAATGTTTATCAGTACATTACAGAAAATAATGAACTTTATCACAATATGCAAATTTTTTGAGAAGATCCTGTATACTATAATGAGATTATACTGTATATGAATTGTAGTAAACCAAAGAAGGAGAAAGAAAACAGAATGGCTGGCATATAATGGGCTGATGCACTGTACCGTGGGTCCGAAGCCACCTTTGTACTTACAGTAGTCAGATTCACTAATTGCAGCAGTAGAATGAAAGCACTGGGCACCAAAGATGAATGCTTCAGAATTTATTCCAACAGGTACATACAGACATATATGGCATTAATGGGTAGTGACAGAAGGCCTAACAGCCGTTTCACGTTCTTTTTACCGCTTCCTCAGGGACCAGGTCTCTGAGGAAGCGGGTAAAAGCCAGTGAAACGGCTGTTCGGCCTTTTATCACTACCCATTAATGCCATATCTGTCTGTATGTACCTGTTGGAATACATTTTGAAGCGTTCAACTTGGGTGCCCAGTGCTTTTCATTCTACTGCTACAGTTTGTATATGAATTGTACCTGCACATCCTCCTGGTGTCTTTCATGGGCTGTCGCCATTGGTTCATAACAGTAGGCTTCAGTTTCCTCTAAGAAAAGAGATGTTAGAAAAACAATATGTTGTAATTAACCTATTTTACAAACATTTTATCAGCAAAAGACAAGTTTTTCCGTTGCATAGTAAAACAAATACATAGGCCTCAATTCACGGAGCATTATCAAACGTTTATCAAACACTTTATCAAATGTTTGATAATTTACCTCATGGGTAAAATCTCATTTTAAATTCACTAAGGTGTTGTATATTTATCGAATGTTTTACCGATAAAACGTTCAACAAATATATAACACCTTAGTGAATTCAAAATGAGATTTTACCCATGAGGTAAATTATCAAACGTTTGATAAAGTGTTTGATAAACGTTTGATAATGCTCCGTGAATTGAGGCCATAGTGTTACTACTTTGTATGTAGTGAGCAGAGCATTTATTGCATTTGGAAGGGGTCTAAATGGCAATATTAAAGCGGATCCGAGATGAAAAACTAACTTTAACAAGTAACTTGTCTATATATCTTATCTAAAGTTTACATAGTTTACACAGCAAATATAGCTGCAAACACCTTTAATAGAAAATGATTTATTCCTGTGATATGACAGCAGCCATGTTGTTTGTAAACATTACACAGAGGCAGGCTTATCTGTATCTTGATCACTAAGCCTGTGAAAAAACCTAATCCTCCCCTCCTCCCTCCTCCTCTCTGCTTCTGAAATCAATTGCTCAACACCTCCTCCTGCCCAGACTGAGCTCCCATGAGCCCTTGCTACTGCCAAGGCTCTCTGAAAACCTGTGTGCATGGTTTATTTAGTTTATAGGGAATTAGAGTATTAAAACAAATAGTATTTGGCTTGAGGAATGCCCTATAAACAATGGAAAAGGAACACAATTATGCAATGAGTAAAAGTTCACCTCGGAACCACTTTAATGAAGAATATATTTCATTAGCACTTTGCACTGGGGTAAAACCTACCAATCAACAGGGATATGTGAGGGTGCAGGCTAGCGTTGTACCTTATTTTCTGTTTAAACTCGATGGACATATGTTTTCAAAACTATAAACTTTTTGCAGAGGTTTCTTATACATAAACATTTTTAATTACTGCCTTGGCAGTGAGTGATATCAAGAAAGTTGCATTAAGACCACATAGGCTATCATTCCGCATGCGGAAATGCTTAAAACTGCTGACTTTACCGAACACTTAGCAAATTCTGCATTCATAAAGGCTCTTTCCGCATGAAAAGCTGACATTACTGAGCAAAGTGATAAATCACCGCCTTATGCGGTGATTATCGTAAAAAATTTAACAAAATGTTAATTCATAAAGATTACCGCAAGCAGTGTGAGGTCGGGAAGTACCGCTCCCTTGGATGTGGCAATAACAATGTTAAGTTAATGCAGACACAGACCTCCCAGGCAGCTGCAGTAGAGCGGAACACGGAGAAATGTATCAACTCGGCAGCTTCCTGTGCTTCCGCAAGCCTACCGCCTGCCTACCGCCAGCCTAGTTCGGGAAATCTCCGCACTGCTATTGCAACTGTATACATTTTTATGAATGAGCAGCCAGAAGTCTAAAATACCGCCAGCGGTGTTTTCCCGCATGGATTTACTTTACCGACAACACTTTTATGATTGATAGCCATAGTAGAGGCAGTAGAGTGTTGTACCATGTTAGCCATTCGTAAAAGCAAGAAGTTTTGAGACAGGATGATACCATTTATTGGCTAACTTAGAGATAAAAAGTAAGCTTTCGGCTAATAATAAGCCTTCATCGGACTTGGTTCCTGCATATTGGTTCTTAACTTCTTGTCAGTATATGCAGGAACTAAATCCGATGAAGGCTTATTATTAGCCGAAAGCTTACTTTTTATTTATCTCTAAGTTAAAGCCAATAAATGGCATCATCCTGATTCAATACTTCTTGCTATTAAACCACATACAATATAAAACAGTGTTCCTGGTAGTGAGCGCCACTATCTATATATGCGGGAACAGCGGCAGTAAATGCATGTGACCATCACCCATCTGATGCCTATACAAACAGTCCGTGCTCTATCGCTTTAAGTCCCTTTAAAGGGAACCTAAACTGAGAATGATATGGATTTTTCCTTTTAAAATAATACCAGTTGCCTGACTCTCCTGCTCATCCCGTGTCTCTAATACTTTTAGCCACAGCCCCTCAACAAGCATGCAGATCAGGTGCTCTGACTGAAGTCAGACTGGATTAGCTGCATGCTTGTTTCAGGTCTGTGATTCAGCCACTACTGCAGCCAAAGAGATCAGCAGGAATACCAGGCAACTGGTATTTTTAAAAAGGAAACATCCCTATGCCTCTCAGTTAAGGTTCCCTTTAAACCTTCACCAATGACACCCCACACTGTGCAACCAATATGTGCTTCTTGTTTCCAGAGTTATGCAAAGTTATGTTCAATTGGGGCTGCAACAATAAAGCGGTTATGGTTGAAGTTGCAAAACTTCATGGATGAAAATTTATCTCAATAGGCTCCCTCTGGAACTAGCCACAACTCCCACAGTCCAGTACTCGAATACCAGGGATCGTGTTGGTAATTTCCGCTCATATGTGAGATAGGGTCAGCACCAGTGCACTGGGGTAGACTGGCTGCATCTAGTTCCACAGGCTGCTGTCAGGCATGTATCACCTCCGATTTGCATGTCCGTTTGCTATCCACATGGGAATCCCTCATGGTGAGGCTGGCGTGGAGCGCTCAGAACCAGGGACACACCCACCGACGCATTTTGCCCCTCCGCTCGGGCTTTCTCAAGGGGGAGTCTGCTGTATCTCTCAAACACACTCCCTCTTATGCTTACTCGTACTCGGTGTTCCCTAAATCTGTAGTCCAAATCAAAGCTATTATATACATGGCAGCAGTTCACTTCAAAAGCAAGCATAATTTTATCTGTAAACACAACGGGTGCATCAACCACACTTCTTTCTTTCCTTTTTTGTGACTAGCAGTGGATTCAATTAACTAACAAGAAATAGAAGTTTTATATGCAAGTGCCTGACCCAGAGTCCTTTGTAGTAATTGCTTACAAGGGCTCTGCATTGTATCCTATGGTTTTTATGAGAACTACAAGAAATAGGACATGTTTAAAATAAAATTGAGCAAAAATGGATATATGTTCTGGGAACACCCACCTCAACTCTGTTCTAAACTTGTCCTATTTCTTGTAGTTCTCATAAAAGCCAAAGCAATTCTTCATGCTCTGAAAAATAATGTAGAGCATTGCACTAATCCAACACAGGCATCACACAAAGCAGAAACTTAGCCGTAAAGGAATACTATCGATACCCAAGTGTTTTAAAATTACAGTGTGCAAATAATGTCTAAGTAGCTGTGTAAACATTTTCCTACTTTTCATGTTAAATATCAGAGGCAAAAGCTGTAATTTATTGAGGGTAGGATTTAGCTATATTGGGACAAATCAATTGCAGAAGGGGTGTCTGCTTCAATGCACAGCCAGAGTTGCATATCGGACTACAGAAAGCAAATGTCAAACATATCAAACTCTGAAAGCAAAAACTGTATGAAAAGCTGTGACAATTAGTTACATTTCCTCTGCTCTCTTCAGCCACGTCAGTCAGAAACACAGGACACAGAAGCTGCAGCTGTTCTCTCTGTCACATGCAGAGTTACACATAGAGTTAACTTATCAAGTGTGAGGGGAATTTCCCCTCTCCTCATGGCTCAGTCAGCCGTCAGTTTTGGCGTCAGTAAAGTTTGAATGTATTTTGATAACAGTAAACAAAGAACTTGCTACTAAAATGTATACACCAGTACTTAGCAGCACTTCCCAAACAATTCCTGTGTCAATTGAAAAAAATATGTGAATCGATAGTATTCCTTTAAAGGACACCTGACCCGGATCTAACTTTTAAAATGAGCTCAGAGGTATGTTTGCAACCAAGGTACAAACCTCTGTGTGCTCGGATCGGTTGGTTTCTGTGAAAGTCAACCTTTGAAACAGGAAGTGGAAGAGGTTACCCTGCGGTTCGCCCCTGAGATTAGCCCCTACCAATCTCACCCATTGCCAGCCTCTTACAGGCCCCTTGCCCGTCTCCTTGCTGCTCTCTTGATTGTGAATGGAGAGAATGAGAGCGCAAATTGCATGAAACAGGGAGCGTTGACCTGGAAGTTCTTCCAGGGTTGGCACAATTTGAAAGATGGAGGAGACATGTTTATGATGTGAGCCACAATGAATGGGATCCACAGAGAGAGGAAAATAGATAGCAGGGAGTAAGTATTCTATTCATATCTTTACTGTCACAGTTCGGGTTTGGGTCAGGTTTGCGTTAAGCTTTAAATTAGAAGTCATCTATGTGAAACTGAGCAAATTCTCATATCAACTTACCAAGAATGAGTTGATCCAAATTGCCATAAATTGGGTTATTTTCGATACACTGATCATAACTGTAGATTAAGAAATGTGTTATTCATAAAATGAATTGCCATATGGAACACTCACAGTACATAAAAATGCATCTAGTCACAAAGTCTCATTCTTATGTATAGAAATGTTCCTTTCTACATCCTCTTGTATAACCTACAAAAAATATGTTTGTGCTTATTGTAAAATAATGATTATGGCTACACATATCAGAAAACCTGCATGCAATACATTCACAGAATAATTTCCCTGTGGGTACACACACAGGGCAATAAGTCACACAGAAGCAGGCATGAATGTATTTGCATATGTGAGACTACCTTCACGGTATGTACTGTTAGCAGTAGTCAAGACATTTTTGAGAAACACTGCATTTCAGATTCAGAATTTCACATGTAGTTCATTTTAATTTAAACCAAGAACCATCCTCATAATATTACATCAATCATATAACTTCCAGAGTTCACTAAAATAGAACCTATGATAGTGTCCATTGTATGCAGTCTTACCAAACATACTCCCTACACTGCACAGGAAAAAACTATTTGTAGCTGGAAAGAGTTGGTTGTTCTTTTATCAGTACTTTCTGGTATATGAGTATAGGAGTACAACTGCGGTAGTAACATAGCTATATCCATGTCCCCCACCTGACCATACACCAACCTCTGTTTTGGAGCAGGCATGATGTTGGGCACTGGGCATGGTTGTCCCCACAGAAATTATGCCCTAACCACTAAAGCTGGGAATACACACATTGATTTTTCCAGGCCAATTCATTTACAGTGATCAAAACTGCTGGTTATATCAATCCCCTTACAATCGAGCCACATTGATCGTAAGAGAATTCAGAGGGGGTCAATGGCCCATAGCGTTGCACTGTATCTAACACTTCCGTGTATGGAGGGATTCTGGCAAACAGATCAATCCCTCCCTGGTCTGACTCTGAAGAGACAGGGATTGAACTGTTTGCCTTATTGTTTGGCAATACAACAGTGCATGGCCAGCTTTACAATACTGCATTGCAATCAGATGGGCAGGAACAGTGATATGTGTGTTATGGCCTCATCTCCTGCCCACTTACATGACAATATACCATCCCCTGCTCCAATGCATAAGTTAACATAGGTGAGGCCATAGCTAAACTTCTCCTGCACCAGAAAGTATGTAATACCCATCTCAAGACACAGATCTCAAAACACCATTAACATGGCTTAGTGATCACAGTGTTCAAATGTTAACTTTTTGAATGAAAGGATATTTCCTCAGCTACAAATATTGAGATTCTGATGACATGAACAGAAGCATGCCATTTCTTTGGTGAATTGCCAGGCTTTGTGGGTGTGACAGCTGCAGAAAAAAGGAACCCAGCCTAGTTACATACCCATGTCTATCTCATCATGTCACATGTCACCTTGTGTATCCATTAATACAGTGCATCCTCTATTACATGTGGAATTGTCAATCTGAAATGCAGTGTTTACTAAGTTTGTCCTCAACCCTTGCTAATAGTGCATATTGTGAAGGTAACTAATGTTTTATGAAGGCAAATAGGTTTCTTCAACATTGTGATTTCGTGAACGTGGTGTCCTGTTTGTGTTGAAGTGTACCTGTGAGGAGAAAAAAAAAGAGGCAAAATTTAGATACTTACTTCAGCAGTAGGAAGCCTCCAGATACTCCAGGGGCTTCCCCATCCTCCTCACTCCCACGGATCTAGTGCTGGGACCCTCCAAACAAATTCGACAAAGGCTTTTCAAATATGTTAACACGGCTATGATCCTGTCTGCAATGCCAGCCTGCACAGTAGCATGAGGCTGCTTGTGCGAGGCTTTCCCCCCCCCCCCCCTCCGAGCTCCTGCACAGACACGGGACTCCTTTGTGCCTTTGCAGTGCGGCCGTGCTCGTACACAGACGGGTGCACAGCCGTGAAGAAAAAAAAGGTCCTGGCAAGCAGCGTTGGGCAGCAGGAGGGTTGGAGAAGCCTTTAGATCATCCAGTGGCTTCTCTCTAGGTAAGTGTCTAACCTTTGCCTTGTTTTGTTACAGGTTTCCTTCAAATAATTTTACAGACATCTAAAATACTATGTTTCTCCTCAAAACCTTGGAAGTCCAGTACTAGTTACGTGACTCTTACAAGGTGTGACACAGACACCAGTAAACACACTTTACCAGTGGTGTAGCTTAGGAACTGTGGGCCCCAGTGTGAGTTATATATTGTTCTGTCTCAAGCCTGTGGCGCACCAAAATCTGCCAAGGACAGCTGCAATGTCAGAGGGGTGTAGGTTGGAGAGGAGAAGAGTCTTAATGGTTACAACTAATCAAAGGACCGTCCATCTAGAGGTGATCATTATCAGCATAGCCCCAATAAAGAACTAATAAAGCAGTTGAAGGACCCCCAGTGGCCCTCTGGTCCAGGGGCCCTGGTGCAGTTGCTACCATTGCATACCCTTTTACTATGACTCACACTTTACAATAAAGATCTAGAAGCTCTGGGTTTTCATTGCTTGGCTTCATGTTCTCCATTCTATGTTGGAATGTTGTGACGGGTAGGTAGGACAGTTTCTTGGCTAAATTGCTCCCAGGGTGAGCGTGTAAAAATTGTGCCTTTTTAATTAGCAGGGAGAAAAAACAGCAATTTAGGATGCTTATACAGGAGACTGAGCTTTTCAGGTCAAACCTGAACATTAAAACACCAACACTACATAGAAGAAAAGAGACCATGTAAGATATTTTCTGTTCATTATCAGGAATGAATGGCAGGAAGCCCTAATAAGTTTTAAAATGAAATGGTAAAAAATTGCAAATAAAATCTCCGTGAAAGTGAAACCGGTACTACGTCTGTACAGTGAGTACAGGACAACCTGACACCTAAATCATAAAACACTATAATGTCTTTCCCCTGGCCAGTGGAATTTGCAGTTTATTATGTATTTTGGCTTTGGATTCAGTGACTTGGACCTTCTGCACAACCTGTTAAATAACGTCACTTTTCTGTCACTTTGGTTACTGCCTTTAGGCACTTCTGTGAAGATCAAATACCAGCTAGCCTTAGCACCTCAGCTGCCCATTTACTACACAATATATTCACATCAAGAGGACTATTTCCCAGCATACCTCCAGCTACATACCTTATGGTACACTGGCTGTAATATTTCATTTCTTTTCCTGTAAAAGAGAAGTAAACGGTTGAAAATAAACTACTAGTGTGTCAGAGGACACATCGTTCTGTAATGATCAACATGATATTTTGTATTATTATAGTTTGTTACCAACGGCTACTTTATTACCGTTTAACTATATCATGATAACGTGACTTTCCCTATCACCATAGAGCAACACACTACAAAATACAGATTTCAACAACCACCCTCCCCCCCCTCCCTCCCCCACTTCCCCCAGCATTTGTCAGGAGGATTTTTTTCTACCCTTTTTCCAAGCAATAAAATAATTTGGATGGCTTTATGATGCCTTTTAATGCAATAGGAAGGAATGCTTCCTGACTGAAAAAAAAGTGTAAGGCTCTAATGATTACCTGTCTAATGCTCATTATACGTAACACTGTTGGTTCTAATGCCCCATACGGGGGTTAGACAGATATTGACGAGTGTTGTACTTTTCCTTGTTTTGCCTTTCAAAGTAAAGATTGTTAAAAAAAAAAAATCACTTTTAGGTGCAACCTGGTGTCATGTCATTTTTGAATGTTTGGGCTATACTTAGATTTTTATGCCTGTGGGCACCTGAGGAACACCTTAAAGGACACCCGAAGTGAAAATAGACTGATGAGATAAACAATTGTATCTATCCTCCTTCTCCTAGAAATGACTTAAGATATCCCACAGTTTTATTTTATATTTAAATCCAATTTGTAAGTTTTTACTGTTTCATTGTTTCTGCTCAATGACACATTCATTGAAGTATGCCAGAGCTAAAATCTATGAACTAATGACCCTTTCTATCTGTTTCCTGCTCTCAGAAGCGCTTTTCTGCTAGGAAAATGTTTTATGGTTGTAATTCGTTATCAGTGAGGGTTACTCTGTAGTCCCAACCCGGTCCTGACCCAGACAGAAACTGTCACTTACATACCTGATGCTTAACTCTTTCAGGCAGAGAAAGAAAAAAAGGAACACAGCATAGTCATCAGTGTGCTTGGTACTGTACATACACATGTCTACATTATCTCATCATGTCACCTTGGGTTTTCTTTTAAAATCCACTAATACGTGCCATGCCACAAGGCAAACCACATTTACATCAACTTAGAATTATTAGTATCTCATTGACCACTCCTGTTAGTCAGTGTACGGTCTCCCCCAAACACAGTTAGACCACTTTCCCACGGGAGGCTGAAGGGGGTAAATACACCACCTGTCAACTGCTTCTGTATACTGACCAGGTGCTAGCATTTGGAAGGTGCCCCATATCCCCACCCCCATGGAGTCACATCTGAATCTGGCCATGGTCAGTCATGGGTGCTCAGACGTGCCTGTTAAAAAAATAGACTATGCTCACCGTTTGGCTCATTCATGTCCAGCAGCCTCCCCATCTCCTGCAGCAAACCTGGACTGCTGTGGTCCTTGAATACCTAGTGACCTATTGATGCTACTGGGAGGACAGATGTATGTGGTGCAAATGTGAAGGGCAGTTGCAGTGAGAAGGAAAATCCAAAGGAAAAAGTTGGAAAGGGTTGTTGGCAGTCCTCAGTAAAGTCTATAAAGCAATACTTTATCAATGCTGCTCTAAATCCGTCCAAAGTTTTGAGATGTTCTGTCCCTCTATTTCAAGGTATAAAGCAAAGAATAGACACATCTGTGCCCTCTCAAATGCAACATTCACAAAATTCAGCTCTGTTATTTGAATTCATCATGTCCCATAGTGTACTGTGTATATTTCTGAGTCAGAGTATCCAGTGTATCTAAGGTGACCCAGGTATTGCTAGTGTTGGCCAAATGTAACCAAATATTTTCCCCAGTGAAAGCTTGTAAATATGTTTTAACATAACTATTAGTATTTTTGTTTAAAAAAAACAAAAACAAAAAAACACTTACCCTTTTTATGTTTTTTAGCAAAGTGTACGATGTTAATAGTCAACAAAGACATGAAAGCCACAGACAGGATCACTAATGGCACCTGGTATTCAATGCATTTTACATTACTAGCAGGAGTATCTGTAGATAGAATGTGACAAAGGTGTGTCAGATACATCGCTTATATATACTGTGCATTGTGAACATGGGAAAAAAAAATCTTTAAATCAGTTTGAGGTCATAGAAAGATAGAGAGCAACTAAATATGGTATCATGTTTTATTAACTAATTTTTTGGTTATAAAAAAAACACGCCCTCAAGGCCCTTAAAGGGAACCTGAAGCGAGTAAAATAATTTAAAATAAACACATGCCGTAGCTGCAAATGAATATTACATACTAACCTTACTGTCATTTCCTCTCAGAAGCTCACCATTTTCTTCTTTTAGTGATCCTTTCCAGTTCTGATAACATTTTGTCAGAACTGAAATATACCAGTTGCTGTCAGTTATATATCAGCAGCTGTCAGTTACAACTGAATGTGCAAGGTAATGTCTATGTTTCCCTATGGCTCAAGTGGGTGATATTACAGTTTAACAGTGTGCTGACCAGGAAGCGGTTATGGGGTAATGGCCATTTTTAAAATGGAGGACGGAGAATTCCATTGATCACAGTGGACAAATGGGACGTAGGAGAGGAGAAAGAGATTGAGAAGTAGACTACACAGGAGGTAAGTATGACCTGTGTATGGTTATTTTGACTTTTTATTTTCAGTTCAGTGTCTATTTAAAGGGAAGGTCCAAGCAAAAAAAAAAAAATGAGTTTCACTTACCTGGGGCTTCTACTAGCCCCATGTAGCCATCCTGTGCCCTCGTAGTCACTCACTGCTGCTCCAGTCCCCCGCTGGCAGCTTTCTGACCTCGGAGGTCAGGGCCACATTGCATACATTTTTACGCATTCCAGCTAGTGCAGGAACAAAAATGTACGTGTTGCACCACTAACGCGTAAAAATGTATGTGTTAATGTTCCTGCACTAGCGGGAATGTGTAAAAATGTACGCAATTCGGCCCTGACCTCCGAGGTCAGAAAGCTGCCAGCGGGGGACTGGAGCAGCAGTGAGTGACTACGAGGGCACAGGATGGCTGCATGGGGCTGGTAGAAGCCCCAGGTAAGTGAAACTCATTTTTTTTTTTTTGCTTGGACCTTCCCTTTAAGGTTTTTAAAGCTTAAAGAAACCAAAAGAGTTTTAAGGCCTGTTTTTTTTATCATCTATTACCATGTTTTCCTTCCATGTGAAGCAGTAGGATTTAAATATTGCTGTGCTGCTAGTGGTGTAACTAAGGAACCTTTCCAGAGTAAGAGACAAGGGGCCATATGCAATTCGAGGAGATAAGAAGCTGAAAACATGCGAGCTTCTTATCACCTCACATCGCTCAGGATTTACCGGCAAATTCAATTGCCAGTTTCACCTAAGCGATGTCCTTGCATAAAGGAGCATAACTCAGGCAAAAACTAGGTATTCGCCGAGCGATGCTCCTGTGTGGCCAGCGATGTGGAGTGAGGCATTTGTGCCGTGGAGCTGTCCTTCAGCACCACAACACTGCTGCCTCGCTCCCGGGAAGATGCGCGCGCATCGTCGCAAAAGCCAGCGCATCGTTGCAAGGCTCATACCGCCGCCCGTCGCCTTCTGCCGCTCGTCGCTACCGCGGGACCTTCAGAAGATACATACCTCCATCGTTCCCGTCTCACCGCATGTCCCACGCCGCTCCTCCGCTCATCTCTGTGACTGTGAGTATTCTTGGAGCCGGCAAAGCATCTTTGAGTCTCCCGCCGGGGCTCCCCATTCGTCCACTAGGTGGCCCAATGAGAATCATCCTGATTCTAATTGGACCAATGAGAATCAGGATGATTCTCATTGGGCCACCTAGTGGACGAATGGGGAGCCCCGGCGGGATACTCAAAGATGCTTTGCCGGCTCCAAGAATACTCACAGTCACAGAGATGAGCGGAGGAGCGGCGTGGGACATGCGGCGAGACGGGAACGATGGAGGTATGTTTTTTTGTTACATTTTAAATAGGTAAGGAGTCAAAGCTGACTCCTTTACCTATTTAAATCACTGGCATCTGGGGTTTCCTTAGTAAAGGAGGCTCCCAGATGCCAAAATCAGCCCGCTGACAGCAGCGATAGGTCTTTTCGCCTGCTCAGAGCAGGTGAAAAGTTAGCACCTATCTTCCTGGGGGGTGCAAAATGCAATTGCATAGGGGGAAAGGAACTTGCTGGGCGATTATATCGCCCAAGCGAGTTCTTTTCCGCCCTGGGGGGTGTTAAATGCAATTGCATTAGGCGACCTTGCTGACGCCTAATTTAAGAACTCGCCAGCACTTAGCGCTGGCGAGTTTGGTAATTGCATAGGGCCCAAGGGCCCATATGCAATTAACTTTTCCTCATGAGTTTTCTCCCAGGTGATATGTTCAAACCTTGTCAATAAAATGCATTTTCAACCACCAGCAAACAAGAAAATACTCAAATAATTTTGATAGTACTTTTTAATTTATTTTTTGGTACTTTTTCAATTGCAAAGTGCTGAAAAGTTAATTTAATAGAAGATTAAAAAAATATTTCCTAGGATGGGATGGGCTCAATCCAATTCACTTTTTCTCCTTAGTTTTCTCATAGTAGATACTTTTTTGTAAAGCAATTTTTATTGGGGGGCAGAGATAGAAACAAGATAAAGTTATTGTTTATACAAAATGTCACACACATTTGTGAAACAGATCCCAATTTTTTTTATAAATTCGTAAACAATATAGATGTACAGGTGCAGCCATCCAATGATATACAATTGTAATGGGAAAGTTCATGACGCTCTACCCCCAACCATCATACCAATCGGTGCAGGATCAGGCAAGCCAGACCATAGCAGACCATAGCAGGACAAATGTAGAAAGGAAGATCCGCAGAACACAACAGGTTGAGGTAAAAAAGGCTGATGAGTTTATTCGAAAAAATCCACAGACAGTGCAATCATTTTTTTTACATCTTTTATCTAGTACTTTTGATGTTATTATTGTATTTTTTGTATTGCAAATGCTGGGATGTATGTCTCTTTAAGGGGCAGCTTGTGTGTTTCCAGGGGTGGAATCTTCTCTCCCCCGGCCACATATAAACTCCCTCCTGTACAGGTTCACTTTTAACTACGACTAAGGGCAGATGGTAGGCCCGATACGCGTCAGTTGATCCTGTGATTTTATTGCACTGTCTGTGGATTTTTTCGAATAAACTCATCAGCCTTTTTTACCTCAACCTGTTGTGTTCTGCGGATCTTCCTTTCTACATTTGATATACAATTGTACATAGATAACATCAGAGATTGCACCAAATATATAATAAGTAAACGTAAACATATGGTAGGGTTCAGGTCCGTCAAGGTACATTTACCCGTAACCATACACAGAACATATAGTTGGTTTGCAAACCAAGTAACCATCAGATACAGTTCCCTAAAGAAGAAAAAGAACATAAAATAGAACCAAACTATATACACCCATGCTGCTCCTAGGAGAAACTCCTCTCACTTCTCCTCCCATCCCCAGGACACACCCTCCAATAAGAATTTTAGCATCATAATGGAAGCTACAGAATGAATTTAAATTTCCAGTCTCCCCAGATACCTCCCTATTTTTTGTGTTAAATACAAAGTGTTATTCTATAGAGAAGTCATAATGGCTACAATCTGTTCACTCGAGCATTCCATCTCTATATATGCCCTCCAAGTCTTGAAAAACTTCTTTACAGAATTCTTCTTCTCACTTTCTATATGTAAGTTTTCCATATGCGTCAAATAGCCAAGCCTTTCCTTAAGCATATCTTTAGTGGGAACTACAGGCGACAACCACTGCCGAAGAATGAACTTCTTGGTTGCTAGGAGTACTAAATGTTCAAACTGAGTGAGTGATTTAGTTTGGTCCCCTTCTAAATAATCAGAGCTATGAAATAGGCAAATAAACATATTACAGTCCCTCCCATGGCCCTGTACCACCTGAGTTAAATCAAGAGACAACCTCCACACTTATTGAACAGCAGGGCAGGACCAAAACATATGGTTGAGGTCTGGTTCAATCGACGGGCATTTAGGACAACCGGTTACTTCCCTCGTGGCTTCAGTATGAGTGTAGGGACCCTTAATTGGAATGCAAGCTCCGTGGATATTTTTTAGTTGCATCTTCCTCCAATCTGCACTCACAATGCTACTACGCGTCGCCTTCCAAGCCTCAAGAATACAATTATTATTATTATTATTTTTATTTAGTATTTATATCTTGGTCTTCGTCTATAGAGACTCCCTCCAAGGTAGGGGAGGTTAGACCCTTCCTCCTAGCTGACTGCCTATCCCTGATAAAGTAGAAAATACATGATAGGTATTGTTTGTTTCCCAGTCCCGCCAGCAGGCCCTCAAAGCCCTGTATCTTTGGGAACTTACCATGATTCCCTAGTACTGAAGTGCAGAAACTCTGTATTTGGTTATAATAAAAGGCTTATGATGTCAGAAAGGCGTACTGTGCCATGGCCTCGGATTGAGTTTTTAAGGACCCATCCACTCGTAATAAGTGAGATTAATGAGTTCCACCATGCTCCGCACAGATTTGATAAGCTGCATGTAAGCAGTTGCATGGCAAAAAAACTCGGATTACCTACTGTGACGAACGGTTGCGTGGCCGAAGACGCGTCCTTGAACCGCCCGTGAAGAACATGCGAATGCAATCGATTCTCTGCATCGATTGCGATTAAGATCGATAGAATCTGGTTGGTTGTGTAGGAGCATCTGCAGTCAATCTGGGCTCTCTCTTTTCTCAGCAGAGAGATAGCATTAGCTCAACTGCAGCATGGCTCTTTTGATGTGCTAATGACCAGGAACAAACTCTGGTGTTCAAGAGACTAGTGTGTATTTTTAATTACCTGGGGACATAGGATGCTGCACTCTGGCAGAACTTCAGATAGGTGTCAACTGCTCATCCATTTGGTGAGCCAGCAAAGGAAACTTCCCCCACAGCAGGAGGTCTATTCAAAACCTGCTTTCCCACAGACTCCATGGAGGGCAGATCTGAATGCATGTGTTGGATGATTTCTTGTCGGTATATGGAGACCGTGTATCGCACAGCTATGAAATTCACATAGTCTTATTAGTTAAAGTCTGCCCAACGTGCTGATATAACATTCATGGCAATATCTCGTCCAGTTATTGCGGTATGAATCTTCTCAGGAACCTGACCCGCTGCCCTAGTCACGTCTGATATCATATTAATCTGTATTTTCCTACAAGTATGAATCTGCTATCCACCTAAATATGACATGTATCGTTTATGAGTTACGGCATTTTATAAGTTTAAGCCTAAATCTCTCCCCAAGGACTTGAACTGTGGTTGGTTGGTAATTCAGAGGAGGCAGGCACGGCCACACCCCTGAGCTATCAAAAGCACATTGCCAGCAGGCAGACCTCAGTCCTCCAAATTCCATCTGTATGAGAGCCTGTCTGCTGCTAGCCAGAGGACACGTGGTTAGCGGCCATCTTGTTTGGACTTTGCTCTGGAACTGAATTGAAACTAAGAACTTTATGATTTTCCCAGAAAGGACATCTATTCATGAATTAAGTATTTTCTCCCTTTTATTTTCATACTGTTATCATTTGTCTCCATAATTGTTGATTTTAACAATTTTCTGTATATATTAATTATTTATATTGCATTAATAAACCGACGCTATCGTCAGTTGTTTGTTCAGCTACCCTATTATTCAGCCATACAGAAACTGAACCCAGACTTCTGGAGAGATGCTACTTTTGTTGCTAGCTAGACAGAATAGAGTGTGTTTAACCGTTTTTATTTGTAGATCTACGCTCAGCCAGTCAGTGAGTTCCTCTGTCTCAGAAAACAGAGGTGGTGGCAGTTATACCCTGAAATAGTGTGTAATTCGTAATTACCGTAACCCACAGGCTCCCTTCTGGTCGGTTTGCTGCCAAAACTCCAGTGGTTTCTGCGCACTGATCGCGACCACAGCTTGCATGGTCTGTGTGCTGAAACCGATTGGAAGGCATTTGCGGTCTGGCCACGAGGGGCCCTGTGACACCTACCAAAGGCGCTCTAGGAGATAAAGGACCAGTCAGGTTAAACAGCTTCCGAGTATCCCTCCAGGTTATTATAGTATTATTATTATTGTTATTGATTTATAAAGCGCCAACATATTCCGTGGCACTGTACAAAGTAAGAAACAAGTATCTCGCAGAACAATATTATGCTTAATAAAAAGAGAAGCTAGGACACTTTGTGTATAAAATACCTCCTAGCGACCAAGGAGCAGCCATATCCACTTCCAAAGAGCAATTAGAATAAAAGAATGTACCCCCTAACCAATCTTGGGCATGACGAAATAAAGAGGCTAAATTGTACCCCTGCACATCAGGGAAATTAAAGTCCAGCATCTCCTTTGATTTCTTCAGCTTAGCATAATAGATACTTTTTCATCTTTTGTTTAAAAAAACTTTAGCACTCTGCAACTGTAAAAGTACCCAAACATTTGGTGAAAGGGTACTTTGCAAAGTGTTTTCTTGTTTGCTGGTGGCTTAAAATGCATTCTATTTCTAGTGAGAAAATATCACCTAAGAGAAAACTCAGGAGAAAAAGTGAATTAGATCTGGCCCAATGGCTTCAATCCACCAAGAAGTGGTAAAAAATAAAGGGTCGGTAAAATACAGCATTATTTTTATAAGTTCACAAAAATGTTCACACATGTGGTAACAGTTCAGTTATTTATCAAAAACTGCATGACAATTCACAAAGATTTTCCCCTCATGCATTATTTCTTTGGGTATTTTGAGGAATTATGCTGTATTTTATTTGGTACTTGATGGATTATTGCAGTGCAGGGAAGATGGAAGGAAAATCTGTTTCAGATAGCATTTTTATTATACTGACAAGTCAAATGAAAGTCGAGTAAAAAGATTCACGAATTACAACAAATGTTGCTCATGTACCATAACGCTTTCGTGTTTCACACATAAACATCACTAAAAACAAATGAAGGGTCACATCACTCAATACAGGTTGCACTGCCATTGCTTTGGGGCTTATTTATAGCACTAGATTTTAGGTGTGTGTGTACATTATTACATTGCTTATGCACAAGCACTTTCTTTAATTGCTTAAAAGCCATATACACTGTTATTGTGTCATTGCACTTTGATATTTATTAATCTTTGTAATTATGAGCCACTCTATGACCCAGGTCATACTCCTGTAAGAGCTTTACTAGCCCAAGCTGGAGAAGTCTGTCGGCTGATCATTATTATTATAACACCCATCATCCTGTTTGGTATAGGACTTTATGGCCCTTGCATTGTTTTTAATAGTTTTTTAAAGTGTACCAGAGATGACATGTGACATGATGAGATAGACATGTTTATATACAGTGGCAAGCATACGGACACTTATCCTGTGCTCCATTTCTTTTTTTCCCTGCCTGAAAGCGTTTATAATTAGCTCAGGAACTGGCAGTTTTTCTCCAGTCAGTACCCAGTGGGCTCACTGATAACAAATTACAGCTATAAAACACTTTCCTAAGCCGATACCTGAGCTTTTTACTGTGAGGGAACAGATAAAAAGGTCAATAGTTGATGTATTTTCACTCTGGGACTCTTAAGACACTGTAGTTGACCAGAGACTATAAAACATGAATCTGCTTTGTAAATGTTTATACGTAAAATAAAACCTTGAGATATCTAAAATGGTCATTTTAAAGCCGCATCTACACGAGTAGATGCGGCCGCGATGCTCCTTATCAATCGAGCCGCTGATGCGGCTCGATTGATAAGATCCGACAGGACGGATCTCCGCACCGCCGATTCCCTGCTCGATCCCCGCGAGGGGACAATGGCAGGGAATCGTGCGGGAGATAAGCGGCGCCGGCGGGGACGAGCGGGCACGAGCGGGGAATCGAATGCCGCGAGCGGGGACGCGGCGGGCACGCTCGGGGACGCGCAAGAGGCCTCCGATCGCCACAACATCTCCCAAACATCTCCCCGTGTAGACGGGGCTTTAGGATTAGAAGGGCAGGTCCAATTGTTTATCTCATTAGTTTATTTTTATCTCTGGTTTACTTTAACCCTTTCTGGACCAGCACCCTCTGCCCCCTTAAAGAGGATCTGTAGCGTCAAAACGTCCCCTGGGGGGTACTCACCTCGGGTGGGGGAAGCCTCCGGATCCTAATGAGGCTTCCCACGCCGTCCACCGGCCCTCAGGGGTCTCGCTGCAGCCCTCCGTGCAAGATGACGTCAATATTTACCTTCCCGGCTCCTGCGCAGGCGCTCTGACGGCTGTCGGCTCCGAAGTTGGCGGAAATACCCGATCGCCGTCGGGTCTGCTCTACTGCGCAGGCGCAAGTTTCTGGCGCCTGCGCAGTAGAGCGGACCCGACTGAGATCGGGTATTTCCGTCTACTATGGAGCCGAAAGCAGCCACAGCGCCCCCGCTGGAGCCAGCAAAGGTAAATATTGAATTTACAGTCGGGTCTGTAGCCGGCTGTTCGGAGGGCTGCAGCGAGACCCCCGTGGGACAGAGGACGGCGTGGGAAGCCTCATTAGGATCCGGAGGCTTCCCCCACCCAAGGTGAGTACCCCCCAGGGGATGTTTCTGATGTTACAGAGTCTCTTTAAGGACCAGAGGGTGCTGGTCCAGCAAACCGCCGCTTCCCGACGAATCGCCGCAAGTTACCGTCGCTCCCGCACCGTACACGCCGCTCTGTCCCCGCCACAGGCTGCTCTCTCTGCCGTCGCTATGACGGCAGAGCGCTGTGCGCCGGTCAGGAGCCGCTTTCATTGGCTCCTAACCCTGTCATTCCATGTAAGCCAATGGGAACGGCTTACAGGAATGACAGGGCCAGGAGCCAATGAAAACGGCTCCTGCCCGGCTCACAGTGCTCTGCCGTCATAGAGGCGGCAGGGCAGCTGATTGCGGCGGGGGCAGAGCGGACCGAGCGAAGCGGACAGGCTGGGGCGCGCGGTCAATGGGACGTAGAGTTTACGTCCGGTCAGGACCGCAGTGCCTCCTGCCTGACGTAGATTTGTACTCGCTGGGTCCGCAGGTAGTTAAGGTTTGAATAATTCGCATTTTGGCTATGATCAATAAAATTACGTACTTTTTGAATATACATGCATTAGATTGTGGCTCGCAAGGGCAGGGTCCTCCTCCTAATGTTTACTGTTTTTGTAACAATATTTGTGCTGCTTGGAACTCTGCTGTACATTTGTTAGTTGTATCTATGTTCCCCTTGTCGTCTTATTGTGCTTTGTAAAGCGCTGCGGAATATGTTGACACTATATAAATAAAAAATAATAATAATAATAAATTGGTTCAGCTTGATTCATTTCAGGTGATTTAGGATATGACAGGGAAGGTGTTCAGATGCTAAGTTTTTACTGCAGTGACGGGGCGGAGGTCTGGAATGTCTTGTGAGCAAATAATAGAGGTGAGGGGTTGAAAGAAGGCATCGGGTGAATGCTCAAGGTGGTGGGTGTGGAACAGCAGCGTATACTGTGTATAAAGGAAATTGAGCCTAGATAACAGGGAGCTGCTGACAATGATCATTCTTATCATCAGACAAGTAATGATGGTGCCCCTTCAGCAAACAGCGCTCCAGGAGGCTTCCTGGAATGGCTGTGCTAAAAAACTTACCTTAGTACAGATGGCAGTTTTGCAGTTTTGCAGTAAAGCTAGAAGACCACAGAAAGTATATGGATGTTACCTGATCTGACTGATATTGTCAGGTTGCATGACCCCCCTCCCTGCCGCTGTGCCCGCTACCCCCCTTCTTGGCTGCTACCCCCGCCAGCTCGGTGGACCCCCACCCACGGCCAGGCGGGCGCCGCCCCTCTCCCCCCCCCACTTCCGCTGCCTGAGGAACCTGCCTCACCCTGCCTCATGGGCGGCCTGAGGCTGCAAGCCACTGACCCCACTGACAACCACAAAGCATGTCAGAAAATGAAGTACGTTAATGTGACTACATCTCTCGACATGCAATGTGGCAGCCTGGAGCTCACGAATCCACCAGAGGCTTGAAGCTATGGTCACTGCTTGGGGAAGATGGTGAACCCCTTATGGATGGGGGGCTAGAGAAGCAGAGATGTAATGTCTATCCCTCCAAGCCCTGCCCCACCAACAGCACACTCTGTCACAAACCTCCCCTATAAGCACTCTAAGGATGCATTCATACTGCATGTGATGCAGGCTTGGTACTTCTGCTGACTGTTGGTGTGTAGTGCTGTGGCCCCAATCATTACAAGTGAATGGAACCATCCGACTCCACAGCTTCCAAACATTATAGATGGCACCTCACTGCTCTACCCTCAGTGTGAATGACTCTGTGTTAGTAGAGCAGATTCTAAACCAGCAATGGTGGGGAAGCAGCAGTGCAGAACACTGTAGGCAGTGTGAACGTGCCCTGTTGTTTATTGCAACACCTTTAAACGGAAATGTATATCTTGAGGAAATTATGTAGGTCATGGCTGATTATTCCCTTCTAAAAAAATAAAACAATCATAGTGTTCCTTGGAGTCTCTGAGCTGAAAGTTGTATGCATATTGCGTACAATGGAGTCAGAACATCTGATCTGCATTCTTGCTCTAGACCAAAGGCTCAGAATATTTTAAAGACAGAACATGATGACTAGATTTTTTTAGAAGTGCTTTAGAAATGCAGCCTTCATGTCTCCCTCAGCAAAGGTTTCCATTAAGATATTTGAAGCAACGCTCTTCGTTATCTCAGACGTTGCTTTTTTCTTCTTCTTTTTGGATGCACAATTTTCAGAGACTTTGTATGTTCGTGACCTCAACTATCCCTCTGGTTATTTTGTATAATTTTAGGATTGTATTTTCTATATACTACTTTGCATATCCTATTGTTTACTCAATTTAAATTTACTCTTCACTTCAGTACCCCACTGATATGACTGTAGTGAAGCTTCACCTAGTATGTACTATTTATCTTCACTTTCAATAAAGATTTGATAGTTTGATAGCAAAAGATATTTGAAGCAGGTGTTATTTAAGTGTAAACATCTGTTTGCACTATGTTACAGGGTAGTGCGCATCATTTGTAAATGTTCCAAGAAGCCATTGGCAAAAAATTGTCCATTGTTTGCACCGGACCAGCTATTGTTACATGTAAAATATGTGTTCTGATAAAAGCTGGATTCACATACATTTTTGTGCTCTAAGGAAAACAGCCCCAATGTGTGTAACAATGTTTGGTCTCCGAGTGCTCCCAAAAACAGGCAGCTTAGTACTGCACATGCTCGAGCATGCACTTGCGCATGTGCAATATTGAGCTCACCAACATGGGCTGCAACTGAATGACTCATCACCTCATATGCACCGCTTATATAGCTCAAATACACACTCAGCAATCAGACAGATGCAAAACATATGCATAACTAAATACTTACCATGCAAAACAGGATAGCACACTGGGTGCTGCTAGCCTGGTAGTTACAGAATTATGGAAACAAAATTAGGGGTAGAAGGCTGCGCATCCCTGACCCAATACTGTACAATTGAATGGTTAATCGCTATGGCGCACACCGCCCCCCCTGGACTGAAATGTACGCCCGCATCCAAACAATGCAATACTGGTCTATGGAGAAATTTGAGCTTCCGTCATAGTTTTGCATGCATAAATATAATATACTGGACATCTGCACCAACGTTGAGGTAAATCTCCAGAGCAGATGTCCTAACACTAACTAACCTAAGTTAAAAGCAAATGTCTTTACCCTGGGAGCAGCTACGCTAAAATGTGTAACTTACATTCAATACAGACAGCAAAAAACAAAGCAAGCGCTCACCAACATGGGCTGCAACTCAATGACTCATCACCTCATATGCACCGCTTATATAGCTCAAATACACACTCAGCAATCAGACAGATGCAAAACATATGCATAACTAAATACTTACCATGCAAAACAGGATAGCACACTGGGTGCTGCTAGCCTGGTAGTTACAGAATTATGGAAACAAAATAAAGGTAGAAGGCTGCGCATCCCTGACCCAATACTGTACAATTGAATGGTTAATCGCTATGGCGCACACCGCCCCCTCTGGACTGAAATGTACGCCCGCATCCAAACAATGCAATACTGGTCTATGGAGAAATTACCTTTATTTTGTTTCCATAATTCTGTAACTACCAGGCTAGCAGCACCCAGTGTGCTATCCTGTTTTGCATGGTAAGTATGTAGTTATGCATTTTTTTTGCATCTGTCTGATTGCTGAGTGTGTATTTGAGCTATATAAGCGGTGCATATGAGGTGATGAGTCATTTAGTTGCAGCCCATGTTGGTGAACGCTTGCTTTGTTTTTTGCTGTCTGTATTGAATGTAAGTTACACATTTTAGCGTAGCTGCTCCCAGGGTAAAGACATTTGCTTTTAACTTAGGTTAGTTAGTGTTAGGACATCTGCTCTGGAGATTTACCTCAACGTTGGTGCAGATGTCCAGTATATTATATTTTTGCATGCAAAACTATGATGGAAGCTAAAATTTCTCCATAGACCAGTATTGCATTGTTTGGATGCGGGCGTACATTTCAGTCCAGGGGGGGGCGGTGTGCGCCATAGCGATTAACCATTCAATTGTACAGTATTGGGTCAGGGATGAGCAGCCTTCTACCTTTATTTTGTTCCCATAATTCTGTAACTACCAGGCTAGCAGCACCCATTGTGTTATCCTGTTTTGCATGGTAAGTATTTAGTTATGCATATGTTTTGCATCTGTCTGATTGCTGAGTGTGTATTTGAGCTATATAAGCGGTGCATATGAGTTGATGAGTCATTCAGTTGCAGCCCATGTTGGTGAGCGCTTGCTTTGTTTTTTGCTGTCTGTATTGAATGTAAGTTACACATTTTAGCGTAGCTGCTCCCAGGGTAAAGACATTTGCTTTTAACTTAGGTTAGTTAGTGTTAGGACATCTGCTCTGGAGATTTACCTCATCGTTGGTGCAGATGTCCAGTATATTATATTTATATTTTTGCATGCAAAACTATGATGGAAGCTAAAATTTCTCCATAGACCAGTATTGCATTGTTTGGATGCGGGCGTACATTTCAGTCCAGGGGGGGGGCGGTGTGCGCCATAGCGATTAACCATTCAATTGTACAGTATTGGGTCAGGGATGCGCAGCCTTCTACCTTTATTTTGTTTGCAATATTGAGCTACTTATCTTCAGGAGCATTCGAGGAAACAAGTGCTTCCGAGGGCTTCTGGATGTGGCATAACTTCACCAGGGGACAGGGCTGGAAGGGAGGGGCAAAGAGGGGACAAGGAAAAGCAAAGAGGGGACAAGGAAAGCTCAATAGGATCCAGAGCCTTCCCTCTCCATAGGTAAGCATTTGACATTTTTTTCTCTGCACTACATATTTGCTGTAAACCTCACTGCAACTGATTCTGTGTAAATCAGCCCTTATAGACTTTCACTCTGATCTGGAGGCACATAGATCACACTGTCCTGATGTTGATTGCTAATGTCACAGTGTGCTCCGATTCAATCTATTTTTCCAAAACGCATGTGTCAAGGACACTGATTTTACAATGTCAGTTGCGGTGGTCTGCTTCCACTAGTGCATTTCGATTCTCTACGTTACTGAAAAGTCCTGCTTGCTGTGTTTTAGTCCATTTGCCTTAGCATTTTCATCCAATGTAATTGAATAAGATTTGCAAATGCACTACAAATAAAGCATAGGATCACACGGGAAAAAGCGCAAAGGCTTGCGATTTGCATGTCTGTGCAATCTTCATTGCTTGTAAATCTGGACATACACATATAAATCTCCACTTAATGTTTCTAAATAATTGATTCCTCTCTGAAAAGAATCATTTCAAAAAGATTTGATTCCTATCATACTCGGCGCATCAATTTTCATTAGAGTGTAGCAGGGAATATATTTAAAATTGATTGAATTGCAGTGTTGCTCGATGCAGTGCAACACTATGGGCCATTGATCTACCGCTGTTTCTGCCCTGCCCTTGATTGACCTAGATTATCCATCATGCTCGATCGATACTTTCTAACAATATTTTTTGGTCAAAAGAGATCTGGATTTGATTAGCCTGACATTTTTGGGAATAGATTACCATTTGAGGTGATTGAATCTGCAGGGAATTGAATGGGAAAATCATTGTGTGTATGGGCAGTGGACACATTAAGGGTTGAAAATCTTAAAGTGAACCTGAGGTAAAAAGAAGCTGATGAGATAAACAGTTGTATCCATCCTCTTACTCTTAAGTAGATTTATTGTCTTATTGCCTCCCAGAGCTAAAATATGTGAACTATTCACCTTTTTAAATTTAAGTAGTTTTATTGAAACATTTATTAATATAACAATACAAAATCAGTGAATGAACATCAACATTCCAAATAAACATACATTTACACAGTATATATGTCTACCCAGTAAGACAACAAGGTGACCTCAGGGTATTTAGAAAATGTAAACGAGCAGCCCGACAGTCAAGGACTTCTTTTGTCAGGGCTCCGCATAACTAAATGAATAACCAGGTAGCTCATACCCAGGAGGGCCTGTTAGGTCCAGTACTCAGGGCCTCCGATATAAAATTAGGGGATATATTCCTTAATAGGTAAAAATGAACGATCCACAATTGAACGATTGACCTTTTTATCTATTCCCTGTACTCAGAAGGTGTTCTCTCCCAGGACAGAGTTTTATAGCTGTAATTCCTTATCAGTGAGGGTTACCGTTATAGTTCACCTTGGTCCCAACTACTAGAAACTGTCACTTGCATAACTGAGAGCCAGTTTCTACTAGGTGCTGTGTTAATTTCCGAATCATATGGGAACCTGTGCTATTGTGAAGCTGCAGCTGAATCACTACAGGTGTACCATGGTCAGCAATAGGGATTCGGATGCCTGCTGTGGCATGCCTATTGTCAAGCCTATTGTCTGAATTGGTGGCGTTTCCCATCTGGCTTGCATGCAGGGAAACGCTAAGCATTTGGATATAGTGGAAATGGGCCCTGAATGTTAACAGGCAGAAAAAAAGGAACACAGCCTAGTTCATTGTATGCTTGGCACTGTACATACACATGTCTAGCTCATCATGTCACATGATTTAACTGTCTCACTGACATCTACTACTGCTCTTTAGGTTCATTTAGCTCCCATGTAGAGTTATCATGAGCTATTAAACTTCTCATCTCTTCCTGTCTATCAGGAATGTTTATCACAGGCAGCCACACAAGGGAGAATCCTGCTGTGGTCTGATGTCACCTGACTACAGGCTTATTTATACCACTGATTTCTTCAACAATAGAATAAAAGAATAATAGAGAAAGTGAACACAGGCAAGCTCTCAGAAGGATTAGTACTACATATACACACATTTATCTCTTCATTCCTATCTGTCACTTCAGGTACACATTAAAGCAGAAATTAATTTTATGGTCTAATGCAAATAGAAATTGCCCTCTATTTTCTTAACAATGAGAAATACATTAACATTTACTCTGGCACTCCAGTTTCCTCCTACATCCCAAAATCACACTGGAAGGTTAATTGTTAAATTCCTCCCCTCCTCCCTTTCACCCAAAAAAGGACCTATACTATGTGAGGAATATTTGCTAATGTTGGGACAAAAATGGTGGACCCCTTTGATGGGCAGTTAGTGGTATGAATTATTCAATGTAATCTGTTAAGTGCTGCAGAAAATGTCAGCTCTGTATAAATGCATAATGTAACTTAATGACCTACTTTACAAAGCTCCTTTTGGAGATTTTAATCTTGTGTGCTACTGAATGATCTGACTTTTCATTAACAGTCACCTTATTTTCATAAAACTGATTTTACTGCATTGAAATGAGCTGACTGCTTATACAAGGCTAGATTGCAAGATGAAATGTGTTACTGTTTAAAAAAGGGAGGCTATATCTATAACCATGTTCAACTCACACCTTTACTATGGGCTATATCTGCAGGGAGGCTTGGAAGGAAAAAAAACACCCAGGGCCATATGCAATTCACTTTTTCCCCTGAGTTTTCTTCTAGGTGATATAAGGTGATTATATTCAGCAAGCAAGAAAATACTCAGAATAATTTTGATAGTACTTTTTCACCTACTTTTGGTATTTTTTTGATTGCAAAATGCTGAATTTTTTTTTTAAATACAAGATGAAAAATTATCTCCTAGGAGAAAACTCTGGAGAAAAAGTGAATTGCATATGGGCCCCAGCATTCCTAGTGATAGCACCAGAAGCGTAACTACAGGGGAGCAGCCCCCCTGCAGAGGGGCCAGAGCTGTAAGGGGGCCCCAACTACAACACCACTTCCTCAGATGAAGGGGTCCATGCTTCAGATCAGGTGTTTTTGGAGCTACATTTGTAATGGGTGTGAAGGTTATGATGTCCACACTTGTTTTATGACCATTGTAAGATGGGCCCCCAGGATGCGAGGGTCATCAGGGGCAGGCAAGGGAACGGGTGTGAACATTGAGGGGGGCACTAAAGTTTTCCTGGGAGCCCCATGGTTTGTAGCTATGCACCTGGATGGCACTTTCTTACTTGTAAAAAATCAGTTTTCTACTAGAGCACACATGGAACTTTGGGTAAAAGAAGTGCATAATTATGGACTACGTTTAGCCACCACATTGATCTATCTCATCATGATTAGTTCTAGATACTTAATGTAGTATGGAAGAAGGACTGGAGCCTTGAAGAGAGCTCATGCGCACAAGTAAAAGGAGGAAAGGGAAATTCCATTATCATTATAAAATTGCCTTACATCAGTGCTACACTTATCTTTTTGTAACTAAATGTCAAAAAATTATCTCTCCGTTTCAATATGCATCCAGTCAAAAAATTCCAAAACTGATTTTTCATATTACACTTTGTGACAAAAACAGGATTCTGTTTGAAATACAGGTTCCCAATAAACTCCCAGCTGCTGCAAAAGTGCTTTGTCAGTACAAAGCCATGGTTACTCATTTTCAGCACCTGCACTAATACATCATATCTTCCCATTATAGCTTCACTTGCTATGGTCACAAAACAGTAATAGAATGATATGGCAGGCACAGGTTACAAAGTGAAACACATTTACGGTTTTCATGTAAGCAACAGATGCAGAGGAGGCCCCAATCAGAAACCTGATACAATAGAGGGATATTTTAAGATGTTCCTTTAGCCGTCGATTAAATGGAATTCATGACAATGCAAGGGATAATTTTAATACTAGCCTGAAAACCTATGGCCACCAGGGCCAGATTTCTGGAAAGGCCACAAAGGCCCAGGTCTTGGGAAGCTTCAGCCAGAGAGGGCACCTGGATATGAAAGAGGAGTCGCTACATATGAAAGAGGATGTTTAAAGGGTACGTTAGAAAAAAAAGAACCCAAGCTCTACATTAGGTGTATTAGCGTTATACACCTGAGGAAGGATTTTTATCCGTAACATGTAGTGTTTGTTCGATTAATACACAGCAAGTTTTGCAGAGCCAGTGGTGTGCCGTCTCTTCTTTGTTTTGATGCCACACGAGCTGTATGAGCAATCCAGCTGAGGAAAGGCACCGGCAAGTGTTCAGGTAACCCGAGACTTGATAACCGTATTACCATACACCAGTCTTTTGCACCAAGCTCTACATACCTGGGGCTTCCTCCAGCCCCGGGCAGCCAGTTAAGGCCTGCATAGCCTGGCGAGGTCGGCATGTGCAACGGAAGGGATCCCTGGACACCGGAACTGTGGCGAAGGACAGATAAGCTGTGAGGGACTGGAGAAAGCCCCAGGTAAGTAGATGGTGTTTTATTTTTTTCCTGGGACGTATTTGTAAAAATGGGGAGCAACGCATGAAAAGGATGAGCTTTTCATGAAAGAAAGGGGCTGCACGGGGCATGGGGCGCCCTGCAGCACAAAAAAGGGAGTCACAACATACTTGGCCTAGAGGCACAAATAATATAAGTATGTTGGCCACAAATGAGTATTCAGTTGGCCACGGACTACTAATGATAAACGGAGGCTTTTACCTACTTTCAGATGTTCAAATATTTGTTAGACCACTGACCACCAAAGGTAAAAGGACAATGTTTTTGTTAAATGTTTAGTAGTCCACTGACCACCAGTGGTAAAAGGCCAATATCATTTTGTTACATGTTTAGTAGACTGCTGACCAACAATGTTAAAATACAGCAAGACAATTTTTGCAATCAAGCCATGGCCCACTCATTTTATTGGGGACAGTGTTGTTTATTTTTGTTTAGTCTCTTTTTACTTTTCATTTTTGGGTCCAGTCAAGATTTTGATCTCTATACCTGTGATATCTAGTAACTCCTCTCTGCAATCAAACACTGTGTTAGCATAAAATGTGCCTGTTTGTGGAATTTTGTAGTAGGAAAACAGAGGCGCCAGCAGAATAAAAGTGGATAAAACCTTTAAAATTTGCTAGGAGGAAGTGGTGGACTTACCTCCATAAAGCAGACACGAAAGACTGTCTGAAAAGTAGCAATCACATTTATTATATAGTACCCCAAAAGTGCAACGTTTCGTATGCCAAGCCCGCTTCATCAGGCAATAAACGTGAAGACAAAACAGAATTTCAGCAATAGCAGGTGTAGCGCCTACTGTTTGTGGGATTGTAGTTTGACCTAATTTTCTGAAACACAGTTTTGCTCTTTTCGAATAAAATAAATACTTTGTGTTAGCTAGGCACATGATAACTCCGCAGTTATGTTGTACAGTACTTTTTATTAATATGACATGATTACCGGTATACTAATACGTTTTAACTTGCTATATCTAAAAATGCAGATTGTGAAGACTGCATTTTGTGCTTAAGACGACACAGTGATCTACAGTAGATAAAGCAAAGAAGAAAACTGTCACAGTGCTGGTAGTTACCATCTGTCTAGTAACAAAAAAGATGCTTAACACAATTTCAAAAACTATAATAAGCATGAGGGTGGTTCTGTTAAACTACAAATGTACATTAGCATCAGATTGCAGTCCTTAGCTCGGCCTTTCTCAACCTTTTTACCCCGGAGGAACCCTGCAAATAACTTTTGGATCTCACGTGACCCCTGCAAACAATGTTTTGGTCTCGAGGAACCCCTGCATTTATTTTTCTAGAGGCATGGTCTTTAAAAGTGGGTGAGGCTGTTAATTTCACTACCTCCTATTACACTGCCACTCATTCTACTGTGCTCATTATTATTCTGACCCCCAAGTTAGTGCTTCTTTTTACAGTACCTCCTATTATAAGGTGCTCTATTATACTTCCCTTACAATGGGGTACCCCCTGCAGAGTCCTCAAAGAATCCTGGTTGAGTAAGCCTGCCTAAACTGTTTGTGCAATGACAACTGGTAACAGTACAATTTCTTCTAAGCAACAGCCATTATAGTAGTTCTTAAGGCAATTCTACACATTAAAGGAATACTTAAGTCTAGAAAAAAAAATGACATTTACTCACCTGGGGCATCCCTCAGCCCCCCGAAGCTGGATGGTGCCCTCGCAGCCCCGCTCCGATCGTCCTGTCCCCGCCGGTGGCTACTTCCGGTTCGGCGACAGCCGCCGACAGGCTGGGAACGCGGCTGATTTTCCGCGTTCCCAGCCGCTGCTATCACTCTCTATGCTGCTATAGCGTATATATATACGCTATAGCAGCATAGAGGGTGATAGCAGCGGCTGGGAACGCGGAAAATCAGCCGCGTTCCCAGCCTGTCGGCGGCTGTCGCCGAACCGAAAGTAGCCACCGGCGGGGACAGGACGATCGGAGCGGGGCTGCGAGGGCACCATCCAGCTTCGGGGGGCTGAGGGATGCCCCAGGTGAGTAAATGTCATTATTTTTTTTTCTAGACTTAAGTATTCCTTTAAAGGCTGGTAAACCACAAACCGTACTTCAGATTCCATGTCCAATCAAGAAAAAAATCAGATTGGCCATAAAAATATAAAGCCTACTGACTGTCATCAACTGATCCAAGCCCAAAATCAATCACTTTTTCATTGAAAGCATATCGGGACATGCTGGAAATTATCAATTGAAATACTGACTATTGTTTCATGTGTATGTCCGATTCATTTTCAGTCAATATCCATTTGGAAAAATGACCAGAAATCTGATCGTAATTTAAAAAAAAAATTGCATACATGGGTATGCTAGCTAACTTCTATATGCGATTGGTCTCCATTCTGAATATCATTCTGTTTCTCAATCAGAAATAAAATCGGAAGTAAAATTGCATGGTGTGTACCGGCCTTAAGTGATGAGCAATCTAATGAAAAATCAGTTGGAGAGAAAGCAACCATTTTGCCACCTGATATCACTTGCGTTTGAGCAGATTTTAGCAGACCGCTGTTAAATAAATAAGTAAAGCCTCTACCACTGATAGTTTTGTACTGATCAAGGCAGTCAAAATAAATATTTTAAGAGTGCTCAAAACCTCAGAAAATTAAAAGAAATACCAAATCACTAACAAGAATAAAGAACTATGATTTGTTTTTGTATTAGTATGACTTACCTGTCATCCTCATAAGCTGTTCCACAATGAATTTAATGTGTAGTACGGCTCTCTTTGTTTTGCATTTTTCAGAGATAGGTTATGTGTAAAGTTATCTGGTGCAGATCACTTTTGATGCACAATTCTCAGACAGGAAGTGAGGTACACAAAGTCAGCAACTCAACCCTTTTATGTACCATACACTGAAAATCACGGGCTTTGTTTAGAAATGTCCATGAAGTTTAGCTATGAGGAAAGAAGGTGAAGATTAAAAATTAGTAAATCACTTTACCGGATTCAGTTAGAATTGTTGTAATTTGCATACGACATCTTTGAATGTTTGGATGTTCAGACCATAGAGCTTTTATTTCATTCTGGCATCATTCAGCAGGTTTTCCCATTTTGCTTTGCAGAGTCTTACGTATGGTCATGCTCTTTCTTACAACCTGTGGAGAGGTTGTTTTACCAGTTATAACCTCAATTTAGAAGCACAACATCACAACGTAGTGAAATATGGCATTTTTTTTTGTTTTGCACAGATAAGAATGTTTGCAAAAGTAGAGGAATCTAAGGAAACACACTTTCGCATAGATAAGAATATGTGCAAAAATATATTCAAGTCAGAGGAGTGTTTCACAGGGATGTTAGCTAATTTATGACAAAAAGATAAGACCACTTGTTTGCTTAAACATCACCTACCACAGACTCAGTGTGATGAGGAGATATTGTAACTCATTCAAACATAACTTGATCAGGCTACATACAATGTTTGTCATAGGATAAAACAAATTGTAGAATTTAAAACCCATCTTACCAGCACAAGAATGGTAGGATGACTGATCGAGACTGATAGAGGCAGGGGTGAGTGGCAGAGGACAACTGCCACAGGATTGACACCACCTGCCACAACAAGCCCGGTCCCTGACTTAAAGGGACACAGGCGCATACAGTGGCATACACATAAGGGTAATCCCAGCTCATGTTAAAGGTGAGATCTGTCCTCGGCCAGATGGCCAAGTACCTACATAGACAATTGGAGTGCACTCTCTCTTTTCTATTGTTTTTCTAACTGACTTGTATGGATAAAGAGCAGCACCATCACAGACTCCAATCGCTCCTACCGAGTTTTGGGAGTTCCACTTCTAGACATACACAGATGCAGCAAGTCAGTTATTGCCTGAGTCCGCAATACATGGTGTTCAATCTTGGTTACAAAAGTGAGGGTACAGAAGTCTTGGGATTGGCCCTAGACTATGATACATACATAGACATATGACGATTGTTGGGACTAGATTGTGAGCCCCTCTGAGGGACAGTTAGTGACAAGACAATATACTCTGTACAGCGCTGTGTAATATGTCAGCGCTATATACATACTTAAAACAAATAAATGACTGAATGACATGTTCTAGATCAGTCTGTATGCTTTCCTGAAGAGGTGAATTTTACGATTATGTTTGATTGTCTTGAGGGATGTTGCATGCCAAATACAGGCTGTAAGAAGGTTCCAGTGGACAGAAGTATAGATAAAGAAGAGAGGGGGAGCAAGGACTGAGCCTTGGATTTCTCCAGCTGTGGTAGCCGTGATTTTGGAATAAAAAAGCTCTTTTAAACAAGACATATCCTGGGTGTTTAAAGAGACACTGAAGCGGAAAAAAAAAATATGATATAGTGAATTGGTTGTGTACTATGAATAATTACTAGAAGATTAGCAGCAAAGAAAATATTCTCATACTTTTATTTTCAGGTATATAGTGTTTTTTCTAACATTGCATCATTCTATAATATGTGCAGATTACACAACACTCAGCATTCAAAATGAGTCTTTCAGAGCAGTCTGTGAAGTAATGACCTCTCCTCTAGCAGAGAAAAAGTAAACAGTTCACTTACAGTTGAAATAATAAAAGTCAGATAACAGCCCTCTCCACGACTAAGACTTAGTCGGAGAGCTTAATGGCTTGTTTGCATAGAGATAACAACTGGAGTTTCTCAACTCTTCCTGTACTGGAAACAATTAGACTGATGTATCTGATCTTAATGTTTTATTTCTTAGCTGTACTACACATACAAATCATAATATCATAATTTTTTTTTTCGCTTCAGTGTCTCTTTAACTACATGCAAAGCTACATGTGGCCAGTTGGTGAGTAACTACAAAGGGGGACCAATATTTCAGTTTCCATATTCTTGGGGCAGCACATTCTGCTGGAGTTCAGCATATAATACAAGTTGTGTTTTTATTTCAAACAGTGTTGAGAGGGGGAGCAAGGACTGAGCCTTGGATTTCTCCAGCTGTGGTAGCCGTGATTTTGGAATAAAACAGCTCTTTTAAACTAGAAATATCCTGGGTGTTCAACTACATGCAAAGCTACATGTGGCCAGTTGGTGAGTAACTACGAAGGGGGACCGATATTTCGGTTTCCATATTCTTGGAGCAGCACATTCTCTTGGAGTGCGGCATCCAATGCAAGTTGTGTTTTTATTTCAAACAGTGTTGAAGACTATGTGCAAACTTTTCATTTGCTGTTAGGACACTCCCCCCATCATTATTTGGACTTACTGTGGATTGTTAAAGGTCTGATTATATGTAAGCTGACAAGTGGCTAGTTGGTGAGTGCACCCACAAAGGGTTTTTTTTCTTGACCCCTTATCCCTTGCTGGTGGTGGCACATCCCGTTTAGGGTGCAGCACTTGGTGGAAATTGTGATTTAATACAGATAATACTTGGCAATATGTGCGGATTATAATTTATTTATAAGGTATTATGTAAATCCCCACTTACATTAATTCATCCCAAAACTCCACAACCCACTCACAACTACATTAACTAATGCTAAAAAGTATATAGAGGCTAGATTCACAGTGGTCAGTTGCATAACGCACGCATTATAATGAATTATAATGACTGTCAACTGCAATGGAGACTGGACATAGACTTTAATACAAAGTCTGCATGCAGTGAGTTAGAATAACGCTATCAGTTACAATGCAGTCCCGTGACCAGGCCCATAGTCTTGTATGGGCAGTGAGCTGACATGCAGAATTATTGAGCAACCAGTGGCGTTCCTAGCGTCGAGCGGCCCGCCCCGGGTGTCTTCATGGTTGGGGGGTGACAAACGGAGCTCTGTGCTGCCGCCCCTGTGCTTTGCTTGGAATCCACTGCAGCCTGGGGTCTTGAGCTGGACTGCCCCCCTGTGTTTCCCTCCCCTGCTTTGCACCGCTCTGTCAGCCGGGTTCCATGCTGCTCGGAGGTCTGTCCCTGCTCGCCGCGCTGATCTGCAGGTCTGATGGGAGGGAGGGGGAGGAAAGAGAAACACCCTAAATACCTACCTACCTACCCACACACTGCTACCTAGCTAAACCCCTACACTGCTACTCATCTACATACCTACCTAAAACCTACCTAACCGTTCTACCTACCTAACCACCCACTATTACTTACCTAAACCCTACCTACCTATCTAACCACTCACACAATGCTACCTACCTACCTAGCCACCCACACACTGCTACCTAGGTAAACCCACACACACTGCTACTCATCTACATACCTACCTAAAACATACCTAACCACTCTACCTACCTAACCAACCACCCACCCACTACTACTTACCTAAAGCCTAACTACCTATCTAACCACCCACACACTGCTACCTACCTACCTAAACCCACATACTGCTTCCTACCAACCTAATACCCCACACACTGCTACCTACCTGCCTACCTAAACCCACACACTGCTACCTACCTACCTAAACCCACACGCTGCTACCTACCTACCTAAACCCACACACATTGCTACCTACCCACCAACCCACCCATCCATCACCTGGGGACACCCTACTATCTGTAGTGGGGGCACCTTACCACCTGTACCGGTGGCACCTTACCACATATACTGGGGGTCACCTTACCAACTATACTGGAGGGTCAACCTTACTACCCATACTGGGGACACTTACCACCTATACTGGGGACACCTTTCGATCTATACTGTGGACACCTTACCACCTATAGTGGCGGCACCTTACTACCTACACTGGGGACACCTTACTTACTTATGGGACATCTGGCCACCGATACTGGGGGATTGGTACCCACATCTTGCTATATAGTTGTGGCTCCACCCACATCATGCCATGGCCACACCCACTTTGTCTCAGAGGAGCGCACAATCTAATCCTGTCATAGTGTAATGTCCTGCCATATGATGTATTTATTTAGCGCTGACATCTTCTGCAGCGCTTTACAGAGTACATAGGCATGTGACTGACTGTCCTCAGAGGAGCTCATAATCTAATCCTACCATAGTCCTAGTCTAATGTCCTACTATATTATTATTATGTATTTATGTAGCACTAACATCTTCTGCAGCACATTACAGAGTACATAGTCAAGTCACTGGCTGCCCTCAGAGGAGGTCACAATCTAATCCTACCATAGTCTAATGTCCTACCATATTATTATTATTATGTATTTATATAGCACTGACATCTTCTGCAGCACTTTACAGAGTACATAGTCATGTCACTGACTGTCCTCAGAGGAGCTCACAATCTAATCCTAATATATTCATAGTCTAATGTCCTACCATATTATTATTATGTATTTATATAGTACTGACATCTGCAGGAGCACTTTACAGAGCACATAGTCATGTCACTGACTGTCCTCAGAGGAGCTTAAAATCTAATCCTACCACTGTCTAGCTGTCACGCTTACTACTTTTCCTTTTTTTCCGGGGGCTGGGGGGGAGGTGTCTGTGGATAATCAGCACCGGGCGTCAATTACCCTAGGTACGCCACTGTGTGCAACACAACTGACTAGTAGAGATGGGTTGTTCGCATTCACCTGCTCAGCTGAATACATAGTGGATTCGATCTACCCCCTATACATCATCATTGGGCTAAGCTTTGGCCCCTTACCTCACAGTCAGCAGACACATGGCAGCCAATCAGCTAGCACCACCTCCTGGACCCCCCCCCCCCCCCCACCCATAGTTGCAGCAGCCATATTGGATTTATTCTCTGGCTGCAGTATTGTGAGAGCAGGGAGAGACTGAGCTGCAATTCTGTCCATAGGGAAAGCTTTAGCCAGGAATCTATTTTGTGACACCACTATCTAGCTAGCTGTTTATATAGTGTCCTGTGCAGGACAAAAGAGTCCTTTTAAGGACTGTTATTGGTATAGGTTGTGTTTGTATAGCGTCCTCCTGACTCCTGAGTGAAAATTAAAAGACCTGCTGACCAAAAAGATTGCCGCCGAGAGGACTAACATTTATGTCCTGAGAGTGTCAACTATTGACAACTCTTTGTGGTTGTTTGCGGTGCGTTAAACTGTGAATTTGGTCTTTCAGAATTTGGTCTGTCAGTGTCAAGAAGGCGTAACCCTGTCATCTACGTCATCGTGTCTGGGGGAGTCCCAATCCACCCCATAGCACAGCCTGGCGGTGATTGGCCAGGCTGCGCAAGGGGTCTCGGGGGGGGCTGTAACGCGGCCGGTAGCGGCGAATCGGCGCAGAGTGGCGGCGATTGGCTTGTACACGCAGCTAGCAAAGTGCTAGCTGCGTGTAACAAAGCAAACCATGTAAAAATCGGCCCACCAGGGCCCGAGCAATCCACCACGGCGGTCATGGACGAGCTGAGCTCGTCCATACCGCTAAGGTGGTTAAAGGACCACTACCGCAAATCATTTAATTTTCAGCCATCCCACAGTAGATATAATAACTATATAGAAGCCTTCCTGTGTTTTTTTTTTTTTTTTGTGATGGCCCTTTAATTTTACATAGATCACTGTAATCTGTGGCTGTCAGTGCCTGACATAGCGCTGACGGACTTTTATAACCAGCAGTAACAGCAGGGGGAGCCTTGTCAGGTTTTTGGGGGAAAAAAAACAGATGGTTTAGCCCTGCTTTTATCAACTGACAAAAACTGCACTGTGCTCACCTGTTGCCCTTCCCCCATCAT
Organism: Hyperolius riggenbachi; assembly: GCF_040937935.1. Lineage (NCBI taxonomy): Eukaryota > Metazoa > Chordata > Amphibia > Anura > Hyperoliidae > Hyperolius > Hyperolius riggenbachi. Next base: position 247,462,889 of record NC_090647.1, on the reverse strand, counting down.
GACATGTGACAGCCAAGGACCCCCGCACTCAAGCATCAGCAGGCTTTGAGGGAGACAGCTGTCAGCGCAGACTCTGCTGCACAATGAGCCGCTCTCTCCCTCTCACTCATCCTTTCACTGAGTGTCTGACAGAGATAACGAGCGGCTAATGAGCCGCTCTGCCGTCCATCCCGCGGCTCTTCCCCTGATGACGTACGACTCATTGAGCCACTGTGTAATAATTAATTTGCCGAGGAGCGGCTTACAGCGGCTCAATGAGCTGTATGTAAATTGGGAGGAGAGCCGCGGGATGGACGGCAGAGCAACTCATTAGCCGCTCGTCAGACACTCAGCCGTACGTCATCAGGGGAGGAGCCGCGGGACGGACGGCAGAGCGGCTCATTAGCCGCTCGTTATCTCTGTCAGACACTCAGTGAAAGGATGAGTGAGAGGGAGAGAGCGGCTCATTGTGCAGCAGAGTCTGCGCTGACAGCTGTCTCCCTCAAACCCTGCTGATGCTTGAGTGCGGGGGTCCTTGGCTGTCATGATGGGGGGAGGGCAGCAGGTGAGCTGTACAGTGCAGTTTTCAGCAGTTGATAAAAGCAGGGCTAAACCATCTGTTTTTTTTTTCCCCAAAACCTGACAAGGCTCCCCCTGCTGTTACTGCTGGTTACAAAAGTCCGTCAGCACTATGTCAGGCACTGACGGCCACAAATTACAGTGATCTATGTAAAATTAAAGGGCCATCACAAAAAAAAAAAATAAAGACACAGGAAGGCTTCTATATACTTATTATATCTACTGTGGGATGGCTGAAAATTAAATGATTCGCGGTAGTGGTCCTTTAAAGCACTTTATTCTGGCAATTTAGGAATGTACTGTGATTTCTGTCCTTTAGTGATTAAAACACAACTCTCCGTCATCTCTGTAATGTTTGGTGGGACTTTTGGCATGGATCCCCCTCTGACATGCCACAGTCCAGGTGTTAGGCCCCTTGAAACAACTTTTCCATCACTTTTGTGGCCAGAAACAGTCATTGTAGGTTTTAAAATTCACCTGCCCATTGAAGTTTATGGAGATTCGCTGGATTCTCCTATTTGCTAATTGTTGCAGAGATTTGGATTTGAAATCCGTGAACCTGAATTTGATATTCAGCCCATCACTACTGATTACTGTGAACAGGGCCTCAGTACATTAACTTGCATTTAGAGTCCATCCACTGGATTCCAAAATGTAAATAGTGTCTATAAAATAAGCCTCTCCACCCTACTGCCCTCACTTCATTAGGAGCTCATGAGGTTTATCCCTATCAGCCTGGGGCTTATATGGAGATTAGGGAGCTCCGCTGCTGCAAGCATACATTTCTTACATTTGTATAGTTTGTGCTGTATCATTTCTATGGCAAAACCTATGAACACTAGATTAAACATACCTGAGATGGGCAATACAGACCGCCTTGGGCAGGTATCATGTGTGCTTTTAGTGTGTGTACAGCATTTGCCCTAATCATCATCACCTAATGATCGGGCGTGCTGGATTCTTAGTGATCCCCATCACCTGAACATCCCTAAATTGCATTGTTCTCACCAATATCCTCACCCACGTGAAGCTGTTCCTTTGTGTGCCACTTGTCATCCCTCCACCTCCCCCCATAGCAACAGATGCTTTGCTAGTCTGCAGGCTAGCGATGCATTTGTATAGAACTCAGCCACAAACTTTTGCAAATGGATTGCAGAGTGACAGAGATTGCAAGTGTGTACGTAGCTCAAGGGTGCATACATATATCTTATTTTGATTGGCCAATGATTAGCCCATTTTAGCCGCTTAGCCAATGATTAGCCAATTTTACCACTCTCATGTAGTATGAACACAATCTGTTTAGTTTTAAAATCTGTTGGTTCTCACACTATAGGGAAATGGTAAAATTGACCAATCGTTGGCCAATCAAAATTGAATGTGTGTAAGCACTAGTGTTGGGCGAACAGTGTTCGCCACTGTTCGGGTTCTGCAGAACATCACCCTGTTCGGGTGATGTTCGAGTTCGGCTGAACCCCTGATGGTGTTCGGCCAAACTGTTCAGCCATATGGCCGAACTAAGAGCGCATGGCCGAACGTTACCCGAACGTTCGGCTAGCGCTGTGATTGGCCGAACGGGTCACGTGGTTCGGACCCGAACGCGCTCTGATTGGCCGAACGGGTCACGTGGTTCGGGTCAATAAATACCCGATCCACGTCATTTCTCCACCATTTGTCTGTGGGTTTAGCTTTGGGTAGGCAGGCAGGGTAGTTCTCTCTCCAGCCAGGCTAGCCAGGGTCCCCCGGTCATTGTGTCGCTGCTGGGAACAGTAGTAGTACACCGCTCAACCACACTATATAGCATTGTGTTTACTGCCACTCTGTGTGTCTGCTGGGAACAATAGTACACCGCTCACCCTGTATAGCATTGTGCTGCCTCTGTGTCGCTGCTGGGAATAGTAGTACACCGCTCACCCACACTACATAGCATTGTGTTTACTGCCACTCTGTGTGTCTGCTGGGAACAGTAGTACACCGCTCAACCACCACTGTATACCATTGTGCTCTGTGTCGCTGCTGGGAATAGTGGTACACCGCTCACCCACCACTGTATAGCATTGTGCTCTGTGTCGCTGCTGGGAACAGTAGTACACCGCTCACCCAGCACTATATAGCATTGTGTTTACTGCCACTCTGTGTACACCGCTCACCCAGCACTGTATAGCATTGTGTTTACTGCCACTCTGTGTACACCGCTCACCAAGCACTATATAGCATTGTGTTTACTGCCACTCTGTGTCTGCTGGGAACAGTAGTACACCGCTCACCCGCCACTGTATAGCATTGTGCTCTGTGTCGCTGCTGGGAATAGTGGTACACCGCTCACCCACCACCGTATAGCATTGTGCTCTGACTCGCTGCTGGGAACAGTAGTACACCGCTCACCCAGCACTATATAGCATTGTGTTTACTGCCATTCTGTGTACACCGCTCACCCAGCACTGTATAGCATTGTGTTTACTGCCACTCTGTGTACACCGCTCACCAAGCACTATATAGCATTGTGTTTACTGCCACTCTGTGTCTGCTGGGAACAGTAGTACACCGCTCGCCCTGTATAGCATTGTGCTCTGTGTTGCTGCTGGGAATAGTAGTACACCGCTCACCCACACTATATAGCATTGTGTTTACTGCCACTCTGTGTGTCTGCTGGGAACAGTAGTACACCGCTCAACCACCACTGTATACCATTGTGCTCTGTGTCTCTGCTGGGAATAGTGGTACACCGCTCACCCACCACTGTATAGCATTGTGCTCTGTGTCGCTGCTGGGAATAGTGGTACACCGCTCACCCACCACTGTATAGCATTTCTGTACTGCCACTGTACTGCTGCCAGTCAGCGTGTACTTTAAGGATAAGTGAAATGAGGAAGAAATCCGGTGAAAGAGGGAGGGGCAAGGGAAGAGGTGTTTCCCCTGACGGTTCACGTACAGGCCACAGGGGAGCACCGAAGAAAACCCACTCAATACCGCCCATGTTGTCCAGGACAACAACCCTCACAAATCAAAAAGAACAGGACCAGATAATTACTTGGATGACCTCTCAAGCGTCCAGCATTGGGTTAAGCAGCACCAGCACATCACGCACGAGGTCCGAGTCCTCAGCCAGTTACAAGGAGCCAGTGGGCACAAAGCTGACACAACCGGCAGCGACACCACGCACACAACTGCCAGATAACCAGTCCGAAGAATTTCCTCAGGACACAATGGGGTATTCGCAGGAGCTATTCCCAGCCCAACAAACTTCCACCTTTCAAAGGTCAATGGAACAGCCAGAAATTCTGTGCCCGGATTCACAACCATTGACTGTGGGAAATGCACCGCGCACTGAAATGCAAGGCGAGTCCGAGGAGGACTTTGAAGCCCAAATCCCAGAGCAAGTTGGGCAGGAGGGGTTTCAATTGCAGGAGGTCGGCCGAGAAGGTCTTGAAGACGACGTTGGAGTGTGCTGCGCAGAGGTTGTTGTGGGAAGCTCTACTCCACGGCGGTGGCCCACAATCACATATGACGAGTTTGAGGAGATGGAAGAGGAGGAGGGTATGGACAATGTTGACAGAGACCCAGATTTTGTATGTGAAGGAGAACATTGCCGTCGTAGCAGCACAGATGAGTCTGTTAAAGAACCCACTGCTGCACGAGTTCGCCTTGTGCCACAAGGTAGGCGGCGCGAAATTTCAGGCACCACAAGCGTGGAAGTTCCTTTGAGACGCAAAAGAGGCGCAAACAGAAATCGCCAGCAAGGCAGGTGCTCCAAAGTCTGGGCTTTCTTTGAAGACTGCACTGAGGATGGTACCATGGCGATTTGCAAGGTGTGCAAGACCCGCCTGTGCAGGGGGAAAAGTATTAACAACCTCTCCACCACCAGCATGAGCCGCCACATGCTATCCAAACATCCCACTCTGTGGGCAAACGCGGCAGGACAGGGTACCAGCAACACTGCCTCCCTTGGGTTCACCAGACTCACCACCAGACCCGCCTCAGCAGCAGCAGTAGCCCAGCCATTGCGTGGTTCACAACATTCACAAACATCAGACGACGCTGACACTGTCACTTTCCAGAATAGTGCTCTTGAGGTCTCCCAGTCTTCATCAAACACAACAACCAACAGCCCTTCAGTGTGCAGCCCTATGGTTCAGTTGTCTGTCTCGGAGATGTTTGAGCGCAAGAGGAAATTGCCAGCAAATGACCCCCGGGCCGTGGCACTAACAGCCAGCATAGCCAAGCTTTTGGCCTGCGAAATGCTGCCATATCGAGTTGTGGAGACAAACAGCTTCAAGGGCATGATGTCAGTGGCCATCCCATGTTACGTGGTTCCCAGCCGCTACCACTTTGCGCGCTCTGCAGTGCCTGAGTTGCATGAGCACGTGGTCAGCAAAATAACCCGAAGCTTGAAGAATGCCGTTGCCTGCAAGGTTCACCTCACCACTGACACCTGGACGAGTGTGTTCGGCCAGGGTCGATACATCTCCCTTACCGCGCACTGGGTGAACCTTGTGGAGCTTGGCAGCGATTCCTCACCTGCTACGGCGCGGGTGTTGCCCACGCCGCAAACAGCTGCACCGCCGTCCCTCAGAATCAGAATCAGAATCAGAATCAAGTTTATTGGCCAAGTGCAGGGGTTGCACCTGGAATTGTTTTTGGCACAGGCAGGGCTCGAGTCATACACAAGACAGGTAATTACAGATATACAGATATACATTTAAACAGATATACACAAGACAAGTAATACAGCTAAAGCTGGACTGACAAACTAACAAAAACTAAGCAATTCTTGGAAAATTGCTGGGAGCCGGTGTGACCGAGGCTGCACACGTGGGCGCCATCTGGATAACAACAGCAGCACCTACCTCTCTGACTCCTTCTCCTCCAACGCATCTCAAAGCTGTACCTCATCCGGAAACGCTAACCCAGCAGCAGTAGGATCGTGGAAGCAGTGCAGCACAGCTGTTGGCATGCGTCAGCAAGCGTTGCTGAAGCTGATCTGCCTTGGGGATAAGCAGCACACAGGGGAGGAAATTTGGAGGGGAATAAAGGAACAGACAGATTTGTGGCTGGCACCGCTGGACCTGAAACCGGGCATGGTTGTGTGTGATAATGGGAGTAATCTCATTCGCGCTTTAAGGTTGGCTAAGCTGACACACATCCCTTGCCTGGCGCACGTGATGAACCTAGTAGTTCAGCGGTTCCTGGGGACATACCCAGGCGTGGCCGATCTTCTGTTGAAGGTGCGACGAGTGGCCAAACATTGTAGAACTTCCAGTACTGCTTCGGGGGCACTCGCCAAGATGCAGGAGCGCTTCAATCTCCCCCACCATCGCTTGCTGTGTGATGTCTCTACGCGCTGGAATTCTACGCTGCACATGCTAGCCCGCTTTTGCGAGCAGGAGAGTGCAGTGGTCCAGTACATGACGGCGCAGTACCGAGGCGCATCCGGACAGCTGCCAAGCTTCTGTGGATCCGATTGGGCCAACATGTTGGACCTCTGCCAAGTCCTCCAAAATTTTGAGCAATCCACGTTGCTTGTGAGCAGTGACAACTCTTCAGTCAGCATTACCATACCACTGCTGTGTTTACTGAAGAGGTCAATGTTGAAAATCAAGGAAACAGCTGTCATGATGCAACTGGGGGAATCTGAAGGAGAAAACGATCAGCGTGATGGTACCAACATCAGGCCATCCGCCTCAGGAAACGCTGGCCCCAGCAGCTATGACGAAGAAAAGGAGGAGGAACAGCTGGAGTTGGAGCAGGAATTTCCTGCCACCAATGACGAGGGCCAGAGCGGTGCACGTTGGACTTCCACAATTCAGCGCGAATGGTCAGCAGAAGCAGACCAGGAAGAAGGTGACGACTATGATGCATCACAACAACTATCACAATGCTCACAAGAGGATGATGAGGATTCTGGCAGGACTCTGGCACACATGGCTCAATTCATGCTAGACTGCATTGAACGTGACCCACGCATTGTGCGCATTCTGGACAACACCAATTACTGGGTTTATACACTTCTGGATCCATGGTACAAACACAATGTTCCAAAACTGCTTGAAGAAAGAGTCAGACAGGTCAAAATGGAAGAATACCAGCAGGCCCTTGTGGAGACTTTAGAGAGGAGATTGACATCCTCCCCCTCCTCTAGCCAGTTGTACGCCGACAGACTGACTTCCGCAAACCCAGGACGACCAGGAGGGCAGCAAACAACACAAGCCGCAGCTAGTGCCCAAAAGGGAATGGTATCGGCAGTGTCCTTGGAGTGGGAAAATTTTCTGACACCCATGCAGCAGCAGCCCACAGAACAGCAAGCGTGCAGATCCACCTCCAACACCGATCGCCTGGAGAAGATGGTCAAGGACTACATGTCAGATGGCGTAGCTGTGTCGAACAATCCATCTGCACCCTTCAACTATTGGGTATCGAAGCTAGACACCTGGCACGAACTGGCAATGTACGCAATAGAGGTGCTGGCTTGCCCGGCAGCCAGCGTTATGTCGGAACGCTGTTTCAGTGCTGCCGGAGGCATCGTCACAGATCGGCGTATCCGCCTGTCCACAGAAAATGCAGACCGTCTGACTCAAATTAAAATGAATCAATCCTGGATTGGAAACGACTATGCAACACTCCCGGACCCCAACCAAGTAACATGAACAATGACCATCTGTGATGGGTTAGCGTTTCCGGTCCCTGTTTATGGAACCTCTCATCTTTATTACATTTATGACTGCATGGCGGCAAAAAGCATTGCTATATCCGCACGCTTTTTGTCCTCATGCAAGGCCTGGGTTGTTGTGTCTCAAAAAGCGTGGCCTTCTCCTCCTGCGCCTCCTCCTGTTCCATCACGTGTGCTGCTGCTGCTGCTGGGTTAGCGTTGCCGGTCCCTGTTTATAGAACCTCTCATCTTTATTACATTTATGACTGCATGGCGGCAAAAAGCATTGCTATATCCGCACGCTTTTTGTCCTCATGCAAGGCCTGGGTTGTTGTGTCTCAAAAAGCGTGGCCTTCTCCTCCTGCGCCTCCTCCTGTTCCATCACGTGTGCTGCTGCTGGGTTAGTGTTTCCGGTCCCTGTTTATTGAACCTCTCATCTGTATTACACTTATGACTGCATGGCGGCAAAAAGCATTGCTATATCCGCACGCTTTTTGTCCTCATGCAAGGCCTGGGTTGTTGTGTCTCAAAAAGCGTGGCCTTCTCCTCCTGCGCCTCCTCCTGTTCCATCACGTGTGCTGCTGCTGCTGGGTTAGCATTGCCGGTCCCTGTTTATTGAACCTCTCATCTGTATTACATTTATGACTGCATGGCGGCAAAAAGCATTGCTATATCCGCACGCTTTTTGTCCTCATGCAAGGCCTGGGTTGTTGTGTCTCAAAAAGCGTGGCCTTCTCCTCCTGCGCCTCCTCCTGTTCCATCACGTGTGCTGCTGCTGCTGGGTTAGCGTTGCCGGTCCCTGTTTATGGAACCTCTCATCTTTATTACATTTATGACTGCATGGAGGCAAAAAGCATTACTATATCCGCACGCTTTTTGTCCTCATGCAAGTCCTGGGTTGTTTTGTCTCAAAAAGCGTGGCCTTCTCCTCCTGCGCCTCCTCCTGTTCCATCACGTGTGCTGCTGCTGGGTTAGCGTTTCCGGTCCCTGTCTATTGAACCTCTCATCTGTATTACACTTATGACTGCATGGCGGCAAAAAGCATTGCTATATCCGCACGCTTTTTGTCCTCATGCAAGGCCTGGGTTGTTGTGTCTCAAAAAGCGTGGCCTTCTCCTCCTGCGCCTCCTCCTGTTCCATCACGTGTGCTGCTGCTGCTGCTGGGTTAGCGTTGCCGGTCCCTGTTTATGGAACCTCTCATCTTTATTACATTTATGACTGCATGGCGGCAAAAAGCATTGCTATATCCGCACGCTTTTTGTCCTCATGCAAGGCCTGGGTTGTTTTGTCTCAATAAGCGTGGCCTTCTCCTCCTGCGCCTCCTCCTGTTCCATCACGTGTGCTGCTGCTGGGTTAGCGTTTCCAGTCCCTGTTTATTGAACCTCTCATCTGTATTACACTTATGACTGCATGGCGGCAAAAAGCATTGCTATATCCGCACGCTTTTTGTCCTCATGCAAGGCCTGGGTTGTTGTGTCTCAAAAAGCGTGGCCTTCTCCTCCTGCGCCTCCTCCTGTTCCATCACGTGTGCTGCTGGGTTAGCGTTGCCGGTCCCTGTTTATGGAACCTCTCATCTTTATTACATTTATGACTGCATGGCGGCAAAAAGCATTGCTATATCCGCACGCTTTTTGTCCTCATGCAAGGCCTGGGTTGTTGTGTCTCAAAAACCGTGGCCTTCTCCTCCTGCGCCTCCTCTTGTTCCATCACGTGTGCTGCTGCTGCTGCTGCTGCTGGGTTAGCGTTGCCGGTCCCTGTTTATTGAACCTCTCATCTGTATTACATTTATGACTGCATGGCGGCAAAAAGCATTGCTATATCCGCACGCTTTTTGTCCTCATGCAAGGCCTGGGTTGTTGTGTCTCAAAAAGCGTGGCCTTCTCCTCCTGCGCCTCCTCCTGTTCCATCACGTGTGCTGCTGCTGCTGCTGGGTTAGCGTTGCCGGTCCCTGTTTATTGAACCTCTCATCTGTATTACATTTATGACTGCATGGCGGCAAAAAGCATTGCTATATCCGCACGCTTTTTGTCCTCATGCAAGGCCTGGGTTGTTGTGTCTCAAAAAGCGTGGCCTTCTCCTCCTGCGCCTCCTCCTGTTCCATCACGTGTGCTGCTGCTGGGTTAGCGTTTCCGGTCCCTGTTTATTGAACCTCTCATCTGTATTACATTTATGACTGCATGGCGGCAAAAAGCATTGCTATATCCGCACGCTTTTTGTCCTCATGCAAGGCCTGGGTTGTTGTGTCTCAAAAAGCGTGGCCTTCTCCTCCTGCGCCTCCTCCTGTTCCATCACGTGTGCTGCTGCTGGGTTAGCGTTTCCGGTCCCTGTTTATTGAACCTCTCATCTGTATTACATTTATGACTGCATGGCGGCAAAAAGCATGTAACCTGTGCAAAGAAACATGACATTTTCCGCATTTAAAAGACAGTTTTTCCTTTGAAACTTTACAATCAATTTTCTCAAAAACTATAAGCTCTTTTTGCTAAATCTTTTTTTCCTCTTTTACCCACTCCCAAGGTGCACATACCCTGCAAATTTGGGGTATGTAGCATGTAAGGAAGCTTTAGAAAGCACGAAAGTTCGGGTCCCCATTGACTTCCATTATGTTCGGAGTTCGGCACGAACACCCGAACATCGCAGCCATGTTCGGCGAACGTTTGCGAACCCAAACATCCAGGTGTTCGCCCAACACTAGTAAGCACCCTTTGAAAACACCTATCAGCCAGAGTTTAAGCCCAGATGCAGGCCCATTGTGAAATCTCTGGAAATTCCAAGAAGTGACTCTGTGGAACATTGCGTTGTGATGCGACGTTAAAGGAATACTGTAGGGGGGTCGGGGAAAAATGAGTTGAACTCACCTGGGGCTTCTAATGGTCCCCCGCATACATCTTGTGCCCGCGCACCCACTCACTGATGCTCCAGCCCCGCCTCCGGTTCACTTCTGGAATTTCAGACTAGTCTGAAAACCACTGCGCCTGCGTTGCCATGTCCTCGCTCCCGCTGATGTCACCAGGAGTGTACTACGCAGGCCCAGTATGGTCTGTGCCTGCGCAGTAAGCTCCTGATGACATCAGCGGGAGCGAGGACACGGCAACGCAGTGGCTTTCTGACTTTAAAGTCTGAAATTCCAGAAGTGAACCGGAGACGGGCCTGGAGCATTGGTGACTGGCTGCACAGGCACAGGATGTCTGCGGGGGACCATTAGAAGCCTCGGGTAAGTTCAACTCATTTTCCCCCGACCCCCCTACAGTATTCCTTTAAAGTCAACACGCGAAATTACGACTCAACGCACCAAAAAAGTCGCAATGCACATTATTAACACTGCATTACCAATGCATACAGTATATACAGTAGAGTATACAGGCAATGAAAAGTATGCTTCCCTGTATCTGTTATTGTCTGTGTTTAGAGTTAATGCACTGCAGCAGTGCATTACAATAAGCGCAAAATTTACAACGCAACTGTAACGTTGCACTGTGAACGTCACATAAGATTAACATTGCAGTCCGGTAACCTGCGTTATAATGACTGTATAACGCAGGACAATAATGTCCCACTGTTAACCTAGCCTCAATCAATTTACAAATGCAGTGAAGGGTAATATCTGGAAAAGCGGCTAACAATTTACTGACATTTACCAATTTCACACTTCCATAAGCAGGCCTCTCTTTCTAAAAATTCAGATTTAAGGCATCTTTCAAACAGGAGGTTGAACTGTGCACTTGTCAGGCAGTTTACAATCCCAGTTGCCATCTATGAGCGCCATTCATGTTCAATTTAAATGCGGTTGTTTTGCAGCTTTTCTAGCATCATGTGTGTCAGTGCTTGACACGCATTGCATTTACCCGGTGGCAGAAAACCATGTTGTGGACGCGCGTAGATATGTTTCCATGGACAGGGGCACCTCTATACCAGCTATACCAAGCGCTAGCGCCCGGCCTATTCAAGGGAGCAGCTGACAGGCGGCTGGTGAAATTCACCACCTTCAGCCTACTGTGTTAGGCCCGGTTCACATTAGCGTTCCCTGTCCGGATCCGCCTGATCGGATCCGGACCGTATACTGTACAAACGGAACATACGTTCCGCATAGCAATGCAAAGTCTATGCGGACGTTCACACGCGTACGTTCCGTACAGAACGGAGCCGGATCGGATCCGGACTCTGGGCACTTTTCCAACATGCGCTATTTTTCGGGTCCGGATCATCCGGCCCACACACCCGGACCGGAGCCTGACTGCACCATCCGGAAATAGAAACCTATGGGGAACTGAAAGCACAGAACACACAGGATACAAACACCTGACGTTCTACCCCACTTCCTATGCGTATTCTAGCGGCCATTTTGGATGGGGACACATGGGCAGCAGTGGAGCAGCAGTGACCTTACGTGCTGGTGTTGTTTGGCAGTATGTCGGAGGTGGAGGTGAGGCCTAAACAGTGGAGGACCTGATTCTATAGGTGCACCAGGTGCACCTTCTGCTGACCCGAACAATTTTTTATTATATTTCGCTGTTTTTACCACACGGATCCGGATGGCAGCCTGATGCATGCTTGATGCAAACAGACCGGATCTGGATCGGATCCGGATAAGAACCGTACGGTTCCGATCCGGATCAGGTCCTGATCCGATCCGGATCCGGTCCGTTTGCATGCCAAAACGCAAGTGTGAACGGGACCTTAAAGAGGCCTAAATGTATTTTAGGTGATCAAATTTTCTTGGGAATAAAACCTAAATATAAGCTAAAAAGTGTAATATAATAGCTAAAGACTGAGCAATTACGTATATCAACATGCAAAAGCTAGAAAATTACATGCAGCAATAGGAACATGCGCTAATGTCGTGCAGACAGAATTAACCATGACTTGTGGTTGGGTCACCAGTTGGTTTTGTATCTAGCTTGACGTAAATCTAAAAATACCATAAACAGTTGTAACATAAATAGAAACTGCTGAAAGTCAGCATAAAATGTTGCTTAAGCTTTTTTACTTTTTGCACCATATAAATGCATACAACACAAACTTTCAGAGTTTATGCCTTTCTGGAGGTAATTATTGTGTGCATTTTAGGTGCAATCCTGATTTAACCCTTTGCACATATTTCCTGTTATTGTGCTAACAGCTTGCCTGTGGTGGATTCTAAATTTAACGATGCTTGTTGAAAAGTGTTCTCATTTCAACCACAGTTTCCTGTCTGTGTGAGAAGGAATGTGATGCACTATTCAATTTGCAAACGTTAAAGAGGACCTGAACTCAGAACTTCCTCTCTGCTCTAAAAGATAAGCACCAGCATAATAACCTTTAAAGAAAACAACATTTCTTTGTTACAGCTGATACAAATCCTGCAATAAATCTGGAGTTTGTCTACTTCCTGCTTTCATGAAAGCAGACGTATTGTTAACATCCTTTCTTTGCCTATTACCTCTCTGCTGTGGCAGTCAGCTGACACAGCTGAGGGATCAAATTACAACTTAAGCTTATGCTACGTACACACTTGAAATAAAAGTCTTTAGAAAATGAAAGATCACAGACCAATTTTACCCCATCCCATGTAGTATGAGAGCCATACTCTACACAGTCTATTCTACTGAGCTGAATACCCCATCAGATAAAAATCTTTGCAAGATGATGTACATAAAGATGCTGTACACATGCAACAGATCAGTATCTGCAAAAGATCCATTCCTGCAAAAGATCCATTCCTATCTGATGGGGAGTTCAGCTCAATAGAATAGACTGTGTAGACTATGGCTCTCATACTACGTGAAAGGAGGTAAAATTGGTCTGTGATCTTGCTTTTTCCAAAGACTTGTATCTCAAGTGTGTATGTAGCATTAGTCACAGATGAGGTGGAATTGGACAGGCTAAACTGTCTAAATACATACAGGGCAGGGGTCGAGTGGGGGGTGGACGCGGGTGAACGGCGTCCACTTACTATTTCTTCAGCGTGGACGCCGTCCACCCTAGCGTGTGGAGGGGAGCAGCGCAGAGAAGAGGGAGAGCTGTGTGGACGGTGGAGAAGGGGGGCCATCTCCCCCCCCCTTCCCACACCTTAGGGTGCTCTCCCTCCCTCGCTGTCCCCTCCAGAAGTAACGTGTGGGCAGCCGGCAGCGGGCGGGACTTACCTCTCCTCGTTCCAGCGCCGGATCTGCGTGCCGCTGCTCTGGTCTGATCTGCTCTGGATCAGACTAGACTTGCGGCAGTGGAGTGCTCGCGCCGGAACGAGGAGAGGTAAGTCCTACCCGCTGCCGGCTGCCCACACGTTACTTCTGAAGGGGACAGCGAGGGAGGGATAGCACCCTAAGGTGAGGGAAGGGGGGGGGTGGCCCCCCTTCTCCACCGTCCACACAGCTCTCCCTCTTCTCTGCGCTGCTCCTGCTGAGGGGGGGGGGGCTCCTGACTACCTATTCTGGGGACATATACCCCTGCCTACATATATACTGGGCACATATACCCCCTGTCTACATATATACTGGGCACATATACCCCCTGACTACATATACTGGGCACATATACCCCTGGCTATATATACTGGGGCACATATACCCCTGGCTACATATACTGGGCACATATACCCCCTGACTACATATACTGGGCACATATACCCCTAGCTATATATACTGGGGCACATATACCCCTGCCTACATATATACTGGGCACATGTACCCCCTGATTACATATACTGGGCACATATACCCCCTGACTACATATACTGGACATATATACCCCCTGACTACATATACTGGGCACATATACCCCTGGCTATATATACTGGGGCACATATACCCCTGACTACATATACTGGGCACATATACCCACTGACTACATATACTGGGCACATATACCCCTGGCTATATATACTGGGGCACATATACCCCTGCCTACATATATACTGGGCACATATACCCCCTGATTACATATACTGGGCACATATACCACCTGACTACATATACTAGGCACATATACCCCCTGACTACATATACTGGGCACATATACCCCTGGCTATATATACTGGGGCACATATACCCCTGGCTATATATACTGGGGCACATATACCCCTGACTACATATACTGGGCACATATACCCACTGACTACATATATAGGGCACATATACCCCTGGCTATATATACTGGGGCACATATACCCCTGCCTACATATATACTGGGCACATATACCCCCTGATTACATATACTGGGCACATATACCACCTGACTACATATACTGGGCACATATACCCCCTGACTACATATACTGGGCACATATACCCCTGGCTATATATACTGGGGCACATATACCCCTGCCTACATATATACTGGGCACATATACCCCCTGACTACATATACTGGGCACATATACCACCTGACTACATATAATGGGCACATATACACCCTGACTACATATACTGGGCACATATACCCCTGACTACATATATACTGGGCACATATACCCCTGCCTACATATACTGGGACATATAACCCTGACTACATATACTGGGCACATATACCCCTGGCTATATATACTGGGCACATATACCTCTGGCTACATATACTGGGACATATACCCCTGGCTACATATACTGGGTACACATATACCCCCTGACTACATATACTGGGGACACATACTCCTGGCTACATATACTGGGCACATATACCCCTAGTTACATATACTGGACACCTATACCTCTGGCTACATATACTGGGGACTACTAAACCCCTGACTACATATACTGGACACATATACCCCTGGCTACATATACTAGGCAACTATACCTCTGGCTACATATACTGGGGACTACTATATTCATGGCTACTTATACTGGGGACACCTATAGACCTGGCTACCTATGCTGGGGGTACCTATTTTGGGGAAACTGCTGTCAGATTATCTGCATTTTTGTGGAACTGCTGTTATGTATTTTAGGGAACAGCTGCCAGATTATGTGTATGTTAGGGGAACGGCTTCTGCCAGATTATGTGTATTTTGGGGAACTGCTGCCAGATTGTGTATGTTTGGTGGGCCACTACTGCCAGATTATATGTCTTTTGGGTGTTACGTGTATTTTGCATGATCCGCTGCCAGGTTTTCGCGTATTTTGGGGAACTGCTTCCAAATTATGTGTATTTTTGAGAAACTTCTACCAGATTATGTGTCTTTTTGATGAAATGCTGTCAGATTTAGGGTGGCCACTTGCAGAACCCCAAAAAGGAGAACATCACACCCTGAAAAGGAGGACATCGTACCGAGGACAGTGGCGCACAATAGTCCACGTGGTGGAGGGCTGGCCGACCACAAAATGCAATCTTATTGGCAGCAGATTTCCCCACAAATGCAATCTTATTGGCAGCAGATTAACCCACAAATGCAATGAGAATTGGCAGCAGATTAACCCACAAATGCAATCCTAATGGCAGCAGATTTTTCCACAAATGCAATGAGAATTGGCAGCAGATTTACCCACAAATGCAATCTTAATGGCAGCAGATTTCCCCACAAATGCACTCTTATTGGCAGCAGATTTCCCCACAAATGCACTCTTATTGGCAGCAGATTTCTCCACAAATGCAATGAGAATTGTCAGCAGATTTACCCACAAATGCAGTCTTAATGGCAGCAGATTTCTCCACAAATGCAATGAGAATTGGCAGCAGATTTACCCACAAATGCAATGTTGTTGGCAACACATTTCCACAGAAATGCAATCTTATTGGCAGCAGTCGATTTCCCCACAAATGCAATCTTATTGGCAGGCTTGGCAGCAGATTTCTCCACAAATGCAATGAGAATTGGCAGCAGATTTCCCCACAAATGCAATTTTAATGGCAGCAGATTTCCCCACAAATGCAGTCTTATTGGCAACAGATTTATTTACAAATGGAATTTTTGTAGGAAGGTGTCCACATATTTAGATAGATTAGATGTAATGGACCCTATACCTGATATAATAGGCCTCCCTGGAGGACTCCTCAGGTGACAGGTCCCTATGGATCTTGGGCGAATGATATAAGATAGGCATGCGTGGAAAGCATATATTAACAAAATCAAACTCCTTAGATGTAAGGATACCCTCCTGTTTTGCCCCTTTCAATAAATCCTCTAATTCTTTGGCAAATTGACCACTAGGGTCCTTCTTTAGATGTTTGTATGTAATAGTATCACTCAGCAATCTACTCGCTTCCCGATCATAATCCTCCATACTTTGCACAACGATACCACCCCCCTTATCTGCGGGTCTAATAACAATTGATCGATTGCTCTGGAGCTCGTGCAGTGCTCGGGTCTCTACTTTAGTTAGATTGCTCCATGCAGCAGGTTGTGGTTTTAATCTCATTGATCCTTCTCCACACACCGCTCAAATAACATCATTTCCTTGCTGATTTCACTTGTAAGGTGAAACCTAGAGGGATTCTTTAAAGTCGTGTGTTGAAAATAATTATCTATGGATCTCGGGGCCAATGGGTTTTTCTGAAAGTATTTTTTTAGGCAAAGTTTACGGGTGTATTTCTTTATATCTATATAGGTTTCAAACTTATTCAGTTTTGATGTTGGTGCAAACTTCAGCCCTTTTTCTAATAATTGCTTTGAAACACCGGCCTTCCTGGAAGACTCCAGGCATGTCCTTAATTTACTTGGTGATGTTACTTGGAATGAGGGATGGATCTTGGGCACTTTAGATGTCACCTCCCTTTACACCATTATTGAACATGAAAAAGGTCTGAGAGCTGTAGAGTTCTATCTTGCACAGGATGACCTCCTAAGGGAAGAACAAAGGAAATTTATCCTTGATGCGATCTATTATAATTTAACTCACAATTATTTCCAGTATGGGGGTAGGTGCTACCTCCAGATGAGTGGGACAGCCATGGGGACCAGGTTCGCGCCGGGTTATGCAAATCTTTTTATGGCCCATTGGGAGGGATCCCATGTGTTTGGGCCGCGGGGCCCTGGTGCGGACCTGGTCCTATGGAAAAGATTTATAGATGATATCCTATTCGTCTGGAGAGGTACTGAGGATGCATTATGTGATTTTCTGGATTGTATTGGTACAAATGAATGGGGTTTAAAATTTACATCAGAGTATAGTTACCAACAAGTACATCTTTTGGATTTAAATATATATATTGAGAATAATAGTATTTTGACTCGCACATATGTGAAGCCTACGGATGTCAATGGATATATCCTGGCTACTAGTTGCCATTTGCCATCTTGGCTGAATAATGTCCCAAAAGGACAACTTATTAGTCTAAAGAGGAATTGTACGGAAAATTTGGAGTACAAGAAGGAAGTAGAGGTTCTAGAAATTTAAGGAGAAGGGTTATAAAGATGAAATTATTGAAAAAGCAAAACAAGAGGTGGAATTGATACAACGACAAGATCTGTTGATCAAGGGAACTAAGAGGGATTTGGAGGATTATTCTTTGAAATTAAATCTAAAATGTTGTTCTCAGAGCAATGCAGTTAAAAGAATTATCAATAGGTATTGGTCTGTATTGAAGGAGGACAAGGTTCTGAATGAACTATTGGCTGATCGTCCTTCCTTTGTGTATAGGAAACCAGGCAATGTGGGCCTGAAGGTGGCAATGGTGGCAGGTAGTTTGACTATAGGGAAGAAAACCAAGGATGGGGGATTTGCCAGATGTGGGAGGTGTGTAGGATGTAGAAGTACAAGGGGGTACAAGAGAATAACCAAAGTAGAGGGGACACATGGGGCGTATACAATAGGTGATTTAATCACCTTTGACACTAGGGGAGTTATATACTGTTTGGTGTGTCCATGCGGGAAGAAATATATTGGTAGAACTAAAAGAGAACTCTTTAAGAGAATTGGGGAACATGTTAATAATATAAAGAAGGGGTGGGAGGAGCATCCTTTATCAAAACACTTTAAGATTGTGCATAATCGTGAAGTAAAAGATATTATTTTCTTTGGACTAGAAGTAGTCCATAGAGACCCAAGGGGAGGTGATTATATCGCCAAAATGTCAAGGCGGGAGAGCAACTGGATGTTTAATCTAGATACATTGGCCCCAAAAGGCCTTAATGAGGAAATGGAACTCTTTGGTTTTTTTAAATGAGGAGTATTAATGATATGGATGTAGGAGGCAGAATGGTGGTGAGGGGACGGGTGACCCTTGATGCATGAAAAGCCGCTGGTGTGATATTTTAGGGAGATGCACAATCTCCCCCTTTTTTTAAAGAAATCAAGGAATGTCACTTTAAGTGGGATGTGGAGGGAGGAGCTGCACACTATAAAGGAAGCAGGGCTGCTGCACAGCATTATTCCAAATATCTTGAGGAAGACATCCGTGGATGTCAAAACATGTCGATGTATTGATTGAGTGGGGCGCCCCATAGATCAATTGGAATCTTGCTATACAACCTGTATGTAATCATCTGTGGCATAGCGGTGTGGGAAAAAAAAAAAGTTTTCTTTTCCCATATATTTACAGATTTTTTTTCTTTTTAAAGGGTCACCAGCAGGCTTATAGTGAGCATGTGTGTGGGCATGTGAGTGTATGGTTGATTGATATATATGTATTATATTTTCTATTTTAGCTCTATGAGAGCATATACTTTTTTTTATAATAAAAGAGGAATCTTTTAACTTTATATCCTGCGCTCCTTATTGTGTGTTTAGACTAGTTTTGTTTTTGGTGGGAAGAGGAGGTACCCCCACAGTGAAAGGTAGCAGCAGGAATAAATATATTTCTTCCCCATCAACAGGGGTATTTGCATTGGCATTTTTATATATTTTGTCATATATTTTTTGGTCCAATTACAGCGCCCCTTAATTTGTTTATTAACACTAGTCTTTACTGTGCTTAGTCTCAGAGATCAAATGCAAGGCTATCGGCTATCTTTTTGACAATTGCAAGGTCGAGAAGGGTCAAATAGGATCAAAACTTCAACAGTTTTCTCCGGTTTGGAAAGAGAATGTAGATTTTCCATGGGTCATAAGGACGGTCAAAACAGGGCATTTCTGGACATTTACAAAAACACAACCGCAAAATAATGTTATGAAGACAAACATTTCTGCATCGACACAAAAGAAAGAAATATTAGAAACATATCTTTAAGACTTATTGAAGAACCAGGCCATTGTTCAAGTTCCCTTTCAGGAAAGAGGGCAGGGATTTTATTCAATACTCTTTTTCATCCAAAAGAAGATCGGGGACTGGAGACCGGTTTTTAACTTTAAAGTGAACCTTAACCCTGAAGGGAAAAAAGTTTCACTTACCTGGGGCTTCCCCAAGCCCCCTGCAGCCGTCCTGTGCCCTCGCAACACCTCAAGTGTCCTCGTCCCCTGCCATGGCTTAGTTTAGTTTCGGCTGACTGATAGTCGGCCCCCGGCAACGCATTCTCTTCTTCGCCTTCCCCACCGTCAAGCGCGTCATGCGCAGGCACAGTATGCTTGCGAAACTAAGCCATGCATAAACTAAGCAGTACGAAATTAAGCCACGGGAGGGGGACCAAAGGACACCTGAGGAGCTGCGAGGGCACAGGACAGCTGCAGATGAATGTCTGTTAAACAAGGTGTGTATGATGATCTGCAGATATCATAGACTATGAATGCATTTTGCAGGAACGGATCTTTTGCAGGAACAGATCTTTTGCAGATGCTGATCTTTTGAATGTGTACAGCATCTTTGTGTGCAGCATCTTGCAAAGATTTCTGTCTGATGGGGAGTTCAGCTCCATAGAATAGACTGTGTAGGTATGGCTCTCATACTACATGGAAGAGGGTAAAATTGGACTGTTTATATGTACAGAGCTGCAATCGGCAGCAGCGCTGTACTGGGGACAGCCGTGTGACACGGCTGTCCCCTCCTGAGGCTGGGGAGTGATCAGCTGTCATAGGCTGAAGCCTATGACAGCTGATCACCCTGATTGGCTGGCGGGGGGAGGGAGGGAGCAGGGGAATAAAAATAAAAAAGCTGATTTTATTCAAAAATAAATAAAATAAATATTTATAAAAAAAATAAATAAACAACTGTGGAGTGATCAGACCCCCACAACAGAGAGCTCTGTTGGTGGGGGGAAAAGGGGGGAATCACTTGTGTGCTGTGTTGCATGGCCCTGCAGCTAGGCCTTAAAGCTGCAGTGGCCAATAAAAAAAAAAAACAGCCTGGTCTTTAGGGGGGTTTAGCACTGTGGTCCTGAAGTGGTTATCTGGTCAGAGGTGGGCTCTGCATCCATTAGTTAAACAGTTTGTGACAGCAGTAATGAAGATACGCCCTCCAATAACGCCTATCTTTGCACAGTGGGATTTGCCTTTTGTATTGGACTATTTGTCTAAGTCTCCGTTTCACCCTGTGGAAGAATGCTCCTTGGAAAACTTAACATTGAAGATTGTTTTTCTTGTCGCCATTGCCTCCGCTCGAAGAGTCTCATAAATTCAGGCGCTTGGTCATCAGGAACAATGAAAAAAGGGGGAAATTAGGCTCTGCTTCAATTCACCATATATAGCTTTATTCAAAAATTAGCAAACACTATATTGACAAATGTGTCCTTTAAAACCAAAAAATCATTCTCATGCTGGTAATAGCACAGCCGGCTGGGCTCACACTATCAAGCACACTGCAATCATGCCAGTCACACCTGGGATCCCCACAACTCTGAGCCATACACAGTACCAGACATGGGCGGCTTCTAACCTAAAATGCAAGAGGGGATAATCCCTCTGGACGTAGTTCACATAGGTTAAGTGTATGGTCACCAACGTAACAAGAAAAATGTTGACAAAAACATTTTAGATTTGATCCTGGCATTGATCTGACTCTAAAGGAGAGACAAATACTTATAGAGTTAAGGACATTACAAAATGAGGGAGAAATAAATCCTAATGAGTCGGTGAAGACAATTGAATACACTGATGTGAAAAAAGGATCCTCCTCCTTCCCACCTATAAATCTCAATAGACATCTGAGAATATTCAATGAGGCAATTGACTATGATCTCTCCAAAATAAATTGGAGACCTCCCTCACAGGACAATGTTCTCAAACCTGAGAGTGAGGCATTACGCGATCTACGCTCTGCTGAAGGCTTCATTTTGAAGCCGAGTGATAAAGGTGGGAACGTTGTCTTGTGGGAGGAAGATGAATATGTGAAGCGACACATGATGAATACATGATGAAAATGTCTACATAAAACTTACCAATAATCCATTTTCGGACATTGTGGTAAGATTAAATGAGATGTTAGAAGAGGGTGTGCTGACAGGAGCTATAAGCGCAGATGAATATGCATACATGAAAGTTGAACATTACACTACGCCAATCCTATACCTCACTCCACCTATAGTGTCTGCCATGGGTGGCCCATTGGAACATTGTTTAATTTTTTGGGACAAATGCTTGAAGGGACCTGTGGCAGAACTCCCCTCATATGTCAAGGATACAGGTGATGTAATTAAGATAATTGAAGGCTTTGAGATACAGGACACTGACCTATAGGTGGGTATTGACGTAGAAGGACTTTATACTTCAATACCACATGACATAGGTATTACAGCAGTCCACTTCTTTTTAACAGAGATAAGGGGGATACCCCTGCTGAGATGTCAATTCATTATAGAGCTTTTTGAGTTTATTTTACAGTTTAATTGTTTTTGTTTCTCCAGAGACTATTACCGCCAGATCAGGGGCACGTCAATGGGAGTGGCGTGTGCCCCGGCCTATGCCTGCCTGCATCTCAGCTTTTGGGAGCGTAGGGAGGTATATGGACATCTGGATTTTGAGGCACACGCTGCTCTCTGGATTCGTTATATAGATTATTATTATTATTTATTAGATTTATATAGCGCCAACATATTACGCAGCACTGTACAATAAATAGGATTACAGACAATGATAACTGTGGTGACAGAACAATACAGGTAACAAATCATAGATGCAACAATACAGGTAATAGCAATAAGATACACAACACAATGCAGATAGTAGTACATACCAGATCATAAACTGGAGTGGTAGTGGTAAAAATTACCAGTTCCAAATTCTGGGTAAAGTGCACACAATCAAGTAAGAAACACAAGGGGAGAGGGCCCTGCCAAAGGCTTACAATCTAGAGGGAGGGGTTGGTGACACGAAGGAGGGGGTGCATCAAGAAGTTATGGGCAGAAAGGATTAGGACAGTGTTGAGTTGATGTAGGCCTCCTTGAAGAAGTGAGTTTTTAGTGCTTTTTTGAAGGTGTTGAAGGTGGGAGCGAGCCTGACAGGCAGTGGGAGAGAGTTCCACAGGATGGGGCAGCTCTAGTGAAGTCCTGCAGTCGTGCATGGGAGTGCGAGATGCGTGGGGTGGTTAAGAGGAGGTCGTTGGAGGAGCGAAGTGGACGGCCAGGTGTATATCTGCTGACCAGTAGAGATGGCCCGAACGGTTCGCCGGCGAACGGATCCAGGCGAACTTTGGTGGTTCGCGTTCGCAGAGAACCGGGAACTTTTTTTCAAAGTTTGGTTCGCCCATAGACTTTAATGGCCTCCGACTTTAACGGTTAATAGCAAAGTCCCCTTACATGGTAGAAACACCCAAATTGTTGGGAATGTTAAGTGGAATAGTGGGAACAAGAGGAATTTTTTTTTTCAAAAAGACCTTTTTTGAGAAAATCAATTTTAAAGTTTTAAAGTAAAATGAGCCGATTCATAAAAAAAAGAACCGATTCATTAAAAAGAACCGGATGATTCAAGAACCGTTAGTATAGCAGAGAATGCGTCCTGAGCAGGACGTGAAGCTGCCGGCTCGCAGCTGTCTCTCCCCACCTGCCTGCACCTGTCACCCTCACCTAGCCTGGCACCCAGTGCACCCATGGGTGCCAGGCTAGGTGAGAGTGACAGGTGAGGAGGTGGGGAGAGACAGCAGGAGCCAGCAGCTATGCGTCCAAAAGGAGGCATTCTCTGCTATGTGGGAGGCGTCGGAGATCTTCAATCAACTTAATTGAAGATCGCAACATAAGAGGATACAGTTCGTTGGATCGTTTACCGTGGATATTGGTGTGGGAAAACTTTTTTAAAGGTACAGGTAAGTATTTATGGTTAATTTAGAATAATAAAATACTTTTCTCGTGGTTGTGTTTTTATTTCATTTAACCCTTTGTGGAAATGGGTAAAGGGTACTTTGTACCCCTATACTCATTTCTCCTGGGAGGGGGGTGGGCATCTGGGGTCCCCTTCTTAAAGGGGACTCCCAGATGCCATCATGAACCCCCCCCCAGGGAGTCGTCGCCCCCACCTCCTCCTGGGGCACCGGAGGTGGGGAAGAGCCCCTTGTCCATAGATTGGACAAGGGCTCCGGGGGGGAGAGGAGGGGAAGGCTTGGCCGCCCCTCCCCCCCCCCCCCGGAGCCCCCCCATACCATGGACCATGCGGGCTGGTATAGCTCAGGGTGCGAAGCCCCAGTTGGCCGGGGCTCCGCATTCTGGCTATCCCAGCCTGCATGGGGGACAAGGGGTTACAGAGGCTCGGGAGGGGGGACCCCACGTCATTTTTTTTTCATTTATTTCCCACACTCAGCACATAAAAATAATAAAAAAATATATATATATATACATATATATATATATATATATATATATATACACATATATATATATATTTTTTAAAGGACTTATGAGGCCACAAGTATGAAAAAAGTTAAATACCATTTCATAATCCAGATTCATGGAGGACGCCATCTGCGCCCCCCGTTCATTCTGCCATGGCACCCGCAGTAATACCGGCCCCGGTCGGGTCCCGACCCCTCCAAACGGGTCGGGTTCTCATTCCCCCCTCAATATGGCTGCCACAGATTGCCGCGGCTGCGCAGTCCGCATAGATGCGTCCGATGTATGCACGCATATTGATGACGCGGCAGGAGGAGGCCCTAGAGCTGCGCAGGTGCAATCGCGTCTGTGCGGACTGCACAGCCGCGGCAATCTGTGGCGGCCATATTGAGTGGGGAATGAGAACCCGACCTGTTCGGAGGGGTCTGGAGTCGGGACCCGACCAGGGCCGGTATTACTGCGGGAGCCATGGGGGAATGAACGGGAGGGCGCGGATGGCATCCTCCATGGATCTGGATTATGAAAAGGAATTTAACTTTTTTCACATTTGTGGCCTCGGAAGTCCTTTAAATATTGTTTCCTGCTATCTTTTTAACATATCCTGCAAATTTGGTGTTGCTAGGATGTAAGGGGCCTTTGCTATTAACTGCTAAAGTCGGCGGGTGATGATAACCAACCAGAATTATAGGGGTGCAAAAGTGCTGAATTCTGCCATAGGCTTCCATTAGACTCCCTATTTCACCTTTAAAAATCTCATCCAAAGATGGGGTCCCTACATCTCTGCAAACCAGAGTTACAGGGGTGCAAAAGTAGTAAAATCCCCCTTAGGCTTTCATTGGCTCCCTATTTCACTTTCCAAAATCTCACACCTTTTCAAAGGGCAATTGCTCAGCAGTGGCAAATTTTCTAGCATTGTAGGAACTGTTAGGGGGATCATAACTGGTGAATTTCGGGCCCCTAGGCCGAAGAGGTCATAGCCTAGGGTCACAAAAACCTGTTTATTTGGGCAATTTCAATGGTAGTGATTCTGACGTACATAAATCACAGCCATGACCGTTCGCAACGTCTGAATTTCACGAAATGTCTCATGCAGGTAGAAGACATATTGTTAGACTTGGATTCCAAAGATGGGGTCCCTACATCTCTGCAAACCAGAGTTACAGGGGTGCAAAAGTAGTAAAATCCCCCTTAGGCTTTCATTGGCTCCCTATTTCACTTTCCAAAATCTCACACCTTTTCAAAGGGCAATTGCTCAGCAGTGGCAAATTTTCTAGCATTGTAGGAACTGTAAGGGGGATCATAACTGGTGAATTTCGGGCCCCTAGGCCGAAGAGGTCATAGCCTAGGGTCACAAAAACCTGTTTATTTGGGCAATTTCAATGGTAGTGCTTCTGATGTATCAGAATCACTGGCCAAGCCTTCCCTCCCCCCCCCCCCAGAGCCCTTGTCCAATCCATGGACAAGGGGCTCTTCCCCACCTCCGGTGCCCCAGGAGGAGGTGGGGGCGACGACTCCCTGGGGGGGGTTCATGGTGGCATCTGGGAGTCCCCTTTAACGAGGGGACCCCAGATGCCCACCCCCTCCCAGGAGAAATGAGTATAGAGGTACAAAGTACCCCTTACCCATTTCCACAAAGGGTTAAATGAAATAAAAACACAACCACGAAAAAAGTCCTTTAATTTTCTTAATTAACCAGAAATACTTACCTGTACCTTTAAAAAAAAATTCCCACGACAATATCCTCGGTAAATGATCCAACGAACTGTATCCTCTTATGTTGCGATCTTCTATTAAGTTGATTGAAGATCTCCGAAGCCCCCCACCCACATAGCAGTGGATGCATAGCTGCTAGCTCCCCACCTGCCTGCCTGCCTGCACCTGTCAACCCCCACCTAGGCTGGCACCCAGTGCACCCATGGGTGCACTGGGTGCCAGCCTAGGTGGGGGTTGACAGGTGCAGGCAGGTGGGGAGAGACAGCAGCGGGAGCCAGCAGCTTCACGTCCTTCCAAGGACGCATTCTCTGCTATACTAACGGCTCCTGAATGAGCCGGATCTTTTTAATGAATCGGTTCTTTTTTTATGAATCGACTCTTTTTTTTTTACTTTAAAATCGATTTTCTCAAAAACTATAAGGTCTTTTTGAAAAAAAAAATTTTCCTCTTGTTCCCACTGTTCTTCTTAACCTTTTCTGCAAGTTGTTTCTAGCTTTTAAAGCGGCTTTGCTATTAACTGCTAAAGTCGGCGGGCGCTTAATATTCCCACGGTCAGAAGGAGTTACTTTAAAATTGATTTTCTCAAAAACTATAAGGTATTTTTGAAAAAAAATTTCCCCTCTTGTAGTCACTGAAAGATCTCAGGTGTTAGACACCTTGAGACATCTTTTCCATCACTTTTCTGGCCAGCAGAAATGTTTCTAGTTTTCAAAGTTCGCCTCCCCATTGAAGTCTATTGCAGTTCGTGGAAGTTCCTGCGAACCGAACCTTCGGCGGCAGTTTGCGAACAGGGTTCGCGAACCTTAAATCGGAGGTTCGGCCCATCACTACTGACCAGGTCAGAGATGTAGGTTGGGCAGGACTTGTGTATGGATTTGTATGCCAAACATAGGATCTTGAAGCTGATTCTGAAGTGAATTGGAAGCCAATGAAGAGATTTGCGTAGTGGAGTCGTGGAGACAGAGCGGTGGGAGGAGTAGATGAGTCTGGCTGCTGCGTTCATGAGGGATTTTAGGGGGGCGATGCGGTTTTGAGGAAGGCCTGACAAGAGGGAGTTGCAGTAGTCAAGGCGGGAGATGATGAGGGCGTGGACAAGGAGTTTGGCAGTGTCTGGGGTCAGGAAAGGCCGGATCTTGGAGATGTTACGCAAGTGGAAATAGCAGGCTCTAGCTACGGTTTGGATGTGGGAGGTGAAGGAGAGGGCTGAGTCCAGGGTGACACCCAGTCAGCGGGCTTGTGTGGTAGGACGAATGATTGTGCCATTGACAGTGACGTAGAGGTCAGTGGGGGGTGAGGCAGCACGTGGCGGGAAGATTAGAAGTTCAGTCTTATCCAGGTTTAATTTTAGGAACCTGGCAGACATCCAAGATGAAATAGCCGAGAGGCCAGAGAATACCTTCTCCATGGTGGTGGTGGAGAGGTCAGTGGTATGGAGGTAAATCTGGGTGTCATCTGCATATAGGTGATAGTTGAAACCCAAAGAGGAGAGGAGTTTTCCGATGGAGGCGGCGTAAATGGAGAACAGCAGGGGACCAAGAACAGAGCCTTGGGGGACCCCAACTGAAAGTGGGAGGGAGGTTGAGGAGGAACCATTAAAGGAGGTCTTAAAGGAGCGATTTGAGAGGTAGGATGAAAACCATGCTAGGGCAAGGTCTTGGATACCCACAGATTGCAGGGACTGGAGAAGCAGGTAGTGATCGACAGTGTCGAATGCTGATGAGAGGTCTAGGAGGAGAAGGATAGTGTATTTTCCTTCGGCCTTGGCAAGCGTGAGGTCATTGACGACCTTGGTGAGGGCAGTCTCGGTGGAGTGGCCTGGCCGAAATCCTGATTGTAGGGGGTCAAACAGGGAGTTGGAGTCAAGGTAATGGGTCGTGCGTTGGTGGACTAGACGCTCTAGAAGTTTAGATGCAAAAGGGAGTAAGGAGATAGGGCGGTAGCTGGATGGAAGTGAGGGGTCTGGTGAGGGTTTTTTAAGTAGGGGAAGTACAGTGGCCTGTTTGAAGTCAGAGGGGAAGGTACCCGTGGAGAGGGAGAGGTTAAACAGAGAGGTGAGGACAGGAGCCAGAACAGGGAAGTGAGGACAGAGGCATTTGGATGGCACAGGGTCTAGGGGGCTGGAGGTGGCAGGAGAAGTGGCTAGGAGACAGCTGACTTCGTCCTCTGTGATAGGCGTAAAGACAGTGAGTGGTGGGTGGGGTGGGGAATAGGTATTGGTGGGAGAGGAAGAAGTGGTGGAGTGGAGGCATGAGATTTCCCATCGGATGCTGGCTATTTTGTCGGTAAAGTGGGTGAACAGATCAGTGGCTGAGAGGGCGGAGGTGGGGGGAGGAGTGGTGGGGGGAGGAGTGGTGGGGTTAAGGAGGGAGTTGAAGGTGGCGAAAGAGGCGCCGAGGGTTGGAGGCTTGGGATCCGATCAAGGCAGCATCAGTTAATGTGGAATAGAACAGCTGCAGGTTGGCCTTGTACGCCAAGAAGTCGGAGTTGAGGCGAGATTTCCTCCATTTGCACTCATAGGTGCATGTCTGTTTTGGAGGTTGCGAGTGTGTGCATTGTGCCAGGGCTGGGGGTTAATGGGACGGCTGGGGCAGAATGTGGGGGGTTCAGCAATGTCAGTGGCGTAGCTACAAACCTCTGGGCCCCGATGCGGAATCTGGATGTGGGCCCCCCCCGGCAACAACAGCCCCCCCTCCCCCGACAACACCCGACGGATGCACACACATATCAAAATCCCTATAGCCAGCTATAGGTACCCCCAGTATAGGTAGTCAGGCATAGGTAAGCCAGTATAGTTGCCCCCGGTATAGGTGAGATAGGCAGGCGCCGCCGGTATAAGTTAGATAGATAGGTGCCCCCAGTACAGGTTAGCTAGGTGGGTGCCTCTAATATAGGTAGCCAGAATAGTTGCCCCCAGCGTAGGTTAGATAGGTAGGTGCCCCCAGTATAGGTTAGTTAGGTAGGTGCCTCCAATATAGGTAGCCAGTTTAGTTGCCACCTGTATAGGCTAGCTAGGTGCCCCCAATACAGGTTAGATAAGTAAGTGCCCCCAGTATAGGTTAGATAGGTAGGTGCCCTCAGTATAAATTAGATTAGGTCGGTGCCCCCTAGTATAGGTTAGATTAGGTAGCTGCCCCCCAGTATAGGTTAGATTAGGTAGCTGCCCCCCAGGATAGATTAGGTAGCTGCCCCCAGGATAGATTAGGTAGGTGCCCCCCAGTATAGGTTAGATGAGGTAGCTGCCCCCCAGGATAGATTAGGTAGCTTCCCCCCAGGATAGATTAGGTAGCTGCCCCCCAGGATAGATTAGATAGCTGCCCCCCAGGATTAGGTTAGAATAGGTAGGTGCCCCCCAGGATAGATTAGGTAGCTGCCCCCCAGGATTAGGTTAGATTAGGTAGCTGCCCCCCAGGATAGATTAGGTAGCTGCCCCCCAGGATTAGGTTAGATTAGGTAGCTGCCCCCCAGGATAGATTAGGTAGCTGCCCCCAGGATAGATTAGGTAGGTGCCTCCCAGTATAGGTTAGATTAGGTAGCTGCCCCCCAGAATAGATTAGGTAGCTGCCCCCCAGGATAGATTAGGTAGGTGCCCCCCAGTATAGGTTAGATTAGGTAGCTGCCCCCCAGGATTAGGTTAGATTAGGTAGGTGCCCCCCAGGATAGATTAGGTAGCTGCCCCCAGGATAGATTAGGTAGGTGCCCCCCAGTATAGGTTAGATTAGGTAGCTGCCCCCCATGATTAGGTTAGATTAGGTAGGTGCCCCCCAGGATAGATTAGGTAGCTGCCCCCAGGATAGATTAGGTAGGTGCCCCCCAGTATAGGTTAGATTAGGTAGCTGCCCCCCAGGATTAGGTTAGATTAGGTAGGTGCCCCCCAGGATAGATTAGGTAGCTGCCCCCAGTATAGATTAGGTAGGTGCCCCCCAGTATAGGTTAGATTAGGTAGCTGCCCCCCAGGATTAGGTTAGATTAGGTAGGTGCCCCCCAGGATAGATTAGGTAGCTGCCCCCAGGATAGATTAGGTAGCTGCCCCCCAGTATAGGTTAGATTAGGTAGGTGCCCCCCAGGATAGATTAGGTAGCTGCCCCCCAGGATAGATTAGGTAGCTGCCCGTCCCCATAATGGAGGGGGGGGGGCCGCGGGGAGGGCAGCCCGACCTCTCCCTCCCTTCCTCTCCCCGGGGCCCCCCCTCAGATGCAGAGTAAGCGGCTAACGGAAGCGCTATAGGCAGAACTCACCTCCTTCCCTGGTTCCAATCGCCGCTGATCTCCTCTCTGGCTGGCTCTGCATAGATGCTTACACACGCAGCTTCCTGTTTAGCCGGAAGCTGCGTGTGTAACAACATCTATGCAGAGCCAGCCAGAGAGGAGATCAGCGGCGAGTGGAACGCAGGGAGGTGAGTTCTGCCTATAGCGCTTCCGTTAGCCGCTTACTCTGCATCTGAGGGGGGGCCCCGGGGAGAGGAAGGGAGGAAGAGGTCGGGCTGCCCTCCCCGCGGCTGCGGCTCCCTCCTACCAGCGCGAACGGGCGCATGGCCCTCCAAACAGAGATGGGCCCCCCGGGCCCCTCCCCCGCCTCCTCAGGAGCCGGGCCCGGTCGCCAAGGCGACCGCTGCGACCACGGGCCCTACGCCCTTGAGCAATGTCTAGGGCTGCTGAAAGGGCCTGGTTGTATTTGGCCACGGCTTGGTTTGGGCAGGTAACGTTTGGGAGGGTGGATGTAAGGGAGTGGAGGGGGTAGGCTAGCGCAGTTGGGTCTAGGTTACGCAAATCTCTCTGCCAACGACCTGAGGGTGGTGGAGGGTGGGGGGAACATGATGGGGAGATGGAGAAAGTGAGAAGGTGATGGTCGGAGAGGGGGAAGGGTGTGATGTCCAGGTTGGGGAGGGTGGCGGATTTTGAGAGAATCAGGTCGAGAGTGTGGCCAGCGCGGTGGGTGGGGGAATTGGTGTGTTGGGAGAGGCCAAGGGAAGTAGTGAGGGAGAGCAGTTGAGAGGCTTCAGGGGAGTAAGGACTGTCCATGCGGATGTTGAAGTCTCCAAGTATGATGGTGGGGAGGTCAGAGGAGAGGATGTGTGGGAGCCAAGAGGCACGGTTGTCCAGGAATTGTTTAATGAAGGTGGATGGGGGGCGGTAAAGGACTGCAATGACTGCTGGAATGGGATGGTAGAGGCGGATAACATGTGTCTCAAAGGAGGTAAAGTTTAGGGAAGGGGGTGGCGTGAGGACACGGAAAGTGCAGGACGGGGAGAGGAGCAGACCCACCCCTCCCCCAGACCTGTTTTCTGGTCTGGGGGTGTGACTGAGGTGAAGCCCCCCATAAGAGAGGGCCGCTGCTGCAGCAGAGTCAGAGGGGGTGAGCCATGTCTCTGTGAGGGCAATGAGGGTGAGGGAGTTGGAGAGGAAAAGGTCATGGATTTCAGTGAGTTTGTTACGGACTGATCTAGCATTCCAGAGGGCGCAGGAGAGAGGGGTGGTGTGCTTGTGAGAGGTCTGGATGGGAATGAGGGAGGAGAGGGAGTGAGTGTGGGTGCGGGAAGGAACTGTGAGGGGGGTGGAGACATGTTTAGAGTGGGGTGTGCATGGAGTCAGTGATGGAGTGGTATGGGAGATGCGTGGGGGTGAAGGGCAAAATGGGAGGCTAGAATTAAATGAGGTGATCTTAGTGAGGACTAGGTGGTGAAGGAGCAGGTGGAGGAAGAGCATATTGTGATATGTAGATAGTGGAGGTAGAGGTGTGCAGAAAGGTGGAGGAGTCATGGAGTTTGAGAGTAGGGAGAGATGGTTTGTGAAGGCCGAGATGTTTAGCAGTGTTTAAAGTTGTAAATAATGCAAATACCTCAGTGCTTAATGCTGCTGTATTGCTGGTGAATTCTGGTAAATTCAATTAGTAAGATCCTTAAAGCGATCCTTAAAATGCGAGCCGACAATCGTCAAAGCCGATTACACATGATAGTTATGAACATCCACACAGCCCTAGTGTTTGAATAAGATTGGTCTAGAGACCATTAGCCTCCACTATGCTCCTGGTCTGGCGGGGACCTGAACAACGATTGACCTCCTTATTTGACCAGTTAAACCGCAACAACAGAAATATACGACTGACCTTTGATATCAGTGAGCAAAAAAATTACCTTCCTAGACTTAACAATTGAGAAATATGAAAGAACCCTGATAACGAAAACTTATCGAAAACCCATAGCAGGAAACACGCTGCGGCATACCTGTGGGTCAAATGTTAAGAGCATGCCGCAACTGCACACGGGACTCTGACTTCAAAAGAGTATTGGAAGTGACTGAGAAAAGATTTTTGGAGAGGGGATATGACCGAGAAGTAATTGAGATAGCAAAAAATCGAGTAGCAAGTACTCCAAGGACTGAACTGTTGATGAACAAAAAAGTAGGTGACAGAAAAACAGGGACCAGTTAGACTTGTCACACGCTATGGATCACACTGGGCACAGCTGAGGCGTATATTGGCCAAAAATTGGCACATCCTGCAGCTAGACCCAGTTCTAAGAGAGGTGGTTGGGGATCGCCCACTTTTAACAGCTAAAAGGGCGCCAAATCTTAGAGACATTTTGGTAAAATCTGAATATAGTCTCACTTTAAATTGTAGCAAAAAGTATGTGGTTGGGATTCCACATACAACCAAAGGGCATGTTTGCCTGCGGCAATTGTAGTGTTTGTGGTTTAGTTGATCGGACCTCGACGTTCAGAAATGCGATGGCGAGCCGTAAGGGTATTTATAAGATGGAACCTTCAACAAGGGGTGGTAACCATGATAGGCTCCTGAGACAGATTGAGGCACGTTGGATTTACCAACTCTGTACTCTTACCTCCAATGGTCTTAATACAGAATTTAGTTTTGCTCCTTTTCTCTAATCAATTTGTAAACTAATAGAGTTATACACAAGTAGTTCAAATCAGCCATGTCTGAAGCGTTGGCACAGTGTGAATGCTGAGGCAATGTAATGTATATTCCAAGGATGCTATAATGTCTAAACCAGATGATACAGCTAGAAAAATATAGTGCTATTAAACTTCCATGGAAACTATTTTAGGATGTAAATATATATATATACAGGTTATTACAGTCTAGATAGGTTTTAGAGTACTGATGGGAAACTGTCTAGGCATATGGAAACCATCTGACAGAATCTGATAAAAATAGGTTATTTAACATATACTCGACCAGGAAGCTGTAGTACTAGTAAAGGTCACAAGATGGCGTATTGTGAGTAACAATCTTAGATTGACATGTATGTTATGGAATGGACATTGCAAAAATATAACTGCAGTTAGTAAAGTATCCACAAGATGGAGCTAAAGGGATGCAAACAGAGAGTCGCGTTGGCATGATGCGTGACATGGAGTGTAATACAAAAATATAACTGCAGTTAGCAAAGGATCCACAAGATGGAGATGAAGTGATGCGAACGTAGAGACGCGCTCGCATGACACACTATAATCCAAATCCAAATATAATATAATCCAAATCCCCGCCTATAGCTCAAATGATTAAAGCTAATGGGAATTCATGTGTTAGTAAAACAAAGTCAGATACTCACCTAAGTAGAGGGAAGGCTCGGGTCCTAATGAGCCTTCCCTCTCCTCTCCGTGTGCCCTCGATGCTGCGCTGGCTCCCCCGTTCAATTCTCCCACTGCGGGGACTTCGGAAGTCTTCGGGAGCCGAGTCCTCCCGAAGACAGGCGGCTCCATTCTGCGCTTACGCGAATGCGTCATAGAGAGCACTCGCGCGTGCGCAGTGTAGAGCGGCCTGTCTTTGGGAGCACTCGGGCTCCCGAAGCATTTCCGAAGCCTCCCTTCGGCGGGGAAACAGCGGTATTTGACTGAAACGGTCGAATAACGCTACGGGGGAGTCAGCGCAACAGCGGGGACGGGATAGGAATGCTCTATGGGACCCAGAGCCTTCCTCTCCTTAGGTGGGTATCTGACTTTTTTTTAAGTATGGGTTCCCATTAGCTTTAAGGCCAGAGGCGGCCGATACGCGTGGTGAAGGCATTCATTCTCAGAACCGACGGTCCACAAGCCCTAAACAAGCCTACAAAAGGAGCCTGGCGTCGGCTGACCGGATGGAAGGCGTTTCACATAAGGGGTAGTGTGGATAATGGAATCCATTACTGGCATACGTGTGCACACGTTTCTTGACAGCCTGGAATATACAACAGAGGGAACCTACTGATATCTTGGGCATCACATGGCAGAATAGCTGTACTGTAAGTGATCCTGGGTGAGGACAGCGTTTCCTGCAACAGCGGCATGGACACTAGCCACAGACCTATCAACTGAGTGGTGAGAGCCTCAATGAGGCGACTTGTGCTGTGACTGTTGTATGAATATCTGTGACTCAGATTCACTCCCTAATCACACACTTACAGTCGAAGTGGCCACTAGGCATGCTGGAGTCAATTCTGGATCTAATAAGGAACTGTTGATAAGCTGTACCCCCATCTTGGATTCACACCTGCGTTGGTGACCATACACTTACTCTATGTGAACTACGTCCAGAGGGATTATCCCCTCTTGCAGTTTAGGTTAGAAGCCGCCCATGTCTGGTACTGTGTATGGCTCAGAGTTGTGGGGATCCCAGGTGTGACTGGTATGATTGCAGTGTGCTTGATAGTGTGAGCCCAGCCGGCTGTGCTATTAGTAGAGTTGGGCCGAACGGTTCGCCGGCGAACGTGGTTCGCGCGAACTTAGGTGGTTCGCGTGCGGGTGTCGCACGCGAACGTTTTGCGGCAAAAGTTCGCAAAAAATCGGTTCGCCCCATAATGCACCTGAGGGTCAACTTTGACCCTCTACATCACAGTCAGCAGGCCCAGTGTAGCCAATTAGGCTACACTAGCCCCTGGAGCCCCACCCCCCCTTATATAAGGCAGGCAGCGGCGGCCGTTATGGCCACTCGTGTGCCTGCATTAGTGAGAGTAGGGCGAGCTGCTGCAGTCTCTCATAGGGAAAGATTAGTTAGGCTTAACTTCTTCCTGGCTGCATACCTGTTCTGTTCAGTGAGCCCTCAGCCCACTGCATACCTGTACTGTGATCCTGCCACTGCATACCTGTTCAGTGATCCTGCCACTGCATACCTGTTCATTGATCCTGCCACTGCATACCTGTTCAGTGATCCTGCCAGTGCATACCTGTTCATTGATCCTGCCACTGCATACCTGTTCAGTGATCCTGCCAGTGCATACCTGTTCATTGATCCTGCCACTGCATACCTGTTCAGTGATCCTGCCAGTGCATACCTGTTCATTGATCCTGCCACTGCATACCTGTTCAGTGATCCTGCCAGTGCATACCTGTTTATTGATCCTGCCACTGCATACCTGTTCATTGATCCTGCCACTGCATACCTGTTCATTGATCCTGCCACTGCATACCTGTTCAGTGATCCTGCCACTGCGTACCTGTTCAGTGATCCTGCCACTGCATACCTGTTCATTGATCCTGCCACTGCATACCTGTTCAGTGAACCCGCCACTGCATACCTGTTCTGTTCAGTGAACAGTTTGGTGTGTCAGTGTGAAGCAGTACCTTAATTACACTACCTGATTGATGTATACACATGCAAGATGTTTTAAAGCACTTTAGGCCTGTCATTTAGCATTCAATGTGATTTCTGCCCTTAAAACGCTGCTTTGCGTCAAATCCAGATTTTTCCCGGGGACTTTTGGCATCTATCCCACTCCGCCATGCCCCCCTCCAGGTGTTAGACCCCTTGAAACATCTTTTCCATCACTTTTGTGGCCAGCATAATTTTTTTTTTTTTTCAAAGTTCGCATCCCCATTGAAGTCTATTGCGGTTCGCGAACTTTAACGCGAACCGAACCTTCCGCGAAAGTTCGCGAACCCGGTTCGCGAACCTAAAATCGGAGGTTCGGCCCAACTCAAGCTATTACCAGCATGAGAATGATTTTATGGTTTAAAGGACACACTGTGTCAATATAGTGTTTGCTAATTTTTGAATAAAGCTATCTATAGTGAATTGAAGCAGAGCCTGATTTCCCCCTTTTTTCATTGTTTGCATAATTGTCAGACTCATGTTCCCCCATTTTAATGGGATATCACCTAACTAATAAGGCCACGGTGTTCCAGGAATCATTTTGTTTTGTAGTCATCGGTAACCACATCTATTATTCCTTCCAGATAGGGTTCAACTTTGCCCACTTCAAGGGTTTTTACCCAAGATTTCTTCTTCTTATCATCTCAATCAGCAGTGGTCCTTACCAACTTTTACGCAGGAACAGTCATCAAAGCTTCATTTCTTAGATGTGGCTAATGCGTTGAAAACATATGTGGTGGATACAAAAGACTTCAGAAAATCAGATCGATTTTTTATTATTCACGCTGGCTACAGGAAGGGTGAGGCCGCTTTTACCCGTACAATTACGGCTTGGCTGGTGTGTACTATCCAGAGAGCTTATAGGGCTATTAATAAAAAGTTCTGCCTAAAGAAATCAGGGCGCACTCGACAAGAAATGTGGTAACATCATGGGCAGCTCAGGCAAATGTAGCTCTGTAAAAGATCTGTCAAGCCGCAAACTGGTCAACTATTAACACAACTATTAACACTTTCATCTCTCACTATTGAGTAGATACGTCCAGTCAGGGCCGGTTCAAGTAACAATTGGGCCCATGGCAAAATTAGCCTGGGGGCCCCCCAACAGACACCCCCCCCAGACCAAAAAGCATCATTAGAGGCCCTTTGTTGCAGCCAAATTTCCCTCCTGGGCCCCTGAGCTGGCTACTGAGCTTCCCCCAATCAACTCCCAACTTAAAGAGACTCTGTAACAAAATGTTGTGCCTTATTTCTTCTGTCCTATAAGTTCCTATACCTGTTCTAATGTGGTCTGTCTTACTGCAGCCTTTCCTACTTGCACTGTCTCTGTAATAAATCTTATCTCCTTTCCTCTGTGGTGTCTGTTGGGCTAAGGCTGGAATGTGTGGCATGTGCAGCACTGCTTGTCATTGGCAGAAGCTTTACACACCCCCTCCAAGCTCTGCATGAGTCACACTGTAGCTGTTCACAGCCTATGATACTGTGGTTAGAATCCATGTCATTTGTTTGTAAACACTGCCTAAAACTGTTAATTACAAACCAGGATTGCAGCAGGGAGTGGCAGAAACAGCACAGAGGGGCCCAGGAGAAAATAAGGAATAGAATGGTATGCTTTTTATTGTAAGAATATTAGAGTACAGATTCTCTTTAACAGACTCTGCAAAGTCCCTGGGGAGCAACAGTTAAGATGGGGAGGGACACCTTGGGGGCCCCTACAGGCTCTGGGGCCCCCGGCTGTCGTGGGAACCAGTGTTTGTGATTTTAAAGCCCTGGGGCAGTTGCCCATTTTTTCCTATGGTAGCTCCGACCCTGCGTCCAGTACGATGTCTGTAGAATTTGGAAGAGCAGTTTTATCTTCTTGATCTGTTTCTAATGTTTGTAAAAAAAAAAAAAAAAAAGTTTGCTTTGTTTCTTTCACCTGCCTCCTGTCTTTTTTGTTGGCTAGTTAACTCCTATTGTGCTGCCATGGAGGCTTGGGGAAAGCGGAAAATTGTATACTTATGATAATTTTCCTTTCCCCATGCATCCATGGCAGCACAGGGTACCCACCCATTTCGGTGAGTTACTAGGTACAAAGACACCTGGCAAGGGGCTGGCTAAAACTTTATAGTTATCATGTCCTATGTGGTATTGGGGGCGGGCCAATACCCATTGCGATGCCATGGATGCATAGGGAAAGGAAAATTACCAGGTAAGTATACAATTTTCCACTATATAAACGTTAGTGTTCTCATGGACTGTTTCTTTATGAAGAAATATCCAGGAAAATGAAAACTCATGCTCTTGTGTTAATAAGCCCCTACTAGAATGCGTGATCCACAGGTGTTGGATGCTGGCTCACCCAAACATCTCATTTATAATCTCATTTATCTTTTTTGTTTATTTTTCATGCTCACCAGTTAATAGTACAGTTTGAGTACACACATCCAATTTTAATTGGCCATTTTTACCAGTGCCATGTAGTATGAGAGCTTACCTGCACAATCTGTTTACAGCATTCAAAATTTGTTATGTCTCATACTACATGAAAGTGGGATATTTGGCCAATAGTTGACCAAGCAAAAGTGGATGTGTGTACACACCCCTAAGGCTGATTCACACAGACAGGAAGGCAATGCGGTTTCCAATCAGTAAAGCCTGGTACAGGCTTTTAATTTTGATTGACTAATCATTGCCAACATATTTTAGATTCTAGAGTTTTACCAGATTTTACTCTTTGGTTAGTCTCCAATCTGTCACAGATCTACTAATATTCAGTTGCTTATTATGCAATCAAATAGCCATGTTTCTGTCAAAGCTAACTGTACCTTATATCAGTACTCGACTTGTAGTTTGGTCAGTGAGGGGTAGGTAAATACTGCATGTAGCTTCTTAGAGGCATTCAGGTATACATGCAAGTGTTCCATCATTGTCTATGGAGAAGTTGGCAGGCAGTGGCCACACTGCTTCCCAGTAGAGATGACTAATGACATGCAAATAATTCTGGCCTGCATGCAATCTAAATGCTAACTGTATGCAACTTGGAACTGTGCCAATCAAAATCAATAAGAAGTGCATTTGACTGGCTTAATTCCACGGTACATACAATTTCTATTAAATTTGCATGCAAGTTTTGAATTATTTGCATCTCACCAACCATCTCTTCTCCTCAGCCAACCATGTGAACTAGCTGTAATGCTGGGAATACACGGTTAGTTCTGGCGGCTCGATTAGCCACCGGATCGACTCCCGCCTCGTCCCCACCGCCGTCCGGATCGATTCCCGCTCCTCCCCGCGGGCGTTCCTTATCTTCCGCTCGATTTCCGCTATTGTCCGCCCGTGGGTATCTAGCGGGGAATCGATCCGCGCGGTGATCGGACATGTCGGAAATTATCAATCAAGTGATCAGTGGCTCGATTGATAAGCATTAAAGGGGAACTTCAGCCTAAACAAACATTCTGTCATTAAGTTGCATTAGTTATGTTAATTAGAATAGATAGGTAATATAATCTCTTACCCACCCCGTTTTAAAAGAACAGGCAAATGTTTGTGATTCATGGGGGCTGCCATCTTTGTCATGGGGGCAGCCATCTTTTTGGTTGAAAGGAGGTGACAGGGAGCAGGAGACACAGTTCCAACTGTCCTGTGTCCTGATCACCCCTCCCAGCTGCATGTCCAAGGCTTCAAATGTCAAATTCAAAATGTAAAAAAAAATTGCACCAAAACAGCAGAACGAGAACAACAACATCAGAAATCCCATCATGCTTTGCACAGCATTAGGGGAAAAATGCCCGGGCAGTTTTTTTCTATGCAGCTAAAAATGAGGCTTGTATAAGAGAAAAAAGTTCTGATGCTGTGAAACAGTTAAAGAAACACCAGGCCTTTCCAGTGCTGCTGAGTCCATTTTTAGTCTGGAGGTTCACTTTATCCACCCGTGTATGCCCAGCATAACACAAACTTACTGGCTATGGAGGTCTTTAGATCCACAAACTGTGCAAGGTCATGGTTTTACCTGATGGTGCTTATTTTGATAACAGATTTGAAAAACTCCCTTTAAGTGGACCAGAACTCTTGCACAGGACTGAAGGAAAGCATAGAGAAATGCACCCTGTATCAGGGGTCTAGTCCTGGGAAAAGAAGTGAGTGGACTCACGTGGAAAACCCGCGGCGTGCCAAAAATGGGCGTGGACAAGCATAACGTGGGCGCGTTCAAGCATAATGTGGGCGTGGTCATGGGTGGGGCCAAATATACATGACCTTAGCAGTGATGTACAAGGTCTGCCGAGGAAGTTTGAGCTCTGCCGTAGTGTAACCCCCAAAAATAGATGTAATCTGACTAGGGTGGCCATCCGTCCGGATTTGAGCCGGACAGTCCGGTTTTTGGACCTTTGGTCCTCCGTCCGGCGCAAGGCAAGGAAGGACAGCCAGATGTCCTCCTTTATGGACCGCGGCCACCGCCCCCCTGCCCGATCTCATCCCCCCAGCAACACACTGTGCCTGAAGTCACACGTAGACGTCGGCACAGCCCAATCGGGAAACAGGCAGCCCACCTGACCTCACGTCACGCTTGGCGGGGGGAGGAGCCGACGACGCGCAGCCAGCTCAGTGTATGAGACTGCCACGGCCGCCCGACCCGACCCGTGGACAGAGACAGAGAGACTCTTTGAGAGATCAGCAGCTCCTCCTAGTGCCGCCGGTCCACCCGATGCCGTGATCACACAGTCAGCCGCAGCCAGCCAGCAGAGTGTGCCGCCAGAGGAGACGGAGTAGGAGACACAGACAGACAGCCACTCAGCCAGAGACAGCCAGGCTGACTGAGCCAGGCCCAGCAGCGTGTAAGTGCCGCTACCGTGGCCCAACCGACATCCCCCTCCAGAGGCAGAGCCACTGCCTATATCCTCCTCCCTCCTCCACCCAGACCCAGAGACTCAGGTGAGTGAATTGCTGTGCTGCCTGCCAGCCTGCCAATAAGATTGCATTTGTGGGTAAATCTGCTGACAATTCTCATTGCATTTTTGGGTAAATCTGCTGCCAATTCTCATTGCATTTGTGGGGAAATCTGCTGCCAATTCTCATTGCATTTGTGGGTACATCTGCTGCCAAGTCTCATTGCATTTGTGGGTAAATCTGCTGCCAATTCTCATTGCATTTGTAGGTAAATCTGCTGCCAATTCTCATTGCATTTGTGGGTAAATCTGCTGCCAATTCTTATTGCATTTGTGGGTAAATCTGCTGCTTTAATTCAACATTACTTAGATTATAAATACCTCTTTCCACATCTGATTTGGGATTTATTTCTTCCTTTACCATTGTCCTCGATTGGTTCCTCCCCCCCTACACCCTCTTTTCTTCTTGTCCCTTCCCCCTCCCTCCTCCCCTGTCCCTGGGCCAAAAAATACTTCCTAATAGTATTTATCTCACTCCCTCTGGTGTTCATGGGATGTATGCTTACCTCACTTCGTCTGGATCTTCCTTGATGATTCCTCTGTTGTTGTATACAGCTCTTGGATGAGGTTTGTAATTGATTAACCGGGATTTTCTGAGGTTTACTTTGAACTTTACATA
Organism: Hyperolius riggenbachi; assembly: GCF_040937935.1. Taxonomy (NCBI): domain Eukaryota; kingdom Metazoa; phylum Chordata; class Amphibia; order Anura; family Hyperoliidae; genus Hyperolius; species Hyperolius riggenbachi. The sequence continues at coordinate 247,422,318 of NC_090647.1, read as the reverse complement.
TCTGTGGTTCTTCATCATTGTCCCTTAGGATGGAGTACCTGCTGTGCAGGGGTACACCCTCATACACGTCTCCACCCGCCCTAGGGTCAACCCCATTGTCCTTCTTCCTATATTTAGTACTCCCAGTTTTACTACCTTTCTCTGAACCATTAATTTTATTTCTGTTATTGCTTCCATTATGGTTAATATGAGTCTGATTGAACCTTTTATTTTTCTGTTTTTTCTTTTCCCTCCTTCCTTGTTCCCAATGCGGCTCCAAATGATCTAATACGGGACTTCCCATGGAATTCCCTCTCGGGGGTTCGGATACCCAGGTATCCTCTATAATGGGTAAGCAGTCTTCCAGTGGAGACTTCCCAGCCCTTTTTAAGGAAAAAAAGTTTTTCTTTTCCCATATATTTACAGATTTTTTTCTTTTTAAAGGGTCACCAGCAGGCTTATAGTGAGCATGTGTGTGGGCATGTGAGTGTATGGTTGATTGATATATATGTATTATATTCTCTATTTTAGCTCTATGAGGACAGTAAAGACTAGGCATAGGAGATTAGGCACAGGAAGGACTAGGCATAGGAGACTAGGCACAGGAAAGACTAGGCATAGGAGACTAGGCACAGGAAAGACTAGGCATAGGGAACTAAGCACAGGAAAGTCTAGGCATAGGAAGCTAAGCACAGGAAAGAGTAGGCATAGGAGACTAAGCACAGGAAAGACTAGACATAGGAGACTAGGCACAGGAAAGAATAGACAGGATGTAAGAATAGGCAAGAATAGGCAGGATGCAGCTACAGTGCACTGATCCATGCTCTGGAGTGCAGCTCTGAAGCAGGACTGACATCAGAGTATGTTGAAGCCAGGTTTAAAGATATATTCTGCCACAGAAGAAGGAACCAAAGGCTAAGCATTCCTTTAAAGTACAAATAGAAAACCACACAGGAAGGAGAATAAAGTATGCTTCAGATGTGAGAAATCAGGACACTTAAAGCGGACCCAAACCAAACATTTTTTTAATTCAAAATATTTAGTTGCACTACTCTGACACATACAAAGATAAATAAACACACCTTCAAGCCTATGAGCATTTCAGTGCATGCTTTTCACCCTTCTCTTTCCATGACAAGGGTTATACAGGTGGCAGCCATTAGCAATGCCTTCTTTGCCGGACACCACCTACTCCACCAGTTTGCCAGATTCTGTCCCGGCAATATGAAAGAACGGGAGAGATTCCTCCAATAAATGTAAAATATTTTATATTTGTCATCATGCAGCTGAAAAAGGCTGCTATTTATTATTATAATTTAGAAAATATATTTTATTTCTGAAATCTTGTATTTTTAATTTGGGTCCACTTTAAAGAATAAAATCTCTCCGGAATCAACCTCAAGCATCTTCCGCCTGTCCACCTATTGTAAATATGCCCCCCGTGCAAGCATTTATACTTTACCTGTCTGCTGTCACCCACTGCAGTGCCCACCCATCTTAGGTTTCCTCCATTTGCTGCCAGTGTGTGACGTCACATACGTGCCACCTGCTATACACCAGGAGTGTGTGATGTGCAAATGGAGGAGGCAAAAGATAAATGGGCATTGTGGTGGCTGACAGCGGACAGGTAAGGTATAAATGCACACACAGGGGGGCACATTTACATTGTTACCACACAGGTACCACTGTGCACCTGATCGAGAGCTTCTGCCCAAGATTTACCAGCATGTCCGTTATGTTGGGCTGAAATTGGTTGCATCGTCAATCAGACAGTCTTGGCAGAACCTCTTTTCATCCGACTCAATAATCATTATCGAATTGGATCGTCGATCGTATGGGCAGTTGTGTAATGTATGGGAATTGGGAACCTTTACTGGCTATGTTGAAGATCAATAGCATGAAAAATGTAAAGCAACAGACACTCATCCAGCCCCACATTTGTATATAGACTTAGGATCAACTAAGTACATGACAAATTACAGAAACGCCTTTGCAAGGTTTGACCTGGAACATGGATGCTACACTACTGCATGGAGTTTGTCTGCTAGTGGGTTCCAGGCCTAAGAGTTAAGTCACACTATAAGCACTTTTTAAGTGCTAGTGATTTGAAAAGCTCTTGCTAATGTAATTCTATGGGGGATTTTTATAAAATCACATTGCTCAAGTTAGAACACACACATAGGATTAAATTAGCAAGAGCAAAATCACAAGCGCTCAGAAAAAGCTCTTGTAGCGTGAACCAACCCTTAAGATCAGGTGACTAGCAAATTCATGCCTGCAAATTCCCTGATTGATTCGTGACTGAACAGAGTTAATGCATGCACCTAGAAATCCAGCGTCTTTTCCAGTGTAGTAATCAAGGAAACATTTTCTGTCATCTTCCAACAGATTACATAAGCTCTGTATGTCTAACAGATCATAGGGAATACCAAAATCACTCTTTTTTTAACAAGAAACAAAATCACTCTTTTTAGTTGTGAAAACTAGACTGCTCAAAACTTTCAGCAGCTCTCATTTGCAAGAGAAGTTCCCCAGCAACTACATAATCCCGAATGCAGCGGATTAACTGTAGAAAGTACTCCTTGGTGAAATCTGAAAAATACTGACAGCAATATACTTCCTCCTCCTCAGCTACAGTAGTAAAGCATAATAGAATATCTCGTGGGGAGTCATAGCCAAATGGATCCTGAATCTCCGGTACTGCTTAGTGGTAAATATATGGCCAGAGTATTATGTCACAATTTAGCACAGACATAAACCAGATAATCACTTTTGGCAGTGAGTACACGAGGTCAAACACCAAGATTATCGTGAAATGATGTTCATTAATGGTTGTGAACTATTTACAAATATATAAATATATAAGTGAGGACACTGCAGTCATTGAACAGACCTACAAATCCCAGCAATCCCCACACCAGACACCAGTAAACACAAATGTCTACAATTAGTATAGAATGCTCACAGTAAAAAATCATCAGACAGAGGCAAGGTCAAAGGCAGAGAGAAAGGGTCAGTAACAAAATGCAAAACAGATCAGAACAAGGATCAAAAACAAGGGTTGTCTAGACACTAAACAGCTCAGAGCCTAGAAGCAGGGACGGATCTAGGGGGGGGCAAGCGGGTCTCTTGCCCCAGGCGCAGTTTGTTGAATTCTTAAAAAGGCGGCAAAATTTGGATGGGGAATGGCAGTTTAGGCGCCAAAACCTAACCTTGCCCCAGGCGCAACTTGGGGCAACTTGGTCTAGATCCGTCCCTGCTAGAAGCAGAATACTCTGGCATTGGTGTGGAGCAACTAGAAGCCTTAAATAGGCAGAGCTGCTGGTAGGCAGCAGAAGTCCATGGCAGGCCACACAATTGCTGCCACTGGCAGGTAAACTGTAGCAATGTTTATGACAGGGGCCAACTGCTGGTAGGTAGTGGAAGCCCATGGCAGTTCACAAAAATGCTGCCACTAGTAGGTAAACTGTAGCAGTGTCCATGACACACATTATGTTGGCTTGAAAACACTAGCAATATATTCAATATGACTGTATATGGCTCCACCCACTTTTCAAAATTATACTTCCAGTCACCCAGTGATTGACTGTGTCAAGCTTGAGGACTCTGGTTTTAATAATGTGAGAATGAGAGCTTTTTACATGTTCTCATTAAAGTCAATGCCGTAGGGAAAATCTGATTGTGGCCCCATCCACTTTTTTCAGTCCCCAAAATGTGACACAATTTTTAGGTTGTCCCCACGGCTAAGTGACCCAAATTTGGTGAGTTTAACTTGAGAGCTGTATGAGTAGTGATAGTTTAAAATTTCCAATTTAAAGTCTATTGGAAAAAATTGGAAAAAGTGGCTTCACTTAACAAAGTACAGGCAAACTTACATTGGCTTTGGGCAGAAGAAGTGTGTAAATAACTTAATAAAATGTCTTAATTTTTATACCACACACTGTAAAGAGAGTGTGAGAGATCGCGGAAAAGCCGCCGCATGTACTGGCAGTAAGGCGGCTGTTTCCGCGTCCAACCCGGCTTGCACGCAGGCAGCATGCATCTGGTGTGGCTGGGTCTGTTAGTTCACACAGATGGATGGAGAGCTACGCGCGCGCGCGCCAGAAGTCAGGACCTTTATACCAGCAGGAGATGTATCAGCTGATCAGGGCGATCAGCTGATTCCAGCTGTACTCCTGATTGGCTGAGTGGCTCGGGCGGGGCGGCAGAGTCCTGCAAATATATATACAGCTTGCTTGCCAGTTGCTGGTTGTCTGCCATTGCGAACACTTACGTGGAAGCATTCAGACCATAGTCAGATCCTACAGTGTGTTTGAACCAGGAGGACCTGGGAATTCACACTGAGCCAGATTACTTCTGTTTATCTTTATATTATTATTCAGACTAGTTCCAGGGTGCTCAGACCACGGACCTCACATCCAAGACTAGGGAACTGTATTATCATTTGTGTTGTGCTCCAGACTAGTTCCAGGGTGCTGAGACCACGGACCTCGCATCCAAGACTAGGGAACTGTATTATCATTTGTGTTGTGCTCCAGACTAGTTCCAGGGTGCTGAGACCACGGACCTCGCATCCAAGACTAGGGAACTGTATTATCATTTGTGTTATGCTCCAGACTAGTTCCAGGGTGCTGAGACCACGGACCTCACATCCAAGACTAGGGAATTGTATTATCATTTGTGTTATACTCCAGACTAGTTCCAGGGTGCTGAGACCACGGACCTCGCATCCAAGATTAGGGAACTGTATTATCATTTGTGTTATATTCCAGACTAGTTCCAGGGTGCTGAGACCACGGACCTCGCACCCAAGACTAGGGAACTGTATTATCATTTGTGTTATACTCCAGACTAGTTCCAGGGTGCTGAGACCACGGACCTCGCACCCAAGACTAGGGAACTGTAATATCATTTGTGTCATTCTCCAGACCTGCTTGTGACGCCCATCTTCCAGGGGTCACTAGCCACAGGGTCTTCTTGCTATTCAGCCTGGGGCCCCACCCCCTTGGGTGTCTCAGGCTGCTGGAAGATCCCTGCACTTCCAAAGGGAGATATTTCTCATACTGCCAAGGACCACCTGCTCCTCGGGTGGTCCTCACTCAAAGTTATTACTGTTGCACCAAACACTCACGCTATATAGATGTCCAGAGGTTAGCAATATATCTGTATTATCGGTGATTCTGCAGATCATCAATAATCAGGTATATATCTGCATTCTTGGTGATACTGCAGATCACCAATAATCGGATTCTCTCTGCGTGCTGACACCAATTGTTACAGAGAGTAAAAAATTCCTCCTTGTTCCAATCCCCTGGTCCTTTTTCCATTTTCCGTATTATTGTTAGCATATAATTGGTGCAATGAGGTACAGTTATATATATATAATGGAATTGAAGGCATTTATTTTCTTTATTTTGACAAACACTGACTAAATAATTTATAAATAAATATAAAAAGCAATTGTATTAATTAATTAAATTTCACTACAGTTCCTGTTTAATTTATTTCTAGGAAAATCCCTCTGCTTGCATCAGGTTGCTTACTACTCACCATAAGACTGGTTGTATGTCATTAACCATTTTCAGTGCTGGCTGCAGCATATACTAATACAAAAAAATTTTTGGATCCAATTTTTGTTCAACTGGACGTCCAGTGTTTTTTCAGTGATACAAATTTATATGGTTTATATACCTTGTGGCTAGCACTTGCAACATTTTTATAGGGGATCTGTGGGGTAAGACCCAACAGGGGACCGGTGGCAGGGGCTTGGGGGTCGGGGTGGGGAGACTGTCTGGGGGTACGGGGTGGGCACATTTTTAATTGATGTGTTTTATCGCTTTATGGATATGGATTAATAAAGATGAATAGGTTATTACAGTAATTAATTGCTTGTGATTTGTGCTCAACCGGGTCATACCCACCTTTCTCTATCTCACCATTTTTTTTTATTTCATTTATTTCTATGTAGCTGCCACAGTAAGTGTACCATACATACTTACGTATAAGCCGAGGTACCCACTTTTCCCTCAGAAACCAGTAAAAACTGATTGACTCACGTTTAAGCCCCTTCCCCAGTATAGCCCCTTCCCTAGTAACCAGATGTGCCCCCAGTACAAGTAATTTCTTCTCCACATAGCCAGATGTGCCCCAAGGATAATAAAGCTGTGTCTCAAGATGCCACTAGATGGCGTCATAGATAGGAGACACAGCAATTGCCACACAGGAAGAACACCGGATCATTACACCGCTGACACCTTGCTTGCACGCTCTGCTCCTCAAGCCAGCGGACACAGTTAGTCCTGAGGAGCGCACTCTGCACACCATTTTGCAGGGGTTGTGGGGCATGGACACAGCAGGGAGCCAGTTGACAAGAGCAGATTTACTAGTAAGTCCTAAGATGCGCACTCTGCACACCATCTTGCATGGGTTGTGGGGCATGGACACAGCAGGGAGCCAGTTGGCAAGAGCAGATTTACTAGTGCACAACCCTTACACTTCTCTGTCAGTAACAAAACCTGTTTCACTATGCGTTCTGCTCCACTGACTCGCATATAAGCATATTTTTGGTGCTGAAAATTTGGGCTTATACACAAGTATATAAGGTAATTAATCTGATGGATCTGATCTCTTACTAATTTTCAGTCTCTTCATGAGGGATTCTCAGCAGGGCCTGGATTTTTGAGAAGGCCTTGAAGGCCATGGCCTTGGGCAATAAAAAAACAGAAGGTTGCAGGACTTGGAGAGATAAGAGATCATATGTTAAAGTAAATTATCTCTCCTGCTTTGCTCTCTTCCGCCTGAAGTCCAGAGATCCCTGCATCTCTCTCACTTCCTGGTGTGTGTGATGACATTCAGCATCTGCTGCCACTTGATGATCCTGTCCTTTATATGATGAGTAGGAACCTACAAGCTGCTGAGAGAAGTGCCAGGGCTTAGCAGTAGCAGAACTTGAGTTCGATTCGGTGAGTCTCTTCATACACGCATTCACATTCATGGACAGGAATTATCAGGTGTGCTAAGTTCCCTCTCCCCCTCACTACTGTCAGATAATATATTACTGGTCAGTGCTGTTAAAGACCTGAGACCTGTTAAATTTATGGTTTGTTTGTTTCCTAGAGAATGCCAGCAACATTCTCTGTGCTACAGTTTAACTGTTTTCTAACTCATTTAGTAGAGCATTGCACTGTGTTAGCCATCAGTGAAAGCAGGACATTTTGAATTATAGCTGTATTACATGTATTTATACTTGCAAAACAAGCTATGTATTTTCTTCTGATGCTGAATGTATATGTAGCTGTGTGCTCTAATACTGTATATACTCTGTGTGCTCTAATGTATACTGATACAAAAACAAAGTCTGAAAAAAGGCTCATTAGCCAAAGGCTCAATGTTTTTCCCTTAAGTTAGCCAATAAATGGTATCATTCTGTTTAAAAACTTCCTGCTGACTCATTTTAACATCTGTCCTTCCTTTTCTTGCCCTAAGTGCTAAATTGACACTGTTTAAAGAACACCTGAGCTGACTTACACTACAGCTATGCCAGCGTGTGTAGTTTGGGATCCTTCTACTTACACGTTCTCTGTTTTGGATGGGCTTTTCTCCATTGTGCTGCCCTGTCACCTGTTTGTGGCTCTGACTGCAGCCAGTCACCCACCCAGAGGACAAAGAAGCAGCACATGCTCTGTACACTTGTGCTCCTTGTAATTTCCGAGGCAGGGAGTGTTGTGGGTATGTGTACTTGACAAGTGCTGCTCATACATAAGCATCATTTCTGAAAAGTGCATGCCCAGAATGCTATGGACTGCTTTGCATCCCGGCAGGAGCCCAAAATTACAGGAAGTGGACAAACAGGGGGCACAGCAGAAAATCATAGGGGAGCCCATTCAAAACAGTGATCAGTAGTCTGGGTGTTAGACAGAAGGGGGGTGGGGGGTTGGTGACAGCAGGCCTTGGGCACCGGAAAGTATACATTTTTTAAGTACACTGAATGGCAACCACTCATTCCAACTGCCAGACTTATTTGCGACTTGAGAGCAAATAGGCTAGCCATCTGACAACTTTGTATAGATCCTAAAAGAATAAAAGAAACCTTAAAGAGAACCCGAGGTGGGTTTGAAGAATATTATCTGCATACAGAGGCTGGATCTGCCTATACAGCCCAGCCTCTGTTGCTATTCCAAACCCCCCTAAGGTCCCCCTGCACTCTGCAATCCCTCCATAAATCACATCCACGCTGCTGACAAACAGCTTGTCAGAGCTGGCTGTGTTTATCTCTATAGTGTCAGTCTGCTGCTCTCCCCGCCTCCTGCAGAACTCCAGTCCCCGCCTGCATCCCTTCCCTCCCTGCTGATTGGAGGGAAGGGACGGGGGCAGGGACCGGAGCTATGCAGGAGGCGGGGGATCAGCTGAGACTGACACTACAGATGTAAACACAGCCTTACAGCACGGCTGTGATTTATGAGGGATTGCAGAGTGCAGGGGGACCTTAGTAGGGTTTGGGATAGCAACAGAGGCTGGGCTGTTTAGGCAGATCCAGCCTCTGTATGCAGATAACATTCTTTAAACACACCTCGCGTTCTCTTCAAGACACCCATATGAGGCGATGGACTAGTCCATGACAGCTTTGAACCAGCAAGTGGTTCAAAGCTGTCATGGTAATAATACTGACGGTAAGTGACACCTACATAGTTAATCTTATATGTATGTGCATAATATATATTTTACATTTTTTGACTTGGTGTTAGTCTCTAACAAACCTGGAGTTTCTGTTTAGGCTTGGTGACTGTGGTTTGTGGTATACTTCCTGTTATACTGTCTGTTGGACATCACAGACCAGTACTAAGATTGTGAGCAGCACAAGGGTTATAAACAATGTATGTAGCATAGTATTTTGTCTTATGTTGCAAATATACTTCAAAAGTGCTACATGGATATTCCCTGCTGTCACGGAGGCATAAGTAAGAAAACTGGTGAAAATCTCCTTCTGTTTAAAGGAATTAATGGCAGTTACTTGGTTCGGGACAGTGAAACAGTCTCGGGAGCATTGTGCCTTTGTGTTCTGTGAGTATACAGTGCTTTGTTCTGTATTGGGCAGCAGCAGCATCATTGGAGACAGTAATTCAGCGAGAAAAATCAAGCAATTCCTTTAATTATACCAACAATGTTAAAATTGTTGATCATCTTATAATATAAACCATGAATCAGAATTGTATTCTAATGTTAAACCCAGGTTTGTGTATAGATTTACATATATTCAATGTGGTTTTAAAGTACATTTTATATGGTGTGATACATTAACATATTTTTGTTTTTCATGTTTACTATTCTGTAACAATTTGTTTAACTTGTCTTACACTATATGGGGCTGATTTATCACAAAAGATGGAATGAAAAAATGGAACAAACATCCAGAATCTTTAACATCTAAAACCTGATTGGTTGCTCAATCATTCCTCCAGTTTTCCTTGTACTTCTCTTGGCAAATCAGCTCCATGTGTTCAAATGAATGCAACGTGATTGGTGGAATTCCTCTTGTGTTGGATTTTTTTTGTATTTTGTTGAGGTACCGTGTTGAGCAGTAAGTTAAAGCAATAGAAAATTAGATGACGTTACATTTTTTTTCTTTTACGTGACTTTCACACATAAATATACATAACAAAAAACATCAATTAAAAAAAAAACAATCAACTTAACAATTCCAGTCACTGCAAACACTGAAGGAGGAGAAATTGTTTTTCTGTTATATTTTCTCCTAAAAATGTTGTGAGAGGAGAGAACAGATGGCTGACAACAGTGACTGTTACTTGGTATATAAAAAAGAAAAGGCTTGTGAATAAAAGTGTAAATTAGATATAGAGTAGTGTAGCTTTCTAGGATAACATTGCTATGCAGTGTAGAGTGGTGTAGTGTAACTGTGTGGAATTGTGTGGCCACTTAGTATAGTATAATATGGTGTACTATGGAGTGGCTTAACATATCATATATGGATTTACTGTATTTTTTAGACTATAAGATGCATTTTTTCTCCCCCTAAAATAGGAGGGGAAAGTCAGTGCATCTTATAGTATGAATGTAAGGCTGATGTCCCCCACCCCACAAGCTCTTACCGAACCAGCACACTCTGAAGAAACTGAGCTACAGCTGCAGCTTTTCATATTCTCCCTAATGCTTGCCTTATCTTCAGCATGTCATCCAGGGTCCAGCGGGCATCTGGAAGCTCAGTCTCATAGAGATCCTTGATGCCAGTGAGCTCCAGGCTCTGGACCTCATCAGTAGATATTGGCCTCAATTCACTAAGCTTAACTCCTGTCTTTAATAACGTTTCTATAGTTATCACCATGGTGATTAGGCATGTAGCATTCAGGAAACATTTTACCTCAGGCAAACCTAAAATTAACTCTTCTGTCTTTAAGTTAACGCTTCGGTCCTTAAAATAACTCCAGAGGTAAAGACAGTCTGTTAATTAACTGTGTGTGAAAATAACTACAGAGGAGGTAAATTAACTACAGAGGAGGTAAATTAACTACAGTGGAGGTAACGTTAGTAATGAAGAGATAAGATAACTCTCTCACTGTGTGGCGGTACGTTTTCTCTTGCCTTATTATCTCCAGCATGATCTCAGTGAATTGAGGCCAATGTTCATAAAAAATATTTTTCAATGTATATTATTTTGTTATTCTTGGACATAAGAAATTTGCTATGGAGACTGGGATAGAGACATGAGTAGGAATTTGCAAGCCTAAAGGTGGCCACACACCATACAATTTTGAATATATGTTCAATTCAAGAATTGCAATCAATTTTTCAGACTGATTGTAATATTTCGAATATGACCAATGTACCACACACCTATGTTCAAATTGTCCACAATTATGATAAAAATGATTTGAAACTCTGAGAAAATTTCTAGGGTGTGTATATCAATAAATTGACAATCTAACATACACCATACAATCCTTAGAAAAATTGAAGAAAAATGTCCAGCATTCTGGATTGATAAAAATTGAAAAAAAAAACAGGAAATCTGATCATATTTTTCAGTCGAAGGAAACAAAAAGCTTTCGATTTTTCGGGAGATCCGATCATGTTTATCGAATTGCCATAAAATCAGATCATTTTATTGTATCGTGCGTGGACACTTTTAGTCATTGTGTCTGAACCGATCTACAGTGGCTCATGATAAATGGCTACTCCAGCTACTACTGTGTGTGGGACAGGTGGACATAGGCAGCAGCAAGGGAGACTCACAATGAGTCTTTCTGTGGTATATGTCATTACACCAATCCTTTTTCCTGTAATCCCCTGAAAGATTACCCTATCACTGGGTAACCCTCTAACTCAACCATAAGACATTTGCCAACTAACTACTATAATGAGTGCTGCCTGGATAGTTAAGGGCACCAGCATCACAAAAACCATGTTAAATAATAGTAAGTATAATCAAACCAGTTTAGAATACAGATAAGCTAAACCAGGGTACTGTGAATATGGTGCAGGGTAATACAAAAAAAAAGTGAGAAGATTTTAAGAATCATGGATGCCCACGAAAGAGTGCTAAAATACCACAGAGATTAATTGGGAAAAATGTAGAGACCTACAGAAAAAAACAGAAAGGATAAAAAAAACTTGAAATACTGTATATCTATATATACCGTGTTTCCCCAAAGACATCCCCTGAGAATAAGCCCTAGCAGGAATTTCAAGAATGCTTGAAATGTAAGACATCCCCCGAATTTAAGCCCTAGCTAGCAGCCCACATAACACCAGCAAGTCACGCTGAATAAAAAGCCTGGATACAGGAAAGCAGCAGTATAATGTGAGTTCTAAGCAGTCCAATATGTGTCAGGCAATTTTTTGTTGGAGCCAGCCCTTCTGATCTGTTGTGATGATAAGCATCACCAGCACTTCACCTCTTCACCTCTTCCCAGGACACACACACAGCTTATCCTATGCTCGGGGGAGCCTGACAGAGTTCTCTGCCTGCAAGAAATAGACTCTTACTCACATGATCAGCAGAATCAATTTCTTGTGAGAGCCAATATCTGCAAACCACAAGCTCTATGTATGTTGCACGTGTTTCAGCATGGCATACAGTATGTACATTTTGTGTAGGAAAACTACCAGTGTTTGCCCAAAAATAGGACATCCTCTGAAAATAAGCCCTAGCACATCTTTTAGAGCAAACATTTATATAAGACAGTGTCTTATTTTCGGAGAAACACGGTAATAGAAGATGTTTAATTGCAGCAACCCAGTCCCAGAGGTGATTACATCTTTTCTAGAAAACATGACAATAAGTTATTGCTGTTCAGGCCCAATTGGGCAACAGTATTCAGTGTAAAAATGCAACATGCTTCTCTCCGGAAAAAGAGCTGACCTCTATCACACCTCCCTCCAAAAATCCAGAAAATTGTCCGGAGAAGAAAACACTATCATCAGTCCCGTGTTGTACCGACCAGTGTTGCTCGGATACCCCCGATCACGAATTTGAGTAAATCCGCCCACGGCAGTATCCGAATGCGACTCGGATTTTAGCCGTGATTGCATGTAGAATCCATGATCTTTAACGTTAATAGCAAACCCTCCATACATGCTACAATCACCAAAACTGCATGGATTATAAAGATGAGAAGTGGCTACAATGTGATAAAAAAATTCAAAAAGAAAATTGATTTTAAAATTTCAAATGAAAAAAGTATTTGTGATTAAAAACCCGCCAAAACCCGTTGACGAGCGGTTAATAGCAAAGCCCCCTTACATGCTAAAAACACCAAATTTGCCGGATATGTTGAATAGAACAGTGGGAACAAGGGAAAAAAATATTTTTTCAAAAAGACCTTAAAGTTTTTGAGAAAATCAATTTTAAAGTTTCAAAAGAAGTTTCAAAGGAATAAAGTATACATTTAAATACGGTAAATACATTAACTGTCGCATTTAAATGTATATTTTTTTCCTTTGAAACGTTAAAATTGATTTTCTCAAAAACTATAAGGTTTTTTTTTAAAAAAAATTCCCCTTGTTCCCACTGTTCTACTTAACATATCTGGAAAATATGGGGTTTCTAACATGTAAGGGCACTTTGCTATTAACCGCTAAAGTCGGCGGGTTTTCAGGTAATAATCATGGCCCGTGATCACTGCTAAATCCATGATCACGAGTCGGATTTGGACCACGATCACAGGCGCATTCGGAATTGAATCCGTGATCGAGAGGCAATCACAAATTCGGAATCTGACCTCGTGATCAGGAAAAACAGCTCATGATCACGAGGCCATGTAGAGCATCACTGGTACCAACAGTGAAGCATGTTAAAACAATCCATGTGTGGGATTGCTTCTTATCCAGAGGAATGAGTTCACTTGCAATTCTGCCAAGGAATACAGCCATAAATAAACAAACAGTCCAGCCACAATTTGGTAATGATCTGTGTATTGTCCAGCATGATGAAGCCCCATGTCATAAAGCAAAAGTCATAATTAAGTGGTTCAAAAAATATTAACATCGAAATTACTAACCCCTGGCCAGGAAACGCTCCAGATCTTAATCCCACTGAGAACCTGTAGTCAGTTCTCAAAAAAAAAAAAAAAAAAAAAACCTGACCACAGGTCACATTGTATACAGGTACAGTATATACACAGGTTGCACTTGATATATTCTGCTTAGACTTATTAATGTAGCTGTCATGGCCACATGTTATTTTGGTACCATAATACAGTATATATTTATTACACGTTATTGTACTTATAACATGGGTTCTATTTATATTAAACTGTACACTTATTTTACATCTTTTTATTACAGGCATCAAAATATTATTCCTCACCCCACTGTGTTTTTTATGCAATTTTCATATAGCTGTATATTGTACACGGATTTTTTGTTATTTAATCATTTTTATTTATTGTGATTTACCCATAATATCTCTCAATAGAGTTTAGGCTTTGGTTCATTTTCTTTCGTGTTGATAGACCCAACAGCAGTAGAAATCCAGTTAAAGGCAATATTGGAGTCACAAGGTTAAAGTAAACATTGATATAACATAAGTAACATTTAAATAGCCTTTCTATTTCAAACTATGATAAGCCATAGATTTATATTTTGCAAACACTGGAATTTCTCTTCCTTTCGGTATTTTGTATGCAAGATTTCCTAGAATTCTCATTTTCTTGCTCATGGGTTAAATAACTATACAGACCAAAACTATAAACCCAAAACTTTCGGTTTTGCTCTCATATTGCATGAGCTGAACACATTTTCTACATACACAAAAGACCCATTACTCTCATATATTGTTCACAAACCTGTCTAAATTTGTGTTAGTGAGCACTTCACCTCTTCCGAGATAAGTCAATATTCAGCAACGTTGCACAGCTATTGAAGAGAAATGGACCAAAATTCAACAGACCACAATCAATAACCTGATCAACTTTATGCGACAGAGATGTGTTGCATTGTGTGAGGCAAATGGTGGTCACACCAGATACTAACTGTTCTCCCCCCACCCGACTGTTTTTCTGCTCCAACCACTCCCCCTATAAGGCAAAACACTTCAGAGTGGCCATTTATTGTGTTTTATTGTGTCCCGTCTAAGGCACACCTGTGCAATATTGATGCTGTCTAATCAGCACCTTGATATGTCATACCCGTGAGGTGGGATGGATTATCTCAGCAAAGGAGAAAGTGTTGCATTTATATTTTTGCTCAGTGTAGTTTACTATTTGCATCAGATCTCTGCTCAGAATGTGATATCACATTAACAGACATTACCGAATTACATTCTTATGATAGTCCTTAAAAAACCCCTGCTGGATGGCACTCAGCTAGCAGGGCGTCCAGTTCCATCTCAGCCGAGAAGCTAAAATCTATACAGGTATCCTACAAATTGACATAAAGATCTGGCATACTCTATTTTCAAGTGACATGCAAGTGACCCCTCCTCCTGGGAGCCACTCTGTCACCCCCTCCCCATATCAGAACAGTGCGTCAAGAGGCAGCAGCCCCTGTATAGCACTCTGTCCCAAACTGTCACTCTGGGGATCCCAGTGGATAACAATATTTGTGTGTACACAATTTTATTAATATGTTAGTAGGTGTGACTTTCTTCCTAAACACTCTGTTCAATGTATACATGTTTGGCCAGCATTATATGTATTTACTGAGCTATAAAGAGTTCCATCCTTGGTTATGATGTGTGCCAGGAGGCATACATGTGCATGACACACACTGGGGACAGGTGTTATTTAGGTGAAATAATTAACCACAATATTCTAATTTATTCTGATCATGGGCTTGATTCACAAAGCGGTGCAAACTGTTAGCACGCTGGTGAAAACTGAAAAGCCCCTTATCACGCCTAAACTCAGTTTAGGCATGATAAGTTTAGGCATAATAAGTTTAGGCATGATAAGTTTAGGCGTGATAAGTTTAGGCATGATAAGTTTAGGCATGATAACCAACTGGGTTAGCAACGCAGTGCACAGCTGATCAAAAGTTTTGTGCTAGCAAAGCCTGGTGCGCGAAACGTCGCATAGAGTTTAATGGCGCTGCTTTGCGCGCTGGACTTTGCGATCTAAACTTATCTAAACTTATCACGCCTAAACTTATCACACCTAAACTTATCATGCCTAAACTTATCATGCCTAAACTTATCATGCCTAAACCGAGTTTAGGCATGGTAAAATGGTTATCACGCCTAAAGTCTTTAACTGGGTTATCACCGCTTTGTGAATCGAGCCCCTTGTCTGATCTCTCCTGATTACCTACCTGTACTAGCTTTACCCACCCTATACCTAACCATAGTTTTACTCTTCTATACTTGACACCAATCACAATGATAGCCAGCCATGGAATCCACACTACTTAAAGGTATTTCAGGCTAATATGCCCTCTTCTTTGCAAAATTTGGATTTCCACGTCTGTTCATAAAATTACAATTATAAACCTTGTTGTCCCAGGTATCTTGGGTACTAACCCGCAAATAGAAGGATTACCCAATAGTAAATTGTGCTGTCAGGCATACATTCTTCACCAAAATACTTTTCATTTACTAGACATACTAATACTTCATTTTTTACTCAGTTTTTTTTCTTTTCTCTCTGATAGATATGGAAGATTAATCTATACATACCGAATTTATCAAGATATCAATGGGTTTTATATGATTCAGGTAAGATATTTTTCTCAGTGTTATATATTTTCTCTATATCAAAATCAATCACGTAACGGCCTGTATCTAAAACATAGTCAAGTTGTGGGCCAAATTTTTTTGTAAAATTTAACATTTACTGAACAGTCCTGTTCCAGTGCTGCCTTGGTTCTCCTCTGATGTTCCTGACAGCCACACGCTCTATGCTTCATATCTGTGGCACTAGAGGTATGTCATGTGGTCAGGAGAAGGAGGTATGGATCACAGAGCATGCGACTGCCAAGAAGAATAAAAGGGACACATCACTGGAACAGGTACATTTTACACTGATCTGCTGCGCTACTTTGCTATGTGGGGGAATGGTGCCAGGGGGAGGGGGGAAGCTGTGCAGGAATGTGTGTAGGTGAGCATTATACCAGTTGCTGAGGGGGGCTTTGGGTTGGATCCAAAAAGGGGGCCGCATGCTAATTTCGTTGGGTGGTGTGCCATGGGTTATTGTTGCACCCCAGCTTAAACTGACAATGTTTCAATCAGAAAAACTGTTACCGGTGTGCTCATCCGGACGGAAGGGCGACGTGCTGTCTTTCTTTTGCTGCTTACAGTGATAGACATTAGAAGTTTTCGAGGGCTACATAAAATGGCATTCAGCCTGTTAGTCTTGAGTTTGACACCTGTGCTCTATATCCATAATTATGGTCATGCTGTAGCTTTTTTCATTTTCAAGAGTTCTCTAAAGGGTAGAGATCAAAAGAGGGGGTATATATATATATATATATATATATATATATATATATATATATATAACAACCCACAACTGACCCGGGCTAACCCAACCAACTTCATCAGTCAGATGGGATGCAGATCTTGGTGATGTTCCCTGCAGCAGGACAGTGAGAGCTGCCACATCATTTAGATATCATTGGGGATCCCCATCGACACCCCCCAAACAAGGCCAGATGACTTGGGTGTTACGCACACATCATGCACGCTACCTCAGAGTCAAACGCCTTTAAGTGGCCACACACTATACCCTTATTTAATTACTTTTAATTTGAGAATTCTGTTTCTGTTTCTGATTGACTGTAACATTTGAAACATCTGACCAATGTACCACAGGTTTCCAAAACAGCAGCGCACAAATGATCCTGCAATCCAGAACTCTGTTTCCCTTAACTACCTTTAAACTCTCCACGCCAATGGGCATGGCCGCGGCAGCAGCCCCAGGACCGGCTAATGCCAATTGTCGTCAAGACCTGGCGCTGCAGTTTGCAGGAGATCACGCGCAGACTGCGCGCGCATCTCCTGCTTGGGAGGCTCTGCCCCGCCTTCAGTCTCCAAGCGGCGATCTATTAGCTTAGTACAGCGCTGCGATCTGCAGTAGCGCTGTACTGGGGCTGTTCCCCTGGGACATTAGAGAGCGATCGGCTCTCATAGGTAGAAGCCTATGAGAGCCGATCACCAGGATTGGCTGGCTGAGGGGAGGGAGGGGTTTACAAAAAAAAAAACATAAATAGTAAAAAATAATAAAATAAAAAAACAAATATTTTAAAAAAAATAAACACTGGGGGGAGATCAGACCCCACCAACAGAGAGCTCTGTTGATGGAGGGAAAAGGAAGGGGGGGAATCACTAGTGTGCTGTGTTGTGCGGCCCTGCAGCTTGGCCTTAAAGCTGCAGTGGCTAATTAAACAAAAAATAGCGTGGTCTTTAGGGGAGTTTAGCACTGTGGTCCTGAAGTGGTTAAAGAGAATATGTACTGTCCGATTTGTACAATAAAAAACACACCAATCGAGTCACTTTGATCTCCTGGATCCCTCTTTGCCTTTTTCACTGCACCCGCCGCGATCCTGGCTTTTAATCGACAGTTTTAGGCAGTGTTCACAAACAAAAAAAATGGCCGCTAACCAGGTAGTGATGTGTGTGTGTGTGTATATATATATATATATATATATATATATATATATATATATATATATATATATATATACATACACACACACGTGTGTATGTATATGTGTGTATATACCAGTGGTTCCCAACCTTTTCTGGCCCGGGGAACACTGTCTGACCAAATTTTTCTCCGGGGAACGGTGCGGGGGGGGGGGGGGGGGGGGGGGATTTGCGGCCCCCGGTTGTTTGCGCGACCTAGTCGACAGTGCCGTGCGCAGCAGGCTATGGGGGGGGGGGGGGGCTGGGGTGCGGCTGCATAGCTAGCATAGTTTCCCCAGTGTAGGGAGTTTAGTTGCCTCAGTGTAGCTAGTATAGTGCCCCAGTATAGCCAGTATAGTGCCCCAGTATAGCCAGAATAGTGCCCCAGTATAGCCAGAATAGTACCCCAGTATAGCTAGTATAGTGCCCCAGTATAGCCAGTATAGTACCCCAGTATAGCCCCCCAGTATAGCTAGTATAGTGCCCCAGTATAGCTAGAATAGTGCCCCAGTATAGCCAGTATAGTGCCCCAGTATAGTGCCCCAGTATAGCCCCCCAGTATAGCTAGTATAGTGCCCCAGTATAGCCAGAATCGTGCCCCAGTATAGCCAGAATAGTGCCCCAGTATCGCCAGAATAGTGCCCCAGTATAGCTAGTATAGTGCCTCAGTATAGCCAGTATAGTACCCCAGTATAGCCCCCCAGTATAGCTAGTAAAGTGCCCCAGTATAGCCCCCCAGTATAGCTAGAATAGTGCCCCAGTATAGCCAGTATAGTGCCCCAGTATAGTGCCCCAGTATAGCCCCCCAGTATAGCTAGTATAGTGCCCCAGTATAGCCAGAATAGTGCCCCAGTATAGCCAGAATAGTGCCCCAGAATAGCCAGTATAGTGCCCCAGTATAGCCCCCAGTATAGCTAGTATAGTGCCCCAGTATAGCCAGTATAGTGCCCCAGTATAGCCAGAATAGTGCCCCAGTATAGTGCCCCAGAATAGTGCCCCAGTATAGCCAGTATAGTGCCCCAGTATAGTGCCCCAGTATAGCCAGTATAGCCAGAATAGTGCCCCAGTATAGCTAGTATAGTGCCCCAGAATAGTGCCCCAGTATAGCCAGTATAGTGCCCCAGTATAGCCCCCCAGTATAGCTAGTATAGTGCCCCAGTATCAGAGCAGGGACAAGGTCCTCCAGCACCCAAGGCTGAGACACCAAAGTGCGCCCCCCCCCCCCTCCCTCCCACCCCAGCCGTCACACACTGATTGCTATTAGACTAAGAGGGCCACAGGACCCACAACCCCCCCAACACCTTAATATCTAGTTATCTGGCTTGCAGTCACTGCTATGTATCCCCTTTTCTTATTTCTTTCTGCTTCATACACAATTAGGAATGACAACTGAATGAATTGTGCGCCCCCTCCTACACTGCGCCCTGAGGCTGGAGCCTCTCCAGCCTATGCCTCGGCCCGGCCCTGCCCAGTATAGCCAGAATAGTGCCCCAGTATAGCCAGAATAGTGCCCCAGTAAGGCGCCCCAGTATAGCCAGTATAGTGCCCCAGTATAGTCAGTATAGTGCCCCAGTATAGTGCCCCCCGCCCGTCCCCACCGCTGTTATTACCTTAACAGCTGCCGCTCCTCCCCTCTCCGGCGCGTGTATATTCAAGCAGCGTATCTCCGGCTGCTCTGTGTGAATGCGGAAGGAAGCAGAGCAGCGGCTTCCTGTAACGGCGATATGTATCGCCGTTACTATGGAAACCAAGCCCTGCCTCCTGCGCATCACACAGAGCAGCCGGAGATACGCTGCTACAATAAACACATGCGCTGGAAAGGGGAGAGCGGCCGCTGCTAAGGTAATAGCAGCGGCGGCCGCGGGGACGTTCGGGAGGGGGGATAAGAGGACGGCACACCAGGCACACTAGTGTGCCGCGGAACACTGGTTGAAAAACGCTGGTATATACAGTATATATATATATATATATATATATATATATATATATATATATACACATATATATATATATATATATATATATATATATATATATATATATATAAAATCGTGTGTGTGTGTGTGTGTGTGTGTGTGTGTGTGTGTGTGTGTGTGTGTGTGTGTGTGTGCGCGTGCGCGTGTGCGTGTGCGTGTGCGTGTGTGTGTGTGTGTGTGTGTGTGTGTGTATGCCGCGATCACGCGAAAACGGCTTGACTGATTTGAACGAAACTTGGTACACAGATCCCTTACCACCTGGGATGATATGTTCTGGGGTCTCGCGGCCCCCCTGCACACGTGGGCGGAGCTACAAACAGCAAATCAGATTTCACCCATTCAAGTCAATGGAAAAAATGTAAAAGCCTGCCATTCTCACAGTAATCAAGCCAGAGTCCCCACACATGGCACAGTTGGTCACTTGGTGACCGAGGTTACAAATCCAGGAAAAGTGGGCGGAGCATAAAACTGCCAATCAAATTTCAGCCATTCATTTAAATGGGAAAATGTAAACTGCAGCCATTCTTAGACTGTTAATCGCAGGGTTCTCAAACTTGGTACACTTGGTCACTGGGTGAATACGATTACAATTCAAGAAAATAGGTGGAGCCTACAACAGCCAATCAAAATTCACCTATTGATTTTCAAGGGGAATATTTAAACTGCTGCTATTCTTACGCTTTTAATGGCAGAGGCTTCAAACCTGCTACAGTCGGTCATTGGGTGACTGGGATCCAAATTCACTAAAGGGGCGGGGCCACATACAGCCAATCAGATTTCCTTGGTGAATAAACTGCTTCCATTCACATATTTTTTATGCCAGGAACCTGAAAGCTCACAAACTTGGTCATTGAGTGACTGTGTGTGTCAAGGTTACAAAAAGTGGGCGGAGCCAAAAAAACTTTCATTGGGAAAATATAAACTGCAGCCATTTTTACACCGTTAATAGCAGGGTTCTCAAACTTTGCACAGTTGGTCACCGGGTGACTGAGATTAAGATTTTGGAAGGTGGGTGGAGCCTACAACAGCCAATAAAAATTCACCTTTTGATTTTCAAAGGGAATATTTCATCTGCTACCATTTTCTTATACTGTGAAAAGCAGATTCCTCAAACCCGGTACAGTTGGTCGCTGGGTGACTGGGGTCCAAATTCGGTAAGGGGGCGGAGCCACAAACAGCCAGATTTGTTTATTTTTCAATGGGAATATACAAAGTATTGATACCAAGGACCCCAAAGCTGATAAACTTGATAACTGAGTGACTGTATGTCAAGGTTAGAAAAAGTGGGCAGTGCCAACAACTACATTTTTAACATGGCAGGGTTCCCAAACTTTACACAATTGGCCACTGGGTGACTGGAATGAATATTCAGAAATGTGGGTGGAGCCTACAACAGCCAATCAAAATGTACCTATTGATTTTCAAGGGGAATATTCCCATTGCTACCAGTGTGAGCACTGTTAGTGGCAGAGGCCTCAAACCTGATACAGTCAGTCATTGAGTGACTAGGGTCCAAATTCACTAAAGGGGTGGAGCCACAAACAGCTAATCAGATTTGTTAGATTGATTTCAGCCATTCTGTTATTGGCAGGGTTCTCAAACGTGACACAGTTGGCCACTGGGTGACTGGGACTAATATTCAGAAAAGTGGGTGGAGCCTACAGCAGCCAATCAAAATTCACCTTTTGATTTTCAAGGGGAATATTTACATTGCTGCCATTCATGCACTCTTAATGGCAGAGGCTTAAAATCTGCTACAGTCAGTCACTGGGAGACTGGGGTTTAAATTCTGAAGGGATCAGGCTATAAAACAGCCAATTAGATTTGTTTAATTTCAATGGTAAAATGCAAAAATGTTCAAATTCAGTAAAGGTGCGGAGCCAAAAACAGCCAGATTTCTTTGCTGGATAAACTGCTTCCATTAGCACAATTTTGATGCCACGAACCCAAAAGCTCACAAACTTGGTCATTGAGTAGTGACTGTGTGTCCAGGTTAAAAAAGTGGGTGGAGTTAAAAACTGATTTTTCTGGGAAATTGTAAACTGCAGCCCTTCTTCACTGTTAATGGCAGGGTTCTTAAACTTAGCATAGCTGGTTACTGGGTGACTAGGATTAATATTCAGAAAGGTGGGAGGAGCCTAAAAATGGCAATCAAAAATCACATGTCACTTTTCAAGGAGAATATTAAAATTTCTGCCATTCTTGCACTTATGGCACAAGCCTCAAACCTGGTTCAGTTGGTCATTGGGTCACTGGGGTTCAAATTCAGAAAAGGGGACAGAGCCTCAAACGGTGAATCAGATTTGTTTCATTTCATGGGAAAATACAAATTGTTGATGCCATTGCAAAGGACCCCAGAGCTCACAAACTTGGTCATTGAGTAGTGACTTTGTGTCCAGGTTACAAAGAGTGGGCGGAGCCAAAAACAAATTTCACTGGGAAAGTGTAAATTGCAGCCCTTCTTATTACACTGTTTATGGCAGGGTTCACAAACTTTGCCCAGATGGTCACTGAGTGACTGAGATTAATATTCAGGGAAGTGGGTGGAGCCTATAATAGCCGATCAAAATTCACCTGTTGATTTTTAAGAGGAATATTTAAATTGCTGCCATTTTTACACTGTTAATAGCAGATGCCTCAAACCTGCTACAGTTGGTCATTGGGTGACTGGGGTTCAAATGCTGGAGAGGGGCGGAGCCACAAACGGCCTATCTGATTTGTTTAATTTCTATGGGAATATACAAATTATTGATGCCAAGGACCCCAAATCTCACAAACTTAGTCATTGAGTGTTTGTGCGTTAGGGCTAGAAAGTGGGTGGAGCCCACACCAGTCAAATACATACCCGGGCAACGCCGGGTCATCAGTGGGTGGAGACAAATACAAATTTCACTGGGAAAATGTAAACTGCAGCCATTCTTACATTGTTAATGGCAGGGTTTTTAAACTTTGCACAGTTGGTCACTGGGTGGCTGGGATTAATATTCAGAAAAGTGGGTGGAGCCTACAAAATTAGGCTCCACCTATTGCTTTTCAAGGGGAATATTTAATTGCTACCATTCTTGAACTGTTAATGGCACAGGCCTCAAACCTGGTACAGTTGGTTATTGGGTGACTGGGGTTCAAATTCAGAAAAGGGTGTGGAGCCACAAACAGCCAATCTGATTTTTTCATTTCAATGCAAATTATTGATACCAAAGACAGCAAAGCTCACAAACTTGGTCATTAAGTAATTGTGTGTTAGGGTTAGAAAAAGTATGCAGAGCCAACACCAGCCAAATACATACCCAGGCAACGCCGGGCAATCAGCTAGTATATATATATATAATACCCTAGCAATATCAGTGCAGCGTGTACAGGGAGTGCAGAATTATTAGGCAAGTTGTATTTTTGAGGAATAATTTTATTATTGAACAACAACCATGTTCTCAATGAACCCAAAAAACTCATTAATATCAAAGCTGAATATTTTTGAAAGTAGTTTTTAGTTTGTTTTTAGTTTTAGCCATTTTAGGGGGATATCTGTGTGTGCAGGTGACTATTACTGTGCATAATTAGGCGACTTAACAAAAAACAAATATATACCCATTTCAATTATTTATGTTTACCAGTGAAACCAATATAACATCTCAATATTCACAAATATACATTTCTGACATTCAAAAACAAAACAAAAACAAATCAGTGACCAATATAGCCACCTTTCTTTGCAAGGACACTCAAAAGCCTGCCATCCATGGATTCTGTCAGTGTTTTGATCTGTTCACCATCAACATTGCGTGCAGCAGCAACCACAGCCTCCCAGACACTGTTCAGAGAGGTGTACTGTTTTCCCTCCTTGTAAATCTCACATTTTATGATGGACCACAGGTTCTCAATGGGGTTCAGATCAGGTGAACAAGGAGGCCATGTCATTAGTTTTTCTTCTTTTATACCCTTTGTTGCCAGCCACGCTGTGAAGTACTTGGACGCGTGTGATGGAGCATAGTCCTGCATGAAAATCATGTTTTTCTTGAAGGATGCAGACTTCTTCCTGTACCACTGCTTGAAGAAGGTGTCTTTCAGAAACTGGCAGTAGGACTGGGAGTTGAGCTTGACTCCATCCTCAACCTGAAAAGGCCCCACAAGCTCATCTTTGATACCAGCCCAAACCAGTACTCTACCTCCACCTTGCTGGCGTCTAAGTCAGACTGGAGCTCTCTGCCCTTTACCAATCCAGCCACGGGCCCCTCCATCTGGCCCATCAAGACTCACTCTCATTTCATCAGTCCATAAAACCTTAGAAAAATAAGTCTTGAGATATTTCTTGGCCCAGTCTTGACGTTTCAGCTTGTGTCTTGTTCAGTGGTGGTCGTCTTTCAGCCTTTCTTACCTTGGCCATGTCTCTGAGTATTGCACACCTTGTGCTTTTGGGCACTCCAGTGATGTTGCAGCTCTGAAATATGGCGGAACTGGTGGCAAGTGGCATGTTGGCAGCTGCACGCTTCACTTTTCTCAGTTCATGGGCAGTTATTTTGCACCTTGGTTTTTCCACACGCTTCTTGCGACCCTGTTGACTATTTTGAATGAAACGCTTGATTGTTCGACGATCATGCTTCAGAAGCTTTGCAATTTTAAGAGTACTGCATCCCTTTGCAAGATATCTCACTATTTTTGACTTTTCTGAACCTGTCATGTCCTTCTTTTGACCCATTTTGCCAAAGAAAAGGAAGTTGCCTAATAATTATGCACACCTGATATAGGGTGTTGATGTCATTAGACCACACGCCTTCTCATTACAGAGATGCACATCACCTAATATGCTTAATTAGTAGTAGCCTTTCGAGCCTATACAGCTTGGAGTAAGACAACATGCATAAAGAGGATGATGTGGTCAAAATACTAATTTGCCTAATAATTCTGCACTCCCTGTATATTTATCTATTAGGAATATAGCACAGGTGTTTAATTTGTCCCCAAGTTTGAAAGAAAAAAAAAATGATTGAGAACTTTGAAAATTTGTTTGCTTGCTTTTTTGTGGAGAAGTGGAATGTTATAAGTGCCTTAGACCCCGTGGGCCAGAGGGGCATTGCGATACGATGTAACGGATGCATTGTAACGCAGAAAGTAGGACTGTAATGTTTAATCTATGCAACATTCACAGTGCATCTGGTGCAATGCACAGTGCATGCAGTGCATTGCCACATAATGTGCACATTAAAGGTGACAGTAAAGCATCATTTTTATTGACCACATGCTTCACGGAATGTAATGCCACATGCACATAACATGTAGTGCAACTTTTCCATTGATTTCCTGTTTGGGAGTGTAATGCAAATCCCAGTGTGAACTTTGCCTTTTTCTTTTGGAACATTGATTAATTCCTCCTTGTATGTTTTCAAGTATGTATAGTAGCCATTGGATACATTATAATTATTATTTTCTCACTTAGACTGCTGAAGGTGTAGAACAAAAATGTTTCAAGACCCTGAATGAACTTATCTTCAATTATGAAAAGCCTAATCAAGGATTGATACATTCCCTGAGCTTCCCTGTAACAAAAGATGAAGCTAAGCAGTATCATACGCAGGCCCAGGGGCCTAAAAAAAAAATACTTATGCTAGAAGAGGACACGTATGCAGGTAAGCCACTATGAAACAAAACAACTGCAGCTAACGATCCTGCAGTATAAGTGGTGCTATTAGCAAGATCCTTTGTTCTCAACATGGGGTATTTGTACCTTCGGGAAAGGGATGGGGGTGCTTATGTGGGGCTTTCCTCATGAGGGATTTTCAGGGTTTTCTTTATTTTCAAAGCCACTTACTGAACATGTAGGCCGGGCATTTCACGTCTTTGCACATACCTTTGCCACAGGGTGCTTGAAAACGAAATCAAGGAAATCTTTAGTTATCAAACGAAATCAAGGAAATCTTTAGTTATCACTATGAGGAGAAAGACTGGTCAAAAACCTGTCAGTAACAGGTAAGAATGAACAGATTAAAACACAATCTGTTTGTTACTGCTACATAGAAATGGAGTCATTTAGGGCCCTTTTACACTTAATCAGTTGCTCTCAGTTAAAACATAAAGAAAACTGATTTTCAAAGTAAAGCCCATGTTTCCTATGGCATCTTTCACACTTAACGTGTTTTAATTGAAATCTTCTTCCCTATGCACTGCTATGGAAAAAACGCGTACCAACGCGCACTAACGCATACCAACTGATTACGTGTAAACCGGCCTTACAGTACATTTTACTCTGGAACAAATGTACATCTTCCTCCAGCCCCAGAAGTCTTTGAAGGGTGAAGCTTTATGGGGCTATGCAATTACTCCAATAATAAAGAGCAGAGCCGGGACAAGGTCCTCCAGCACCCAAGGCTGAGACACCAAAGTGTGCCCCCTCCATCCCTCCCACCCCAGCCGTCACACACTTATTGCTATTATTATAAGAGCTTCTCCAGGGCCCCAAACCCTCCTAACACCTTAATCTCTAGTAATCTGGCTTGCAGTCACTGCCATACTGTATATCCCCCTTCTCTTATTTCTCTCTGCTTCAAACACAATAGGGGAATGATAGCTGAGTGAGTTGTGCGCTCCCTCCTACACTGCGCCCTAAGGCTGGAGCCTCTCTCGCCTCTGCCTTGGCCAGGCGCTGATAAAGCGATTAAAAAAAACATGAGTATAGGGGGCTTTCCTAAGATTAGAAGTCTTCTATAACTTTCCACCTGTTTTCTATGCTGCATGGGGCCTGGAACTCTGCAGCGCTGTACAGAGTATATTGTCTTGTCACTTAGCTGTCCCTACAATAGTCATATGTCTATGTATGTATCGTGTAATGTATGTATCCTAGTCTAAGGCCAAATTTGGTGGAAGCCTGTTAACTTATCTGTATGTTTTTGGATGTGTGAGGAAACCGGAGTGCCCGGAGGAAACCTACACAGACAGTGGGAGAATATACAAACTGTGTGCAGATAGTGCTCTGCTAGGCAAAGGTGTTAACCACTATGCCACCGTGGGGTTATATAATATGAATCACATGGTATATAAAATGAAACACCTGCATATGTTAAAATTTTAGTTTCAAATAGTTTTATTGACAAAGGTCAATTTACAACAGTATAAACAGCTTCAACATACGTCCACTTGGGATTATTTATCATAAAACATATACCAACATGGTAAGAGGTAACAAAACATTAACACAAACAGAAATGTCTATACATGAGACAGAGATGAGTCATATTACAGAGTAAATCAAATTATACATAGGCAGGAGTCCAACATAGGGCCAGTTCAAGTAACAATTGGGCCCTAGGGCAAAATTAGCCTGGGGGCCCCCCAACAGACACCCCCCGACCTAAAATTTTATGATGGAAAAAAGACACCCCCGACCAAAAAGCGCCATCAGGGGCCCTTTGTTGCAGTCAAATTTCCCTCCTGGGCCCCTGAGCTGGCTGCTGACCCTCCCGCAATCACCTCCCAACTTAACAGACTCTGCAGAGTTCCTGGGGAGCAATAGTTAAGATGGGGGAGGGACACCTTGGGGCCCCTACAGGCTCTGGGGACCTGGGGCAATTGCCCATTTTTTCCTATGGTAGCTCCGGCCCTGGTCCAACATATATCACAAAGTACCTTCAAAGATCTAATTTATAGTGGATGAAGAAATTTTAAGGTATTAGCGTGCAATTATAAAAACACTTTGACTCCTGGAGCTGTACAGAGCTGTAGTATAAGCTGGACTTCTCTACATCATAAGAAATTTGAATGGACATGTAAACAGAAAGATAGAACAAAAAAAACAATATATAACATCATTAGAGACCAAAAAGTCTCCAGGGAGGGTAAATTACCCTTTGTGTCAAGACGCATGGAGGGGGATAATAATATATCCTCCATGAAAACTGACATAGTTGAGGCAACACTTAGTGATTCAGGCTCCACAAATCCTTCTATTATTCTCAAAAACAGGTCTAAAACATGAACTAACGACTAGTAAAGCTATCTAATTGCATATAGCTATAAACAGACGACTGAAGGATTGATCTCTTCAGGCATATTAGTATAAATGACACTCCACTATTAGGCATTGATTCTGGGAGAGATGCCCAGTAAAGTTAGTAAAGGGTGACTCCATCCCATTAGGATAGGGTGTGTGTGGGGGAAAGCCAGAAATACTAGAGTATGATAAATAAGGCATACTATTTATATCACTTATCCCTATAAAGTAACCTTTAGATCAGGAATAATATATTGTAAGCTCCTGGTCATTATAGAAAAAGCATAACAATGAGGAATGGTGAAAGTCATGATCAAAATTGCAATATGGTAACACTAGCTAAATTGTGAAATATAATGGACTTCAATGTACACACATCCTTCTGAAAAGCATATTATGAAGATCACTAAGTATTTTTCAAAAAACACAAGCTCGACATTATACAATGTTCCAGAGTTTAGCACCGATCTTATAATACCGTAACTGTTGGCGAACTTTGAGATAGGGAAAGTTCACCCTTCAATAAAGCAGTGATAGTTCCATTAAAGATTGCAATAATCTGCCAAATGAACATATAGCAAAGTGGAGAATCCTTGTAGGATATAAATTGTTTGTGTGTAATAACCTTTACTGGATCATGACCCACAGTTCAGAGATGGGTTTTGTGAATAAAAAATTTCCAAGATAGCATCAGGATCCCTATAATAGAGCATCAGGAAAGGACTCAGATAAAAAAAAAGAAAGGGGACAAAGAAAAACAAATATAAAAGGAATTGTAGAAACAGAAGATGATTATAGTTACCACGGCCCACCAGGCCGGTGGGACCAGGACGAGTGTCATCTCTCTGTGGAAGGCATATTCAAATATAACTAGGGTCGCATTCAAATGTTGTATAAATCAGCCAGCACCAAACCGATCTAGCCGGGGTGATGAAGAAATGGCGTGACGCTTCAGTAAAAGGGAACGAGGAAAAAGATGGTGGCTAACTTGCAGAAGTTCCCGCTTTTGATAAACAATGTCTCCGAGCTCTTGAGGACCAGATCCTGGGGGGCCGCTGTAGCAGTGGCACCGGAGGCATCGGCTCCAACGGAATGCCCGCACTCTCCAAGTTTTGGCGACCTTCTTCCAGGGTGCGGCACGTATAATCAGTACCTTCATGCTGGAAATTTAGTGAGAAGGAAAACCGCCAACGGTACTGTATGGAAGCTTTCTGAAGAGATAAAGTGACTGGCCTGAGAGCCCTTCTTCGTTGGATTGTGGCGGGTGCTAGATCTGAATATAGTTGCACAGTGTTAGGGACCCCTGGTAAAGCTTCTAAGTTTCTGCCCGCATTAAGTATGAGATCCCTGACTTCTTCATACTGGAGCTTTAGGATCACATCCCGCGGTAAGTCAGCATTATAAGGCTTAGCTAGCGCACAATGAATCCACACAATTCTGAAAGAAGCCTGATCCATCTGCGGGGGGAGTACAGAAAACAAATTGAGGGTAACTGGATTGAGGTTAATTACTGACTTGGGAAGACCTCGAATCCTTATACTGGCTCTCCGATTACTGTTTTCGACGTCCTCGAGTTTAAGTTCTAAGGTCTCTATTTTGGCTGCCTGGTCATCTAATGTGGCCTTGTCGAAATCTAGTGCATCATTCATGGCGTCCGATTGTTTTTCGAGGTCCCCAACTCTATTCCCAAGTTCACTGACCTGAAGGGATATGTTCCGTATCTCCTCTCGGAGTTCCGCCCGAAATACCTTTTTTATATTTTCAACCATATCTTCTTGGGAGTGTGGTCGTGGAGGTGTCTGGTCCACATCTTGGTTTTGCGAGAAGATTAGAGGGCTGTGACGCTCTGGAGTAGCCAGGCGCGGAGCACTCTCATGTTGCAAATTTACCTCCGCCATCTTCTTTTTCACAGAGCGGGTAACAGGCGGGCAGGCCTTAGACCTATTTGCCGCCAAAGGAGAGTGAGCTACACCGTCCTTGTTCTTTCTGCATCCTCTGCGTTTCTTCTGGGACATACCCTTAAGCAATTTGAAGCCTTTAGTGCTGTTTATCCAGGCTATTATTTGCAATTTGTGGAGCCTGAATGCGGAGCTAACCGAGCTTACATCTGCCCAGCTCAGCGCCGTGCATGCACCTCTCATATGTTATAATTGTAAATCTTTGCCATATACATCCTTTATATCATACATTTTATTTTCTGTTGCAGAGATTGATGAAAGAGAGTATGTGGAAGTCCTACCCTGAACATTTGACAGGTGAGAAGAGAAAAAAAAAACTTCAATTGATCATCTATCTTCATTGTAAGCATAAAAACAGATACAAACTGAGGCTTTACACTTTCTGTGAAACTTGTCTTTAACCACTTCCCTACCCTGGTCATTTTCACTGTTCAGCTCAGCTCTGATTACTTTGACACTGTGTCGGGCATACCGCTCTGTGGCCCCAGGAGTCCCCCATAAATTAATAATTGTGGCTAATGGTTGTAAATCATCTAGCTAGCACTTGGCTAGCTAGTAAGAGCCTCCGGCACCCCCGTATCCCCCGCGATCTCCCACGATCCCCCCGTTTATACGTTACCCCCCCCCCCCCCTGGATCCAGCGATCACGCAGCCTCCCATCACAGCTCCGGTCTCTCTATGGGGAGGATCGGGTTTGCGCATGACGTCATGACGTCGTCGACGTCATGACGTCATGTGCGATCCTCCCCATATTGAATACCGGAGCTGTTCGGGGTGGCAGCGCCGATCGCTGGATCCAGGCTGGATAACGTATAAACGGGGGAGCGGCGGCGATCAAAGGGTGCCGGGGGCTCTTACTAGCTAGCCTAGTGCTAGCTAGATGATTTACAACTATTAGCCACAATTATTAAACAATCAGCCAAAAAGTAACAACACCTCCTGAGCGGCGTAACGCTCAGGAGGTTAAAGGGAAAATAAGGAAAAAAGTGAAAAAAATTACACAATTTACTACTTTCATACATTATAGCTTTAATGTTAACAGCTCTATTGTACATCAAACCCAAACATTTTATTTGTCTATCCCTCCTGTTTATTCAATAACTAATTATAAATGTAATTAACTCTGCCATTAAATTCTCTGGGAGGAGGAGAGGGGTTTGTGGTAATTCCTTTCCACCTCTGTAGTGTTGTTATCAGCTCAGAGATAATTGAGAGATTTTGTAGGGAGATGAGTGAAGAGACTTATTTTCACGTCATAGGGACAGAAGGTGGTTAAAAAGAATTATGGCTTTAGAGCTGGAGAACACTGTTCTGAGAAGCAGGGAGGCCTTCATACTAGCCAGCTGCTCCTCTGTGCACTCTCTCAGCAAAGCCCACATAGGTCAGAGTTTAGGTCAGCTACTGCTGTGTGGAGCAGCAGGACAGGAAAGAGCTGGTGTGTGCTCAGACCATGTGTCACCTGACTTACATACTGGCTGCCTCATGTGTATTGACTGATTAAAATGGCATAGAATTTGCAAATTGCATCTGCTTGCCAAAATATGCAGTATGTAACACTACCTAACCTCACTGCTGTGTCCTGCAGGAGTTAGCCCATGCAAAATACTTTGCATCTCAACAGGGGCGCCGTATGTAGGCCTTCTCATGCCCCCAAAAAATAGGGAGCAGTGCAGACACCCCCACAAAGCATTCTCACTACCTGGGAGCACTGCAACTGCCCCTCAGGAGGGAGGAGAGAGCAGAGAAATGCAGACAGCACACCCCCAGGATGTGGCCAATGCCTGGGGGACCATCCACGCTGCACTCTCAAAGGATAGATAAATGCATGTCCTGGGAGCAAACACACTAGTAAATGGGGCGAGGGGTGGTACATGGATATTACACACAGGGGAAGTAGGCTTCCTTTGGAATAAGAGAGGGGCTGCAGCACATGGAAGGGGAATTAGTTATACATGGAACAGGGGATGCACATGGAAGTGAGGTCATATAAATGTTGGACTATGGAAGTATATTATATATTGTACAGTAGAAGAAATATTTGAACCTTTAGATATATTTATTGAATACATTTCTTTTTTAAAGATTAAAAAATGAAAATATTGTTTGTAATTCATTGTAAAATAATGTTATACTTATTCCAGGAAATGCTGTAAATGGATACTTGCAGAGACAAGAGGATAAAAAGAAATGTTGTTCTGTTGAACCTTTTGTTTAAATTCCTTGTAAATTAACAGGTGAACAAAAATTCTAAGTTCTCAAGCTAATAATAAATCTCTCTTGTTTTAATGTATATATGTGAACTTTATGCCATTATTAAATATTCCAATGTGTCATTTTCTTAAATAAACATGAACTGATCTTGATTAATAAAAAAACACATGAACTGTAAACTCCTGCCTCAGTTGTTATTGCCTTTTAAAATTTACCGTAAATTACTTTTCTTGAAATGTAGACTTTCTGACTAATGCTGCTGTGCCAAGATAACTTGCAGTAGCCATTCTTATACCACCCACTGCAGGTAGCATGGTGGTGGGGAGGGTGTGTTTTTTTATGCACCGCCTCCCCACCACCACCACACCACTTTTTTTTGTATTTGCTTCAGTATTACTTTAATTGGGGCTCTTGGATTGGTAGAAGTAGATAATGGATTACTTTTAGATTTAAGAACAAGATTGGCGGAGGCAAGGGGTGGACAAAGGACAGAGGCAGAGGATGGTTCCCTATATTGGAGATTGATGGAGTGGCAGTGAGGAGAAGGGGGCGGTGGATGTTCACGACGGTGCTGATGCAATGGACACATGCAGCATTGGGGCTAAGGGTGCAGAATGAGCTGCCAGGATGAGTGGCGTTGCAGAGGTAGGGATCAATGATCTTACAATTAAATGGGTAAAGGGTCAAGTGTGACCCTCTATAGCAATTTACCTAGAAGGGGATGGACATCTGAGGGTTAGAGATGGCTCGAACCTCCGATTTTCAGTTTGCGAACCTCGAACACGAACTTCCGCAAAAGTTTGCGAACCAGCGAACTTTGCGAACCGCAACAGACTTTAAGGTGCAGGCAAACTTTCAAAACTACAAACGCAGTTTCTGGCCACAAAAGTGATGAAAAAGATGTTTCAAGGGGTCTAACACCTGGAGGGGGGCATGGCGGAGTGGGATACACCCCAAAAGTCCCCGGGAAAATTCCGGATTTGATGCAGAGCAGGGTTATAATTCTCTAAAGGGCAGAAATCACATTGCATTCCTAAATTGGAGGCCTAAAGTATTGAAAACATCTTGTGTATGTATACATGGATCATCAGGTAGTGTAAGTAGTGTACTGCTTCACACTGACAGACCAAACTCACTGTGTAACGTAGCGCAAACAGATAACCGTGCTGGTGTGCACGTTGGCGAGAGTACAGGTGATGGCGGCTTTCCAGCTCATGTAGTCGGGCTGAGGTAGCTCAATGACAGAACAACAATGACTGTCTAGCTGATTGAATTTGGTCTGTCCACAATGAAGCAACTCATATGTGCCCCCCATTACACTCATATAGGTCATTGCTTCATTGTGATACGCAAGCCCCTTCACTGGTATGCAGTGACTGCTGGTGGTATGATACAATGTGCAGCCACACAGGTGCACTGAAAAAGTGTGCTGAATGTGCTGGGCCTGGTTCAGTATAGCAATTAGCAAGGGCCAGCTACGACATACAGGGCTGTATATGCAGTGCCAGTGGGCCACACAAAAAAAACAAAATCACAAGAACATTAACTCTCAAAAGAGCTGTTTTGATGGTGCTTTTCAGCAACAAATATCAGCAAGGAGAGAGCTAACAAGAGCATAACTAAGCTTTCCCTATCACTGCAGTCACCTCTCTCCCTTCTCTCACTAAAACAGCAGCAAACAGAGGAAGAACATGGCCGACGCTGCTGCCTTTTATAAAGGGGGGGGGGGGCTCCAGGGAGGGAGTGCAGCCTGATTGGCTGCCATGTGTCTGCTGACTGTGATGTAAAGGGTCACCGTTTAGCCCAATGATGTAGTATAGGGGGCAGGTCAAATGTGCTAAAGGATCGCGGCTCGACACGAACGCGAATACACGTTGTTCGTGCGAATAAGTTCGCGTGCGAACCGTTCGGGCCATCTCTACTGAGGGTCCCCTTATTAAAAGGGGCTCCCAGATTACAACATAAGCCCCCCCCCCCAGGACATATCCCCACATGCATGGGCGTAACTAGAAACCACTGGGCCCCGCTGTGAAACTTTGGATGCCCCCCCTCGCTTTCTGCACAGGTAAACTGAGAACCCATGTTATTCAATTGGCTACTGCACACTTGAATGTGCAGATAAAAACAGACAGAATTGAAGCAATGGGAGCATTTTCTCTATCAATTACATTAGCTTCTGTGATAAAACATGCATGTTTCCACACATACAGACACACATGGGGCTTGATTCACTAAACCGTGATAACTCAAATATCACACCTTATTAAAGATATCACACCTTATCAAACACGCTTTATCAGAGTAGCATAGCGAGCGCTATGAACCCTCAGGGGCTCAGGGCAGGGTGAGTGTCATTGCCAATTAGCAGGCATAAGTTTGTAGCGCTCGCTATGCTACTCTGATAAGGCGTGTTAACTTTGATAAGGTGTGATATCTTTGATAGGGTGAGATATTTGAATTATCACGGTTTAGTGAATCAAGCCCAAGGTGTGCAGAAAATGCATACAGAAAACCGACAGACAAGTGTGCTCCCAGCATCAGCTTATTACACTCACTGGGCCTGATTCACAAAGCGGTGCTAACAGTTAGCACCGTGGTGAAAAGTAGTGTTGGGCGAACAGTGTTCGCCACTGTTCGGGTTCTGCAGAACATCACCCTGTTCGGGTGATGTTCGAGTTCGGCCGAACACCTGATGGTGTTCGGCCTTTTAAGTTTGGGTTCGCCCCGAACTACTAATTGGCCGCCGAACAGGGCAGAACAGGGCCCCTGTTCGGCCGAACAGGGCCCTGTTCGGCCGAATACTGCCCCCCTATGGGGTCGCAGGCATAAGGGGGGAGCATGCCCCGATCGCGGGGGGATCGGAAATTCCCCCCACCCCCTCCGCTAGCGCTCCCCCCTCTGCCCGCTTCCCCATACAAAAGTTTCAGGAAGTACCGGTCCGGTGGTAGTGGGTGGCTGGCAGTGGGCGGCACTGTGAAGTGAGTGACTGAGGAGGAGGAGTCCGGAGAGTGACGCGTTGAGGGAGGCCGGGCAGCGGGCGGTTCAGCAGTAGTACCGTACTACTGCTGAACCGCCCGCTGCCCGGCCTCCCTCAACGCGTCACTCTCCGGACTCCTCCTCCTCAGTCACTCACTTCACAGTGCCGCCCACTGCCAGCCACCCACTACCACCGGACCGGTACTTCCTGAAACTTTTGTATGGGGAAGCGGGCAGAGGGGGGAGCGCTAGCGGAGGGGGTGGGGGGAATTTCCGACCCCTCCCCCCACGATCGGGGCATGCTCCCCCCTTATGCCTGCGACCCCATAGGGCCCCCAAAAGCGGGATGTTCGGGGAGTTCGGGGTTCGGCCCGAACATGCCGAACATTGCGGCCATGTTCGGCGAACTTTCCCGAACCCGAACATCCAGGTGTTCGCCCAACACTAGTGAAAAGCCCTTTATCATGCCTAAACTCTGTTTAGGCATGATAAGTTTAGGTGTGATAAGTTTAGGCGTGATAAGTTTAAGCACCAACTGGGTTAGCACCGCAGTGCACAGCTGATCAAAAGTTTTGCGCCAGCAAAGTCTGGTGCACTTTGCATAGAGTTTAATGGTGCTGCTTTGCGTGCGGGACTTTGCGCGCGTAATAAACTTATCTAAACTTATCACGCCTAAACTTATCACACCTAAACTTATCATGCCTAAACTTATCATGCCTAAACTTATCATGCCTAAACTGAGTTTAGGCATGATAAAAATGGTTATCACGCCTAAAGTCTTTAACTGCGTTATCACCGCTTTGTGAATCGAGCCCACTCTGTCCATCTCTGATGGAACAGAACTGGCTTTGCAGACTTCTCCAGCATCACTATAGTACAGAGCACTTGGGGAGGGGTTGAAAGGCTGGGTGTAGAACAGTGCTGTACACACAACCCTGCAGAACACTGAATAGGGACTGTCTACAAATCTGCAACACTTTGTATGATTCGTTATCAGTGGATAAGCAGATGCATTCATTAGAACAATTGTGCAGAGAGCAGAAAGCTTTTTCTCTCCTTGCCCTTAGATGTCAATCTCTCAGGACGGGGCCCCCTATGGCTTCTTGGCCTCCCTCTGGCTGCATCCCTTGCAGGGTCTATAGTTATGCTCCTGCCCACATGCATGGGGATAGTTACGCTCATCTCCTTCCCGGCAATGGAGGTGGGGTGAGCAGAGCAAAATCATCCACAAGGCAACATAGGCAGGTGCCTACGGCCTTGTGGGTGTCACGGGGCCCAACTGCCACCTTTTTTGAGCCCTTTCCAATATCAGATTACCAAAAGGACCATAAATGGGAGCCAAAGCTGCAACTCTGCCTAGGGCCCCATTTCTGAGGATGAGCCCCTTGTCCATGATATGGACACTGCATTGTGGGAGAGGGGAGGCTTTGTTTCCTCTCTCTTACAGAGCTACACTTATCATGCACCTTGTGGGCATGGTATGCATGGGTTGAATAAAGCCAAGCCATTTTTTTAATGAATTAATAAAAATGTATCCCACCCCCTCCAAAGCTTGAATTAACCCCTTCTCATCCATGCAGTTAAAGTGCGTGGGGCTCTGCCATACCAGCTTATGTGGTACATGATTTGGGGGGCTCTGTAAGAGGGGAGGTGGGGGGGAAGCCTTCCTCTCTGCCACAAAGTACTTTCTATATGACAAGGGGCTCATCCCTGCCTCCAGTGCCCAGGAGGAGGTGGGGTTAGCTACCCCAACACATGTGGGAATAGGTCCTGGAGTAAGCTTATGTTGTTATCTGGGAGCTCCCCTTTAATAAGGGGACCCCTAGATGTCTGTGCCCTTCCAATTAGATAGGTATAGAGGGTAACTTTTGCCCCTCTACCTATTGTGAAAGGTAACTTACTATGTTATTAAAAGGAAAAAAAAACTTGAATTGAACATTATAATCACATGGTGAACACAATGCAATGATATTGTAATGGTACATTTAAAATCGGCATGTTAGCAGTGCGATGTAACACATTTGAATAACACAGATAACATGGCGTTTACAGGTGAAGTGAGGAATCATTTTGCAATACTTCTCTTGCATACCGCACTTACCCTTCACTGCGATCCTGTTTTTATAGGATATCCATCAAAACACCCCAGTGTGAAACTGGCTTCAAGGCAGTGGCGTAACTAAGGGGCTTGGGGCCCCAGTGCAAGTTTTACATGGAGCCCAAGCACTCTGTTGATATGGAGCCCCAAAACTTACCAAGGACAGCTGCAGTATAAGAGAGGTGTATTTAGAATAAGGAAAGTAAGGAAATAGTTTGTTAATGATTATCACTATGCAATGCACACATAGAGGTGTTCATTATCAGCATAGCATCAATGGAAAGCTAATAAGATGGATGAAGGCGGATCCCTAGTGGGCCCCTCTGGTCCAGAGGCCCCAGTGCCATCACAACCTCTGCATCCCCTATTGCTACGCCACTGCCTCAAGGTGCATACAGACATCCAATTTTGATTGGCCAATTTTACTACTTCCATGTAGTAGTATGAGAGCTTACCTACATAAAATCTGATGGCACTGATTCTACTGAAAAGTGATAAAAAGCCAATCACTGGCCAGTCAAACTTGCATGTGTGTACATACCCTAAAGCTGGATTCACAGTGGTACAATGCACATGTTCATATGTGTGCGAACTACAATGGAGACTGGACATAGACATAATCCTGGTACACTCTTTCAATTATGATTGGCCAATTACTGACCAATTCTACCACCTCTGTGTAGCATGAGAGCTTACCTACGAAATCAGCTCATAGTATTCAATATCTGTTGACCCTCATACTACATGAAAGTGGTAAAATTGGCCAGTGATTGACCAACCAAAATTGTATGTGTGTACCAGCCAGGCTTAAGCCTGCATGGAGTAAGTTAGAATAACGCGATCCGTTACAATGCAGAGATGTAAACAGGCCCATAGAATTATAATAATTATAAGATGACATACAGAATTATTCAACACAGCTAATGCTGTGCTAACAAGTCCTAAAGATTTCCACTGATGGTGCAATCTTGATTGTACAATCTTACCACTTATTCACACAGCTTACTCCTCTACTACATTGATTTGGTAAGATTGTACAAGCAACATAGTATCATTAGTGGGCACCTAAAGGCTCATACACACACTTGATTGAAGTCACCCCATCAGGCTACATCCCTGGGCCAAGAGTGTACAGATGTGGAGTAAGCTGCAGAGCTGACGATGCATTCTGATGCTATTTGGGTAGCAGAGGGACGAATGGAGAGGTGCCGATATGTCACGCAGTGGGTGGGGCAATTGCTGCCAATCAAGGTATTGGCCGTCGCTTGAATGAGTTGATCCGCCTGGCAGATGGCTAGCTGAGAGGCAGTCACTGGTCGGGGGCTGTTGTATACATGATGCCAGAAGATCAGCAGAGGCAGTCAGGCCTGGATTTACATCACAGGAGCACCACAGGGAGAGATGTTGTGGCACCCTGCACTTTATCCTCCACGAGCCTACAAACCCCCACTAAACCACACCACAAATGTGCTGGCCAGGCTCGCTGCTATTTCTCCCTTACTTCCCCTGCCAGGGAGCCACAGGTTTCCCTTAATACTGAGTGTACCTCTGGCTACCTAATGCTAAGTAGCTAGAGTTGCCCCAGGTATTAGTTAGCTAGAAGTGACCCCCAATTGAAGGGAGATTCTGTCAGTGAAATGCCAAGTGCTGGGTGATTATCCTCTCATTTATGCTCCACTTGGGATTCTGCTTAGGGAAGGAGAGAGGCTCTCAAGGAGGTGAGTGAGTCTTGCCTTTCCATCATCAGGCACCTGTAGGCACAAGCCTACAGTGCCTTATGGTAAATCCAGCCCTGGAGGCAATCATTATAGCTGCCTCAGTCGACTTTAATGTATTTGGGGCTTTATAGATTCAAATTGTAAATAAATAATAACTCAGTGGCCTAGACGTTTTATAAATGGCATGAAAAACTTGTTTGCACTAATTACATGGGAACAAGTGACTATAATGGTCTGCATAGGCGCAGCGTACATCGGAGTCGCAGGGTGGCGCTCACAATCCCCCGAAAAACAGACATACACTTGCGTAATGCTAGCTAGTTCATACGTCACGTCCTTTTAGGAAGAAACATGAAAATTTAGAGCGCGAACTAAGTACGATCATCGGCTGGAGGAGGAAGATGGACGCAGTGTCCTGCATGAAAAGCTTACTGCTGGCCATAGCGCACTACAAGAGCAGCAAGAGCGAGAGCAACGGAGCTGCTCTCCACAGGCAGCTGGAGGTAGACACAAGATCAGTGCTGGCTGCTCCTGTGTGCAGACAATCAGCTGACCTGCAACTGTGCGTTCCAGCATGCCAGGCAGCATAGGCTGACACTGAGCTGCACTGGTTCAGTGTGTGTTCCTCCTCAGCTTTCTCTGCTTTGGTTAAAAGCTAGGGAGGCATAAGAATAGGTGATAAATGAGAATATTACACACCTCCTTCTGTCGTTTTAATGAGCTGTACTTAGAACTAGCAGCAGATATGGTCGTCTGCTAGAATCAATGTGCTTGTGAAGACGAAGGCTGCAAAAGCAGCCCACTATAGACACAAGGAGGCTCAGAATGTATGCTGGTTATGACTGAGTGACTGCATCCTGGATCTGTGTCCCCAACATTCTCTTCTGACACTGTGGCCTGCCTACTCCTTTAGTATTTACCCACCCTATGATTGTCCCTGGAAGTGTGCCTGAAAAATGCTGAAGGCAGATACTTGCCTCCAGTAGAGTGAAGCTGTTAATCCAGAGATTTCCCCCATTCTTTTTGCTCCCACTGATCCAGTGCTGGGACCCTCTAAACCTATTTGACAAGGGCTTGTCTATGTATAAGTGTGGCTGCACTGCACAGGTGCAAGTCTGTTTGCGCCGTAGCTCAGAGCTGCTACTATGTGGGCTGTCAGTGTGCCTATGCAGTGCAGCTTTGCTTGTTCACGGGAAGGAGTGTTGCTCAGAAGCTGAATTACCTGACAGGCATTCAGTTCAGCCCCCATGTGAAAGAGGCCTTAGGCTAGGTCCACACTAGACACAGTAGCAGGATGGACACTGCAGTCCGGATCAGGGGGAAGTACCACCATACTGCAAACTGATGAAAGTGCATCAGTTTTGCATCAGTTTCCGTTCAGGTTTTCCCTGACAGAAAACGTCTCTATCATTAGGAAGGAGTGGGAGGATTTTTTTGGGCCAATCATAAAGCTCAGGCTATCCGTTTTCACATCAGTTTTTTGCCTGTGGAGCTGGAGATGCTGTTATCTCATTGCTTTTCACTACCCTTGCGTGTATGCGTGGTCCTGATCCGTTGCGTGAAAATGCAGCAGATCCGGATCTTCCGTTCAGGTTTTGAAAACGGGTCCCCGCAAACGCAGACGGATCCGTTTTTTACTTGGGTGAGGCTGGCTGCTATTTTTAACATTAGTATCCGGGACTCCGTTTTTCATCAGGTTTGAAAAACGCAGCCACGGATACGTTTCCGGACCTAGTGTGGACCAGGCCTTAGTGTTCTGTAACTAACACATGAAGTAATTATATTAATTACATGGTAGCTGATTTATTAGGCAGCATTCACACTTGAGCAATTTCCCTGCATACAAATTTGCATTCAAACAGTAAGTCAATTTGCCCATTTACTTTTAAAAAGAATTCTTGCATGCGGGAAAAAGCTTGCAGCATTTACATGCGTTCTTTCTATGTGAGCGTTATAATGTATATGAATACACATGGTGTATAGAAGAAAGTGTTAGAAAATATTTGCATGTTTTTACGTGCGGACATATGTGTGAACCGACCTTAATTAAGTTGACAGGTTTGAATTATTAACTAATCAAATCTGAATAGTCTTGTGCAAAGATCTGATTCAGCCGAGGGGAGTTCTGCTCATTAAAGGGACCCTGAGCTGAATTTGGACTTACCTGGGGCTTCCTCCAGCTCCCCATAGCCTACGAGGTACCCCAGCATCTTCCTGGCCTCTTTCGTGGTCCTGCTTTCTGGTCCAGTAGTCCAACGAATTCCAAGTCGCCTGTGTGCGCTTCCGGAGTGGGCCCACTGCGTCATCACGTTGGGCGCTGCCAGCCGCATGCGCGGTACAGAGTTTAGAGAACCGTGCATGCGCAGGAGTCTGACGGCGCCCAGTGTGATTACGCTGCAGGCGTACTTTGGAGATGCGCATGGGCTTCTTACTTTGGAAGTCGCCGAATTACCGGACCAGACAGCGAGACCATGGAAGAGGCTTTGGCTTCAGTTCTTTAAAGCAATGGACCCGGGAGGACACACACCAACTGGAGAAGTCAGAGTACTGCTGCCGGCCGTAAACTCTGTACACTCTGTGTGCAGTGTGTGGGCAGCCAATAGATCCCTCTCTGATCAGATGTGATCAGAGAGGGATCTATCTGATGGTCGATCTGGTGGCCATCTCTAAGTGTGGCCACCTTTTTACTCATGCAAAGCGACCAAAAGTTTAAGCGCAATGTCATTTGGGTAACTCGGCTCCTACGCTCCATAGCTGTAGCTAGATTTAAATATATTTTAATAGTGTCAAAAGAGATGACCACTAGTTGTTACTCATAATGATTAGTCACAACAACTACTGTAAACAGAGAAAATAATCACTGCCTTTTTTATTTGTTTACTTTTAGACATTGTTTACACATTAGACAATATTTACATTTCAGACATTGAAAGTAAAAATATTTTTCATGCCTTTCCCAGGTTATCTCAGGGCTGAAGTTAAACAAATTATTTGCCTCCAATCAAATATTGCCAAGTGAATGCCTCAGCAGTCTTGTGGAACTTCTAGAAGAGCCAAACACCAGTCCTGCCATAACACTGAAGACTATTAACTTGTTATCTAGTTTAGGTGAGTAGGTATGCTAACCTAGAAATAAAAAACGCATATATAAGTAGATACATACTAGTTCTACATGCAACTGTTTGACATTGACAATTAACCCTCCTGGCGGTTTATTAGAAACCGCCAGGGGGCAGCGCAGAATTTTTTTTTAATTATTTTTTGTATTTGAAATCATGTAGCGAGCCTAGGGCTCGCTACATGATAGCCGATGTGCAGCGGCATCCCCCCACCCGCCTCGATCGCCTCCGGCGATCTTTGATCAGGAAATCCCGTTCAAAGAACGGGATTTCCTGGAGGGCTTCCCCCGTCGGGAGGGCTTCCCCCGGGCGGGATGACGTCACCGACGTCGTGACATCAAAGGGAGTCCCAATCCACCCCTCAGCACTGCCTGGCACTGATTAGCCAGGCAGCGCACGGGGTCTGGAGGGTGGGGGCGTCGATCGGCGGTTAGCGGCGGCGATCGGAATGCACACGCAGCTAGCAAAGTGCTAGCTGCATGTTGCAAAAAAAAAAAATTATGCAAATCGGCCCAGCAGGGCCTGAGAGATCCTCCTGCGCGGCATAGCTCGGGCTTACCGCCAGGAAGGTTAAAGGGCCAGTGCTCCTAAGGTATGTGATAACTCCAAACCATAACAGAAAAAGTTTTGAATGCAGGATTAGCATATTTATCACTTAATACAC
This sequence comes from Hyperolius riggenbachi, assembly GCF_040937935.1. Lineage (NCBI taxonomy): Eukaryota > Metazoa > Chordata > Amphibia > Anura > Hyperoliidae > Hyperolius > Hyperolius riggenbachi. Next base: position 247,379,568 of record NC_090647.1, on the reverse strand, counting down.
TCAGACCAGTTGCTGTTTAAATTAGATTTTTTTTTATGGTGACAATTCCGCTTTAAAGCGTATCCGAGATGAAAAACTAACTATAACAAGTAACTTGTCTATATATCTTATCTAAAGTTTAGATAGCTGCAAACAGCTTTAATAGAAAATTATTTCTTCCTGTGATATGACAGCAGCCATGTTGTTTGTAAACATTACACAGAGGCAGGCTTATCTGTATCTTGATCACTAAGCCTGTGAAAAAAACCTAATCTCCCCTCTGCCTCTGAAATCAATGGCTAGTATCTCCTCCTCCTGCCCAGACTGAGCTCCCATGAGCCCTTGCTACTGCCAAGGCTTTGTGAAAACCTGTGGGCGTGGTTTATTTAGTTTATAGGGAATTAGAGTATTAAAACAAAAACAAAAAAGTAATTGGCTTGAGGAATGCCCTATAAACAGTGAGAAAGGAACACAATTATGCAATGAGTAAAAGTTCACCTTGGATCCACTTTAAGGAAGGTGTTTCACATGTGTTTATCTGCTCTGATTAGTTGTGTGTTTAAAGCTTGAGAGATATTCCCAAATCTTTTAAGCTTGATTATGAGGTTGCAAAGTGCTATGATACTTTTTACTTAGATTTGAAATCTACTTTATGTAAAAATGTTTGAAGCAAGAATTGTCAGCTCATGCTGACCGCTGGGCAGATCGCTCAAACTCAGTCTTATTACGCGAACGACAGTCTGTACACACGCCCGATTTGGCGGGTAAACGACGGGACGTTCAAACGACCCGTCGTTCGCAAAAATCAGACGTGTGTATGGGCCTTAAGACTGATAAGAAGTCAATCCAAATGTTGAATTGACTTCTTATCAGCTGCTTGAACAATAGCAAGAGATTTTTTTTTTTTTTTTAGGTGATTCACAAGAAAAGTTGTGAGAGCCTAAAAGACAGCTGTTGAGTGTGTGTATGGGGCTTTAAGGGGCCCATACACCTAACGATTTTCCCGCCGACATACGCCCGATTCGATCAGTGATCGAATCGGCTGTGAAATCGCCGCGCACACCGCTGACAGAACGATCGATTTCCGTCCGAAATCGATCGCTTCCGTTGATCCGTCCGTGCGGAAGATTTTTCTCGATCGCCGGTGGGTCGGTAGTGCATCGATAGCGGCGTTTGGATGCCCGATGCAATACAGCGGGTATATGTTACCTGTTCCGGCCGGTGCGAGTCCCCTGGTCCCCGCTGTCCTCTTTCCGTGCTGGGTTCAGGACCGGCTGCTGCTTCATTGAACTTCCTGTCTCGGCAGGAAGTTTAAACAGTAGAACGCCCTCTACTGTTTAAACTTCCCCTGGACAAGAAGTTCAGTAGCTGCAGGAACGGTCTGGAGCCCGAAGCGGAGAAGAGACAGCGGGGACTCGCGCCGGCCGGAACAGGTAATGTATGAGGGGGGGGTGGCAGCTCCACAGATTGTGATCGGTTTCAGGCTGAAATCGATTCACAATCTGTTTGCATTAAAGGTGGCCATACGATCCCTCTCTGATCAGATTCGATCAGAGAGGTATCTATCTGTTGGCCGAATCTGATGGCATATCGACCAGTGTATGGCCACCATAAGAGCCAAATATTTCTCTTAACTTCAGTTCAGAGCACCTGCTACCAGTTTTTTGTACACTATTTCATGTGTTTTCTTTTATAGGTGAGTCATTTTGCTTTGTTTCCTTCTTGGAGGAATGACTTTTTGTTTGCACACACTGTAGATAAGTTAATCAGTGGCCCAGTGGGTTCTGCCAGTTCCGCGCTGATAGCTGTTCTTGACAGCAGATGGCTCAGCACCACCAGACATGAAGAAATGAACAGCAGTTAACAGAACAGCAGTTACATGAATAGCAGTTAACAGATGCTGTTTCGGGTTTTAACCTTTTCTTGAAACTGCATATGTCGTATGCAGTTTTGAGAAAAGGTTCTCACCTGAAATAATATCTGTTAAGTGCTGTTCATTTTTTTTTCATGTTTTAATAAAAGAGCTTGTTTACTCTCATCATTCTGTAGGTGCTGACATATGTGCTGGTTGGACATTTAGATACCTCTTGGAGGCACTGGGGAATGGGTCTTGGCACACCAATTTACTGACGTGGGTGCTCCTGTGCTTTGGCTGCAGCTGATAGCAGTTTTTGACATCTTCAGACAAGTATTTTTTGCCTGCTCATGGCAGCAGGGATGCTGGACAAAAGATTTGATTTGTGCAAAATTAACAACGTCCTTAGTGTGGAGAAGTAAAGTCAGACTCCTATTTATTATACAATACCAATAAATATATCTCTCAGTATTTTGCTGGTGCAGCAGTCCAAAACACTCTTTACTGGTCAAAAGAAGTTTTACAGGACAACTGTAGTGAGAAGAGTATGGCAGCTGCCATATATGTTTCCTTTTAAAGGGAACCTTAATGGGGAAAAAGTTTAACTTGGTGCCGGCCCCCTGCAGATATCCTGTGCCCGCGCTGGGACAAACTGATCTTCTGGTCCCCTGCAGCAAGCCAGTTTTGTTTCTGGCTACTGGCCAGTTGGCAGGCCACTGCACCTGTGCAGCCCTGGCCATGCGTGTCTTCAATCACTTTCCTGTGCATGTGCAGTACAAGAAATCTCGTACTGCGCATGCATAGGACAGCGGCGTAAGTGTGATCGAGGATGCGCAGTGACCACCGACTGGCCAGAAATGAAACTGACTCGCTGTGGGGCACCGGAGGATCGGTTTGTTACGACGCGGGCACAGGATGTCTGAAGGGCTCCGGCCCCAGGTATGTTACACACACACACACACACACACACACACACACACACACACACACACACACACACACACACACACACACACACACACACACACACACACACACACACACACACACACACACACACACACACACACACACACACACACACACACACACACACACACACACACACACACACACACACACACACACACACACACACACACACACACACACACACACCTTAGTTAAGGTCCCCTTTAAACCATACCAGTTGCCTGGCAGTCCTGCTGATCTATTTTGCTGCAGTAGTGTCTGAATACCACCAGAAATAAGCATTCAGCTAATCTGATCAGATCTGACAATTATGTCAGAAACACCATGTTCGTGGTCTATGGCTAAAAGCAATAGATGCAAAGGATCAGCAGGGCAGCCAGGCAACTGGTATTTCTTATAATGAAATAAATATGGCAGCCTCCATATCCCTCTCACTTCAGTTGTCCTTTAAGTAACCCAGACAGGATGGGGATTCACCTGTCACACCATTGACTGCTGCAAATTGTTTCATGTCTTTGCATCATTTGATGTTAAAGGACATAATGTTGCCAGCTTCTAATTAAAAGGAAACTGAGGTTTGAGACCTATGGAGGCTGCCATTAATATTTCCTTTTTAACAATACCAGTTGCCTGCAGCCCTGCTGATCTTGCTGGTCAGCAGGCGGCTAATCTTGTTAGACTTGTCATAGACATCTGATCTGCATGTTCCGGGTCTATGGCTTAACGTATTATGGTGGGAATACACGGGTCGATCCGGCGGCCGATTAGCCGCCGGATGGACCCCAGCCGAGTCCCCGCTTGTCTGCGCGGATCGATTACCGCTCATCCCTGCCGGCGCTTCTTTATCAACGCTCGATTCCCTGCCATTGTCCGCCGGCGGGGATCGAGCGGCTTGATCCGGCCAGCTGAATATTATCAGCTGGCCGGATCAGCTGGTTGATACAGAAACGTACCGTGTATCCCCCATAAGAGGCAGAGGATCAGCAGAACAGCCAGGCAATGTGCACTATTTAAAAGGAAATAAACATGTCATCCTCCCTACACCTCTTGGGTTCCTTTTAAACATAGGATGTTGCACATCACAACTCAGACAACCTGAGAAATCGGGCTTTGTTCCATTATGATGTTTTTCTGTTGCCCTTTGACCTGTGAAAGTGGCACAGTTACAGCGTGGCTGATGTTCTTATCAATTCTTGTTTTCCAGCTGTTGATAATGAGACAAGAGAAGCGCTCCATGCCACATACAATCTGGCTAATGTTTTGGCTGGCGTGGTTCACAGATATAGCTCTATGCTGAATGATCCAGTTTTGTTACAGGTTTGTACTGTTTTTCATTTTTTAGCTTTGCTGGTAATTTGATTTGTTTTTTTCTTTACTGCTTGTGTTTGTCCTTCAGCAAAATTATATTGATATTTTTATCTGAATGTGAACATACAGTATTTAGAAGGTAAATTAGACATATGATTGATAAAGCCCTTGTTCACCCTCCCAAATATTTCAGTGTTAGCAAAGGTGAATAGGGAAGTATGCCATTACTCAAGCAATTTTCATATATTGTGCAGACGTTCCAGAGAAGTCCTCTTTGGTAAAGTCAGCCATGCTACACACAATCTATTCACAGAAGTTTGCAGCAGCCAGTAAAGTGTGTGTTGTTTCCTTGCAAGGGTGTAGCTCTCACTAGTGAGTAGAGATTATCAGATAGGTGCTTATTTTCAGAGATTATTGCAATTTTCTTTAACCTCCCTGCCGTTATAAAAAATTGCTGCGCACGGCAGGGAGGGTGTTTTTTGGCATTTTTTTTTTTTTATAGCATGTAGCTAGCCTAGCGCTAGCTACATGCTTCCCCCCTCCCTGCGGCGTCCCCCCGAATGCGCCGATCGCCGCCGGCGCATATACCCATCCGGAAATCCCGTTCTGAACGGGATTTCCAGGAGGGCTTCCCCCGTCGCCATGGCGACGGGCGCGATGACGTCGTGACGTCAGAGGGAGTCCCGAACCACCCCTCGACGCTGCCTGGCACTGATTGGCCAGGCAGCGCACGGGTCTCGGGGGGGCGGGGGCCACCCTCTGATGCGGCGAATCGGCGCGGAGCGGCGGCGATCGTAAGTTACACGCAGCTAGCAAAGTGCTAGCTGCGTGTAACAAACAAAAAAAATTATGCAAATCGGCCCAGCAGGGCCTGAGGAATCCTCCGCGGCAGGTTACCCCGAGCTGAGCTCAGGATAACCGGCAGGGAGGTTAAAGGGTAACTGAATTGAGGCTGCCATATGTATTTCCTTTTAAACAATACCAGTACTAGTTGCCTGGCAGTCCTGTTGATCTATTTGGCTGTGTTAGTGTCTGAATCGCACCAGAAACAAGCATGCAGCTAATCTTGTGGTATCTGACAATGTCAGAAACATCTGATCTGCATATGCTTGTCAGGGTCTGTGGCTAAAAGTATAAGAAGCAGAGGTTCAGGCTAGCCAGGCAACTGGTATTGCTTAACCTCCCTGGCATTCTATTTTCCCAGGATTTTTTGCAAAGAGTGATTCAATTAATTTTCATATATGTAAAAAGAAGAACCAAGAGCCAAATATAGCGTAGTAGGTTATGGCAATGGGTTCAATAAAGAAGAGCACAATGTTATACTCACAAACCAGGGTTACCTCCAGGCAACCACTGTATAAGCAGGTGAGGAGATTAGCCTGTCCTCACTCAGGATTAAGAAGTCGCTCTCTGTAGATAGGAAGAAAATGGTGGATATTAAGTATAACGTAACGGGAACAGAGGCGCCAGAAGAGTAAAACAGTAAATAAAAGGTTTAAAAATGCTTAGGAGACAGTGGTGGACTTACCTCCTGCAACCAGACACAATAAGCTGTGTATTTGGAACAAAAACAAATTTATTGGTACACTCCGGGGGGTAGTCGCAACGCGTTTCGCAGGCAAAACCTGCTTCCTCAGGCAATGGTAAACGGAGCACAAGACTGGGGACAAGAGGCACAATTGGTGTATGATCTCAGACATATGCATAGGTAGCTTTAACAGTTATATGGTGATAAAAGTATATACACACACTGGTATATGTAACATTCACATCATACAATGTTATTTACTATTATTGCTGCTGTAGGGAGGTGGAGTGGAGGAGCGTATTTTATAAAATAGTGGGATAAAGGCGGGGGTCCAGGGGGAGGAATTACTTATTTGAGATATATCTAAATGTGTATACATAAATATATGTGTAGGTGGATGGGGAAGTACATTTTATGAAGGGGTGTGTATATGAGGGGGGGGGGGGGGGCAGAGGAAGGAACAAGTGATAGTATATAATATGGTCTAAACAACAGTATAAGACGTGTAGAGTGGGGTAACAATCCCATACTAGTTATGCGAGGGAGGGAAAAGGGGGAGCTTAGTGTGCGGGTTGCAGTGGCTACGAAATGAGAAAGAACTTATCCAACCTAATCAATATATGCATACTGATAACATTAGGAGATTAGTATGTTTCACTTACCAGCAATAGGTCCGGGTAACACCTGGCGCCTCGTTGCCATGGTGTTCCGGACCTGCTGTTTAAATATACCTGGGTGGTGTTCATTAGCACTGCCCTTAGTATAACGGCAACACCACAAGCCCATGCCCCATCCATTACATCATCCAGATGCGACAGCAAGGTCGCACTGGAGCCTCATATGGATCAGATGATCCCGCGAGGCGGGAAATCAGGCGCCTGCCCCCGCACTCTGATAGGCTAATGAACACCACCCAGGTATATTTAAAGAGAACCCGAGGTGGGTTTGAAGAATGTTATCTGCATACAGAGGCTGGATCTGCTTATACAGCCCAGCCTCTGTTGCTATCCCAAACCCCCCTAAGGTCCCCCTGCACTCTGCAATCCCTCATAAATCACAGCCATGCTTCTGACACACAGCTTGTCAGAGCTGGCTGTGTTTATCTCTATAGTGTCAGTCTGCTGCTCTCCCCGCCTCCTGCAGAACTCCGGTCCCCGCCTGCTTCCTTTCCCTCCCCGCTGATTGGAGGGAAGGGACGGGGGCAGGGACCGGAGCTATGCAGGAGGTGGGGGAGCAGCCGAGACTGACACTACAGATGTAAACACAGCCTCACAGCATGGCTGTGATTTATGAGGGATTGCAGAGTGCAGGGGGACCTTAGTGGGGTTTGAGATAGCAACTGAGGCTGGGCTGTATAGGCAGATCCAGCCTCTGTATGCAGATGACATTCTTTAAACACACCTCGGGTTCTCTTTAAACAGCAGGTCCGGAACACCATGGCAACGAGGCGCCAGGTGTTACCCGGACCTATTGCTGGTAAGTGAAACATACTAATCTCCTAATGTTATCAGTATGCATATATTGATTAGGTTGAATAAGTTCTTTCTCATTTCGTCCCCACTGCAACCCGCACACTAAGCTCCCCCTTTTCCCTCCCTCGCATAACTAGTATGGGATTGTTACCCCACTCTACACGTCTTATACTGTTGTTTAGACCATATTATATACTATCACTTGTTCCTCCCCCCCCCCCCCCTCTCCTCATATACACACCCCTTCATAAAATGTACTTCCCCATCCACCTACACATATATTTATGTATACACATTTAGATATATATCAAATAAGTAATTCCTCCCCCTGGACCCCCGCCTTTATCCCACTATTTTATAAAATACGCTCCTCCACTCCACCTCCCCACAGCAGCAATAATAGTAAATAACATTGTATGATGTGAATGTTACATATACCAGTGTGTGTGTACGGTATATACTTTTATCACCATATAACTGTTAAAGCTACCTATGCATATGTCTGAGATCATACACCAATTGTGCCTCTTGTCCCCAGTCTTGTGCTCCGTTTACCATTGCCTGAGGAAGCAGGTTTTGCCTGCGAAACGCGTTGCGACTACCCCCCGGAGTGTACCAATAAATTTGTTTTTATTCCAAATACACAGCTTGTTGTGTCTGGTTGCAGGAGGTAAGTCCACCACTGTCTCCTAAGCATTTTTAAACCTTTTATTTACTGTTTTTACTCTTCTGGCACCTCTGTTCCTATTACGTTACAATTAATTTTCATAACCTTCTTTTTTTTTTTTTTCTGTGACTTGCCAAAATGTGTCAGGCAAGGGTCTAGTATACAGTGCAGGAGAGTATTAAAGTGTATGCATGTATTATGCGTGTATACTGCTAGGGAGGTTAAAAGGAAATAAATATGGCAGTCTCCATATCTCTCTCTTCGGCTGTCTTTTCATATTGCATGCAACTTGGAAAAGTGCCAAGCAGGCCCTAACAGGTTGTATCAACTCATTTCCTGTCAGCAAGTATTTCCAGTAAAATTGCAATCAGCTCAGAAAATGAACATTGATAATTTCTACTCCTGACCACACAATCTTCGTGCCCACCTCCTCCCTCTGTTGCTTAGATCTGATCTGGAGAGGACTGTAGCTACAGCAGATTCTTATTGTTATGAAATTCTTCTGAAACTACAGTGCTTGCTGCAAAGAGTTAATCTACCAGCAAAGGGAGGAGATGGGTTGGGTCAGGTGATCTACACTACCTCGACTACACTGTGGGTGATGTTGGGGGAAGAGTTTGGACAGATTTCTTTCCAGTAAAATTGCACTGTTGTCTCAACAAGAATTACTGGAGCCAACCAGGTAATTGCAAAATATTTTATTATAAACAGTACATGCCTACAATATACAACAAATTGTACATTACTTATTAATACAAATGTACTTTCATCTGCATTAAAGTGAACCTCCAGACTAAAAATCAACTCGGCAACACTGAAAAGGCTTGGTGTTTCTTTAACAGGTTCACAGCATCAGAACTTTGTTTTTCTTACCCAAGCCTCATTTTTAGCTGCACAGAAGAAAACTGCCCAGGCATTTTTGCTGTGCAAAGCGTAATGGGATTTTTGATGTTGTTCTCGTTCTGCTGTTTTGGTGCAAATTTAAAAAAAAAAATTAGAATTCGAGATTTGAAGCCTAGTGCGCTCAGCTGGGAGGGGTGATCAGGACACAGGACAGTTGTAACTGTCTAATGCTCCCTGTCACCTCCTTTCAACCAAAAATATGGCTGTCCCATTAAAAATATGGCTGCCCCATGAAATCAAACATTTGCCTGTTCCTTTAAAACAGAGTGGGTAAGAGATTATAGTACCTATCTATTTTAATTAACATAACGAATGTAACTTAATGACAGTATGTTTGTTTAGGCTGAAATCCCTCTTTAAAAATGGGAGGCTGTAGACTTAAATGAAATCTGTACTGAGACAAATGTGGAGCCTGCTAGAACAGTCCCCTATGCCACTTGTCTGGTTATCTTGTTTATTCTTTGGCTTCATTAGTGTTAAACTGGATCAGGAGGAACCTTGGACACCTGCGGTAAATGGACAATTTGGGGGGCCACGATTGGCACTGTTAGCAGCAACTGTGCACTCAAGCATAAATTTGGGTGCCCCCGGTAAAAATATCGTTGCGCATTAATAGTATAGTTTATGCAGAAATTTGTCCGCCCCTGTAAAGTTCACTATTAATATTACCTATTATTGTTGATATTATCGGTTATCATTAATATTATCGTTTTTTTGGGGGAGGGGGTTAGGGTTAGGTATTGGAGGAAGAAGAATCTGTGTGAGAGTAGGGTTAGGTTTAGCTGTATAATATTTATCAATATTTTACTAACGGAAATTAAGTCTAAAATAGTCGAATATTGGTAAATGTTATCGATATTGTGCTATTGGCTATATCACGGCACCCATATTTCCTGGCATCTTTACTACACTTACATGGACAGGACATCTAATCTGCCTATTTGTTTACAGATATGGTCATGAATGCGTTTCTTCTTTCAGTTGCCATGCCATAGCCTCACAAGCATTTCCCCAGTGCTTTGGTGAAAATAAAATCAAAGCAAATGAGTAATGAATATGAAAGCTGGACATTTTCCCATTTATGTTTATATTACCATGTTCACAAACTAATATGTTATCTCATCCGTTTCTTATCAGAGTATTCAACTTCTTCAAAGGTTAACCTACAATATAAGGGTTTTACATGCAAGTGTTAATATTGAAGAACTAATATTGTTCTTGATGAACAGAATGTAAGTACTTTTCTCTCTTCCTAAATTTTCCCCACTCAATCTTTGTTTTGGTCGATCAGCTGTCTTATATCAACCAGAAGTGAATCAATTGGATATGTTGAGAAGTATAGATTTGCTGCAGATTTGATCAAAGTGACTAAATCTACTACAGATATTTAAAGTGAACTGGAGGTGAGTGGTATGGAGGCTGCCATATTTATTTCCTTTTGAGTAATACCAGATGCCTGGCTGTCCTGATGATCCTCTGCCTCTATTACTCTTGGCCATAGACCCTGAGCAAGCATGCAGATCTGGTGTGTCTGACAATGTCAGAAATGACAAGATTAGCTGTATGCTGCCAGGCAACTAGTATTGTTTAAAAGGAAATGAATATCGAAGCCTCAATATCACTCTCACCTTGGGTTCATTTTAGGGGGGGGAAGCCAATTAACTTATTTGTATGTTTTTGGGATGTGGGAAGGAAACCAAAGTGCCCGGAGGAAACCCGAGCAGACACGGGGAGAGTATACAAACTCCGTGCAGGTAGTTCCCTGGCTGGGATTCGAAATGGGGACCCAGCGCTGCAAGGCGATATCGCTAACCACAATGCCACTGTGCTGTCCTGAAAATGAAGTGTGCAAATGAAGCGTGAAATGAAGTTAATCAGAAACAACTTACTTTAAAGTGGACCCAAATTAAAAATACAAGATTTCAGAAATAAAATCTATTTTCTAAATTATAATAATAAATAGCAGCCTTTTTTCAGCTGCATGATGACAAATATAAAATATTTTACATTTATTGGAGAAACCCCTCCCTTCCTTTCAAATTGCCGGGATTTTTCTGGCAAACTGGAGGAGTAGATGGTGTCCGGCAATGGAGGAATTGCTAATGGCTGTCCCCTGTATAACCCTAGCTATCAAAAGAGACGGGTGAAAAGCATGCACTGAAATGCTCATGGGCTTGAAGGAGTGTTTATTTATCTTTGTATGTGTCAGAGTAGTGCAACTAAATATTTTTCATTTAAAAAAATGTTTAGTTTGGGTCCGCTTTAAGTGATGAGGTTGCTTGGAAATGTGCTGAAAGGTTCTTTTTATTAATCAGGAGAATAGCTAATTTATGAGAAGTTTTGTGAATTGAGGCTGATATATTATTCATTTTGGTAATCTGTCTGTGTGTGATTAACTTTAGGTTAAAGGACCACTAACTGAAAAAATTGTAAACTAAATTCACATGCATATAAAATGTACATTTGTCCTAAAATAAAATGCACTATAAATAACCTTTTTCCTATGTCATTGGCACTTACAGTAGGTAGTACAAATCTGACTTGTCTATTGCCTCATGGGAGTTTCTCAGGGCCTTTTATATTTTCAAAAGCACTTAGTGAATGTAAGTTGCTCAGTCCAGCTATCAAAATAGTGCTGTAACGATTGCTCATGCCTGCTTACCTCTCCTCGTTCCTGCGCTGGCTCTCCTGTTAGAGCGGCGGAGGGTAATAATCCCTCGTTACCCTCCAGCCGCTGAGTCCCACGCAGTATGGCGAAGGACGCCAGCCCGACGTGCTTCCAATTGTGGTGTCCTTTGCTGCTAGGTACGCACCAGCTCCCTTGATTTTGCAGTGGCCAGAGGCAGTACTGTACTCTCCCTAATTGAGAGGCTGGTGCATCTCTGGTTACAGCCACGGTGTCTCCACGCCGCTCTCCTCCTCCAGTTGTTCCCCCTTGCCACTTCTCTCTCTGACCAGGGTCTTCCTTCCTAGGATTCCCTTTGCCAATTCCCTGTTTCTGTTCCTGCCTGCCTGTCAGTCTGCTAGCCTAACTTGACAGGGGCCTGTCAGTCTGATCCCAGCTTGTCTACCTGGTTCCTTGCCTGTCAGTCTGCCTAGCACTTACCAGCCAGCTCCATCCCTCCCTGGATCACTATATTTAAAACTGATACAGCGCTCACCACCCTATACAGTCATCCGGCTTGCAGCTGGCTGCCAATAAGTGAAAGCAAAGTTCACCTTAGTAAAAGAATGTCAAATCACAGCAGCGCGTCCAGCGTGATCTTCCAATAAATAGCCTGCTCATAGACCTAGGTTTAAATGGAGACAAACATATAGCGTGTGATCCTTTAAAACTTCCCCTCCGCAGCGCTGGCTACGTCCGTCCGTAGTGTTGTTTGGTAAGCGTGCGTATCCAGATGCTCCGCCCATGGACGTAGCCAGCGATGCGGAGGGGAAGCCTGGAGAGTAACTTATGGATTTGTGAGATGTGCCTTATTTGTCATTTTATCTGGTACGCATATATATGCGGGGGATTTTATCTGTATTAAAGAAGTTTTTACGCTATGAGAGGCGGCTGTTTTTATATCTTATAGACAAAGCTGCTGGAGATTTGTGATACGCCTGGCTTTAAAGCAGACCTTTGGTGAGCAGGGAAACGAAGGGGGGGGGGGGGGGGGTGTGACCCCCATACCTGCATGTGGTGACAGAACTATCATTTTCACAGTGTGTGTGACAACACAGGGTGCACTAGTTTTAAAGGATCACACGCTATATGTTTGTCTCCATTTAAACCTAGGTCTATGAACAGGCTATTTATTGGAAGATCACTCTGGACACGCTGCTGTGATTTGACATTCTCCCTGGATCACTGTCAGCCTTCCCTGCACTAACAGTCTCCCTTCTACCCTCTCTGCCAGTCTGCCAGTTCCCTCCGGGTACCCTCCAGTCACCTTCAGTATCCCAGGGATTCCTCTAAGCCTGTCCGTTCCCTCCTGGGTTCCTAGCCTGTCGGCTCCCTTCCCAGGAATTGCCTCTGTCTGTTTCCCCTGGACTTACCCTGTCAGTACCCTTCCTGGGATCATAGCTGTCAGCTTTTTATGTGGGATTTCCCCTGCCTGTCCATTTCCTCCTTGGAACCATACAGAACCAGCCTTTCCTGGGTCTTCCCCTGCCTGCCAGTTCCCTTCTGGGATCCCTAAGGTTAGGCCTATCTGCCCTGCAAGCCCAATAGCTTACGGTCCACTCTGCTCGAACCCCCTCCTATCCCGTCAGGTACCCTCTCTATTTTCCGTCACTGCTGAGGTAGACCTGGGGGTTGTGACCTGGCAAGCACCAGGCAGCAAAGTAGTCTGCCACTCACTAGGGGTGATGGCCCATCATCCCTTGCGGGGTGCGCTGGTGAAGACCCGTACTCGCTTAGACTCCATGCCCTGGGGCTGCTCGCCTCTTGATACCAGTGACGGGATCAGCAGAACCCTGACAGCTCACAAGAGCACTTTTGTAAAGCATAAAGGAAATACTGAAAACCCCCGTGAGGAGATGGACTAGTCCAAAATCTGTCAGATTTTTACTATCTCTTGTGACAGCAACATAAGGAAAAAGTAAATTGATACATTTTACGCTGGGTGAATTGTGTGTATTGTATTGTATTGTATGTATGTATGTATGTATGTATGTATGTATATAGATGTATTTTAACTTTTTCTTTTTTTTTTTTTTTTTTTTTGCAATAGTGGTCTTTTAACCACTTAAAGGAATACTATCAATACCCAAGTGTTCTAAAATGACAGTGTGCAAATAATGTCTAAGTACCTGTGTAAACATTTTCCTACTTCTCATGTTAAATATCAGAGGCAAAAGCTGTAATTTATTGAGGGTAGGATTTAGCTATATTGGGACAAATCAATTGCAGAAGGGGTGTCTGCTTCAATGCACAGCCAGAGTTGCATATCAGACTGCAGAAAGCAAATATCAAACATATTAAACTCTGAAAGCAAAAACAGTATGAAAAAGCTGTGACAATTAGTTACATTTCCTTCAGACAGGTCAGTCAGAAACACAGGACACAGGAGCTGCAGCTGTTGGGAGCTCTCTTCTCTGTCACACACAGAGCTACACATTGAGTTAACTGATCAAGCGTGTGGGGAATTTCCCCTCTCCTCATGGCTCAGTCAGCGGTCAGTTTGGGCGTCAGTAAAGTTTGAATGTATTTTGCTAACCGTAAACAAAGTTGCTACTAAAATGTATACACCAGTACTTAGCAGCACTTCCCAAACAATTCCTGTGTCAATTGAAAAAAATATGTGAATCGATAGTATTTAAGTACCAGCGGTCTCTGCCCCCTTAACCCTCCTGGCGGTTTATTAAAATCCGCCAGGGGGCAGCAAAGCCGTTTTTTTTTTTTTTTTAATTTATTTTATTTTTCATGTAGCGAAACGAGGTCTCGCTACATTATAGCCGCGTTCAAAGAACGGGATCTCCTGGAGGGCTTCCCCTGTCTCCATGGAGACGGGCGGGATGACGTCCTCGCCATCGTGACGTCAAAGGGGACTCCGATCCACTCCTCAGCGCTGCCTGGCACTGATTGGCCAGGCAGCGCACGAGGGGGGGGGGGGGGGGAGCTGTGGCGCGGCGGATTGGCGGGTAGCAGTGGCGATCGGATTGCACACGTAGCTAGCAAAGTGCTTACTGCCAGGAAGGTTAAGGACCAGAGACCGCTGGTACCAGAAACAGCGGAACACTAACGAATCGCAGCACATACCCGCCGCAACTGCCGTGCACCTCAGCCTCTCTGACGGATGGCAGAGTTCCTTTGAGCCGGTCAGGAGCCACTTTCATTGGCTCCTGACCCTGTCTATCAATGTGAACCAATGGGAGTTGCTTATGAACAGATCCTAGAAACAAATGTTTTGCAAGAATGTGACACTAGTAGCAAGCTTTCTTACTATACAGCAGCATTGCCACCCTATCACAACAGCTGCAGTGTGCCTGTGTGTTAAATTGAAGTCCACCATTATCACCCCCCTCTCTTTCTCCCCCCCCCCCCCCCCCCACCACTGTGACACATCCCATTTAACTATTCTATTTACTTTGAACTTGGCAAACTCCTGGAGTTGAATAGAACTAAGTTTTTCTATATATTTTATAATATTAATGTTTGTGTTTTTCTATCTTTCAGTCAGTCAACAGAAGATGAGTTAACAATGTCTTGCCTCGGCCTTCTGGCAAATCTTTGTCGGCACAATCTTTCTATACAGGCACATGTAAAATCTTTGGTAAGCGAGTGCAGACTGTTGCTTAGATTGCCAGATTCACTACTTCAGTTAAAAGATGAAATTCCATTTCAAAAATAGAAAACCTTGAATTTTTTTTTTGGGGGGGGGATATATTGCTACATTTTCCTTTGTTCCAGTTTTCACCAATCAATCCCATAATGCTGGTGAATTGCTTTTCTGAATTTTTTTTTCTGTATTGTGTGTAGACTTTGCTTTTAAAGGTTACCTGACATGAAGTAAAGCTACCTAAGGTAAGCACAGAGGTGTATAACTGGATAAAGTGAAGTGTTAACAAATTGTCAAGTCTCTATAGTGCAAATGGAGTGTACTCCCTGCACTAAAACTACAGTTCAGCCAGAAAAAGTATGCACCTAGGAGGGACCTTGATGAAAAACGGCCATAAAAACGTTCATGCAAACCCAGAGATTCCCCCAGTCAATTAAAAACTGTATAACTATGAGCTAGTACCACAGCTTGGATGTCACTGGTTCTCCCCTTCCGGTAATTGGTGGCCCCATAGGCTGGAGAAATGTTATTTTTACCCAAATACGTAAGTGGGATATATCCCTATAGAGCGTTATCTTTCTAATTTTCCCTCACTTTTTCTTAGTTTCTGATGGTGCTGGGGGCAAGTGTATGAATTTAAAGGGCAACTGAGGCAAGAGGGATATGGAGGCTGCCATATTTATTTCCTTACAGGAATACTGTAGGGGGGGTCGGGGTTAAATGAGTTGAACTTACCCGGTGCTTCTAATGGTCCCCCCGCAGACATCCTGTGCCCGCGCAGCCACTCACCGATGCTCCGGCCGCGCCTCCGGTTCACTTCTAGAATTTCAGACTTTAAAGTCTGAAAACCACTGTGCCTGTGTCGCCGTGTTCTCGCTCCTGCTGATGTCACCAGGAGCGTATTGCGCAGGCCCAGTATGGTCTGTGCATCCGCAGTACGCTCCTGGTGACATCAGCGGGAACGAGGACGCGGCAACGCATGCGCAGTGGTTTTCAGAATTTAAAGTCTGAAATTCCAGAAGTGAACTGGAGGTGGGGCCGGAGCATCAGTGAGTGGCTGCGCGGGCACAGGATGTCTGCGGGGGACCATTAGACGCCCCGGGTATATTCAACTCATTTCCCCCCCCACCCCCTTACAGTATTCCTTTAAAGCAATACCGTTGCCTGGCTATCCTGCAGATCATCTGCTTCTATTACTTTAACCCATAGACCCTGAACAAGCATATGCAGATCAGGTGTTTCTGACATTATTGTCAGATCTAAGAGATTAGCTGCATGCTTGTTTCAGGCATTATTCAGACACTACTGCATCCTAATAGACCAGCAGTACTGCCAGGCAACCGGTATTGTATAAAAGGAAACAAATATGGCAGCCTCCATATATTTCTCACTTCAGTTGTCCTTTAAAAAAGGCAGAACGTGTTGGATCTACATTGTCTCCCCTTTTCTGATCTTAGCATATCTGAAGTGACCTTATCTTCTGGGCGTTCTGATTATGCGCAGCCGCACGGGTTTTTGTTTTTTTGATACCTACCATTATTTTTTTTTTTTAGTTTTTTTTTTTAAATCATGTAGCTTAGCCTAGCTCTAGCTACATGATACCCCCCGCCCCCCCCCCCCCCTTCCGATTCCCACCCACCCTTCCGATTCCCACCCACCCTTCCGATTCCCACCCACCCTTCCGATCGCCGCCGGCGCCTATTCCCGTCGGGAAATCCCGTTCTGAACGGGATTTCCTTGAGGGCTTTCCCCGTCGCCATGGCGACGAGCGGAATGACGTCATAGGGAGTCCCGATCCACCCCTCAGCGTTGCCAGGCAGGCAGCCACGGGGTCTGAGGGGGGGGGGGGGGCCCTATTTAGCGGCGGATCGGTGGCGAGCGGCGGCAATCTGAGAAACGCACAGCTAGCAAAGTGCTAGCTGCGTGTTTAAAAAAAAAAAATTATTCAAATCGGCCCAGCAGGGTCTGAGCGGTGGCCTCCGGCATCTCTGGACGAGCCTAGCTCTTCCAGAACGCTAGGGAGGTTAAGAATTGCATCATTTCACTGTTGTCTTTTAAATAGTTGTCATATGTCGTACTATGGGAGACTTAATCTGTCTTGATTTATCCCAGTAATGTGAACATCATTATATATTTCTAGATGTCATTTGAAACTGTTTCAGATGTAGTGGTTCTAATTTTTTCTGTATCTGCTAATAAAGACAAATTGTTAAACAAAACAAACAAACCTGTACAACTAGAAGACAGCCAATCCCTAATTGCAGTGCAGTGCTTTCACACAGAACACATGCGCACAGTCACATTATGATGCAATGCGTCTTGACCACAAAGTAAGCAAGCAGATATCTATAGACAATTAAGTGTGCACATAAAGACATCAGATTAGTGATGTGCGGAGGCATGTGTTCTGTGTGGAGGTACCTCAATGCAGTTAGGGCTCATTTCCACTTGTGAAGTGATGCGAGTGCCGCATCGCATCACTTCCACATCTTCCGACGCAGAAGTGACTGGAGGAGACTGGGGGAAGGGTTGCGGACGTGCGAGAATCTACAGCATGCTGCAGATTCTCCAATCGCTCCGCATACCCAGCACTCAGTGGAAACTGTTCCATTGCCATGCATTGGTTAAAGTGCGGCCGTGGTGCGATGTGGCTGCATCGTACTGTTTACAGTGGAAATTGGCCCTTTAGGGTTTAGTGTTTCTCCAGTTGTACAGTTTGTGATTTACTGGGGATGTTTGGGTTTGCATGCATGTTTTTATGACCGTTTTTCAATAAAAGTTTCTTCATCAAGTAATGTCTGTGATTCCAGGTGTGTATTTTTTTTTTTTTTTGGTTAAACTAAGCGAAAAAGTATGTTCATGCTGAATATACTCTGTGCATTCCCATCCTACCTCTGTAATCACTTCCTAAAAGTGATCATACAGGAGGAGAAAAGCTTGTGGTGATATACCCTCTATCGCCCTCCCATTTTCTCCTGTGGATGTGGTATGTAGATCCAGGATCAATTTGGCTTATGCAGCTTACCTCTGGTCAGGTATACTTTTAAGGAAAATACTTTGCTTTTCCCCCACAATAAAGACTTATCTGACAAGGACTTATTTGAAATGTTCTTGTGGTCACGCTCCCCTTTGTGTACTAGCGCAGCAGTACTGCATCTTTGTTTGTACAGCCACGTTTTGAAAGTTAGGAGCAGCACTGATGAAAAAGTAAAAGAATTGTGTGAAGATCTACTCTGTCTACCAACATAGTCTATATAGCCACAAAAGGATAGTTGATCCTCACCAAAAAAAAAAGTTAAAATGACATCTGCACAGTAAGCTGAAACCACTTTTTGCGAGCTTGTGCTACTGCGCAGGCATTGCATACTCGCACAGGCGCAGTACTGCCTCTAGTGAACAAAGGGGATAACAGCCACAAACTAAAAGGGGGTCCCGACCAGCGGTGGTGGATAACGTGGGAACAGGGCTGTGGAGTCTGAGTCGGAGCAATTTTTGGGTACTCTGAGTCGGGGGAAAAAATGTACTGACTCCTAATTAATTTAAACTGTAATTAAAATAGAAAATATGATAAAATGTTCTATTTCCCAGATAATACCATATATACTTGCATATAGGCCGAATTTTTCAGCACAAAAAAACGTGCTGAAGTCAACCTCTCTGCCTATATGCGGTCATCTGCCTGTGTCTATGGTGGGGGTGTGTAGACTGACCTGATGCGGAGTCAGGACGACCGTAGAAAGTGCTTGCAGCAATGTTTCCTAGGAGGTCGGAGTGGAAGGGGAGCGCACGGAGAACAGGTAATGAGCAGACGTGATCGCATGCCCAGGGAGGTCTCAGCAGCAGCAGCAGCTGGATGCCCGGGAGGAGATCAGTGCAGGAGCGATGAACAGCCACCCAGAAACAAAGCAGGAGCGCTCTCCCGTGTTCATAATCTGGCGCTTCCTGCTGTCTCTGCAGCTTGTGAGTCCATTGGCTATTACCAGCCAGTGGGCTCACAAGCTGCAGAGACAGCAGGAAGCGCAAGCTTATGAACACGGGAGAGCGCTCCTGCTTTTGTTTCTGGGTGGCTGTTCATCGCTCCTGCACTGATCTCCTCCCGGGCATCCAGCCACTGCTACTCGGATCTCCTCCCCGGCATGCAATCACTTGTTCTCATTAGCTATTCTCCGTGCGCTCCCCTTCCACCCTGATCAACTGGAAAACATTGCTGCAGGCTCTGCACGCCTGCTCAGGATCAACACTGCACTCTCCGGTCCTCTTCACTCAGGATCAGGTCAGTTTGCGCACCCCCACCATGGCACTTGAATCTTTAAAAGTGATAAGTACACTACAAAACTCCCTCAGATTCTTCCACTAATACTGGTGTGCACGTACATTAATACATTATTGTTTCTTACATTGTTCCAATAGACACATATAATTGAGGCTGTTAGCTCATAGCTTATCAGCATAATATGAATGAAAATAGACTTGAAGAGGATAATCTTCAGCTGTCTTCTAGTTTTAGTTCTTCTAGTTCTCATTTCATGTCTGATATCTCATAAGGTATCTGCAATGTTTTCATAAACATGAAAAATCCTATCCTAGAGAACATCTCTGGGGTTCTTCTAATGCATACATGCGCATACACACCTCAGGAGCTGCTGCATTTTCTACCCTCGGCCTACATGCAAGTCAGTCGTTTTTTTTCCTGATTTCTGGGGTAAATGTTGGGGTCGGCTTATATGCGAGTCGGATTATATGCAAGTATATACGGTAGTCATCATAAATTATATATACAGTAATAGCTGTGCTTAGCCCACAAAAATAAAATAAACCAATCAAAAATAGTTACTTGTGCTGCTTCAATAAAGCAGTCCCTGTGTTTTTAAAGTCAGATATATATCTGATTGTGACAATATATGATGTGTACACAGGAATCTTTTATATATACTAAATAACATCTATGCTGTAAGAATAAAGCCTGATGTGTAGCTGTGTCTCTAATAGAGATGGTCAATGAGATGGAAATAATTCTGCGCTAATGCTGGTTTATGCATATTTATACACTCCTTTTGCTCATAAAATCAAATAATTTGATATGTTGTTAAAATTTGGTTTGGTGACTACGAATTAAAGGGTACCTGAGACAGATGAAAAGAAAAGTTTTTTTTTTTTTTTTTTTTTTTTTTTTTTTTATACATACCTGGGGCTTCTTCCAGCCCCCTTCAGGCTAATCAGTCCCTCGCTGTCCTCCTCCGCCACCTGGATCTTCAGCTATGAGTCCCGGTACTTGAGCCAGTCAGCGCAGAACAGCCACGTGCCGCTTCCACAGCCTGGAGCGTTCTGTATCTGCACAATAGTGCTGCGCAAGTGTAGTACGTTCCTGGCAGTGGAGTGTAAGCATGCGCACTGTGCCTGACTGGCTCAAGTGCCTGGACAAATAGCAGAAGATCCAGGTGGCAGAGGAGGACAGCGAGGGACTGATTAGCCTGAAGGGGGCTGTAGGAAGACTCAGGAATGTATAAAACTTTCATAGTCTGTCTGAGGTTAAGGCCCCGTTCACACTGCACGCGTTTCCAGCCGCGTTTTGGAATCGCGTGCAGGTGGCCGACACGCACGACATCAGACATTGCATAGAGTGCAATGTCTGATGTTCACACTGCATGCGTTCCGGACCTGTGCGGTCCGGGAACGCATGCTGCACGCATTTTTTACAAAAACGCGTGGCTGTCCCATTCACTTTTCAGTGATGGGATCAGCCACGCAACGCACACAAACGCGGATGGCGTGCGATCACATGCGTTGCGTTCCGCATGCGTGGCCATCCGCGTTTGAGATGTGAATGGGGCCTTACTTTTAAGTTACACAGTAATACTATACTCTACATATGCACTCCCCACAGAGCTGCAGGGAATCCATTGAGAATGGTGTGCACATTGAACACTGAGGTGTTGTCTATCACCCATAAACCTGGTTCAGATTGTATATGAAGAATGTGTACTAGAGGAAGAATAACCTCATTCTCCTTCAGAGTTACCTGCACATCACTCTTACATGTACTCGGTTACATTACCTAGAGCCTGATAGATGTTCTTTGTTCCTGTCTGTACTTTTTACAAGTACTCTTACCAAGGACTAGTTTTAGGCCTCGTTCACATCTATGCAGCGCAGATGGCAGGCGATCGGAATGCAACACGTACGATCGCATGCCATCTGCGCTGCTACCTTCTGCACTGCCGATCCCATCCATTGACAGTGAATGGGTCAGCTCTGTGCTTGCGGGCAGAATGCATGCAGCAGTAGGCAAGTGCATCATAGCGCAACGTACTGCTGCGCAGCGCATTTGATGTGAACGGCAGAAGGGCAGTCTATACCCTTCTGCCATTCTTGCATGTTACCTCGTCATGCGCACTTCCAAATGTGCACGGAAGCGCGTATGATGTGAATGAGGCCTAAGTCTATGACTAAACGTATTAGAGGCAGAATATCAGCTGGATAGCCAGGTAACTGGTATTGATTAAAAGGGAATAAATATGGCAACCTCCATATACCTCTCAGTTCAATTGTCTTTTAAAATTCCTAAACTTTGGTAGTTTGTAGATGCATTTTATGTTACTTTCAATCAACAATATTGTAATATGCAAATGAGAGGATTAGGAGTCTTAAAACGGTGGAATACTAACCTGAGGAGTCGGAGTATTTTTGTACCAACTCCACAGCCCTGTGTGTGAAGCCTGCGGACTATCCAGAGGCTTCTATCCTAGATGAGTATCCAACTTTATTATTTTATTTTTTTCCCACAGTTCGGTTTTGCTTTAATATACTAAATCAGCTAATCCCTGACTTCCTGTTATATAGACCTATCCATGATCGTTTTGAGGATCCTGACAAATTAAGACTACAGTACTTCAGTAGAATTCCTTTAGCGGTATATTAAACTCCAAGTGGTCAAGTAGTTTACTAGAGCAGCTTACTATATCAGGATTGGTCATAAATTGCATATTCATACAGGCACATGATCACTACTGTGATACACTCTGTTAATCTGTTATGATGATTGATGAGGTGGGTTGCAACAGGTGAGTCCAACTAACGATCAGCATTATTTTTTTTCGATGTGCTTTTTATTTTTTGTTTTTGGTGTTGTAAGATAACCCAAAAAATGAATTTCTTTCTTCAGTCATCCTGATCACATGATCTACTGAAAATTAATATAATTATACTCAAGCACCCCCAGAGCTGTTTAGTAAAAGGAATTATTATAAACCTAGTAAAATATAAACTACTGCTAGCTATTTACTGCTACAATATTTGAAAGGGGTACAGCCATAATATGAAGGAAAAATAATCACCCAGCACACAGGCTTTGTCTTTGTCTAGTTTCTGCATTTTGCAGTGGAAATTACAAAAGGCACGTGTAAAGCTTGTAAAATTTCCTGTGCCAAATTCTTCTAGCGCAATAACATTTAAAGAGGAACTCCAGTGAAAATAATTTAATATAAAAAGGTGCTTAATTTTTACAATAATTATGTATACATGATTTAGTCAGAGTTTGCTCATTGTAAAATCTTTCCTCTCCCCGATTCACATTCTGACATGTATTACATGGTGACATTGTTACTGTGGGCAGATTATGTAGGTGTTGTGGCTTTAACAGACAGCTATAAACAGCCATTTCCTGTGTGTGTCATTGTTACATTGTGGCAGTTTGCCCAGAGTACCGTACGGTACCAGAGCCTCTTGTGGGAGGGGTTTCAGCACAAAATCAGTCATACAGCGCCCCCTGATGGTCTGTTTGTGAAAATCATTATATTTTTCATGTAAAAGTGGGTATCAGCTACTGATTGGGATAAAGTTCAATTCTTGGTCGGAGTTTCTCTTTAATTGTTGCTACTGTTCTTTTTCTATTACCACTGTTCCATTATTATTATTACCGTATTAGTGGTAGTTTTTAAATAATCTATGAATTACTTAAACTGGTACATGGGGCATGAGGACTTGGCAGTCTACTACAACCCTCATAGTGAGCAAAAGGGAAGCACAGGCTTGTTTCTGATTTCTGTAAGACCTCCTCTCCGTGCTAAAGTAGCTTATTTACTGAATATATCCCATTGCATTCTGGAATCACTTTCCATATTGTTTTATTAATAGAATACATTGTAATAGCAATGTCCTTTAAACACCTATAAAGTATCTATAGTTTACAACATTTTTCTATTTTTGTTCCTTCCCCCAATGCAGAATAAGTATATCTGAAAAGTAAACAAAAAAAATCTAATTACTATTTTGCTGCTCCAAATAACAGCTTTTTGATCTCAGAAGAGTTTGTAAAACTATTTTAGTTATGTTTGCTTCCCTTCCGCAACTGAATACTGCTTTATTGTTCTAGGGACTGACCATAAACATAATCATTTACTTCAAAATGCTAAATTCTTACAATTCCTACTAACACATTCTCAATAAATTGCTTTATCCACCTGAAAATGTGAAAGTGTAAGAATTGTGGTTAAAATTGAAATGCCCTTTAAGTTGTGTAAATATGAGTTATGTCCAGTCTTCTTTCAAACTCATTTGTAGACTTTCGGTAATAGTTTGGACCTAGGAATGGTGACAAGGTTAATGAAATAACAATTTCTCCTCTTATATTTACACATATTTAAAGAGACACTAAAGCGAAAAAAATATGATATAGTGAATTGGTTGTGTACTATGAATAATTACTAGAAGATTAGCAGCAAAGAAAATATTCTCATACTTTTATTTTCAGGTATATAGTGTTTTTTCTAACATTGCATCATTCTATAATATGTGCAGATTACACAACACTCAGCATTCAAAATGAGTCTTTCAGAGCAGTCTGTGAAGTAATGACCTCTCCTCTAGCAGAGAAAAAGTAAATAGTCCAGGAACAGTTGAGATAATAAAAGTCAGATAACATCCCTCTCCAGGACTAACTTATGCTGGATACACACGGTGCGTTCGTGCACTCGATTTTCCTGTCGATTCCCGTCGATTTGTTTATTTCCAACATGTCCGATTTGGATTTCGATGGATCGTTAGGTCGATTTGGCATACTTTGCATGCGAATCGACCTAACGATCCATCGAAGTCCAAATCGGACATGTTGGAAATAAACGAATCGACGGGAAAATCGAGTGCACGAACGCACCGTGTGTATCCAGCATTAGTCGGAGAGCTTAATGGCTTGTTTGCATAGAGATAACAACTGGAGTTTCTCAACTCTTCCTGTACTGGAAACAATTACACTGATGTATCTGATCTTAATGTTTTATTTCTTAGCTGTGCTACACATACAAATCATAATATCATCATTTTTTTTTCGCTTCAGTGTCTCTTTAAATGTCCTTTAATAAAAAAATGTGAGCATGTAATAACTTGCGCATCATTTTCTTGTTCCAGAATAATGTCAAAGCATTTTATCGTACGTTGATCAGCTTCTTGGCCCACAGCAGTCTGACTGTGGTAGTGTTTGCACTGTCAGTGCTTGCAAGCTTAACCCTGAATGAAGAAGTGGGTGAAAAGGTGAGATGTTTCTGCTCTTCAGTTCCTTCTGCTGATTTGAATTATAATTTCAGTTAGATGCAGCTCTTTTTTTTTTTTTTTAATTTCCTTTTTTACACATTTATATTCTGGCTGTCCTTATAAAGCAGTGGTGACAAAGACATTAGCTAGGTGTCACATGCTCCACTGTTCTATTTAGAAATTTGGCACCTAGCCCATCTTTCAGTTAGGTTCGGACCACACTTGAGCCGCACCTCCAAAGGCCAGTTGGAACAGACAGTGCATTGTCTATTGCAAACTGCCATGTGAATGGATCATGTGGATATTGATAAATTGGAATCCGTTGACATGTCTGTTTGCGATTACATGAAATGTACAAAAAGTGCTCATTTTGCAGCACAAATGTGAACCAAGCCTTACTGATACCGTGACCCGTAAACTGCAGGCAAAACAAGGGTTTCATTTATTCTGGCTTTGGTGTATGAAGAATGTAAAATATTCTGTGGTAGGTGAGGAAAGCTGGCAATAGGCAACATTTATTTTTATTCTTAGCAGTTACAAGACTTGAATATTGACATAATACAATCTTGATACCTAGTGAACCAGTGTTTGCTTTAAGAAATCCACACATGTATAGACTGGATTAATGAGTTTGGATAGAATCTAGCAAGACAAATTAAAACTGATAAGCCAATACACAATTGATATGACATTAATCTTAAATTTGAATAAGGGCAAGCTACATTTACATGTACGCTTTCAATAATTGTCACCCAAAAAGATTGTTGTACAGATACTTAACGACTTGTTCTCATTTATGGACAGGAAAGTGACAAGAATGTTGTAGGGGTCCCCCGATCACAGTAACATGGCATGCAGTAGTGGCAAATACTGGGCACACCACCTAAGTGAATTAAACTTTACAGGGACCTGTGGTCCACTCCGCTATACAAAAAAAGGCATGGTTTCCAAACAATGAAGATTTGTCAGTTTTTCCACATTAAGCACATAACACAGTACGATGAAAGACAATGGACTAGTTTCCATAATCAGAAACTTTTCAACTTGCTTAACACCCTATCCACACATGAAGTCATTATGACAATGAGGAGAGACTAGACAGATTTTTTCCCCATGGACCCTCCAGGGAAGCTCTGCCTCATGCTGTGTATATTTACCAGCTTGTAATCTTATAAGCTGGTAAATATACACAGCATGAGGCAGAGCTTCCCTGGAGGGTCCGTGGGAAAAAATCTGTCTAGTCTCTCCCCATTGTCATAATGACTTCATGTGTGGATAGGGTGTTAAGCAAGTTGAAACGTTTTTGACAGTCCCTAGACTCCAGGAGGGCTGCTTTCTGACTTGGGCGAGAGACTGGCAGGGACAGGAGTCCTATTGCAGGCAAGTAAATACAAATAAATACAAACTTTGTTATTAACCACTTTACCCCCGTGGTACGAATTTCTCCGTCCCTTTTTCCCCCCCTAAAAAACCAAGGGACGGAGAAAGCCGTACCTCCCGCGCTCCCGCCGCTGTCCGCGCTCCCGCCGCTCGTGCTTGCGCTCCCGCCGCTCGTGCACGCTGCCGCTCGCTTGGAGATTAGTGAACGGGAAAATCCATTCCCGTTCGTTGATCTAAGCCCCCGCAATGATCTGCTGCTTCTATGAGAAACGGCGCGATCATTGTGATTTTCCCAGCCTCGTACCGCTTCCTGTAAGCGTCCTTCCGGACGCTTACAGGTCGCATAAACACTAACTCACTGTGGCCATCTTGTGGCCAAATAGTAAAACTACACCCTAAAGCATTTTACATATACAAATACATTAGTTTTACACAATAAATTAACTCATTACCTCCCACACTCCCCAATTATTATTTTTTTTGTAGTTTAAACTAAAAAAAAAAATACAATAAATAAAAAAAACATAAATAGTTACCCTAAGGACTGAACTTTTTAAATATTTATGTCAAGACTGTATAACACTGTTACTTTATAAACTACGGGCTTGTGATTAGGGATGGATGCAAAACTGAAAAAAATGCACCTTTATTTCCAAATAAAATATTGGCACCAAACATTGTGATAGGGACATAATTTAAACGGTTTTATAACCAGGACAAATGGGCAAATACATTTCATGGGTTTTAATTACAGTAGCATGCATTATTTAAAAACTATAATGGCCGAAAACTGAAAAATATTTTTTTCACACATTTTTTCCTGTTTTCCCATTAAAACACATTTAGAATAAAATAATTCTTGGCATAATGTCCCACCTAAAGAAAGCCTAATTGGTGGCGAACAAAACAAGATATAGTTCATTTCATTGCGATAAGTAATAATAAAGTTATAGACGAATAAATGGAAGGAGCGCTGAAAGGTGAAAATTGCTCTGGTGTTCAAGGGGTAAAACCCCTCAGTGGTGAAGTGGTTAAGCACATTTTTTAAATTTATTTTATTTTTGCACTAACAATAACCAATTCCAGTGCTTCCTGTCAATTTAATCTTACAATTTATTTTCATTCTTCTTGGGGAAGGTGGGTTCCCCAGAAGACAGGCCAGCAGCAGGTGAAAAATATACACCCCCATCCTAAGCGCCCTCCACCTCCTTTTTAAATATACGGTAACTGTAGTTTCCATAATCGCTTTTAAATATGTACAAGGAAAGAAACTTGACAGCATGCTGCATTTTTTTCGGATAACCCGTTTCTTATGTATTGTCAATACCCTAGATGCATGGGGAAATTTGCATAATGGAAGAATGCATGTGAAAATTAATATTCTTGTGGATAGTGATGGCTCGAACTGTTCATAGGTGAACGTTTTGTGGCGAACGTTCGCAAAGTATGTATATATAGGTGTCTATAAGGGTTTGAAAATCTTTTTTTTTTTTTTTTTCTGTTATTGATACTAAAACAGGCATGCGAGTATATGCTGCCTTATCTGTGTATTTTTTTTTTTTTTTTTTGTGCTGCGATTAATAAACTCTGTAGATTGGGATACAAGTGGCTGTAAGACTAGCTGTGATGATAGCAGAAGAGGTGGTCATTTCTTATGTTCTTGAACGTCACTTGGTGCTGTAGTGAGTGCTGCTAAGTAAGTGCTCACTGTAGAGTGCAGACAGCTGTCACAGCAAGGTCAAGCACCTCTGTGTCTTCTGAACAGAGCTGCATTCCTCCATTTGCAACGCACATTCTGTAAGAAAATATATGAATACGCCTTGCAAGGACTCAAACATAAATCTAACATTTTGAATGTTTATTTACGTACTTGATGTGAATGCTGTTATTTACTTTTTTTTTTAACTGCATTTTATAGCTTTTTCATTCCAGGAATATACATCAAACATTTCAGTTAATATTTAACATTCTTGTCAATGGAGATGGGACGTTAACAAGAAAGTACTCCGTTGACCTTCTTATGGATCTACTGAAGAATCCCAAAATTGCAGATTATCTGACAAGGTAGTGCTTTTTAGCTAACCGCCTTGCTCACTGTGAGACATTGCTGATGGTATAGTTCAGGAGAGGAACTTACGGTCAAGAGGAGAGCAGCAGTGATGAGGCTGAGTGATAGGGGAGCCTATTCTTGCATACCCATTCACTGTATATTGTATCACTACTCCATTTGTTTCCTGATTCAGACCTGTTTAATTTTGACCTGCTTTACACTAGCAGGTCAAAACTAAACAGATACTCTCCTAAGGAGAGGGAAGGCTCTAGGTCGTATACAGCAGTGGTCCTCAAACTAAGGCCCGCAGGCCGAATACGCCCCCGAGGCTTTTTCATTGGCCCCCCAAACCAAAATGTATAACTTATAGATGTGCCCCACTGCACCCTTAAATATCAGCGGCCTGCATAAAGAATAGCATTGCTGGCACCACCCAACCACATACTGTAGAAGCCAGCATGCAGTCATTACCTGGCTTCCAATCCAATTCTGCATCAGGTGACACTGCTGTCCAACTGGATGGGAAGGTTGTCACCTGGGTATCCTTCACTGCTGCACAAAGATGTTCTTTGGGGCGCCGCATGACTGAATGCCTGCTGCTGGGAGTTCTCCTCCGGGCATGACTGGGGGAATCAATACCTAGATTCAATGTAATGTTTTTCAACATCATTTTATGTATGTTCCGGTCCCCCGGCAGTCTGTAGTATGTTGACCTGGCCCTTGACTGAAAAAGTTTGGGGACCTCTGGTATAGAGTCTTCCCGTTTTTCCTAGGGTACTCACGTTCCAGAGCTGGATCCCCCGTTATGGGTCGGAGACTGCTCATTTCCGATGCTGTAGGAGGCTTCAGCAATCTTCGAAAGCCCAAATGCTCCTGAGGATGGACTGATCCGTACTGCGCATGCACGAGCAAGTATTCTTGCACACTCGCACATGCACAGTATAGAGTGACCCATGTTCATGAGCACTTGGGCTCCTGAAGATTGCTGAAGTCTCCCACAATGGCGGAAATGAGCTCGGAAACTAGCGGAGGAGCGCTGGAACGCGGGCACCGTAGGAGCAATGGGAAGGCTCTATAGGACCCAGAGCCTTCCCTCTCCTTAGGGGAGAATCTGTTTTTGTTTTTTAAACTTGCTCCAGACTTACTTTAAAAACAGTATAAAATTGATAGGGGATATAATTTCTACTTAACTCAGAATCAATTTGATAAGATTGCTCTTCCAAAATGATCTGATTGTGTTGAGGTGTACTGAGCTGAGTAAATAAGACAGAAAATATTTTGCTATATCTAGGGGGAAGTATAATTCTGTAAAAGAAGTCTGTTTGTATTTGATCAGTAATTACCATAGTAATTAAGTCATTCTCATAATTTTGTCTAGCAATGTTATCAGTTAGCTTTAGTGAAGTGTGCAACTCTGCCTTCCAGTGACAAACCAGTTTTTTTTTGTTTTCTGTTGTTGTTTTTTACTGTGTTTAATGTATTATTGCAAAGATGCTATTTATGGGGTATTGGGATACCCTAAGGGGTATTATTTCATACTTTCCTAAACTGTGCTCTGACCTGTGAAGTAGCTTAGTCTTCAGATAATGGCTGTTGGTAGTGAGAAACTGCCCACCAGAGTGCTTGGCAGCAGTGGCAGTATACATCTGATGTTAAACCCTTACCACATCACCCAGATTTTAAACCACTTCTAGAATAAGAGATTCGTTTTCCTTTTTATTTAGTTGTATTACAAGAGATAGCCATTAAGTTACAATGTAGTATATAGGCTATATAAAGGATAGATTCAACATGGTTAGCTTAAATGGCTTGGATTCTTGAAGATATCCATGTTTTAGGATGTTTGTCTGAAGCCAATTCTGGAGTAATCAGTGGACTTTTTTTATTTTTTTTAAAGGACAACTGAAGCGAGAGTAATATGGAGGCTGCCATATTTATTTTCTTTTAAACAATACCAGTGGACTGGCTGCCCTTCTGATCTTCTGCCTCTAATACTTTTAGCCATAGGCCCTGAACAAGCATGCAGCATATCAAGTGTTTCTGACATTGTCAGGTCTGACAAGATTAGCTGCCTGCTTTTGTTTCTGGTGTGATTCGGGCACTACTTCAGCTATATAGATCAACGGGCTTCCAGGAAACTGGTATTGTTTAAAAGGAAATAAATATGGTAGCCTACATTCAGTTGTTGTTTAAGGCTTTCAGTGCTTTTCTGTTGTGGAATTGTATTTAGAACAGTTATATCACATTTTTTATCTCCCTTAGATATGAGCACTTTAATTCATGCCTTAATCAGGTCTTGGGACTTTTGCATGGACAGGATCCCGATTCTTCTTTTAAGGTACATAGACTAGTTTTGCTTTAGTAACTGTGACCTAATAGATGTGAATTATTATAGATGTGATTTATATTTAACTACATTATACCAAATTAAAGTTCTGACACAAGATACATATATAATCTATGTGCTGTTCTGCATCTTCACGTGCTGACTGCCCTGCTTCTGCTCCAACTTCACTACTGTGATTTAGGTTAACAAAGGAGATGTGCAGTAACATCCATCCATCAAATTCAACCTCTTTACTCTCTGTGCACCTTAATGTAGAGTAGGCAAAAGGCGACAAGGGTATATATGCCTTTCCAACTAAATAAAAAATGCCTGTTGTTCATCCCTGGGGCCTGTAGCGCCAAATATGAGCAACTTACTCAATTATTTACAATGATTACTGGTATATTTTTGACAAGAAAGGAGACAAATCTATCACCAGATCATCTAAGGTGCTTTTGGCCAAATTTCCCCCTGTCGGAATTGGCTACTCTTTGTAATGTAACGAAAAAGGGGTCCATCTGACCTTCGAGCTGTGGCAAGTATATTTTTTTGTTTGAAAAAAGACCACATCTGTGACCCATGCAGACTAGGGACCTCAACATGATCCTGTTCAAGAAAAGTTACCTAGTTCCTGTCATTTCCTGTTACCCACTAGCAATGTTCTAGTATTTTGTGAACAATATCTTCAAGGACTTTCTCAATCTGTTTATGGCAGTGTATCTGACTAGTATCCTAATTTTCAGAACAAGAACACATAATCCATTTCAAAAAGCCTTTGGCTTTTATTCAAACCCACAGGATATATGCCAAACCACAAAACTGCAATCTTGAAAAGGACATAGCCCACTTCTTAGACTCATCACTTCCACAGAAGTAAGCTCTACACCAACAATTAAGTTACCTTCTCTTGGACCAGTAGAAGCTTCTAAAGGGTTCAATAATTTAAACCCATTATTCACTACAGCTCCAAATTCTAGCACTTCCAAATCTAATCTTGTTGTTCACTTTTGAAGTTGATGCTTCAGATGGTCATGGTCATCAATAATTGCTGACCAACGCGTTTCAAGTCAGTCTTTGTATACTAGTTGTAGTTAATGTCTTAAATGGAACCTGAAGCGAGT
This sequence comes from Hyperolius riggenbachi, assembly GCF_040937935.1. Lineage (NCBI taxonomy): Eukaryota > Metazoa > Chordata > Amphibia > Anura > Hyperoliidae > Hyperolius > Hyperolius riggenbachi. The sequence continues at coordinate 247,348,219 of NC_090647.1, read as the reverse complement.
AAAATTATTTAAACTAAACACATGACGTATACAAAGTGAGAGAAAAAGCACCGGCACTAAATGCAGCACGGAGGATGTAACCACAAACGGTCTTACCTGCAGCGTGCTCCACAAACGTTCAAATTGCAGTCCAAGAAAAAAGATGATGGGCATCTGCTGCATAAAAACCCTTTATTGTGGTGGGTGGACACAGTGGCCAGATGATAGCCATGACAACGCACAATGCCTAGCTCAGTACACGCTGCACCGCCCAATAAAAATGTCTCGGTAAGGCCACGTGAGCGGGGAGACCTGTGGCCAGATGATAGCCATGACAACGCACAATGCCTAGCTCAGTACACGCTGCACCGCCCAATAAAAATGTCTCGGTAAGGCCACGTGAGCGGGGAGACCTGTGGCCAGATGATAGCCATGACAACGCACAATGCCTAGCTCAGTACACGCTGCACCGCCCAATAAAAATGTCTCGGTAAGGCCACGTGAGCGGGGAGACCTGCAATGATGGCCTATGTGAGAGGAGGGCGGTGCGGAGTATGCCAATGAAATAGGCAGTGACCCTCAGCGGCAAGAAAGGTTGCTATGGCAACCGGAGATACGCACGTCTGCTGAACGGCCGCTCCCCTGTCACATAGAACGCAGGATGTGAGATAGGCGGGGAGACTCGCGGCCAATTGGCTGGAGGTATCCACCGGATGTGATGCAGGAGACGGAGAGGGGGCAGTGTCAGAATCGGCGTGGCGTGCGTTCCAAGCCGGCTGCTGGGCGGAGGTGAGTGAGATGGCCACCATTTAAAAGATTGTATGTTGCTGTACATGTTTGTCTCTGAAGAAGCAAAGTCCATCTTTGCGAAACAGCTGTCAGACATCACTTTTTTCCCCCCACTGCTGTAACCACTGTGTCCACCCACCACAATAAAGGGTTTTTATGCAGCAGATGCCCATCCTCTTCTTCTTTTTTCTTGGACTGAAACACATGACGTAGCTGCAAATGAATATTACATACTTACCTCACCGTCTGTTAATCTCAGAAGGTCACCATTTTCTTCTTACAGTGATCCCTTCCAATTCTGACAATATTTTGTCAGAACTGAAATATACCAGTTGCTATCAGTTATATATCAGCAGCTGTCAGTTACAACTGAATGTGCAAGGTAATGTCCATGTTTCCCTATGGCTCAAGTGGATGATATTACAGTTTAAAAGTGCTGACCAGGAAGCTGTTATGGGGTAATGGCCATTTTTAAAATGCAGGCCGAAGAATTTCATTGATCACAGTGGAGAAATGGGACACAGGAGAGGAGAAAAAGATTGTGGAGTAGACTACACAGGGGGTAAATATGACCTGTGTATGATTATTTGGACTTTTTATTTTCAGTTCAGGTACTCTTGAAAGAGAACCTGAGGCAGGTATTTTGAATCCTAAGAGAACACAGAGGCATGATCTGTGCATAATCACATGCCTCTGTGTCTCACTACTGCCGCCTCTAGTGTCTCCCCCCCCCCCCCCCCCTCTCCGGGCGTATCTGGGTATAGTCTCGCCCATGGCAAACGCTGGACTTTCCTCACCATGCAAAGGAGCCAGGAGGTGCTTGAACCTGGGAGGGAGGGTTTGATATGCGCCCCCCCCGGTAGGTGAGTGACAAAGGGCGCCTATAGCAGGATCCTTATGTGCACCCCTCTACATCCGCCTCTGCCCCTCCCCCCCGTCTGCTGTGCCCCCCCCCCCCCCCCCCTGTAAACAGCACCAGGCTAGCGACAATCTCCTTGTCGCTAGCCTTCTATTTACCTGTCATTCAGTCAGCGCTCCCCTGCCGCTGCCCGCAAAGCACCTCCCAGGTCAAGGCTTGGCTTCCGATTGGAGGAAGCTCATAGAGATTGAATGACAGTCTGCAGGTAAATAGAAGGTTAGTGACAAGGATGTTGTCTCTAGCCTGGAGCTTTTTACAGGGGGGCACAGCAGACCGCAGAGGGGGGGGGCGCGCTAAAGGCGGTAATAGCGAGACACAGAGGCAGGTGATTATGCACAGGACTTGCATCTGTGTTCTCTGTGTGATTCAAAATACCTGCCTCGGGTCAATTTTACCACTTCAAAGTAGTATGCGAACTTACCTGCACAGTCTGTTCACAGTATTTAAAATCTGTTGACCCTTATACTACATGGAGGTGGTAAAATTGGCCAATCAAAATCGGATATGTGTACCAGGCTTTAGGCACTGGAATTAGAGGATAATCGTAACAAACAACTTGGTGACTATAGATGCTCTTATGCCATAACATAATTGTGGCATCTTTCAACAATGGCAGATTGTATATTTCCTCATGATAGGTTTATTTAATAGTTATCCACAGCTGAAAGACTTATTGTTCATGTTTTCAGCATTTGGAAACTCTGTTACTGGATGGTGCTGCATTAATCTTTTCTGTTCTACACATAACTTGGTGTATGTGCAGGAAATGCCTTACTGGGGATAATAGTTGTAGCATAGCACTGTGCAGATAAATTGTTACTTAGAGCCTTGTATCATCATTTCAACAATTCAAGTTTGAGGAGTTTTTAGAAGTGTACTGCAGAGTAGGGCAGCAGTGGAATGCTAGTGGCTGAATGCAGCATTTGGGGTATCTTTGCAGCCTTTTAAGTCTTAATTTTCTCTTAATACAACATTTAATTATGCATATGCTGAATATTTGTTTTATTTATAGTTTCATGTACTTTTATTTTTAAGGTCTTAGAATTACTCCTGGCTTTTTGCACTGTCAGGAACCTGCGACACCATCTACGACAGGCTATCTTGGAGCAGACTGGTACTGCTTGTGGAGGAAGTGGGAGACTGGGGCCCCGTACAAAATCTCTTGAACCTGCAGTGGCTCTTGTTCATTGGTCAAGCCACGCATTGGAAGCGCCTCAGAACTGTGCAGTTTTAGCTTTGGAGCTCTTTAAAGAAGTATTTGCTGTAGGTTTTTATGTGGTGTCCATCTTTTAATCGTAATCAGCCTTTGTTAAATGTGATGTGAAAACCCTTCTTTAACCGCTTCTGGACCTTGTTAATTGAAATCTACACCCTGTTTGGGACCTGTTATCTCTGCCAGGGCCAAGATTTAAATTTCTGCTCCACTCTCGCTGCTCTCCAGGCACTGCACCCCACTCGCTCTACTGTTATGACAGCAGAGCTCTGTTAGGGCCTGTACACACTGCTGCGCTTTTAAAATGGCATGCGATTTTTAAAAGCGCAAGCCTTCATGAGAATAGGAAAAGCGCATCGCAGCAGTGTGTACAGGTCTCCGCGATTTTCATTATTTTTCAAAAGACCTTGCGATTAAAAAGCGCATGCGATTTGAAAAGCGCAAGCGCAGCAGTGTGTACAGGCCCTAAGCCGGTCAGGAGCCAATGAAATTGGCTCCTGACTTGCTCTTGGACCTCTGCTCTCATACTGAAAGCAGAGCAAGTGAGCTTCAGCAACAGGAGAGTGCCATGAAAAGCGAGAGAGACGGGTCCATGCGGTGTGACGTTGGTGAGCCCCATTTTCTGACCAAAAATTCTCTGGTCCTGAAGGGGCCAGAGACTGCTGGTCTGGCAACGGTTAAAAACAGAAGCCACTCTTAAAGTAGGTTCACACTCAAATTTTTAAATTGTTGCACTAGTGCATTACACACAGTAAAAATGACTATGAAGCACTATAAGATCCTCTGTTATTTAAAAAATATTTATACTTTACTGAAGCTAACTGGTATTATTGCCAGCTGCAAGATAAATTATCAGATTGCTTCCTAATTAAGTAATTAGTAAGCAAGTAAAGGAATGTTATGTGATTCCCCCTGAATCCAGCATTAAATGTTGTCATAATCTGACAGCGATTTGGCTGTACCATTGACCATTTGATTTGATCATTTAATAGAATCGAGAATGAATAGTGTGTTCCAGTATGCTCAACCGATGAAAACTTACTTAAGTCGATTGCTTAATAAAGTCGATAACTTTGTTGATTGAATCAGAATTGCTTGACTTTTCTACCTTGCTTACACGTTATTACACTTCCAAAATAATCTTATAACCCTGGTTGGCAAAGGCAAATAAGGTAAAAAGTTTGGGTACTTATCCGTTAGCCAGGCGCATCCTCTAGGTGGCGACAAAACTCCACCAGAGTTACATCTTTCCCTACTATCCATGTCGGCCTGGAGGGGGAATAGTAATTAGCACCACCTGCCGGATGCGCCCTGCTAACGGATAAGTACCAAAATTTGTTTTAAAGGGACTCCGAGCAGTGCAGAAACTATGGAAAGATGCATATCATTTTAAAGCACTCTTTCTCCTCTTTCCAATGATATATAAACCATATATATTTCAATCGCGGAAATAGAGAAAACTAAAAGGCGTAGGGCGACGATTTAGGTGTCGCCAGAAAGAGGAGAAAGAGAGCTTTAAAATAATATCCATCTTTCCATAGTTACTTGTAGTTACACCTAAATCGTCACCCTACGCCTTTTAGTTTTCTCTATTCTTGCGATTGAAATCGCAGCCGCGGCAAATTCAATCGCGAAAATAGCGAAAACTAAAAGGCGTAGGGTGGTGGTTTATATATCATTGGAAAGAGGAGAAAGAGAGCTTTAAAATAATATGCATCTTTCCATAGTTTCTGCACTGCTCGGAGTCCCTTTAACTCTTCCAGTACCTTGAAAAACAATTGGATAGTTTTAGCTTGTGTTTAATGCTTTAGATTTGTCCAACCCTGTCCTCAAGGCCCATTGGCAGTACATGTTTTGCAGAAAACCATGAACATTCACAGGTGGGGTAATTAGTGTCTCAGCAGAGCTGATTAACTTCCTCTGTGGATTTCCACAAAACATGCATTGTTGGTGGGCCTTGAGGACAGGGTTGGGGAACACTGCTTTAGACTGTAGACAGTGGCTGGATGGTGTACTGGTTAAGGGCTCTGCCTCTGACATGGGAGACCTGGGCTCGAATCTCGGCTCTGCCTGTTCAGTAAGCCAGTAATTCAGTAAGGAGTTCATTGGGCAAGACTCCCTAACACTGCTACTGCCTACTGAGTGCGCTCTAGTGGCTGCCTCGCAAGCGCTTTGAGTCCGACAGGAGAAAGGCGCTATACAAATACTGCCATTATTATTACTGCCATTATAGATGAAATTTTGAATACTGTAGAATACCACTTTGATTTGGAGCTAGAAAGGTCAGTACATAAGATCACCACTTTACATTGAAAAAAAAAAGTAGAAGTGCTGAATTAACATTTTTCATTAATCTTTTAATAAGATAGAATTACTGTGCATAAGAGTGAACATTTAAAATTATTATATTTTTTTTTTAGTAATACAGAAGTCTGGCATATTCCTATTACATTGCAAAATAGTACTTAATGGCTGTAACTGCTGCATGTAATCTTTTATCGCTGGCGGCACAATAGAATTCACTCATGGCGTAGCCAATATAAATTTGTGCAATGTGGATTGATCGATCAATTGAGCCACGTATAGTCACCAAGGATAATAATGACAATTCAACATAAGCTGGTAAAATAATGATTCCCAGCAAGAACAGTCCTTATTTCAGAACAAAGCATATGGCAACAAACTTTTCCTATTTGAATAAGGCAGATGATCACCAGTTCCTTCATACCAAGAACAGACATTAAAGTTCTTCATCATTGGTTCCATACACAACGCAGCATAACAAAACTTCAGGGGACCAACAATAGCAAACAATTCAGTGTCATAGGTTTTTCAGATAAACCAGGCATCTGTTGGTGCACAGCTAACAATTGCTCAAGTGACAATTCATCGCAGTGGATCTCCAATATTGGCCACAACATCTTTGAACTTGTGTGCCATCCATAAAAGAGCAGCCGGATGGTGTTCTAGCGTGGCCACCCTTCGATTATCCACTACCACATGGATGACAGTGTATTTCGCAGACAAGCCCAGTTGCTCTCCGCCAGACCAACTAGGATGACGCAGCTTTAAGTCTGCATGTTTTGCTCTGCCCATGAGGCTTTGTCAGGAAGTACTGCATCAGAACGTACATGCTTTCAATTCTCTTTTCACTCCATATAGTCACGGCTTTTCATAGTGTATTAAATATATCAGCACCATCTAGTGACCATTACTTTGCCTTGACAGTAAACCTGTTAATAAAAAAAAAACTTTTTAAATGAAGCAACATCTTGTGGCCCAATTATCCAACTACAACAGTTACTAAGAAGATGAGGGATTCTACAATCCCTTACATTTATTTTAATATAAATTAAAAAAAAACTTGTTTAAAGGGATGAAATAGAACAGATCCCTCTACCTACTTCCCTCCCACACGTCATAAATACATATTACCAATATTCACAAATATGACTATTTGATTTAATACCCCTTTCTAGGAGAAAACTCACTACATAAGCAGTGTCGTCCTGTATATATCAATCCTGCTGAAATTCCTACCGATACCCTAACTAACAGATGGTAATTTTAACATTTTAACACTGGCACTCAATACTACCACAGCTAATAAATTACAGAAACTCTTTTAGATTTACCGTAGATCAGTATTGAGCCCTAATGGGGAAAGTTTAAGTGTATATCCAGTAACTTTCTTTTCTGTATAGTTATACCTTGCTTCCCTAGATTAAGGTGATGAATACCCTTTACTTTTAGGCCTCTAGTATCAGATTTATGATAAGTGGCAAAGTGCAATGAATTTTTTTTTTTTTTTTACCTCTTTGGAAGATTTATAGATGTCCCTGATATGCTCCTGAGTGCAAGGTTTTAGATCGTTTCATTTTACTGATCTATTGTTTGCCACTGAGGCAGGCATCTGATATGCTACATTAGTGGTCATACAGTTTTTATAGGGCTTCTTATGCTAAAATTCTTCTCTTCACTCGCATTAATGAACACGTCAGTAACCTCCACAAACTCACAAATCAAACAATTATTACACCTGGTCATGCCATTCACTTCCTCTACAGATTGCCACCAAATGAGACCCAGAAGCTGCATGCATGGATACACAGTATGAATTTAAAATGACTGCAAGCTTTACCCAACCATTTTTATTTGTTTCTGCAGGATGCCATTGATACAGGTTCCAGCCAGTCAGCTGAACGTTTTGTAGACCTTCTACTTCCTGTTATTCTTGATCATCTTCTTGTACCTGATCAAACATTGGAAGAAGTGCTAATTAAGAGAAAATGTGAAAGGACTGGGAAAGCACTAGATGTCCTCATTAATATCCTTTACTATGTATTCCACTTTATTTAAAGAGGCCATCCTTTTATGTTCTGATCTCCCCAATGAGACAAGATGTATTTGACGGTAGAGATAAAGGCTCATGCACCCCTACCAACAAACTGTCCAACTATCTTCCAAACTTGTCTGTTGGAAGATAAGTTGGGTGTGTGCATGGCTGGCAAACAACCAGATAACCGGTTGATTGCCAGATCCAACCGGAGGATCAATCTGACCAACTATCATGCATGTTGGAATGTGTGTACAAGTCTTTTGAACAACTTTGTTGTTTTTAAATGCAGACGTTGTGCAGTTTGTAGTTTAGCTTCCACACATAGTATTTAAAAAGAAACTCCGACCAAGAATTGAACTTTATCGCAATCAGTAGCTGATACCCCCTTTTACATGAAACCTCTATTCCTTTTCACAAACAGACCATCATGGGGCGCTGTATGACTGATATTGTGGTGAAACCCCTCCCACAAGAAACTGAGGACCGTGGTACTCCTGGGAGTTTCCTGTTTGTGAACCTTGTTGCATTGTGGGAAATGGCTGTTTACAGCTGTTTCCAACTGCCAAAAAGCATGCAGCAGCTACATCACCTGCCAACAGTAAAAATGTCACCATGTAATGTCAGAATGTAAATCAGGGATTTAAAAGATTTTACAATGGTCAAACACTGACTAAATCATTTATACATAATTATTGTAAAAATGAAGCACTTTTTTAATTACATTATTTTCACTGGAGTTCCTCTTTAAGTGAGTTGGTTGTTTGGCGTGTGTATGTACTTGTCATGTAAACAACTTGGTGTACGGTTGGTCATGTTATGCGGTTGGTTGTGCATAAAGCTGGACGTGTGTGTAAGCCTTAAAGAGGAACTCCAGTGAAAATAATGTAATAATAAAAGTGCTTCATTTTTAGAATAATTATGTATACATGATTGTCAGTGTTTGCTCATTGTAAAATCTTTTAAATCCCTGATTTACATTCTGACATTTATTACATGGTGACATTTTTACTGTTGGCAGGTGATGTAGCTGCTGCATGCTTTTTTGGCAGTTGGAAACAGCTGTAAACAGCTATTTCCCACAATTCAGCAAGGTTCACAGACAGGAAACTGCCAAGAGTACGTACTTTTCTTGTTTCTTGTGGGCGGGGTTTCACCACAATATCAGTCATACAGCGCCCCCTGATGGTCTGTTTGTGAAAAGGAATAGGGGGGTATCAGCTACTGATTGGGATACAGTTCAATTCTTGGTCGGAGTTTCTCTTTAACCTCCTTAGCGGTATGGACGACTTAATACGTCCATTACCGCCGGAGGTCGCCGCTTAGGCCCCGCTGGGCCGATTTGAATAAATTTTTTTTTTTTTTAAACACGCAGCAAGCACTTTGCTTGCTGCGTGTCTTACCTGATCGCCACCGCCTGCCGCGATGCAGGGCCCCCCCAGGCGAGACCCCATGCGCTGCCTGGCCAATCAGTGCCAGGCAGCGCTGAGGGGTGGATCGGGTCTCCCTGTGACGTCACGACGTGCGTCGCCATGGCAACGGGGGAAGCCCTAAAGGAAATCCCGTTTCAGAACGGGATTTCCTTATGGCTTACAGCGCCGGCGGCGATCGGAGGGGTGGGAGGGATGCGGAAGGGAGGGGGGCATCATGTAGCTAGCGCTAGGCTAGCTACATGATTGAAAAAAAAATAATTAAAAAATAGCGCTGCGCTGCCCCCTGGCGATCTTTAATAAAACGCCAGGGAGGTTAAGAAAAGCTACACTTGTTCTAAAATCAGTAAGTCCAGACAGGTGATTCTGAGCTCCTTCACTTCACTGGAGTGTATCATTCTTTTCCTTAACCATTCCTACCTCTTTGTGGTGATGATGCCTTAAGGTCCCGAATCGCTAGGACACTGGCTGCCAACAGATGTGTTGCACTGGTAGAATATCAGTTCTCTTTCAGTGGTCTAGATACAAGTTTTGTTGCCAAAATGATGGACTCTGACCTTTCGTAAGTTTATTGCTATTGCTGCAACATATATATATATTGTAACTTTTATAAAACTGTAAGGGAAATAAAGCTACCAGTTAATAAAAATGGAATGGCTTTTCATGAAGCACAAAAAAAGGGACACGAGAGCCCAATATAGTGTAGTAAGTATGGTATAGGGAGTATGATCGAGTAAGTAGAGTAATACCCACAAACCAAGGTTACCTGTTAGGCAACCACTATATATGCAGGTTGGGAGATTAGACCTGTCCCCACTAAGGATTAAGAAGTCGCTCTCTATAGAATAGAAGAGGTATGGTCCCCTTCCACCAAGGGTGGACACATGCATTGTATATAATGATCAGAGACTCCAAAAGAATAAAATAAGCTAAAATTGTTAATATGCTGAGGAGGTCGTGGTGGACTTACCTCCCCAAAGCAGACATAGAACTGTCAATTTCAAAAACACATCATCTTATTGACATACTCCAAAAAAGTGTTGCAATGCTTTTCAAGGGCATCCACACGCTTCATCAGGCAGTAAAAAAGGAGGTGCTTGGCGTTATACTGCCCCAATACTGCTCATATACTCTTTGTTCACTGCCTGATGAAGTGGGTGGATGCCTGTGAAACACTTGCTTATTTTATTCTTTTGGCGCCTCTGTTCATTATATTTGCATAAAGAATTAATCATTGGCATGCAAAATCTGTTTGTCCCTGTGCAAAGTTCTGCTTCAACCTGGGTACTGCTGGTCCCCATAGAGCACCGAAGAATAGGGTAAACTGCGTGCCAGGACCCCTACCCCGCTGTCTCTTTTGAGGTATAATAGAGCTACAGGGGTTTGCAAAAATATTCGGCCCCCTTGAAGTTTTCCACATTTTGTCATATTACTCCCACAAACGTGGGCAATAACTGCAAAGTGGGGTGTGCGTAATTATTCAGCCTCCTGAGTCAATAATTTGTAGAACCACCTTTTGCTGCAATTACAGCTGCCAGTCTTTTAGGGTATGTCTCTACCAGCTTTGCACATCTAGAGACTGAAATCCTTGCCCGTTCTTTGCAAAACAGCTCCAGCTCAGTCAGATTAGATGGACAGCGTTTGTGAACAGCAGTTTTCAGATCTTACCACAGATTCTCGATTGGATTTAGATCTGGACTTTGACTGGGTCATTCTAACACATAGATATGTTTTGTTTTAAATCATTCCATTGTTGCCCTGGCTTTATGTTTAGGGTCATTGTCCTCCTGGAAGGTGAACCTCCGCCCCAGTCTCAAGTCTTTTGCAGACTCCAAGAGGTTTTCTTCCAAGATTGCCCTGTATTTGGCTCCATCCATCTTCCCATCAACTCTGACCAGCTTCCCTGTCCCTGCTGAAGAGAAGCACCCCCAGAGCATAATGCTGCCACCACCATATTTGACAGTGGGGATGGTGTGTTCAGAGTGATGTGCAGTGTTAGTTTTCTGCCACACATAGCGTTTTGTATTTTGGCCAAAAAGTTCCATTTTGGTCTCATCTGACCAGAGCACCTTCTTCCACATGTTTGCTGTGTCCCCCCACATGGCTTGTGGCAAACTGCAAACGGGACTTCTTATGCTTTTCTGTTAACAATGGCTTTCTTCTTGCCACTCTTCCATAAAGGCCAACTTTGTGCAGTGCACAGCTAATAGTTGTCCTATGGACAGATTCCCCCACCTGAGCTGTAGATCTCTGCAGCTCATCCAGAGTCACAATGGGCCTCTTGACTGCATTTCTGATCAGTGCTTTCCTTGTTCGGCCTGTGAGTTTAGGTGGACGGCCTTGTCTTGGTAAGTTTACAGTTGTGCAATACTCTTTCCATTTCTGAATGATCGCTTGAACAGTGCTCTGTGGGATGTTCAAGGCTTTGGAAATATTTTTGTAGCCCAAGCCTGCTTTAAATTTCTCAATAACTTTATCCCTGACCTGTCTGGTGTGGTCTTTGGACTTCGTGGTGTTGTTGCTCCCAATATTCTCTTAGACAACCTCTGAGGCCGTCACAGAGCAGCTGTATTTGTACTGACATTAGATTACACACAGGTGCACTCTATTTAGTCATTAGCACTCATCAGGCAATGTCTATGGGAAACTGGCTACACTCAGACCAAAGGGAGCTGAATAATTACGCACACCCCACTTTGCAGTTATTTATTTGTAAAAAAAATTGGAATCGTATGATTTCCGTTGCAATTCTCACATGTACACCACTTTGTATTGGTCTTCCACGTGGAATTCCAATAAAATTGACTCATGTTTGTGGCAGTAATATGACAAAATGTGGAAAACTTCAATACTAAATACTTTTGCAAACCACTGTATATTTACTTAAAGTGGTGCCGACCCATTTGCTTCTATTGGTTCCCATAGAGCAGTCATTTACATGCTCTGTAGCTTATGCCTTTTATGTAAAGCATGTCTTTCACATTTTGCAAGCTTTTGTGTCTGCTTTCAAAGGTTTCATAGTGTTTTCACACCATTCTAATATCTTTGACAGATTACAAATACCGTGTAGTGGATTGATTTAAAGCAGAACTCTAGATACAGCTGCGGTTGTCAAATCCACATTTTCTCTCATGCACATCTTCATTCTAGTTAAAGGGAACCTGAAGTGAGTAAAAATATTTAAAATAAACACAACGTAGCTGCAAATTATTATTACAAACCAACCTCACCGTCAGTTCCTCTCAGAAGCTCACCATTTTCTGCTTACAGTACTCCCTTCCAGTTCTGACAATATTTTGTCAGAACTGAAATATACCAGTTGCTATCAGTTACATAGCAGCTGTCAGTTACATCTGAATGTGCAAGGCAATGTCCATGTTTCGCTATGGCTCAAGTAGGCGTTATTACAGTTTAACAGTGTGCCGACCAGGAAGCTGTTATGGTGTAATGGCCATTTTTAAAATGGAGGACGGAGAAATCCATTGATCACAGTGGACAAATGAGACGCAGGAGAGGAGAAAGAGATTGTGTAGACTACACAGGAGGTAAGTATGACCTGTGTATGGTTATTTGGACTTTTTATTTTCAGTTCAGGTTTTCTTTAAAGGACCATGATCATGAAAAATAAGATGTATGTGTTTCCCAAAGTAAAATGCACGATACATTACTTTTTTCCTATGTTGCTGTCACAGTAGGTAGTGAAAATGTCATGTTTGGGGCAAATCCATCTTCTCATGGGGGATTCTCAGAGTTTTCTTTATATTCAAAAGCACTTACTGAATGTAAGAGCTCACTCCAACTGCCATAACAGTGTGCAAGTGAGAAGGGGGTGGCTGCCAGCATCTTTGTATATATATATATTTTTTTCCAGGCAGTGCCTTTGTAAAAATAAAACCCTGAGAATCCACCATGAGATGTACTAATCCAGAACCTGTCAGATTTTTACTACCTGCTTTGAGTGACAGCAACATAGGAAAAAAGTAATTCATTGTGCACTGTACTGTAGGACTAATGTGCTTTTTATATTATGTGTATGCAGTTATTTTAAAATGTACATTTTTTGTGATGTTGGTTCTTTTAAAATAAATTGGGAACTGGTCATTGATCTCATCCTCTAAAATTCTGATTAGAGATACCAACTTTGTGCAGTTGTCAGTTTCCATATATCGGTCAGTGGGCACATGGAGATCAGGGGTGCTCGGCACGTGTAACTACCGTAAGTTTGTGCATGTGGCACTTCATAAGACGTTGATGATTTCCCACTAACAGCAGGAGTCCTTTCACATTGCATTTATTGCGGTGCAATGGGCAATATAATAAAATCGCAACCCAATGCAATTTCATTGCAATGGAAAATGAACATTTGCATGTCAATCACGTGGTGCAGCCATTCTGCCTAAATGATATGCAGCATGCTGTGCGTTTATCGGAATGATGTGCACAATTTTAGTTGCATTGAACTCATTTCTATGTACTGTATGCTTCACAGTATGCATTGCAATCGGAACATGCCATGTGAATTTTCATCACTGTTGAAAGTGCATAGTGAAAAAATACCTTAGTAACTGGAATGTGTCTGTTTCAGAAGTAAGCTGTTGCACTTATCAGGAATGGCAAGTCTAGCCTACTCTTGGCATTTTTCCCCATAAAACCTAGTTTGTGGAGCACGTTGTAGTATTTTCCATTTACCATATATGTAACAGCTGCTTGAATAAACCTTTTTTATAAGTGTATATTTTTGTTGTAGTCAATGGGGTTGCATTGCTGTAGTGATAGAATCAAGATTGTATGATTGTACTACTGCTGCAGTAGTGCTGAACTAATTATTTCTTAAATTCTTAAAGCAATTCTTCTGCAGATGTAATTTTGAAAGCACTGGATCTTATGAGCAGGCTGAAGCAATTGGTAACACATATGGAACCCGCTTTTTACAAGATTTTGCAGGTATGATGGCTTCTCATGCAATTTGACATATTAACTACTTATGTCGTTTATCTACGCCCCTCATGACTTCAGTTCCTGCACAGGGCCGTAGATATGTGTCTATTGCCATGAACGGCCACTGCTTGCTCCCGCACGGGTACTCGTCGCTGTCCATTAACCACAAGATCAGTGAATGGAAACACAGTTCACATTCATGGATCTAAGTGCCGGTATCAATGATCGCCAGCATCAATGAGATGCCTGCCGGCATTATAACAAAGTAATGGTACATACACACTTCAGATAAAAGTCTTTGGAAAAGGCAAGATCACAGACCAATTTTACCCCCTTCCATGTAGTATGAGAGCCATACCTACACAGTCTATTCTTTTGAACTGAACTCCCCATCAGATAAAAACCTTTGCAAGATGCTGCACACACAGATGCTGTACACATACAACAGATCAGTATCTGCAAAAGATCAGTTCCTGCAAAATGCATTCATAGACTATATCTGCAGATCTCATACACACCTTGTTTAGCAGACAATCATCTGTAGATTTGAAGATCTATCCTGGTGGATCTGATCTGCAGATGATTGTCTGTTAAACAAGGTGTGCATAAGATCTGCAGATATCATAGACTATGATAGACTGGGTACATTAATGAAGTTAGTTACCTTATCTAGTTAAGGCTGGGTTTACACTGCATCAGTTGCTGTCAACTATAACGCAACGGACCACTGATGAGCATGAGTTTTCCATTCTTTACTATGGGTCAGTTTACATATAAGTTATAATGCATAGATGTAAACTGACCCATAGGGGAAAAAAAATTCCTTATCAGTTGTCTGTTGCGTTATGGCTGACAGCAACTGATTCAGGGTAATGGTGGCCATACATCAGGCGACTTGGCTGATCGACCATCCAATTCGATTATTATAATCGAATTGGATGAAAATCGGTGCCACAAAGTGTATCCCCGACCAACAAAGCGACCAATTTTGGGACGGAGATTGGTTGCATTGCCGACGAAAACATCCGGCACCTCGCCGCTATGTAATGTCCCTCCGTAAAGTATACATTACCTCTCTGTGGCCTCCGCTTGTCCCCCTGCAGGCTTCTGGGATTCCTCTTCTCCATACATGCCTCACATGGTTTCATTGCAAGGGCGTGCGTGTGACGTCACACGCGCGTCATTATTAGGAAACCACGTGGGGCGTGCGTGTAGGGGGAAGACTTTGGCGCCAGGTGTGTTGCTGACAGATTGCTGTGTACTCCTACTTCTACTGCCTGAGGAAGCGGGCTTAAACCCGCGAAACGCGTTGTATATCTATACCCTGGAGTGTACCAATAAATATTATCTTGATTATATTACACAGCTTTTGTGTTTGCTTGGAGGGGGCGGAGCCACCATAGCCTCCTCAGCGAATTTTTAACTTTTTAATTACTGTTTTTATCCTGTTGGCGCCTCTGTTCAGCTCATTTTGTGTAGGGGGAAGAGGAATCCCAGAAGCCAGCGGGGAACAAGCGGCTTCTGGGATACACTTTGGCACCGGGGGGACATTGACATTAGGGGGCACAGCGGCGCACAGGGCCGATTCCAGATTGATTTCATGCTGAAATAGATTGGGAATCAGCCTGTGGTGTATGGGCAGCTAACAGATCTCTCTCTTATCAGATTCGATAAGAAAGAAATTTGTCTCTTAGTTGAATCTGCCCATCATCGCTAGATCTATGGGCACCTTAAATCCAGCCTAAGGCTACACATACATTACTCAATATTGCTGGCCAGTCAGCTTTCTGATCAGATAATTTTATTTTATCCAATGTCCCCAAGTGTTTGTGTGTTGTGTCCCCTCCCTTCCCCATGCCCGTGTGCCCTGTTAAAGGCTCACCGATTTCCTGACGCAACTCTTGGTCTCTTCTAGTGTCCAGCTTCACTACGAGCGTCACTACATGCGGTGACTCACGTGGTACAGGCGCTTGTGGTAATGCTGAAGCTGAACACTGGAGGAGGCCAGGAGTTATGCCAGCGGAGTGGCGAGCCACACTGTGCACAGGGGGTCAGGTGGATGTTGCGCGGCGATGATTTACAATAGAGTCCATGGTGAAATCTATTGTAAGTCGCTATGAAGTGTTTGGGCAGGCAGTAGACCCCTCTCTGATCAGTATCTGTCAGAGGGATCTATCTAAAAACACTCTCTCTCTCACTCACTCACTCACTCACTCACTCACTCACTCACTCACTCACTCACTCACTCTTTCCCTTATTGTAACAATTATAGGACTGTTTGGCTGAGCAGATATATGAAGGGCCATGTGGCAGTCAGACTCTGCTGTCATGTCCAACCTTGCTCTGCTGTTTATCGACTTATTTATGTTTATTCTTCTTGATTGGCACAGTTGTTGTTTTTATCTTCTGATGCAGGACCACCGATTAATCACACCACTGTCTTTTGCATTAACTTCTGACCATAGAGAGAGAGTTCAAGTTGGCCTTCAATTGCTTTTTGAAGCTGCACCACTGCCAGACTTCCCTGCAGTTTTGTAAGTAATATTTCTCTTATGGCTTACTGTATACACAGATTGTCTACAGAGCTTCTACACACATAAAAAAAAATGCAGCGCTGTACAATAAAAAAAGGGGGTGCAGATAACCGACCCACATACATAACCTAGTGCAAACTGTGACTCATAAGGGAAAGGAGACCCTGCTGCACAGTGAAGAAACCTAGTATAGAATAGGAATGGGTGTGTTATTGTTTTAATGGCTTGTTCAAAAGCATTCATGTGAGGAGCAAGACTAATGGGACTAGTGACAAAATCCCAGGGGGTTGGTGCAGCCCTAGAGATTTCTTCAGTTCTGGACAATTGTATGTTTAAAGAGGGAAAAATAGAGGGTTGAATAGTTTAATTAGTAAAGATGCTAGGGACTCATCCCATATATATGCTGAAGATGAGGCTTTTACATCCCCACATGTGCTCTTCCCCTGCTTTCTCTGCAACATCCAGGAGGTTTCAGTGCTGTTAATTCAGGAGGATAACGCTGCCACTCAATACACAATAAGCATATTCTTAATGCTCATAGTACTTTCATTATGACTGCAGTACCTTTCTTGGAGATTGGTAATAACAAGACTGAAAATATTATTTGTATATTTTAGGCTTGGAGAAAGTATTGCAGCTAATAATGCATACATTCAGCAAGAAACCGATCACCCAGCAAAAAGGTCTGGAATGCAAATAATTGGAAAAAACTGTAGGACGCCACAGGTCTTTAATACAAACAGTGTGGATGTATCTTCTACAAATATCCAGGATCTCATACAGAAACTACAAACCAGCATGGAGGTAAGGTAAAAGAACACCTGAATGTTAAATGTAGTGTGTTCAATGTAGCATATTTACTGAAATATAATTCAGTTTGAGTATAAACCCAGCCTCACCGTTTACCTCCAGAGTACAGAAGAAAGACTTTTGACCTGACTACAGAACAAAGGGACCTACATCCCCCCACCACCACCACTGGTCATCACACACACTGGTCAATACACACCTACCTATACATACACATATTAAGAATTAGGACTATAGAAACAATTTTCAGTTTTGCTTTAAAGTCATTGGGCGTCTATAATAAAAAAAAATAGAAACCAGATACTTAAGGAGAGGGAAGGGTTCTAATGAGCCTCTCCTCTCCCGGTGCCCTTGTTGCGGTGGCAGCTCCTCCGGTCAAATCCCCCGCCGCGGAGGACTTCGAAAGTCTTCTGTAGCCAAGTCCTCCCGAACACTTCCGTAGCCAAGTCCTCCCGATAGAGGGCGCTCGCGCGTGCCCAGTATGGAGTGGCCCATCTTCGGGAGCACTCAGGTTCCCAAAGACTTTTGAAGCCTCCCTTCGGTAGCAAAGATGGCAGGATTTGACCAAATTGGTTGAAAGCTGCTATGGGGGATCCTGCGCTGGAATGTGCACCAGGAGAAGATCCTTAGGTAAGTATCATCTGTCTTTTTAAAAAAAAATTAACAACTATTCCCATTGACTTTAAGGTTCGGTTTAAGTGGTTAAACACTGTATGACCCTTATTTTGTAAGCTGTAGCTGCACCCACAGATACCTTTACTAGTTATTAAAAAAAAAAAATTGGTATACATTTTTAATGTTTCTAGCCTGCTTGTTCTTATGTTTTAGATGAAAGAGCAATCGGCTGATGTGAGAATTTCTGATATTATGGATGTTTATGAACAAAAACTATCTGCATTAGCAGTAAGTAATGATCTTTGACTTTTAGTATTTTTTTTTCTCTTTCCCCTGAAATGGCTATAACCAGTTTGTTATGCTGTTTCCTGTTTAGTCTAAGGAGAGCAGGCTGCAGGACCTGTTGGAAGCAAAAGCACTAGCCCTCGCTCAAGCAGACAGGCTGATTGCCCAGTACCGGTGTCAGAGAGCACAAGCTGAAGCAGAGGTGAGTAAAATGCTGTGCAGTGCTATCTGTCAGCACAGATTAACATGACAGCTTGTTTTTATGACTTCTGCTGATAAACCTAGGTCATTTTTAAAATTGCACTTCATCTTCACTGCAACAACAATCCTTGAACAGTACTTCA
Source organism: Hyperolius riggenbachi (assembly GCF_040937935.1). Lineage (NCBI taxonomy): Eukaryota > Metazoa > Chordata > Amphibia > Anura > Hyperoliidae > Hyperolius > Hyperolius riggenbachi. Next base: position 247,330,027 of record NC_090647.1, on the reverse strand, counting down.
TAGTAATATTCTTAGTTAGTTACTTTTATCGAGGTATGCAAAACTGGTGTGTTTGTCTGACCTGAAAGTGTTTGCATATAGTTTCACCGCACATTTGACAGAAACGCATGTGATTTCATATTGCAGGCAAGAAAGCTTGCAACACTGCTGAAGGAGGCAGAGAAGAAGAATGAGGAGCTTGGTTTACTCCTAAAGTCTCAACAGCTGGAGTCAGAAAGAGCCAAGAGTGACATTGAACAACTTTTCCAGCACAGCAGGAAGCTGCAAGCAGTTGCTGAAGAGCACGAGACGTTAAAGGCCTTGTATGCTGACCATATTCTCAAGTAAGGATTCCTTTCATTTGAAGCCATTAACCCTTTAAAGTGTACCTGCAATGGTACATTGGGCCTTATTTATACTTACTTGGGGCCTCCTCCAGCCCCATGAGGACCACTGCCTCCCTCACCATCCTCTTCGGCCCCTGCATTCTAGCAGTATGATTCCTGGTAATCTGGTCAGTGGCCGCCAGCCCTGGGCTACTGCGCATGTGTGACTAGGCCACAAGAGCCCAATGCGTGTACGCACGGCTAGCTGGATTCCCGTGAGGAATAGTGCAAGAACGGAGAGGCCAAAGAGGATGACGAGGGAGGCCACGGTCCTCATACATGGGGCTGGAGGAAGCCCCAGGTCAGTGTAAATACACGCTATATAACATCTCTGGTTTACTTTTATGGTTTTTATGGCTGTGCCCTTTTGTCATCAGATCATATTTTGCATTTTTTTGTTGCATTTATTTTTTTTATGAAGGGGGTGTGTGTGTGCGCGCATTAACGTAACACATTAGGGACAGGTTTGGCGTTGGTAGCACATTTAAATTCAATATAGTCCGAAAGAAAACCTATGAAAAAAAAGCAATTATCTTCAGCTTTTTATGCATTTTGTTAATTTTTGAAAATGTATTACGGTTTATCCAGCACATCTTCCAGAGCGCTTTACACAGTATAGTTTTTTCCCTAACTGCCCCTCAGAGGGGCTCACTATCTAATCTCTACCACAGTCATATATCTGTTATAGTCTTAGGCCAGCTTTTGGGTAAGTCAATTAACTTACCTTTTATATTTTTAGCAGGAGGTGGAAACTGGTTTGCATGGAGGAAACACCATAGTACTATTTATCACAGTCTCCTCTTTTTGCATTGATTTTCAGAACTCTAATTGTGTGTATTTGGAGTATTGGTATAAGATGTTCTCCAAAACATTTGAGAATAAGGGAATATGGGTAAGGTGTTTGGTTAAAAGGAAGAAATTGAATATTAAACAGTATCTTTTTTATCTTTAAAGTACTCCTGAAGTGATGATGGCTGCCATGTTTATTTCCATTTAAACCATACCAGTGCCTGACGGTCCTGCTGATCTCTTTTGCTGCAGTAGTATTTGAATTGCACACCTGAAACAAGCATGCAGAAAATCCAGTCAGAAATATCTGATCTGCGTGCTTGTTCAGGCTCTATGGCTAAGCGTATTATAAACGGGCTCAGCAGGACAGCACATGTGTCTATGGCATAAGCTTTGTAGGCCTGCTATAGTAATTTGCAAATAAAAAACCTCTCTGCATAATCTGTTTCACTGATCCTAAAAGGAAATTATATTTGCTCAATAAATGCCCCTACCTGCCAGCTAATGTGGCCTATTACCTGGTGACTTTGAAGTCTTAAGTCGAGGAGTTGGAGCAAAATTTCGGTACCTGGAGTCAGTGGTTTCTGACTGAGAAATCTGAGTTGGATGTCCTTTGTACCAACTCCACAGCCTTGCATAAAGTCTTAAATAGATATATTATCATGTAGATTGTAATCACGAGTTTACTTTTATAGGTATGAACTTTGTGAAAAACAGTTTAAAGAGTTACAAGGCTCATACAACATCCTAACAAAACAAGCAGAAACCATGAAGAAACTTAATGATTCACTCAAGACTCAAAATGAAAAGTAAGTCTTTGTTTTTATTTTTTCATTTATCCTTATTCTGATATTATATATCATTTGGCAGAAGAAATATTGTACTGGTGCAAATCTTGCCAAAGCAGTTATTTAATTCATACCAAGAGAGTAACCAAGCAGCTCGGGGTGACCCAAACCACATACCCTGGAAAGCTTGATACCCTTAGGTAGGGAATGGACTTATCAAAATTACCCGCTTTCCCGCATCTGAATTGCATCGCCATGTAATGTTTATCAATGCGAATGGTTTCGGGGGCCCCCCGAAGTAGGCTCGAACTGCTGGAATACCTAGGCGATGAGCAGAGAGAGGCCAGGAGTGCAATGGTGCAGTACCGTTAGGTAAAGGGGTAATATAAGTATGCAGGTTTATATTCGCAAGGGTGGGTTGCAGATCCCAACAACCTCCATATTCGCTTACAGGGAATAAACAGTCCCTGCTCAGCTTCCCAGATCCCGCCGGATGTTCTCCAAAAGTATAGATTTTGATCAACTATTACCTCCAAAAGGTGCCCATTCACTAATCGCACTGTTACAAGGCACTGTGTATTGACCTGAGAAGGCAGGCTAGTACCCGTGAAACGCGTTGTCTGTGTTTTGAATGGATAAGTGGCTGGACAGTGTACTAGTTAGGGGCACCGCCTTTGACATGGGAGGATCCTGGCTAGGATCCATACCTATTCAGTAAGGAGCTCAAGGCAACACTCCCTAAAACTGCAGGGTGGCCTCTTGAGCGCTTCCCAGTGGCTGCAGCTCTTGAGCGCTTTAAGTCTGACAGGAGAAAAGCGCTATACAAATGTTCGGATTATTATATATTATTAAATATTTTCCAGTTGAACTGGTATCTTGTCTTCTAGAGAGGTAAGAGGATACCTCTCTATATTTGATTTCATACATCAACAGAAAACCACTATCGTAATACTTTGGGCGCCTCCATCCCCACAAAATTCTGTGTATATCAGTGGGATAACTAAAACTTCACATATGATTTTCGATGCTGGGGGGGGGGGGGGGGGGGGGAGAAAGCTGCACACCATGTGCAGCAAACCTTAGCCAAAGATCCGTTGCATTGTAAATTTAAAAAAATCATCTGTTGCAAACGGCACTATTCTGCGGACTTGTGGATTCCCAACCTTACTGTGAAGTGATTGAGTTTTATGGTATGCTCTGCCTATTGTTCAAACAGAGATTTTAAAGTACTGGAGTAATGCTCCCTGTTTTATATGTAGCATTATTATCTGAAAGATACTGTACTGGTTGAACTCGATGGACGTATGTCTTTTTTCAACCAAAGTAACTATGTAACTATGTAAGATGTAGAGGTGGGAAGGGTGCTAGCCTCCATGGTCTCATAGGCAACTGGCCTCAGAATGGATGTTTAGAGAGTGGTACATCGTAGGCAAGAAGTTCCTTTTGTATTGTAACAGCCCTTATCATTTTATACATGATGAATCAACAGGGCGTGTTAGGCCAGCCCAACATATAATCGTTCTGAAACGTTGTACATAAATTGTACATGAACAATGTGAATGGGCATTCAGTAACTTTTTGATCCTATTTCAGGACTGTGGCACAGCTGGAGGATGTTGAAAACCAGAGAAAACAATTGGCTAAGCAGCTGCAGGACCGAGAAAGTAAAATCTCAAGTACGTAGTATTTTTGTAGCTTTCAGTTAGTCCATTTTACACAGACAATCGTTTTTCTATTTGTTCTCGTCATTAATGGATATCTACCTCTCACAAGCATTCACTTTCTCCATGTACCACTTTGTTTCTAGACTTCCAACAAAAGGTCAAGGGGATGGAGGAAAAGCTGAAGTTGAAACAAAAAGAGAAAGAAGACATGGAAGAAACCATAGACATTCTTCGTAAAGAACTGAGTAAAACTGAACAAGCAAGGAAGGAACTGAGCATTAGGGTAATGTGCTTATCATGATTTTCTTGAGAAATGTATGACAATGGCCTCAATTTACTAAGATCATGCTGGAGATAATAAGATGAGAGACAACTTACCACCACACATTGAGAGAGCTATCTTATCTCTTCATTCCTTAAGTTACCTCCTCTGTAGTTATTTTCACACACAGTTAATTAACAGCCTGTCTTTAACTTTAGAATTCTGGGGTTATTTTAAGGATTGAAGAGTTACCTTAAAGACAGAAGAGTTAACTTTAGGTTTCCCTGAGGTAAACTGTTTCCTGAATACTACATGCCTCATCAACATAGTGAATCGAGGCCTATGTAATAAAAATTTAAATATATGCCACCAAATCAAAAAGGGTATTTAAAAAAAAAAAAAAAAGCAGTATGTAGCTACAGTGATCAAAATTTAAACTGATTGTGGTTTGTTTTTGAAAGTGGTTGAACATAATCCTAGTTTCTCCAGTGTAAAGCACTTTAGTCATCTAACATCTTATAGAGCTTAAACTTAAAATCAGGATTGAACTTCATCCCAATCAGCAGATGATACCCCCTTTCCCATTGGAAATCTTTACCTTTCTTAAAGTGTACCTGAGATGGGGGATAAAAAGAAAATATACATACTGTACTTGGGGCTTCCTCCAACCCCCTCCAAGCTTATTGCTCCCATGCTGTCCTCCGCCTCCAAATTGGTCCGCAGCTGCCCACGTTGAGTTGTCCAGTCAGCACCGGCACAGTCTGGCCATGCACCCCCATCGCCGGGAGGGCGCGTGGCTGTGACGGGGCCAATTGCAGAAGAACGAGGAGATTGGCGTGGAAGCAAAAAGCTTGGAAGCGGGATGGAGGAAGCCACAGGTATGCATATTTTCTGTTTATTTCCCCATCTCAAGTTCTCTATAAATAGATCATCAGGGACATCTGTATAGCTGATATTGTGGTGAAACCCCTCCCATAGTGTAATGTCAGGGCCATGGTCCTGACAGTTTACTGCCAAGCTAGCAGTATCTCTCTCAGTTAATGAAAATTCTGCAGAGATCACCTGGCAGGACTAAAATTGTCACCACCTGTGATAAATTTCAGAATGTAAATCGGGGAGAGGGAAGCTTTTACTGGGGCTGTAGAGTCTGTACAAAAATCTTCCAACTCAGACTCCTCAGTTTATAAAACCACGACTCCGACTCCGGGTACCCAAAATTGCTCCGACTCTTTAGTCTAAAATTTAACAGGGCTGTGAATTTTGTACAAAAATCATCCGACTCCTCCATTTATGAAATTAACGACTCCGACTCCCGGTGCCCAAAATTGCCCCTACTCCAACTCCACAGCCCTGGCTTTTACAAGGGGCATATAATGAGGCGGTAGGACATTGTAATTCACAAGAAGGGAGTGTGAGCAATTTTAATACCTCAACTCTAACAGGAAATAAGAGGCAGATATGGTTTTCTGTGTACATGCAGCTAGCACAGTTATTCATAGTATTTTTGTTCTTGTGATTTAGTGCTTTTACACAAGGACGGCATAAGCGTGTGCTTAGCCTGTGTCTGCCGGCTGCTATTTCATGCAACCAAATGGCAGTGTTGGTAACTCTACACATGTCAGCATTTGACATGTAATGCGGCTACCAGACAGCAAATAACCTAATCTCAAAACTGAGTGTGGCCACCTCCCTGAGACCAACACCTCACAACTACCCAAATGCTCCCAGTACCATGTAGTTGCCTAGAAGCCGCATACAGGTCTTCACTGCCTCCGATGTTCCCTGTGAACGGGGCCTTACCTATTCAGTTTAGTTGTGATGTAATTTTTTTTTTTTAGATCAGCTTACGGTAGTAAATTTCTTTTTTACATAACCAAGTGACACATTGGATTTTAGTATGTATCTGTATCTAGCTCTATAGTACAAATGCATTTAACATGCTTGTTTTCACTCTTCAGGCATCTTCACTGGAAGTTCAAAAGACTCAGTTGGAGACACGGTTAGAAGAGAAAGAAGCAATGGTGAAAAGCCAGCAAGAAGAGCTGAACAAGCATTCACACATGATTGCCATGATACACAGCCTGAGTAGTGGCAAGCCAAATACAGGAAATGTAAACCTCAGTCTGTAGAGCAGGGCGTGGCTCTGTGGAAATCTGAACAGCATGGAGAGAACTGAAGATTAAACTTGTGCTGCTATCAGAGTGGACTGAGCATACCCTCTGCTATTATATTTTTTATCTCATGAAATGTACAAAACAGATTTTTAAATATTTTAGGAGATACATTTACAAATTCTTAGTATTTCCCCCCCACCCAAAAAATCTACTCCCCTTCTAATGATTTGCTCTGTCTCAATTTTTGTTTTTCATATTTCCTGGTAACATTTTTAACAGAATGCTGGAAATTGTGTTTTAGCCTATTTATTGTAGTTCATGTATGTGTATGTTATGTCATTAGTACATCAATTAATAATTGTTTCTTTGTGATCCTTAAAGAGACACTGAAGCGAAAAAAAAATTATGAGATTATGATTTGTATGTGTAGTACAGCTAAGAAATAAAACATTAAGATCAGATACATCAGTCTAATTGTTTCCAGTACAGGAAGAGTTGAGAAACTCCAGTTATCTCTATGCAAACAAGCCATTAAGCTCTCCGACTAAGTTAAGGTGCCCATACACTCGTCAGATTGGCAGCAGATAGATAAGAAATGCATCTGATGATCTATCTGATGCGTTTTTAGAACATTTTTTACCAGGATAGAATTCCAATAGATTTCAGTTTGAAATCTATTGAAATTCGATCTGATGGCATTTTTTTGCCATCAGATTGCCATTAAGGCCAATGCAAACTGATAAGCAATCTCATCAGATCGACCTAAATTTTCCACCCTGCAAGTTCGATGGAAATCCATCGAAATCGATCGAAATCGGCCGTCGATCGGTCGGCCAGAAAATCGGCTGAGTGTATGGGCTGCTTTAGTCGTGGAGAGGGCTGTTATCTGACTTTTATTATCTCAACTGTTCCTGGACTTTTTACTTTTTCTCTGCTAGAGGAGAGGTCATTACTTCACAGACTGCTCTGAAAGACTCATTTTGAATGCTGAGTGTTGTGTAATCTGCACATATTATAGGATGATGCAATGTTAGAAAAAAACACTATATACCTGAAAATAAAAGTATGAGAATATTTTCTTTGCTGCTAATCTTCTAGTAATTATTCATAGTACACAACCAATTCACTATATCATATTTTTTTTTTCGCTTCAGTGTCTCTTTAAATCATACCTGAAGTGAGCGGGATATGCAGCCTGTTAGGCAATACCTGTTGCCTGGCAGTCCTGCTAATGTTTCTGCCATCAGTAGTGTCTGAATCGCACCTCAAATAAGCATGTGGCATATTCAAGTCAGAAATTTCTGATCTGCTGCATGCTTGTTCAGGATCTATAATTAATGGACAGGACCACCAGGAATCTTGCATTGTTCAATAAGGAAAAAAAAAGTCAGCCTCTAAACGCTTCTCACTTCAGGTGTGCTAATTTATTTAATGTCGGTGTACTCTTTCTAAGTTTAAAGTAAACCTGTGAGATTCACAGGTCTCATGTAGATACTTACCTTGGTATAGGGAAGCATCTGGATCCTTCAGAGTCTTCCCATGTCCCGCTCCCAACCGCCGATCCATTGCTGGGAGCCTCAGAAGTTTGTGAATGTGCTTCTGCAAAAACAAGCATGGTTGCACTGCGCAGGTTAGCTGGTGCCCACACACTAGCAAGAAGCTGCTGCTCGACTCTGTGCTAGGGCACAGGAGCAAGCAGTCTGGGTAGTGTCGCCAAACTCAAAGGTTTAGGGACAGAGACATCAAGGAGGATATGGGGCAAGCCTCTGGAGGACCTAGAGGCTTCCCTCTACTTAGTTAAGTATCCATTTAGAGCACTATTTTCACTACAGGTACACATTAAGGCAGGGCCCACTACCCCAAATCTTCCCCAATATACATTTCGGGACCCTCGAAGTTCCAACCTTGATGCCATGAATAGCACAGGAAGCATGGCAATGTGGGATCAGCATGGGGTTTCTGGGATGTAGTACATGGGAGGGAGAAAGCTGGGAGAGTGGTGTATGGAGCCAAAGCAGACTGTGGTTGTTTACCTGGATGATGGGGTCATGTGACCGGGGGGGGGGGGGGGGGTGATTGTGGAAATAGGCTTTAACTTAAGTGTGCATACAATATTCAAAGTTTCTGACTATTTTTATGTAATGTCGCTACCATAGATTGCAGTAATAATAATTCACCAATAATCCATACTTGAAAATTGGCATTAGAGATGGTCAATGAGATGCTAATAATTCCATCTTACATGCTGATTGTGTGCCGCTTGAAATTGGATCGGTTACAATTGACAGTTTGAGTGGGCCAGTTCCAAGATGCATACAGATTGCATTAAATCTGCTTAGCAAGTGGCAAGTGTGGTAAGATCAGTGTAAGGAGAGCAGACAGTGCTACAGACTGTAAAGGGTAGATTTGATGGTTTGAATCTTACGGTAATGCATCCTGCTAAAATGTCAGATTGAGGGCTGAGCGCTTTGTGAACTGTCCGCGCACTGAGTTTTGACACAAGCACCCCCATTGTCTTGCATCATAATTGCGGCAAAATAGCCGCAAACATCGATTGCCGTGATTTGATGCAAGTCACTGGGAGTGTTTTTTTTTTTCAAACTGCAAATGCAGCACAGATGTATTTAGCAGTGTGGCTCAGTCTTTAGAGAGATTGGACCTATTTGTCTTAGATATGTTTTGGAGGGAATGCGGGCCTCACTTTTTTTTTTTTTTTTACTAATGGGTGCATATTTTCACGTGTATGCAATTTTATGTCTGCGCACGACTTAGGACATGTTTAGTCCTGACATTGCTAAAATATTACTCTGATTAAATAAGACTGTGTACATACAGGAGCTGAGCTTATTTTTTTTTTCTTTTTTTTTTGTATATATTTTCTGAAATATAACCTTTAAAATTAACTAGGGAGACTTTTTTTTTCTCTTTGTTCTCTTTTAAAAATATTAAAATGCTAAATATGTACAAAATTGATTTTCTTTATTACTACACTGATTCTGCACTGATAGTTCTATCGAAAGAAAATGGGAAAGTAACAATATGATGTATTTATGCCACACAACTGAAACACCATTCAAAGCAGTAGGCTTTGTCTGGTTTATACAACTTGCTGTGCGCCATGTTGATTTGGGCACTGTGTGGCACCTGGTAATTTGCAAGCTACCATAGACTGCATTGTTAACTGTGGCTATAGTGGTGTTCTGGGTGTAATTTGGCACCGGCTTGTAGCTAGTAGGGAAATATGGCCATGCAGGAATGGGTAGTATTGGATGTTGGATAACCGGAAAGTTAGTTTTTTTATAAGTAACGGGAGAGAGTTAGTGTGAGAAATAGGTTTGCAAAAGCGTTGCTAGAATATTGGCAATATTTCCCATATTCTACTAGGGGCTTCCTCTGGCACCCAAATTACCTGGCACCCTTTTCATTTGTATGCCCCAGACCTCCCTTTACCCCTTGGGCAGACACACGGGAAAATCTGTGTTCTCTCTCTCTCTTTGACTTTCTCTCTAGGGATCCGCGGGTAAAATCTTCTCTTACAACTAAAATTCTACAATAAAAACCCCACCATCCAAAGTTAAAATTAAAGAGAACCTGTAACAAAAAAGTTCCCCTGGGGGGTACTCGCCTTGGTAGGGGGAAGCCTCAGGGTCCCTAAGGAGGGTGGCGTTTTCTTGGGACCTTGTAGCCCGGTAATGGACTGCGCTGTCTAAAAATCTGTTGTTGAACAGTCAGAATGGTCAGTAAGATGCTTTTAACTTGGAGTTATTGCAAATTTATGCAGGTAGGAATTTAAACATCAGATGGAGCTGCAGGTAATCCAGTTCCAAGCTTCTTAAATCTGCATAAAATGCACATAACCTTAAAATTAAAGGTTCCAAGAACACGCCGCCCTATTCATTGACCATGCCTAGTGAAAGGTCCACCAGGATATAGCGTCTGCTAGTAGGTGCAAACCTAACATTGGTCATATCAAAATGTAGCAAAGATTGCTGAATATTTAGTGAAGTCAAGTTTGTACTTTTTCAGGCCCATGCTCCGGCCATCTGCAAGTATAGTGTCTTTAACTGAATGCAGAATTATTATTAGATAATAACTACACACTGGCATAACTGCAGTGACACAATTGCTAATTTAGTAGTCTTTCAACAACTCTATTTTGGTCTGATATGACCCAGATGATGGTTAGAAACTTTTACCACCTAATAACAAAACTCTTTAAAATCCTATTCAGGTTTGCTAGATAATGTATTCTTTTCCAGGGTTCTCCCACTTAAGTAAGTAAGCTTCTATAGATGATACTCTTGGCTAGGCCCTGAGAAAGAAGTTGGCACTATCCAGAAGTAATTAACTCAAGCACCATGGGAGAACAAGCTAAAGCCTGCTTACTAAAGCCAATATTTTTATTTTCTGTCAACAAAATAGAACAGTATGAAGAACAACCCCTAATTAATTGTATGATTATGAAGATCCATACATCTTTCCTTGTAGTAGCTCTCAGAATAGTGCATTTGTTCCTGAAAGGCTTTCTGTATTAGATGACCCCCTCTTGCAATGGACCAACACCTTTAGGCTTCTTGCACACAGGGACGTTACAGGCGCAAGTTAGTGCAGCCTGTAACGCAGCCCCACCCCACAGTAATGAAAACTCAATGGGCTCTTTCACACTGCCCATGTTGCGTTACATTGTAACGCAGCAAAGTGCTGCATGCTGTGCGTTCTAGGCGGCTAAGCCGCGTTAGACTGTTTGCACATGCTCAGTCATGTTGGGGAGGAGGGGAGAGCGGCCGGGCACATGGCTAATTAATATTCACTGCACTCAGTGACGTGCAGTGTTTACTACCTGGAGCGGCCGCTCTGTGCGGCGATTGGCCGGGCGGGACCACGTGATGCCGCATGCGTCCAAGAGTACGCATCACGGCATCACGGACGCCAGAGTGAGCTGCACAACGCGGCTCACTCCGACGTCCACACAAGAGAGCACCAGGCGTTGCGTTAGGGGCACGTTATGTGCCCTATAACGTCCCCTAAACGCAACGTCCTGGTGTGTAACTAGCCTTAAATGCAAACAAAACAGTGCACCATAGTGCAGTATTGCAACTAATTGAAGCACCCATTGTGAGAGCAACAATATATCGATCAGTCAACCATGTGAGGCTTAAAGGGGTCCACCACCTGCAGGCTCAGGCTCTACCACTCTCCTTCTTCCCCTGCTCACCAAATGGCTGCTTGTATAAATGCCCTTCACAGCCACCCTGATTCCAACAGCACTTCCTGCACTTATTTATTTAAAATGCTTTCAAAGTACTGTAATGCCTGTACATTAAATACAATAAAAAATGTTATAAGTGTTTATAAGTCACCATCTCCCTGTTGTTGGGCGTGTGACAGAGGCCGACCCATGTGGGACCTTGTTTTTCCCTTGTACAAAGCTATGTACTCTTGCACCCTGGTGGGTTTTCTGGAGATGGCTCCCACTTCCTGTACAGGAAGAATTGATTGAAATAATGATATTATGAGAATGGAGGAACTGGTCTTGTCTACACAGTACAAATGAATGATATGTATGATACAATGGTCAGTTTGGATTGATTATAGGGACACTATTCTCTCCCTAACTAACATACCTCCAATTAGTGGCCCCACGGAGGTACAGCCCTGATCCAATGACGCTTGGCCTGGGGTCCTTGGTTTTTTTGTTTTTTATTCATTTTCTGGGGACCTTGTTTGATCTCATTACAGTACTAACACTGTCCCTCCTGGCAGGGTATGGGTCTTCTCCTTTTCTCTTTCACTCTTATTTCTTGTTTTTCATGTCTGTTATGTCTTGCAAAAATAGTTCATCTCCCTTGGGATCTATTCACAAAACTTCTCAAACATGACTTATTTATCACATAATTAGTAAAAATAACCTTTCAGCACATTTACAGCAAATTAATCACTCAAAGTAAGTTGTTCCTGATTAACTTAATTTCAGTATTACTTTTCTTACCTTAATTATATTATACTTTTGCTCTTTGGGAGCTTAAAAATGTTACATAGATAACATGAAAACAGGTGAAAAGGCTTTGTGAATCAGGCCCATTGTGTCAGCAACTTATTTTTGATGCTTTGGTTTGTGTTGGGCCACAAAATTTTCACTGTAAACTATATCAAAAGCAATAACAATTGATACTTTTCTATAGCGCAACCATAACAAGTACAGGTCAGATCACAGGCTGTTCTGTTGTGCTGCTCAGTTAAAGGCACTTGCAAAGTTATTCTAGCTATCTTAATAATGTGACTCCGTCTGAGATAAAGCTGTCATCAGACTTTTCTTCACATTTTTTTTTTCAAAGAATACAGGATGTTAGTGAATGGAAAGGCAGGTTCTTCAAAAAGCAAAACCTCTTTCATATTACCAATATGTTGTGTATAAGATGTTACAAATTAAGCAAATGTTGCATGCTAAATAGGACAGTAAAAGCTGCATGACCAAGTATAGTTGTGAGTGAAGATGCTTAGTGAGTAAGGGCAAGGACTATGCAGGCTGAGGACCGCTAATATCTCTTGGTCTGTGCGAGTCACATTACAACTTCATTTTGTTTAAAAACTTCGAGGAACTTCAGTGTATATAAAATATAAAAATGATCGCAGCGCCAGACAATCGAATTTGGTGTAAGGCTGCACAGAGAATATGGGCAGATGTTCCTATGCCCATACAAAGAAGCAAATAGATAGTAAAGAGAACTCTTGCGCCTAAGCTTATATTCGCTGAGAACAATTTAATAAAATCAATGAATATAAAATAGCTGATTACAATGACAATGCTATACAAATTTTATCTCATGATCACATAGACCCAAACAATGCATCAGCAACACTGGACCCAAATTAGGAGTCCCTGGTTCAAAATTGGCCCGTTTAGATAACAAGAAAACGGCCGTAACCCAGTGACTGTTAACTAGTAGGTAACCTGGTTGCAAATGATGAAATTGATGGACCTCAGAAATATAGATAATGTCTCACAGCACAATCGAAGAGTGTCATCTGAAAAAAAACATAGTAAAACCCAAATTGTCTCAATCATAAATAGTATAAATCCTGAATAAAGCTAATCTTCTCATGTATTGATAGTCATATAAACTAATGGTGACGTCTCACCATGTGATAAACAATGGCATGCCAATGCATAAAAAATGAAGCAGCGATAAAAGTTCCTTATGGAAAAAGGCGTCCTGGAAAAAGATATATATATAGCAGCCTAATTGGATAAGAGTAGTACAGCGGTCTCTCCTCAATGACTGGCAATGCCAGGTACTCACGCTACCACAGCGTGCTTCTTCAAGCGGTACGTGCGTTGGTCTATCTCGGCCAGAGTGGAGAAGGAGGAGGAAGGCTGGGATCCGGTCAATGGCTCTATCCTGTACGGCTGCGGCCGCTAGCTCAATGCAGGAGAGTGATGTAACATCAGAAGAAGCACGCTGTGGTAGCGTGAGTACCTGGCATTGCCAGTCATTGAGGAGAGACCGCTGTACTACTCTTATCCAATTAGGCTGCTATATATATATATATATATATATATATCTTTTTCCAGGACGCCTTTTTCCATAAGGAACTTTTATCGCTGCTTCATTTTTTATGCATTGGCATGCCATTGTTTATCACATGGTGAGACGTCACCATTAGTTTATATGACTATCAATACATGAGAAGATTAGCTTTATTCAGGATTTATACTATTTATGATTGAGACAATTTGGGTTTTACTATGTTTTTTTTCAGATGACACTCTTCAGTGTATATAACTTGATGAATAAAATTGCTTATTTTTACAATATTCATTTACAAATTATATAGTCAATGTTTGACCCTCGCAAAATGTTACCTCGACCTTATTTGCATTGTTAAATGTATCAGAAATTAGAGACACTAACAAAAAAAACCCTCTGGGGGGGGAAGTACGTACCTTGTGAGGGGGGAAAGCCTCAGGTACCCAATGAGGCTTCCCCATCCTCTGTAGCTTGGGGGAATCCAGCGCTGGCTCCCCAGAAAGTCCCTCAACAAGGGTACGCAGTCAATATATATAGCCACTGGTGTGCCTGCTCAGGATTGCGGTAGGCAAATATTTACCTCGCCATTGTTTGGGGGGAGGGGGGAAGGCGACTGGTCACCGCGCTGGATTGCCGGGATACCGGAGGACGGGGGAAGCCTTGTTAGGATCCAAAAGCTTCCCCCTCCCGAGGTAAGTATCCCCCAGTGGGCTTTTTTTTTTAAGGCACCTTTCTTCTTGACAAGGTGAATCAATGTGGAAGTAATGAAAACATCATATCATCCTCAAGTGCTCTGGGGAGGAAGGCTGCATGACCTTGTAGCCTTGACTATGAATATCACTAGGAGGACGGGGCTACATACTAATATACAGCAAATTTATAGATATAGGTTTCAATCCACAAAGCCTTACTGCATTCAGTAAAGCAGAAAATGGCTGATTTTACTGAAAATTTTGTGAAATGTCAATTCAGGCTGTTACTGCATGGAACACTAAAATTAAGGACCTCAGTCAAATGCCAATTCATAAAGATTAGTGTAAATTCTAAAACCAAGTGAGATGTTCGGTATTTATCTCCAGCCTGGAGCTGCCTGTAACAGACTACCATTTGGTAAGAATATAGAAGGGAGATAACCGCAGAGAAAAGTAAAAGCTATTCAGGAAAATAATAATCAAAATTATTTTCCTAATTTCACAATCTTATTAGGTAGTAATTAGAGCGGACCTGAAGATGACATTAGATAAAAGTATCACTTACCTGGGGCTTCTGCCAGGCCCTGCAGCCATTCTGTGCTCATGCCGTTTCCAAATGTTCCCGCGCTACGGCTCACTTTCATCCACGCTGACGCCCACTGCGCCTGCGTGGCCCCAGCCACACACATCGTTGTATGTGCTCCTGTGGCCAGGAGCGTTCTGCGCAGGCACAGTACGCTCCCAGCGACGGCAGTGTGAACGAGGACGCACAGGCGCAGTGGATGTGTTACACAATGACAATAAAGTGAATTGAATTGACTTCCCGAAGAGAAAGAGAGCCACGACTGGTAAACGGAGGATCATTTGATAATTTCGTGGGCACAGGTTGGCCGCAAGTAAGTAAGACACATTTTTTTTATCTTTAGATCCACTTTAAAAGTAATAATATTGTAATGGTTTTGAGCTGATGCAAATTTATTGTTAAGTTTAGCTTGGACTTAATCCTAACTATATCACATCTTTCATCCATTTCTCCTGCATTGCAACATTCCATCAAATACCAAATGAAATACTGCATGCGTAAAAATCTTTAGTAATTTACCGAAAAACTGCATGGCAACTCACAAGCGACCTCCACATGGGAAAAAAGTGTAAAATACCACGAGGTAAATTACCGAACATTACATTTTTAGCAAATGTGTCTCAGTGAACTGAAACCAATGTGTTTTTGATACTGAAACCAGGACAATTGATGGAAAATGGGTATGGTGAATATTTTATTTATGTCATTATGGTTTCTCTTCAACTACATTTATTTCTTCCCGAATGTAGTAGGACTAAAGAAGAAAGGAGAGGTGTATGTTAGTCAACCATCAATACAAATTACTTATACAAGATGAGCAATATTCAGCTTAGATATTATTCTAAATGTCGCAAGATATGAATTGAATTCACGCATTAAATAAAATGACATCCTAGCATTATCTATGAGTACATATGTGTCTATTAACTTCATAGTCTCTGCTCTGGTTAATACTCTACTTACTTTTTTTCCCCCATTTATAAGAAAATAGTGTAGTGAATTGCACTAATCAGTGAGTAATAAATGAAGTAGTAATACCCTTCAAATATCTTGATATTATAGGAGAAAACAATGCATTGGGGCAAGATGATCCGGCATGTTGGATCACTATTCGGCATGTTGGTGCTGCTGTACACACACTAGATTTGTTTAGTCTGTGTACAGACCTCAAGATGTCTTTAACCCATTAGCAGCTTCAATAGAGTTATCTCATTTGAGATAAGTGTACTGCTTTTGATCTCAGTCAACAGAGTTCGTAGTGCTGTAAATTCTTGGCATGCTTTGATATCTCTAATAAAAAATATAGAAACTGAAGGCAGAAGTCCTCTGTTATTGTCTCACACTGCCCCCTAGTGACAAGTGGCCATAAATACACTTTACAGCAGTACTAATTAGAAGCAAGAAAATGTAACATAACAAAGTGCTAAAATAAATTGTCCTGGCGCACTTGCAAGCCTCTAAATAAATTGGCTGCTAAAGGGTTAAATGAAAGCTTCCTTCAAGTATCAACAATTGGAGAAACCTCTAGAATAAGGGCATTATCTTCAAAAAAGGATATATCTGTGTATGATTTTTTAATGTCGAGGGAAAGGCTGTGGTTTCAGCTGCCCATAACATTTTTGATTTAAAATATTTGGGATCTACTGCAGGCATAAAGTTCCACTCTTAAGTTGTTGTTTTTTAACATATTCTGCAGCTTGGTGATAATTTTGGCCTTCAAATTCCAATGTTAAATCTTTTAGCACCTGACCATAAAAGCAGGACGGTTGGGAAACGCCTAGCCAGAGAAGGGAATATACACTGTATACACCAGCAATATAAGTTGGAGCAGAAGCTATGGACAGCTGCAGGACAAAACCTGAGTTAATAGAACCCAGAAGTGCAATGACCAAACTAGAGAGGTGGAAGACCAATCATGTGAAGAAGCTAAGGGAGCATGTCCAAAGCACAGTTTAAAGGAGAACTGTAGTGAGAAGTATATGGAGGCTGTCATATTTGTTTCTTTTTAAGCAATACCAGTTGTCTGGTTATCCTGCTGACCCTCTGATTCTAAGGACTCGTTTCCACTAGTGCGGCGTGCGTCTCGTAGACGCACGCCGACACTGGGCGGGATCGCAGGCGAATCCCATGAGCCGTGCCATGCATGGCTATGGGAATCGCAGCCTCCGCCGCGAATTCTGTAGGGGGTTCCGGCCGAATCGCTACTGCAAGCGATTCGGCCGGCGGCGCCGTTATCCTATATGGCAGAGTTTCCCCGCGCGATTTGCCTGCGGGGAAACTGCAGATTCACGGCCGTTTCCGCGAAAGTGGAAACGGGACCTAATACTTTCAGCCATATACCCTGAACAAGCATGCAGCAGATCAGTTGTTTCTGACATTTTTGTCAGATCTGACAAAATTAGGTGCATGCTTCTTTCTGGTGTGATTCAGACACTACTTCAGCCACATAAATCAGCAGGGCTGTCAGGTAACTGCTATTGCTTAAAGGGAAACTTCAGCCTAAACAAACATACTGTCATTAAGTTACATTAGTTATGTTAATTAGAATAGATAGGTAATATAATCTTTTACCCACCCTGTTTTAAAAGAACAGGCAAATGTTTGTGATTCATAGGAGCTGTCATCTTTGTCATTGGGGCAGCCATCTTTTTGGTTGAAAGGAGATGACAGGGAGCATGAGACACAGTTCCAACTGTCCTGTGTCCTGATAACCCCTCCCAGCTGCACACGCTACGCTTCAAATATCAAATTCAAAATGTAAAAAAAAAAAATTGCATCAAAACAGCAGAACGAGAACAACAACATCAGAAATCCCATCATGCTTTGCACAGCATCAGGGGAAAATACCCGGGCAGTTTTCTTCTGTGCAGCTAAAAATGAGGCTTGCATAAGAGAAACAAAGTTCTGATGCTGTAAAATTGTTAAAGAAACACCAAGCCTTTTCAATTTTTAGTCTGGAGGTTCACTTTAAAAGAAAATAAATATGGCAGCCTCCATATACCTCTCACTACAGTTCTCCTTTAAGCACTGATCATATCGGATGACATTCTAACTGGAACTATGCAATGTTAGGTGCTGTTCACCATTCCTGAAGGTCAGCATTGATCATTTTCTCCATAGGCAGACTCCCAACTGGGGACTGTATCTATACTGATACCTCAGTTCTGGCTGTTGTTTACACCAGAGGCTCTCAACTCAACCCCCAAGTACCCCCAACAGTGCATGTTTTTCAGAAAACCAAAGACGTTCACAGGTGAGGTAATCAGTGTCTCAGCAGTGCTCATTTAGCTACCTCTGTGGATTTCCACAAAGCATACAATGTTGGGGGTAATTGAGAACTGAGTTAAGAAACCCTGGTTTATACTGCTACAGATGGCCTAAAGATTTGTTTGTACTGCACTGCCCTATTCCAAGATGCACCACCTGCTGTTGAGGACCTTCACAATAGTTTGGGGAGCCATGGTCCTAGTAGAGAGGAGAAGCAGATTACTGACAGGGGAGAATGCACACATTGCTAGTTACCGAACATAGCAGCAAAGGCACTAAGAGATGCAGGGCACATCTTACTACTCTGCACTTGTCCTGCTGTAAGTTTTTAGCAGGGCTTTATTTTTCTTTTATGAATCTGGAGGTCTACTCACTGTCAATTTCTGGCCGCAATATACTGTACACTAAAGCTAAATTAAAGTGTAACTTAAAGAGAGTCTGAAGCCAGATTACCTTTTATTCTGCTGAAGGAGACATGGTCCCTGCTAAACCGCCGCATTCCCGTGGCCGAACGAGGGTTGTTTACCCCCTAAATACTGGGGAGCGCTTCCTGATTGAGGCAGAGCTTAGGGCTGTAGCTCTGCCTCTCGTTGCATCAGTCCCTGCTGTTTGCCACCTCTCCCCGCCCCTCTCAGTCTTCATTCACTGAGAGGGGCGGGGAGGGGCTGAGATCAGTGGCCGAATGGAGGCAAAGCTACAGCCCTAAGCTCTGCCTCCCTGGGCAGCAAAATCCATGACCAGGAAAGTCATGGATTTCTGACCTAGGATTTGGGGGGTAAAAAAACCTTTGTTTTGATGCGGGATAAAGGCGTTTTAGCAGGGACTATGATTCTTAAGTTAAATAAAGGGTAAAAACTAGTTTTTAAGATGGCTTCAGTGTCTCTTTAAAAAAGAAAAAAAATAATTGGATCTGTTATATACATTTCAAGAATTTTAATCAGATGTATTGCACAGATACACCTGCTGAGCTGATCATGTACTGAAGCAGCATCTCAGAACCCCCTGTGATGTGTCCTACAAATACATTGCAGAGGAGAGCAAGTGTACGTCATAGTCACACTCTCCCATAAGAAGGAACAGCAGGGAGGGAAAGGTGCTGTAATGGCTCATACACACGGGGCACAACTGTCGCCACAAACACGTGGCACGCGCATGTTGCAGCGACAGGTCCCCCGTGTGTATGAGGCACACCCCGAACTGTCGCCGGAGAAAGCAGTCGCCGTGCGATTGGAAAGTTCAATCGCACGGCGACTGCTGTCTCCGCAACTGTCGCTAGTCTGCCACGCATACCGCGTGTGTTTGTGCGGACTAGTGACGCTACCCACAGCCAGAAGGGAGCTTCTGGCTGTGGGACGCAACTATCAGCAACCGCTTCCACCACATCTCTGTCCCTCTGTGCCCCGTGTGTACGGCTGCCGCACAGAGGGACCTGGCGACGAACTGTCGCTATTTTTTTTTTTTATGTCTCTTGTCTGCAGTTGCAAGCAGACATTTGTGCTTCGTGTATGAGGCTTAAAAGTCATGTCCCTCTAGAGTAGAGGAGGAAGAAAGGGTCAGCAACATTATGCATTGTTCCCTCTCCCAGAAGATACTATAGGAGGCTAGACCAGTTGCACATTTTATGTTTCTTTTCCCCTCCAGATGTAATAATGGAAAAAAAAAACCTTGGTAAGCTTTATGCAGTCCAGAATAATAAAACTAAATGCCTTTTGTACATCGTTTTATTATCTTTTGGGAGACACATGTCATTTCCCGTCAAAAAATTAATTGGTGGATGAATAAAAGTAATTTTAAGTCAAAATTTGTCAGGGGTATGAATAATTATGGGCAGCACTGTAGGTATATTGGGTCACTGCAGAGCTTTACAATGAATGATAAATGCTATTCTGCATCAGCAATGACTGGGAAGTGCATATTTTATCTCTGTTTTTGTGACAGAAGATTAGGAAAACCATTTCTCTTTTTCCATTAGGTCATTCATCAGCAATGCACCACCAA
This sequence comes from Hyperolius riggenbachi, assembly GCF_040937935.1. Lineage (NCBI taxonomy): Eukaryota > Metazoa > Chordata > Amphibia > Anura > Hyperoliidae > Hyperolius > Hyperolius riggenbachi. The sequence goes on along the minus strand of NC_090647.1, from coordinate 247,309,976 downwards.
TAAAGGGAAGGGACTAAAAGAGCCAGATAAACCCTCCTCCTAGAGGTGTATGCTTCATGTCAAAGTGCCTGTCCACACTCTATGGACTAATTTAGAAACAAACCAAAGATACTTGGCTTTGCTGACCTTGGAGACCTCCTATAAAAGCCAGAAGTCAACCAGCACTCATCATCCAATCATTGAATTGACAGGGTATGTACATGATTTTCTGCACGGAGTTTCATTTAAAGGCATGATTATATATATTTTTTAATATATAGAAGAATGTAACAATGCTAGACATAAAAGGAAAAGCTATTTTTTATTAACACCAGATTCCAAAATGGTTTGCGTAACACGTTATATCCATTTTTTAAATGAAAATGATGATCATAGTATCCTTTAAATTTGTAGTTTGCTTAAATTCAGATGGAGGCAGACATGTCTTAAATCCCAGTATGAGGAATTGTATTTATTAGTGAACTTGTTGTATGCCTTTGCATCTTTTTTCAACTGTAGTAGTTAATTGTCTTTAAAATCTAATGCCTGGTATACACCATGCAATTTCCAGACGGGTTGAATCGATTATTTCTGACAAGTCCGATCTGATTTCTGACCGTTCTTCTAATCTATTTTCCGATCACTTCTTTACAAATTCGATCAGAAAAATGATTGGAGTATGAAGTACCAAGACTACTTTAATCTTTGAAAAAAAATGGTATATGGCAATGTTTGATATATTTCCATTTATGTGAAATGTTTTTTGTATCTTCTTTAATAAAAGAATTATTTAAAAAAAAAAATGATTAGAAATCAGATCAGACCTGTTGTAAATAGTCGATTTGACCCATCTATTTCATGAGAAATTCTTGGCAGAGTTACTATCTTAGCAGGTAAACCTGTTTTGTATAAGGTATTTATGTTCTGTTGTTTCCTTTCTGTGAAGCAAAAATAAGTACCTCTTAATGTATGCGGGCAGATTTATGTTTAAAGTAGTTATATTCTGGTGATTAGAAATATATCTGTGAACAGGGAAAATTGCTGTTCTTTAATAATTATAGTTGCTTTGTGAAAATAATTTTTTGTTTTTCAGTGCCTGACTGAATACCACCTTTATCTGTCAAAATGATGGACATGTCGGAATTTGGGGAGGCGGCGACCTACCTGAGGAAAAGTGATCGAGAATTAATGATACAGCAGACGGTGGCCTTTGAAGGTAACATTAGTCACTTCCTTGTTAATCGCATTTTTATTAGTATTCGACTACAAAATGCATTTTACACCTGGATCAGTGCCTGTTTAAATGTCATTCTTCCATGCTTACAAGTAATTGAAAAGGAATCCTACGTTTTTGTTAATCATGGATGAGATCGCAATGTGCCATATCCAAAGGTTTCCCAGAATATCCTATAACCTAGATTCTGCTATTAAAGGACACCTGAAGTGAGAGGGATATGGAGCCTTCCATGTTTATTTTCTTTTAAACAATGCATATTGCCTGGCTATCCTACTGGTACTCTGCCTCTAATACTTTAAGCCAGGACTTTTCAACCTGTTCACTCACTGTACCACTTTTATCACCTGAAAATGTTCAAGTACCACCAGTGTGCCTGCGCAATAGATATGACCCGATCAGACTTGTGTGTTTCCATCGGAGCCCGAGCAGAGAGCCACTACTGCGCGTGCACTCAAACAAACAAGAAGATCTTTGAGGGGTTCCAGCGCTGGATCCCCTCTACAGAGGAGGAAGGGGGAAGCCTCTTTGGGATCCAGAGGCTTCCTCCTCCCGGGGCACTTTTTTTCTTACAGGTACACTTTAAGAAAAGGGGGGGGGCATATGGGAGGGGAATAGCAGGAGGCATTGGTGGGGAAAAGGATTAAAATCAGATTGCAAGCCTACAGATTGCCATTATTAGCAGTCTGTAGGTAGATTGCCAATATAGGTAGCATATCCAGATCCCCCCCCCCCCCTCACACACTTCAATACAGGAAGCCTCCCCCACCACCAGAGAGCTGGGCAGTGACTCACCACAAAGTTCGGTTCCCTCTTGCTTGCTCCTCACTGTGCTGTCCTTTGTAATAGTTCAGACCTCAGATCAGTGGTAACCCGTGCACAGTGACGGCGGGGCTGCGAGGGGTAGCCGAACTTTGTGAAGGCAGGAAGGGACCAGGACAAGAGTCAGGTGGGCAATCAAGTAGCAGGTGAACTTGGAATGTACCACCTGGCCAACAGCAAAGTACCACTGGTGGTACGCGTACCACAGGTTGAAAAGGCCTGCTTTAAGCCATAGACCCTGAACAAGCATGCAGATCAGATGTTTCACTGAAGTTTGACTGGATTTGCTGCATTGTTGTTTCAGAAAGGGAAATAAATGTGCCAGCCTCCATATCTCTCTCAATTCAAGTGTCCTTTTAAGGTGGCCACACACGATACAATAAAATGATCCGATTTTATGGCAATTTTATGGCATTTTATGGCAATTCGATAAAAACGATTGGATCTCCCAAAAAAATTGAAAGCTTTTTTTCCCTTCGACTGAAAAATCTGATCGGATTTCCCGTTTTTTTTCGATTTTTATCAATCCGGAATGCCAGATATTTTTCTTCAATCTTTGATTGTATGGTGTGTGTTAGATTGTCAATTTATTAATATACATACCCTAGCAATTTTTTCTGAGTTTCCAATCATTTTTATCATAATTGGGGAAAAATGTAACGTGTGTGGTACATTGGTCAGATTTTTGAAATGTTGCAATCAGTCAGAAAAAATGATTGCAATTATTAAATTGAACAGATATTTAAAAAATTGTATGGTGTGTGTGGCCACCTTAAGTCTGCTATTAATTAGCAATTGCCACCTTCATGGTTAGGGTTAGTGACTGTAGTGGTTGCATGCAACATCTGCAGTACCAAGTAACCAAGAGGAGACAACCATAAAAAGTTACATAGATTTCTTGGATCATTTCCCATGGCAGGGCCTGGAGATTTCTGGGGATGGATGTCTTAGTAATGTAATCATGCCAACAACAACTAACTTCCTAAGTTAAAGCTGTCTATAATGTAATATAATGTTTGTAAAATACTTTTATTCATTTGTAACTGAACAGGTAAGAAGAAATGCTGGATCCCTGATGAGAAGGAAGCTTATCTGGAGGCTGAAATTAAAGAAACAGGTGGGGGAAAAGTCACCGTTGAAGTTGCTGATGGAAAGGTAAAAAAAGTAAAAATAAGTAATACAAACAGACAATGTAAACATTATATGTAATATTTAATATAGGCAAACCAATATATAATACAACGCCAGAGCTTATCATAAGAAGAGACCTAGATGGCTGTTTGAATGTGTATTCTTTTTTGAACAAACTTTTGTGTGCATTTTTGTGATTTTATGTGCATTGCTATGTGGGGATATCGAAGAATTTAATTTATATGAAAAAAGTATTTAGCTTCCAAATTGTATTTGAATTTTGAGCACACATCATTTTTATGCAAAATTTGTGTCCCCATTATGTTGCATTGAAACACAAATCTCACATTATAGAAAAAGCAGACCTGCGGTCTGAAAATTTGCAAACCCAAGTTTGTACAAAATCAGTACGATGCCATTGAGAGGTTTTACATCTACAGTAAATACATTTTCACAATTTCACAAAGTTCACACAAATTTTAATAGGTGTGACCCATGCTTACATATTTAGAGGCTGTGCCTGTCAGCATGAGCGTATTTATGTACAATGAGACATGGTTCTTAATTTATGGCTTAGTAATGTAAAATAAAATTCAGGTAGAAGCATGTTTGCTGGACTGTATATATGAATTTATGCCAGACACCTCATTGTAAACATGGTTAATCAGTCAGGAAGGTGATTCAATGTGAAAATCCCTTCAGTTCAGTTCCATGCATTAAAGGATATCTGAGGTGACCTGACATGATGAGCTAGACATGTGTATGTACAGTGCCTTGCACACAAATAATTATGCTGTGTTCCTTTTTTTCCTTCTCTGCCTAAAAGAGTTAAATATCAGGTATGTAAGTGACTGACTCAGTCCTGACTCAGACAGGAAGTGACTACAGTGTGAAGAAATTCCAACTATAAAACATTTTAGTAGCAAAAATTGGCTTCTGAGAGCAAGAAAGAGGTAAAAATGGGAATTTCTTATCAGTGAGGGTCACACTGTAGTCACTTCCTGTCTGAGTCTGGACTGAGGCAGCCAATTACACTTGATATTTAACTCTTTCAGGCAGAAAAAGAAAAAAAGGAACACAGCATAGTTATTTGTGTGCTAGGCACTGTACATACACATGTCTAGCTCATCATGTCATATGTCACTTCGGCTATCCTATAAGTTCCATGCATTAATGGGAATCATATAAATTTGCTTGAATCCTTTTTTTTTTTTTTTTTGCGCATACCAATTCCAGCCATTCCACAGTGTTCTTAGCAGAAACTGTCAAGCAGTCTCTAGTTCATTTTGGGGAGAGGGAGTGTTTAAAATGAGTAATTAAGAAGAATTATTTCAGGCATTCCACTACTTTCAAATAGGTACAGTTCTGGGAGGTTTGTTGTAAGTTGAATTAGTTTGTAAGGGCCTGTTTCCACTATACGCAGATTCTGCATGCAGACAACTGACTCCAATGAATGTCTATGGGCCTGTTTCCACTGAACGCGATTTTTCTGATGCAGATTTCCCATAGGCATTCATTGGAGTCAGTTTTCTGCATGTAGAATCTGCGTGTAGTGGAAACAGGCCCTAAGATGAGTCATGTGTTATACATGGTGAAATGTGAATGCATGATTTACTTTTGGAAAACTCTAGATTGGGACATAGAGTACAAACAATGTTTTGTTTTTGCTTTCAATGTGCTTTTAATTGTTTTCAACTACTTTCAGTACTTTAAACAATACTGTAACCTATAATAAGAAAAATATGTAATAGCAAAACAGAACTATTGTTGTTATTATTTATTTATAAAGCGCCAACATATTCCGTAGCACTGTACAAAGTAGGAAAACAAACAAGGGGTACATAATGATACAGATAATTATATAAATCAAACCTGGACACTGATACAAAATACAGAAATGGTGATTACCATGATAGATGCAACATGATAAATAAAATGTAACAGCGCAAGCTATGAAATGAATAACAGATTTCAAGACACAAAAGGGTGAGAGAGACAGTACTGTATATTTTTTACAGGAAGACACTTTGTATGTATGAAACATAGGGGACTGTCCGTATTTGTTCATTTTGTGATATTTTGCAACTTAAAAATAAATAATAATAATCGTATTAAAGGGTATTCATTTGGGTATTCGTTTGTTTTCAGTTTGGGATGTATAGTCAACATGCCTTATTATTTCTTTTTAACATAGACTGTCATTGTAAAAGAGGAAGATGTTCAGCAGATGAATCCACCAAAGTTCGACATGATTGAAGACATGGCTATGTTAACACATCTGAATGAGGCATCTGTGTTATCTAATCTGCGGAAGCGCTACGCCAACTGGATGATCTATGTACGTAACTTAGATCGTTCACCCTCAAGCATTATTATTCTAATAATATTTTACTGTAGAAGAGTATCAACAATGTCTTCAGGGAGCTTTAGGGTGGTTGTTATAATTTATGATTTATTTTCCTTTAAAATGGGATGAAGCTAAAAATCATATTAAAATGAAAAAAAGTGTACTTAAAAGTAGGTATAATCCAATTAGCACTGTAAATAAAGCATGAATACGGGAATCCAGCCTTACTTCTAACTCATTGATACTGACACCCTTTTTGAACCTATATTAGAATGATCTTCTGCGCACTTTTCTATCCCTGCAGCCCGAGAGATGACACAGGACTCCAAAGCTTCCTCCAGCAGTTTTCATTTATGATCTGCAGCTGCCTCTGTCTCTACTAGCACTCAGAATGTTTGTCTGATTGATGCCAGAGACAGATGGAGATGTAGAACATAAATTGAAACTTTTTTTGAAAGTTTTCTTCATCTGTAGTGATAAAGAAAAAACTGCCCCAGAATGCACAGAGGCTCGGTCTCTGCATAAGAGTTATAAAGTAGTTTCAGAATGAATGAGTTAGAAGTAAGTCTGTATTCATGCTTCACTTACTGTGTGTGTGTGTGCGCGCGCGCGCGTGCGTGTGTGTGTTTATCTTTCTCAAGGCCACTTTATCATTTTAATAAGATTTTTATTTTGAGTCTTATTCCACTAGATCCTAATTTTGTTTTTATCTCAGACTTTTATTGTTTTTCCTTCTGCCATCCACAAAAGGTAACTAGATCCTCTTCATTATTAACTATTGATGCGAAATAACCTCACAGCTGTGTAAGGGCTGGTGCACACCGAGTGGCTTTTTCAGCGTTTCTGCAGCCGCTTGCGGCTGCGGATACGCTTGGTCAATGTATCTCAATGGGGTGGTTCACACCAGAGCGAGAGGCGTTTTGCAGAAACGCATACTCCCGGGGTGAGGCATTTTTTGGATTTCGGATGCGTTTCTGCCTCAATGTTAAGTATAGGAAAAACGCAAACCGCTCTGAAAAACGGCAGTTCAGAGCGGCTTTGCAGGCGTTTTTGTTACAGAAGCTGTTCAGTAACAGCTTTACTGTAACAATATCTGAAATCTACTACACCAAAAACGCTTCACAAAACCGCAAAATGCTAGCTGAAACGCTACAGAAAAATAACAAAAAGCGTTTCAAAATCTGCTAGCATTTTGCGGATCTGCTAGCGTTTTTTGGTGTGCACCAGGCCTAAGTCCTGCTCAGATTAGTGAATAATCTATTAGAAGATTTCTATTAGAAGATTTCTACATTTTAATAAACACAGTGATAAAACATGTAATAAAAAGTAGTGTGCAGAAATAATAACCTTATGATCTAGATGCAGTAACTGACATACATAATTATTAAAATACTATGCAATGTTTTTAAAGAATGATTTTCAATTGGCAGGAGGAAGTGGATCATGAAAATATATAGGAATGTACTAAGAACTTATATAAGCTTCCTCCGGTGATTGCCTGTGTGGTACATACAGTATACTGTGTTATACACCCCCACAAGCAGGGGCGTATCTGGGTAATATAGCGCCTATGGCAAACAATGAAATTGGTCCCCCCCCAGTCAGAGCCCCCCTCCCCTCTAAAAACAGCATCATTATGGTTGCTTGTGTGTTTTGGCTCAGGATATTGCTGAGGTTACTTTTTGGGAAATAGCTCTTGTTATTCACTCTCTGTCCTTTGTTCTAACACAAGGCAAAGTACGTCCAACATGCATAAGTTAAGTAGCCGTGTTCCCCAGATAACAGCATTAATCTGATCTGAGGTCTGAATGACAGGGAAGCATGGAGGCAGGCAGGCCGGTGCAGCACAGGGGCAGGCATGGCACCCATGGCACAAGCCATGCCTGCACCCCTCTAGACAAGCCTCTGCCCACAAGTTATTTCAGTTTGCTGCATTGTGTTTGATGTAATGATATTTGTGTGGCTGTACAATACATTATTATTATTATTATTATTTATTGGATTTATATAGTGCCAAGATATTACGTAGTGCTGGACAATACATAAGGTTACAGACAATAATAATAGGGGTAACAGACAACACAATACAGGTAATAAGCAGTAAGATACAATGCCAAATCATGCCCTAGAGTAGTAGTGCTAATAATAATAATAAGTTCACATCATTCTGTGTGCATAATCCGGGAGGATACACAAGGACAGAGGGACCTGCCAAAGGCTTACAATCATGACGAGAATATGTATCACAGGCACACATTTGAGGGAACTTTTCTCAAAAGGATTATTTGTCTCATTTAGGCCCCTTAAACCTGAGTTGCGTTACCCTATTTTGCCGCAAGGGGTGGGCCAGAAGTATCCAAGCCTACGCAAGAGTAACGGCGTGTTACCAAAGTGCACATACACGGACCAATGAGAATCCCAGTGATGTACTTCATGCCCAGCAGGGGAGTATGTCACTGAGTGGGGGGCGCTATGCATATGACCCTGCAGGGTCATATGTTTGTCTTTTTTTACGTTGCTGTGGGATGCGGTAGAAGCATCGCATCTCCACAGCAACACAAAAAAAATAGGTGTAAAAATGTCCTTACTAATTAATTATCAACAAATTTGAGAAGGATTTGAGCAAGAATCTTCAATGCAAGAATCTTCTGTTTGGTCCGGTTCAGACCAGTGGGTAAATATTGAGCTTTACCTTTATCTGGGTGTAGATTCCATAAACTAATAATCGCTTTCTCACTTGATAGAAGAAAAAAATCTGACACGTAATTTAGAAGCTGTAACCTGTTTCCTGCCATTCAGACCTATTCGGGCCTTTTCTGTGTAACTGTGAATCCATACAAAGCGCTTCCAGTCTACAAAACCGAGGTGGTCGCTGCTTATAAGGGAAAGAGAAGGTCTGAAGCTCCTCCTCACATCTTCTCCATTGCTGACAATGCCTACCATGACATGTTGCGCAGTAAGTACATTTTCTTGTCACAGTTTGCATGAAATACGAATACTGTTTTGTTGTTTACCTCCATAGGACATAAATAACTGAGCATTTTGTCCAATTTACTGTGTTTTCTTTCACACTTAGCTCTTTATTGTTAGAATCATTATCTTCCATTGCACTGTGCCGAGGATTATGAAACGTGACCCACAGTCAGTCACTGCATATATTTTACCACAAACTAACAGGAAGTGGAATGTTTGCTTGAGTGCATTTAAAATACTGTTGAACAATTCTGCAATGTATCTCTATTAGACATTTGATAGCACTGACGCTATCAAAGCAAATAGCTTTTTTTACTCCTAGAAACTATTCCATAACTGGCAACATGCATTGCATGTATGTCTGTTTTTGTCTAATCATTGCCTCTTTACTAATAGGCCCTTACATATTGATCTTTTTCTCATTTTTTATTAGATCGGGAAAATCAGTCTATGTTGATCACGTAAGTAATGTTTATGAGCATATCTGCTGCTTGAAACATATCAAGTTGCTACAAGCTTGTTGTGCTTGAGAAACAACAGTGAGACCTGGGAACATGGCGTGCCTAGTTTTTCTCCTGTACAATCCAAAGTAGAGTAGGCATACCATCTCCGTGATCCTGGGTACTTGACAATGCAGTATAGCCAGTACGACCGGAGCATACAAGAAACACATTGTCAGTGCACCAATTTCGCAAGTTTCAGCACACTCTTCACTGTGCTAATCCACAAGTAATCCGGCATTGTTTTGGGAGCCTCACAGGGTGTCCCTTTCTCAAGATAGCATTATTATGGACGGTGTGTTGGTTGTTTGCAATGACGGTGGGGGGGGGGCAGGAATATTGTCATTGTGAGATCACTTATGGGGTGGGGTACTGGGGATTAGTGATGTCTATAACCCGCTGTATATTAACTTGCATTGTATGCCAAACTGCTTGAGAAAGGGAGATCCCAAAAAAATTCTCGTATTGCTTGTGGATTGGGTGTGCGAAATTGGTGCTGACCATTCTAGTTTTTGACATTAGCCTGTAAAAGGTGTAAACAGATGGTCAATTAAGTTAAACAATGACTGTACAGTAAAGCAAGTTAAATTATGGAACCTGACAACTACCAGAATTTTATGAAATGGACTATAAGGAACATAAATACTGCATATAATAACTGTTTAACATTTTATAGTATGTAAAGAAGCAGTCACATTATCACTATACTAGTCTACCTAAGCCCGTTTAAAAAGGTAGTGAAATTACCACACCACCGCCGCCAGTCAGTGAGCGTGCTTGCACCCGCCCGCCCACCGCACGCACCCGACCGCCTTGCTCCCTGGCCCGGCCTCCAGTCCCAACGGCTGTCTGTACTGCGCACATGCGCAGTACAAGAAAAGCACAGACGGACAGACATGGAAAGTGGATGAGGCAGGGACAGTTAGGTTTTATTGTAGATGATGATACTGAGTTAAATGTTGTTTTTGTTATGTTTATATACTGAAGATAGGCAAACTTGTAAATATGTTATAAGAACTACAAACTGCACCTTAACAAAATGCAGCTATGATATGTACAGTAATAGATTTTGCACACTTAAATGATTTGAGAATTCTCCGGTTGTCTGTTTAGATATTTGTCCTTTGACATCCAGTACAGTGTGTACAGTGTACACCATATTCAGCAGAGCTGAAGTTGCAGTCTGGTAGTTGAACAGCATTCTCTGCCTCTTATTGTAGACCCCTCATTGCTGTGTGTGTGTGGACATTACTACCATATCTGTCATTTATTATCTACACATCAGGTCTGAACTGACTGATAACAGTTCATAGTTTTACAAGTCAAGTATGTTTAGTAATGTTAGCACAGACAGTGAGGAGGTTTGCAGCAGGAAGAGCCACCGAGAAGCTGCCAAACCAAAAGGCTGTTTTTACATTAAACTCCGGTAATGTATAGAATGCTTGTAAAAAGGAAAGTGTTCAAACATTAGCCAAGGTGCCTACAGATCTTTTCAGAAAGGCAACATTTGCAGTGTAATATAATTGCACCATTAGTTGAGGGCAACTGTCACAGGAGCCCTGGTGGCTGACCGCAATTGGCCTTCTGGACGGTGCCAGCGCACAGATCGTGCGAACTCTGGTCGCAGTCAATGCGCAGGAACCGTTAAGAATTAGCCGCAGACAAACCAGAAGGGAGCCTGTGAGATACGGGTGATTACAACTTCACACACTGGTTCAGGGTAGGTCTGCCACCACCGCGGTTACCATGGGATCGAGGAGCCCACTGACTGACTAATCCTGCGAATAAAACGGTTAAACACACGATATTCTGTCTAGCCAACAACAAACAGTAGCGTATCTTCAGAGACCCGGGATCAGTTCTGTGTGTGCTGATAAGCAGGGTAGCGGACAGTGAATGACTTGGAGAAGGTCGTTTATTCACGCAATATAAATAATTAATATATACAGACAATTATTAAAATCACAATTATTAAGACAGTAATAGCCAGTATGAAATAAAAAGGGAGAAAATACTTATGATTTATGGAAATATGTCCTTTTGTGGGAAAATCAGAAAGTTCAAGCAAAACGGTTTCAAGTTCTTAAAGCTCTTGGTTTCAATCAAAGTTCAGCAGAATTCTTTGTTCCAGGTTACAGAAGATGGCCAATCAAGATGGCCGCTAGCACATGTGTCCTTTGTTTCAGATGGGTCAGCAAAATGGCCACCAGCCCTATGTCCTCTGGCTGGCAGCAGGATGTTCTCAGATGGGTGGAATGGGAGGACTCGCAGCCCGCCTGCTGGCCAGGTGCTTTTGATGAAGCTGGTTTGGGGGGGGGGGTGGCAATGCCGGCCCCTCTGAGTCACCAACCAATGCCAGTCCATTCCCTCTGAGAGATTTTAGGGCTAAACTTATGAAATGCTGTAACTCCTGAACCATACACATTATATTTAGGGGGGTAACAGCTTCATACTTGGTGGAAAATACAGATTAATATGATATCCGACATGGCTAGTGCAGCAGATCAGGGTCCTGGGTAGATTCATACCTGGGTTGTAGGGGCCCCGGGCCCCTCTTGACTGGTATCAAGAGATCCAGCATGACCCTACGGATCCAATGATACTGCTTTCATAACCACCCTATTTTTTGTATTATGTAAATGGGCAAAAGATTATATAGTACATTCATTTCTTCCTGCTAAGGCTGGAGCCAGGCTGACTGGAGTCCAGCTGTGTCTGCTTCTTGGGATCTCCCTCTATGAAAGGCCCTGTTGGCTCCTTCAATTAACATCTGAATGTGAGATCAGCTTAGACAAACTTTAAATTTACACCTCTGGCTTAATCAGCAGTCACAGGGCCAGTCTTCTTGCCAGCTGCTAACAGGGGAAAAAAACTGCCTATTTAAAAAACCAGGAATGTCAGTCTCTAAATCGCTGGCCTGACTACACTCACGGGCAATCGGCGCACTAAACCGATTGCGTTCTCGTTTCTCACGGCTGTTCCGTGACAGCAACATAGGAGCATTTTGCCATATTAATGAAATTGGATTACACAGTATATTCTTCACTGTGCGTACCACCATTCAGTAGCGTGGGTAGAAGAGAGAGTAGGTATGTGTACCATACATACTTGATCAGAAGCCGTCGCTGGATTGAGTTGTTTTGAATAGATGGCTTCCAAACCCTTACATGCACTGTTTGTGGCATCCTTCAAACCCAGTGAGTCAATAGACATAAAGATTCACATGACACAAATTTTCACTGACACCTAGCTGGGCAATAGGGAGAGGGAGGGAGTTGATTATCATCTCAACTATCACTGTCACTATTTTTATAATAATCTCTGCATCACGCACTACTGACTCCATTTAATACATTTGTTCTTAGTGGAGAATCTGGTGCTGGCAAGACTGTGAACACAAAACGTGTCATTCAGTACTTTGCCACGGTTGCAGCAATTGGTGACCCTACTGGCAAAAAGAATGTAAGTATCATAACAGTTATGGCATAATAGACTATATGGCTACCAATGACATTGAGCTCTACACATCTTAGCATCACTGACATTATTGCACAGAAGCTAATGATACTGTAAACAACTGAGATAATGTTAAGAAGGGAATGACTTGCCCATCAGAATATGTTTATGTGGCGAACACAACACATACACTTTTGTAGTACTAGCATCCTTAGCCTGTTAATCTCCCTGGCGGTAAGCCCGACACAGTGTCGGGCTAGCCGCCGCAGGGGATCGCATGGCCCCAAGAGGATTTTTTTTAAATAAAATGTGTTTTATATTCTTCAGCTAGCACTTGGCTAGCTAACTATGCCCTCCGATTGCCGCCACAATACATATCCCCATTGATCCCGCGATGGCGCAGCCTCCCAATCAGCACCAGACTTAGCTATGGGGAGGATCGGGACTGCGCATGACGTCGATGACGTCACGATGTCATGTCCGATCGTCGTCATAGCGACGAGTGAAGCTAATTGGGAAGCTGCGGCCCTCGCGGGATCGCAGACAGGTAAATATTACCGGTGGCAATCGGGGGGACGGGGGGGGTGTCAGACCGGTGCCAGGGGACTTGCCACACATAGTTAGCTATCCTAGTGCTAGCTAACTAATACAAAACATTTTTTATTAAAATAAATCCCTCCCGCGGACGCAGCCACTGCATCTGCGTACCGCCAGGGAGGTTAAAAGCACTGCTCAGCTATTTGTAATTGTGTATTTATACCTATGTAATCGGAGGTCAAAAGACTGTTAAGACCTCTTCCCCAATTGTACATTGCTGGTTGTGCCTTAACCTCCTGAGCGATAATCCCGAGCTGAACTCGGGGTATGTCGCGCAGGAGAAGTTCTCAGGCCCTGGTGGGCCGATTTGCATAATTTGTTTTTGTTACACGCAGCTAGCACTTTGCTAGCTGCATGTAACTCCCGATCGTCGCTGCTCGCCGCTGATCCGCCGCTACCCGCCGTGCCGCGCAGCCCCCCCTCCCCGACCCCTTGCACAGCCTGGCCAATCAGTGCCAGGCAGCGCTGAGGGGTGGATCGGAACTCCCTCTGACGTCACGACGTCATCCCGCCCCGTCGCCATGGCGACCGGGGAAGCCCAGCAGGAAATCCCGTTCTGAACGGGATATCCTGCTTACTCTGATCGCCGAAGGCGATCGGAGTGGGTGGGGGGATGCCGCTGCGCTGCGGCTATCATGTAGCGAGCCCTGGGCTCGCTACATGATTTAAAAAATAAAAAAATTTAAAAAATATTGCTGTGCCACCTCCTGGGCGATATAATTGTATCACCCAGAGGGTTAAAGAAAACCTGAACTGAAAATTAAAAGTCAAAATAAGCATACACAAGTCATACTTACCTTCCATGTAGTCTACTCCTCAGTGTCTTTCTCCTCTCCCGCGTCCTGTTTGTTCACTGTGATCAAGGGAATTTTCCGTCCTCCATTTTGAAAATGGCCATTACCCCATAACAGCTTTCTGGTCAGCACACAGTTAAACTGTAACATCGCCCACTTGAGCCATAGGGAAACATGGACATTACCTGGTACATCAGTTTTCCTCTCAGCTATAACTGACAGCAACTGATATTTTATTGACAGCAACTGATATATTTCAGATCTGACAAAATATTGTCAGAACTGGAAGGGATTATTGTCAGAAGAAAATAAAGAGCTTCTGAAAGGAACTGATGGCAAGGTAACTATGCAATGTTCATTTGAAGTTACCTCATGTGTTTATTTTAAATATTTTTTACTCAGTACAGGTTCTCTATAAAGAGAAACCGTGACCAAGGATTGAACCTCATCCCAGTAGCTGATATCCCCTTTCCCATGAGAAATCTTTTCCTTTTCTCAAACTAATCATCAGTATGTCTGATATTGTGGTGAAACCCGTCCCACAGTGTGATGTCAGGACTATGGTGCTGACATCACACTGTGGGAACCTTGTTGCATTGTGGGAAATAACATCTGTTTCCAACTGCCAAAAAAGCAAGCAGCAGCTACTTCCAGTGACATCACCTGCCAATAGTAAACTTTCATATGATAAATGTCAGAATATAAATCAGGGAGAGGAAAAATGTTACAATAGGCAAACACTGACTAAATCATATATACATAATTATTGTAAGAATTAAGCACTTTTGTTCACAGTTTTCGGGAGATCCGATCATATTTATCGAATTGCCGTAAAATCAGATCATTTCATTGTATCGTGCGTGGCCACCTTTAGTCCTTGAGCAGAACACAGATGTTGGACAATAATCAAATATTATTAAACCATCTTATAACTGACTGTGTACCATGTTTAAAGCTTCTGCAGTGATTGAAATCTATGTCCTGTTTGTTAAAACTGCCTGCATAATGCATACTTACTGTACATCCTAGAGCTCACACAGCTTTTATGGTAGAAATAGTAGACTGTAGACTGCAAAATTCCTTAGTGACTGCTGCTCTCTATCCTCATGGCAACTGTACTGAGGGCTGCAAAACTGCCATCAACATGATTGCAACGTAGTGACCAATTGCTATATGGTGTAAAAGGATTAATGTGTGCTTACTTGAGAGTGATATCTATCCATATTAGATGTAACTGTTTCCTCATGTCTGTCACACACTACTGATGTGTGAACTACCGGAAGTACACATTATTGTGTGTCCTCATGCGTAAGGGACACACAAAGATTGGTGCTTCCATCTACATTTTTTAAATCGCAAGAACTAAGGGATGATCGCTCATAGAAACTAATATAGATATATTATTGTGACTTGAACGTGGGTGAAATCATAAAAGCTCATTTGTCCCTTGCTAGGAGAGCACTCTCTACATTACTTGCTGGTCCAAACCACTCGCAAAAGCTGTAACTATCTGCTCCAAGTTCTCTGAAAATCTGAGAGTACACAATGTCCCACTTTAGGATCTTTAGAATCCTCTGCAGCTACTCCACTCTCACAGTAAATATATGGCATTAGTCTAAGGAGGCACAAGGTCCAGTGGTTGGACCCAACAGATTATCATACTGAATAATGCTAATGCTGGTACAGTATAAACACCTGACCTAAGTATATCTGCTTGAAATGAGCAATTGTAAGTCCATTTTAACTTGTCCAAGTTGATAAAAAATAAAGCATTTGTGTTCGTCCTTTTGAACGATCATCCTTCTCTTCTTGTACAGATTGGTATCACTCCTGCAGGTCTTCTACAGGGGAGACAGGGGGAAAGTCAATGCATTTTCTTTTAAACATAGGTATAGATACTATTGTAGTAACTTATACAATGTGATGCATTGTTTTATGGGCTTTTGTTCACACATAGGACAGACATAAATTGTATTTTATTGGGGCATTAATATTAAAGGGAAACTGATTTTTATATTTTTCTATTTTACAGCAACCAGCAACAAAGACTGGGGTAAGTTTCCAATCAGTCCTTAATCGAGTCATGAGAAATCAGAAAATGAATTACTGATTGAATAATAATGGAAACGTGCAACCAGACTAGAAGCAATATACCTGTATAGTAGATGTTTAGAGAAATATCGTTCTATATGCTTTTTGGTATATCTGAACTCTTGTTCAATTGATGGCGAAGCGCATGTTCATAAAAAATTCATTGATTTTAGGTTGTTCTATCAGTCGATTCCTGCACGATTGATTGAAAAATTCCTACATGACTGATCCAGGGTTTTCCAATGATCTGCCTGATATCGATTCCTCAGCCAAACTGTGCATTCACTCTTTCTCAATTCAATTAAACAATGTAATCAAAAGGTCGATTGGGCATAAAAATCAATAAATGTACCGTCAGCTTTCAAATCTATCCATAAATATCTATCTAGTTTTATCTACGAGATGAAACATTTTTCTCTATTTAAATTCCTATGGATCTGACTGGATGTTTTTAGCAAACGGAGAAAAAGTTTTTGGTCTTTATTGACTTCTTGCATCACTAATTCACCTTGTGTTTTGTTCATAAAAATGAAAATTCCCCTTTTACTGCCTTGATTATATTTATGATTGGATTCACTGCTTAAAAGCATTTGTATTGAAAATAAATAACTACAGTCACATACTTATATTTTACAGGGAACCCTGGAAGATCAAATCATCCAGGCAAACCCAGCCCTGGAAGCCTTTGGAAATGCCAAGACCCTGAGAAATGATAATTCCTCTCGTTTTGTGAGTTTCTTGTTTTTGTGACAAATGCATAGCAGCTCAGCATAATATGTACATGATGGTTAAAGTTGGTTTTCACCTTCCATCTGTTTGGTAGAAAATTCCTTCAAGAATAAATAAAAAAGATGTTAAAGGGACTCCGAGCACCTCTCATGGGTATGCCTTTAAGACTCCGACCAGTACTGCAAACTAGATGCATACCTTTCTGTAGCTTGCACTCTCCTCTTTCAATTGATGCCTGAATCGCCATTCTACACCAAATAGTTTTCATTCAATTTCAATTTGAAAATCGCAGCTGCCATCTTGGCTATGTTATAACTTCCGAGTCACCCATGTCTTCTCTGTTAGAGAAGTGCATCACTGAATGAAGCAGGAAGAGGAAGTGACACGCATGGCCATTGCAAGAGGCTCCTCCAGAGGGGTCATAGCACGACTTTGTTGGAAGTCGTCTGGCTTAAAGGCATGCCCATGAGATGTGCTCGGAGTCCCTTTAAATAATTGTCCTCAAGTTATGTCAGTTATTGTAATTAATGTTTAGTTTACAATCTGTTTTTGAGTGCTATTAAAGGAAACCTGAAGTTAGAAGAATATAGAGGCTGATATATTTGTTTAATTTTAAACCATACCAGCTGCCTGCCAGCTGCTCTGATGTGCATGCTGCTCTGATCTGCATGCTTCGGGTCTATGGCTAAAAGAGAGCTTCTAACACTTTTAGCCGTAGACCCTGAAGCATGTAGAAAAGATGTTTCCGTCTGAATTAGCTGCTTACTTGTTTCAGGTGTGAGATTCAGACACTACTGAAACCAGAAAGATCAGCAGGACTGTCAGGCAATTGGTAATGTTTAAAAGGAATCAAATATGGCAGCCTCCGTATATCTATCGCTTCAGGTTGCCTTTAAAACCAGCCTCTTCTCCTCTGTTCTCTTGATAGCCTTTTCTTAAAGTGAAACTGAACTCTAATGGCTGGTACACACCATGCAATTTTCTGTCAGATTGATGGTAAAATCAATTCTTTCCGACAGGTCCGATCTGATTTCTGATCGATTTTGTATAAAAGTGATCAGAAAATCAATCAGAAAACGCTTGGAAATCAGATCGGACCTGTTGGAAATAATCTATTAGACTGTCATTCTGACAGAAAATTGCATTCCGCGTACCAGGCATAAGATACACACCCAACAGCTACCTCAGCGTTCCTTATGTGTAACTGCAATCTACAGTAGTTAGCAGCCTTGGAATCTGTGGAGATATTTTTGTTGTTTTCCAATATTGAAATGAATACTTGTGATTAAAAAAAGTGAGGCGTAATCTTACTGTATGTGTGACGCATTGCACCAAAGCCATCCTAAAATCTATTGGATGTCTGATGATATTATTGAATTTATTGCTTGAGAAATGGTGTCCTACAGTCACTCAAGGTGTATTGTCAGTACTAAACTCAGCAAAGCTGAATTAGTCTAACCCCCTTCCGGTCCATCAATTATGAATTATTTATGAAAATAGTAACTTTCCATAAAATTTCTGAACATTAGACATCTTTTCTCTTCACTCTTGTTCTGACCCTGGAGGTGGGTACTATGCCATTGGCATGTGATGAGGCACAGATGGACCGCCACAGAGATAGGAAGGGAGCTTTGTCAATTTTGATGAATTTCTACACTGAACGTAGAATGGGAGACGGCGGTTTCTGCTCTTTTACCATTTTCTCTTGTACTATTAATTTTAAGGAATTTGTAACAATTTTTACTGAATAAGCTATGCTCACATTGGCCTCTACCCATAGAGCATTACCGCATGCGGTAATGCTGAAAACAGCAGACTTTCCAGATCACTTAGCAAAGTGTCAATTCATAAAGGCTGTTAACGCATGAAAAGCTCAAATTACCGAGTAGTGAGGTAAATTACTGACTTGGCTGTAATAGCCTCCAACACGTCAGTAAATTGTCAGCAAATGTCAATTCATAAAGCCAGCAACAACCGGTAATTCAGACGTTAATTACCGACATCGGCTCTGGTGAGGTCTTAACAATGCGAAGTCTCTGTGAGTCTGTGCAGGGAAGCATGACTCGCAGAAGCAGAGACAGCCAGAACAAAACAATTTTCCCTAAAATCCCTTCAGCGGTGTAACCCATTCAGTCCCTGATTGAATATGGGAGGAACTAGTGGGTAAAATCACATAATTATGACATGTAAAAGTCTCTTGAATTTCATCTAAGCTGTGTCAATTAAATAAAACTAGCGGACCCGCGGCGTAGCATACGCCGCATAAGAGGGTATCGGGCAGGGCCCCTCCCCGCCGCTGTGCCCAATACCCCCTTCCTGCCCGCTACCCCCTCCAGCTCGGTGGCAAGTGTAGGACCGCCCCTGGGGGCAGGGCTCTACTGCTTCTTCTTGCTTGGACCGGCCCCTTCCTCTTGCTTGGACCGGCCCTAGGGGCAAGGCGCTACTTCTTTTTCTTGCTTGAAGGTTGAGGCACTTAGCCTATTTTATATATATATATATATATATGTTAAGAAAGACTAAAGGACAGAGATTCAGAGTGAGCAGTGGCAGTATAACAAACAGACATTCTAAAGGGATGTCGGGGATGCATCTATTGTAACGTCCTCACTGCATGTAATTACAGCTTGTAACAAAAGCGAGATAACTCCACACTTGTGGAAAATGTTTATGAATTAGCACAAAAAGGTCTAAAATACCGAATGCTGTATTTTAACGAACAGAATATTTTATTGCACAGCCTTTTATGAACCGAGGCCATTGATTGCCTGGAATAAAGAGTATACAATTATCACGCTAGAGTCAGTTTTTGCCGAGTGTAGTATAAATGTCAGATCATGCTTCTCTCAGATTGTGATAATTATCTTTTTTCCCTATAGGGTAAATTCATTAGAATCCACTTTGGTACAACAGGAAAATTATCATCTGCAGATATAGAAATCTGTAAGTATATAAACTCAAATTTCATTTACTGGTACCTTTCAATAAGTGTAAGAGTACTCGGACACATTTATGATTCTCATCTCTTTCTGCCTGAATTGAGCAGAGCCTAAGTAGAATAAAACCTTTTTTATCTGCCATCTCCCTGGCAGATAACAGCCTTTTTGCTTCTATTTATTTTTCAGGAAACCAGATGAATTTGACAAGCTTTTCAACAAGCTCAGACAAGCTCATTTGCATAGACATAGATTATTAACTCTTGCTGTACTGGAAAACAGAAAGGGATTTCAGATAATTTCTTAGTAGGGCTAGTGTAATATGTATATATGTTTGTCTCATCATGTCACATGTCACGTTAGGTACACTTTAAAGAGGAACTCCATTGAAAATAATGTAATAAAATAAAGTGCTTAATCTTTACAATAATTATGTATAAATTATTTAGTCAGTGTTTGCCCATTGTAAAAGCTTTCCTCTCCCTGATTTACATTCTGACATTTATCACATGGTGAGATTCAGACCATGGTCGTCACAGTTTCCTGTGGGAGGGGTTTCACCACAATATCAGCCATACAGAGCCCCCTGATGATCCGTTTGTGAAAAGGAATAGATTTCTCATGGAAAAGGGGCTATCAGCTACTGATTGGGATGAAGTTCAATTATTGGTGATGGTTTCTCTTTAAATATGGTCTCCAGATGCTTTTTGGTGCTGCAGTTGTTGATTATTTTTTCTAACTATTTGGGATCCTTTTTGAAACCTTGTCAAGTTTATCTCTTAAACACTTATTTTGAATCCTTGCCAATTATTCTGACTAATGTGTTACCTTATCTGTAGATCTACTGGAAAAATCCAGAGTAATTTTTCAACAACCTGGTGAACGAAGCTACCATATTTTTTACCAGATTACCAGTGGTAAAAAGAGTGAGCTACAAGGTGAGACATAAGGATTGTATTTCAACACAGTGAAAAGTTATATAAATTTACATAGATCCTTAGTTGAATTTATTTGTATATGACTGTGTTTTTCTACTAGTCAGGGTGCTTCCCTTCTCCATAGACATACACCCCCTCCCAAGACTCCTTGTTTTTACAGTTTCTCTAAAGCTCCAGTAATAGGTGCTAGTAGGCATCTCAATGTTTTCTGGAAGAAGCCCACTTCATCATTGCACTAGCCCAGATTCCCTCAGTTTCTTAAGGAAGGAGGCATGGCACATTTGTGCCGGTTAGGGGGGCATGCCTGTTACAGCCACTAATGGTCCATTCCATTCTGGTCAATGGCATGGGAAATTACTGCAGTGGGGAGTGAAGCATTGACAAGGCCGGATTTACCATAAGGCACTGTAGGCACGTGCCTACAGGCACCTGATGATTGTAAGGTGGCTCATTCCCTTCCCTGAACGCCTCCCTCCCTCCTTCCCTATGCATAGTCCAGATAAGGGTGTAAATAAGAGGTTACTCACCCTGCTCTCTGCACTTCTGGTTACCTAATACTGAGGTTCCTCTAGCTACCTAATACTTGGCGCACCTCTAGCTACTTTAGCTAAAAAATCTGTAATAAAAAAAGCCCCTCTGGGGATACTTACCTCGGGAGGGGAAGCCTCTGGATCCTAACAAGGCATCCCCCATCCTCCGGTGTCCCAGCAATCCAGCGATGCAGCCCCCCGAACCGCAGTGAGGTAAATATTTACCTACCACGATCCTGCACAGGCGCACTAGCGGCTCATCGTTCAGGTAAGGTGGAAATAGCCAAACCAGATTGTATCCACTCTACTGCGCTGGCGCAAAGGATCATGGAGATGTAAATAAATCATAGCTTGTCGGGGTAGGTTTTGGGGGAGACCGCGCTGGATTCCCCGCAACTACAGGGGATGGGGAAGCCTCATTGGGGCCCTGAGGCTTCCCCCTCCCCAGGTAAGTATCTCCCAGAGGGCTTTTTTGTAAGTACAGAGTCTCTTTAATATTGAGGGTACTTCAGGCTTCCTGTTATTAAGTATCTACCTATAAAGGACAAGGGAAGTAGGGAGAAGTGACACCTGGGACAGCCAGCACACTTGCAGTGCAATTTGACAGGGGTTTGTGGGTTCATGGAGGGCGAAGTCTAAGGTGCCAGGACATCTGTGCCTATAGGCTCCTCTGAGGTAAATCCGGGCCTGAGCATTGTATATGTGGTGAGGAGTTTATGGGTGTGAATTTTTGTGGAGTGTACCTAAAATTCAACCTTCCTCCTATAATTTCCTATGGGTGGGAGGCATAGTGTAGGTGTGACTATGTGGCTGCTTACATCCTAGGCTGGTGCGTGAAGGAGCCAGGGTGGACTTCAGGAAATAGGGGTGTGATGTGACCCCCAAAGTTAAGGATCTCTGTAGTTTATTTTTAGGCGATTTTAGGGTACAAATTGAAGTTAGGCTGTGGAACTAGGAGAATCAGAAGGGGAAAAAGAAAAAAACAGTAACGGAAGTGAACTATTTCCTTTTCTACAAAAAAAGTTGCAATACGTATACCCTGTATTCATCCACAAATAAGTACACAGAATTCTATACACTTGCTATGGGTTAAAAAATTAAATAAATTGAAAGGTATACATGTTATTTTATAAAGTTAGAGAAACCGAGAGCGCAATATAGTGTAGTATGTTCAGCATAAATATAGTAAAGATAATTAGTGAGAAGCGTATACTCACAAACGTGGGTTACCACAAAGGCAACCACTGTATCGGCAGGTGAGGAGATTAGACCTGTCCTCACTCAGGATTAAGAAGTCGCTCTCTGTAGATCAGAAAAGGGGTAGATCACCCCTCCACTAGGGGTGGACACGGTACAGCAAAACGAGAACAGAGGCGCCAGCAGGGTAAAAGTGGATAAAACCTTTAAAATTTTCTTGGAGGAAGCGGTTGACTTACCTCCATAAAGCAGACACGAAAGACTGTCTGTATAATAGTAATCACATTTATTATATAGTACCCAAAAGTGCAACGCGTTTCGCAGGCCACGCCCGCTTCATCAGGGAATAAACGTGGGAACAAACTGTGGACAAGAGACAGTACATTTTGCTATAGTGAATTCTGTAGTTACAATTTGTATAACGAGACATTGTATATCATACAGCATATAGTGTATAAAAAAAACGCTATGTGAGGATAATATAAAGAGTTGGATATAACAAAAAACAATAGGGGGTAGAGACTAGTGTGCTAGTGTAAATGATGGGCCATGGCATGTTATAGATATAGAGATCAGTAGCTAGAGTGGCTAGAGAGGTCAGTTATCTCACTAATGTCCCAGACTCCCAGGCACTAGCAGCGTAAACATTGGCTTGTTTTCGTAATTCTGGAAACAGGACCCAATTTTTCGGTAGTCCAGAAGAAACCAAATATGAGTCATAACATCTGGGGCTGTGTAATGACATTCGAAGCTCCACAGTGTGTGCCATGCCAATCACATCCTCGTGGGAGCCAATAGAAGGCTCCTAATGTGATTGACATGCACAACACACCCACGGCACACACCCGTCAAGCCAGTGCAGCCGTACTACTCCAGGTCATAGCGACCCGGAAGTAGTACAGTGAGAGGGGTTCGCCGACATCTCTAACCCACAGTCGTTACGAAGTAACCCTTAGTAAACTGGTATATAATGCAAACTCATAGTTTGCAGGGTCCTGATCCTCTCTCTTTCTTTCCATCTCAACGTACCTACTTTTGCTGTATGTTCTCTGCTTCGACAAAGCGCTAGGACATTGGAACACTATGAGGGTGATTCCAACATGGCACCTTTGGTTTGTATTAAATCGCAAAAGAAATACATGTAGCATTTCCTGAGCAATTATGATTAAAAGAAGGTGGCAAAATTAAGCCGTATTCCTTCAAAATCGCTAGCAAAGCAAAAGTTACTAGAGGGTCCCAGGTCTGAATGTTAACGTGTGGTTTGAAAGAGAGCAGAATTAAGTGGTAACCCTAAACAATGAATGAGAGCTGAACTACTATAATGATTATTAATTAGTGTCTGACTACTTTGCTAAGTCATGAGCTATGCATATTTTCTTTCTTTGCAGATATGCTGTTAGTAACCACAAATCCATATGATTTCCACTTCAGTTCACAAGGTGCCGTTACGGTGGACAACTTAGATGATGGTGAGGAGTTAATTGCAACTGATGTAAGTACAGACTGATAAAGAGCATTGGTTACAGTAATAATACGTACCAATAACTCAGAATGCCTTTTTAAACTTTCTTTCCCATAGCAAGCTTTTGACATATTGGGCTTTATTTCTGAGGAGAAGTATGGATCTTATAAGCTAACAGGCGCAATAATGCATTTTGGAAACATGAAATTTAAACAGAGGCCAAGAGAGGAACAAGCAGAGACTGATGGAACAGAAAGTAAGTTCTCTTTAGTAAAAGTACTTGTCCCATATGGTAGTGTTTTGCTGTGGCTGAATTAGCATGCTTGGCCAGCAAACAGCTGAGAACAGCTGACTGTCCGCTAACAGGGAATCTCACGCGTTGTGCGATAAAATGCAGCAGGTTCGGGGGTTTTTTCCCTGCGGAGGAAAACCACACAATGCTCCCAGTGCACTGCAATTGTGCATTGGGAAGCACTATGTGTGCTTTTGCATTGTGGAAAAACGCAATTTTTGGCAAGTGTGGGTCACACTTGCCAAAAATTGCGTTTTCCAGAATGCACATAGGGCCTTATTTATTATGCCGGAAAAAAACAAAAGCTAAATTGCTTCATAAAATAGCACTATTGAGTGGTCTCATATATGAAAATGCAGAGTATCGGGTTGGTAAAAACACACTCATGGTGGATAGCACTACTGACTTGCAGTACTAGGACCCCTGGTTAAAATCTGGGCCATGGCATTGCTTGCATTTGTATGTCCTCCACCTGTTTACATTGACTTTGATCAAACACCGCCTTGCTAGATTAATCCAGGTGTTCCAAATTCCATGTTAATATCTGTTTCTATGCATGCATATAGAAACCCTAAATCAAATAGACACGGAGACCATATCTGTTGGATTCATAATTATTACTTTCTTTATTTGGGGTGCAGCCCTTCTTTTTATAGATTACATGACGTAACAAGTAATGTTTATTTATTTAGGGATGGTTTATGGTTAGTAGAGGGTGTACATAATTATTAAGGGGTGTATTAGGTGTGTACATAAATATGATGAGATCAGATCAGAGTCTGGTGATGTCTGGCTCACTGCTGATATTGCTGATAGAGCAGGCACTTTCTTGGCATCACACAGCGTCTTGGTTGATCTCCAATGCTGACCATATCTCTGTCTTTTGTCCTAGAGTTGGGTATTTCCACTGACATAAGCTAAAAGATAATTGCAACACATTACACAAGAGAATAAGCAGCTTAACACAATATATTGAGAAATATGAGCATTGACTATTTGGAGAGTTTATTCAATATCAATCTTGGACTAATCAATATTCAATAGACTATAAAGTAAAGCATGTTATTCAATATCTAGCAATACTAGCTCTATGACAACTTCCTTCGGGCACGATTCGGGCCATGATTGGTCGGCTGGGGGGAGGGAGGGATTGTTAAGAAAAAAAAAAAAATATAAAAAAAAAAACCCCACATACATATTTATAAAATAAATAAATAAACACGGGGGGATCAGACCCCACCAACAGACAGCTCTGTTGGTGGGAAGAAAAGGGGGGGGGGAAATCACTTGTGTGTTGTGTTGTGCGGCCCTGCAGCTTGGTCTTAAAGCTGCAGTGGCCAATTTTACAAAAAAAGGCCTGGTCGTTTGGGGGGTTTAATACTGTGGTCCTCAAGTGGTTAATGAACAGTTGGTTTTTGTAGGTTACTGCATATAGTTGTGGGTTTACTTTACACATTTTATATTACTTTAATATCAATGACCAAGTAACCATTTGGGTACTAATCAGTAACATTTCATTGTAGGAGTAGATGAATAATACTAGGTATGCATAATGTAATAATAATTTTATTTCAATAGGTACAGACAAAGCTGCTTACCTAATGGGCATCAGCTCTTCTGACTTAGTAAAGGGTCTGTTGCATCCCAGGGTCAAAGTAGGAAACGAATATGTGACAAAGGGTCAAAGTGTAAACCAGGTAAGACCATCACACCTAGTAAATGAATGTAAATACAGGCTAATAGATAATTCATGTTTTAAATGAGGAAATAAAAGTCACGGTAAGGGTACCCAAATGCTTGGACAATATCTAAGCCTTTTCTGCATCTGGCTGCTCTCCATACAGCTTCAATGAGTGTTAGACAGCTGCTTTTAAAGTTCAGTGAATCCTATTAAAGAGGAGCTGTCAGCCATACGGTCTCAGAAAAAAACACATATATATATAAGTAGATAAATACTTGCTCTACTTATGTAACATATGTATTGCACTGTCCACGTTTTGATTTTAGTGATTTTCCCTTACTCTCCTCTGCCTGATTTGCCCACCCTTTACTATAGAAAGGGCATTGTCTCAGCATGAGAAATATTGGCCAATCAGAGAGGAACAGAGGCGTGGGAGGGGAAAACAGGAGGGAAAGAGGCTTCAGCCAATCAGGCTGCATTAGTTAAGCCTGAGGGGAAGTAGAGAAGCAAAAAAGGACAACCCAGCATGCCCTGCAACTTCCTTTTTGTGTCCCAAATTTTATGTGTACCAAATAAGAGTCAGGTAAACCGGGGAATGATCATTTATGAACAAGAAAAGTAATAGTGATTTTAACTTTTGGATTGCCTGGTTAGCATCCTTATTACTTGTTTACCAGATAAAAATAGAGAATTGATTTCATACCCGACAGTTAAACTTTAAGCAGTACAATTCTTGGAGGTGCACTTCCTTGCCCCAGTGAACAGGCTTTCATGCTCCACACAGAAGATTCTCCAGAGCTTCCGGGTTCTGGCAGTTTTTTAGTACGAGGTTTCCAAATTTTCTCAAATTCAAAATGGAACCCCTCCTTTTGTTTCAGCTCGTGGTAGAGGTTAGTGCTAGTCAATAGGTGTAGCAGCTGGTTGCTATAATTGACTAGTGGCTAGCAAATCAGTCATCCATACAATGTGGTCCTATGTCTCAGAGATAAGCAATTTTATACAGTTCAGTATTATGTCTCTGTTAACATAATACATATAAAATGAATTATCCTTTATTTTTAACTTCTAGCCGACCGCCTAATGCCGATTGGCGTAAAGTCCTGGGGCTCTGTTTTGCAGGAGATTGCGCGCAGGCTGCACGTGCATTTCATGCTCGGTGGGCGGAGCAGAGCTCCGCCTTCAGTCTCCAAGAGACGATTGCCGCTTGGAAGACTGCTAGACGCCGTCTAATTAACATGTACAGCGCTGCGATCTACAGCAGCGCTGTACAGGGGACAGCCATGTGACACGGCTGTCGCCCTGGGGGACTCAGAAGCGATCCGCTGTGATAGGCAGACGGGGGGAGGGAAAGAGGGGAATTTAAATAATTTTAAAAAAAAATTAAATATTTATTGCAAACAAACAAACAAACCTGGGGGCGATCAGACACCACCAACAGAGAGCTCTGTTGGTGAGGAGAAAATGGGGGGGGGATTCATTTGTGTGCTGTGCCGTACGGCCCTGCAGCTTCGCCTTAAAGCTGCAGTGGCCTATTTAACACAAAAAGGCCTGGTCTTTAGAGGGGGTTAAAGCCTATGGTCCTGAAGAGGTTAAAGCCAGTTGCGTGTGGTCCACTGTTAGTCATGGAGAGAATCCGAAGACATAACAAAAAAATAAAGGTTGTTTAGGTGATACCTTTAATAACTGTACATTACAAAACTTTAAGTTTCGTATTCAGGCATGATACAGAACAGGATCAGAATCATACAACAGTAATGTAACATACAAAGGTTTATATATGATTTTCACCAATTCATTCACCCATCTGACACCATGTTACACAGTCTTCCTGTTTTGAATTGTAAATGATACCATCATTGCTTAGATATTTTAATTCTGAGTGCTTTGACAGTGGGTAGAAATACACACTAATCAAATTAGCTATTTGCCAGTGAACACCATCAGGTAGACAAATACCATAATCAAATTGGTTATCCGAGAACATCTGGCCAAATCTGCATGTGTCATTTGCGGAATCGCAAATGAGCAATCATGTAACTTGTCGTTTAACCGATTGCAGCCAAACCCACGAAAGTCAATGAGGATCGGAACAAACTATCGATCCACCACTTAATCGGACATGATGGTCGTTAAAAAACAAATGATCAGTGTGGGTGCCGTGTGTCCTTAAATATCGTTTAACAAATTTTTGTTAAACAATGTTGCAGGATATCGCAAAATATTGTTCATCACACCAAATTGCTTAGTAGGTATGGGCATTTAAAGATTGGGAAGTCTTCCAGCCGGTCTCCATGTCTGGCAGAATAGTCATTGAATAAGCAATGTAATGCCAGGATGTCTGGTTCTAATGGCTGCATCAAACAGTAAGAGTACATGTTATCCATTAACATATGCATTGGTAGTCCAGGGGGCCACAGGAGATTGGGATGTGTAAGGCACGGTTCCCATCTGCAGCCGGATCAGGTGTGGCCAGCGGAAGTGGTTAGTGTACTGTCCACTCTGATGGTCTGCTGTGGTCCGGCTCAAGCCCGGGTCAGATGCTTTACCACCATAGGCTATATGGGGAATGCATCCGCCTGTCCGGGATTATCACTGACTGCACAGATGTGCAGCGGATCCCATGGATCAGTTGACAATTGTGAATGGCTCCTATACTGTACAGTATATAAAATAGGAGCTGTTCACTGTAAGTTTTGTGATGCAGAAAAATGGGCAAAAAATGTCCGTTTTACCCTCAAGTGGGAACACAGCCTGAAAGTTTGTATGTTTTTTCTGTCTGGTAGATGTTTCTACAGTTTATCATAAACAAATTTCTTAATGTATTTAGGTCAATTATTCGGTTGGAGCATTGGCCAAAGGCATCTATGACCGAATGTTCAAATGGCTTGTAATCCGCATTAATAAGACACTGGACACAAAGTTACCCAGGCAGTTCTTTATTGGCGTGCTGGACATTGCTGGATTTGAAATCTTTGATGTGAGTAATGTTTCCTTAGTAGGTAAAACTAATTCATTTTCCTAGGTTATCTAAAGCAGTAGCAGGAACTAGCAGGCACATTCTCATCTGGGTCAAAATGGAGACATTGGAAGCAATACAGCTAAAAATAACTTATTGCTATTGAAGAAACCACTAATATTAGTGATGGTTGTTAAGCTGCAGATACGAGTATTTTCTGCAGGACCTGCAGTGTTTCCTTGGCTGAATTCTAAGCTGCATGCAGCAAACCCAGCATATTTGCATCTCATCAACTTTTACTACTAAGTTTGATTGTTTGCTATGCAAAGAGGTATTTTATTTAAGTGACATGACCCCAAACATTGTATCCACTGGCCTAATATTGTGCAGGCCCCTGTTGTACAACTAAAGCAGCTCTCACTTGCTGAGGCACCTTGGGTACCAGTAGACCCTTGAAGGTATCATGGGATATGGGTCTCCAGTATATTTATAGAAAATCCTTTATGCCCTGTAAGTTGTGTAGTGGAGCCTCCACAAATTATAATTGTTCTTCCATACACAACAACTCATCTTAGTGCATTGCAGAATATGAAATACCAGCAAACCGACAAGTCTGTACAGAATCCCGCCCAGCTTATGTTTTTTATTGTACAAATTGGACAGTACAGATTCTCTTTAACTGCGGTGGGCAGGTGCAGGGTTTAGTGTGGGCAGGGTGGGTGGCATATCCTTTAGTGTTGACAGCGGTGGGTGGCGTCAAGAGTTTAGCCTGGGTGGGTTGTGCTGTGGCTTGCTTTGGGTGAGTATGTTATGCATGGCATGGACTCAGCTGCTATGTGCACACAGCTTTGTCAGTTATATGCACACATAGAAGCTGTGTCCATGGTGTGCATGTTACACTGCCTTTTAGATTTATAGATTCCTCACAAGTGCCCATATGCACGTCACTGTTTCTGCTGAGCTTTCTCCTAGGTCAGTGATGGCTAACCTTGGCACTCCAGCTGTGGTGGAACTACAAGTCCCATGAGGTATTGCAATACTCTGACAGCTATAAGCATAACTCGGGGAGGCAGAGGCATGATGGGATTTGTAGTTTTGTCACAGCTGGAGTGCCAAGGTTAGCCATCACTGTCCTAGGTGATATTTTCACACCATATTGATAAAATGCCTTTTTAGTCGTCATCATGCAAGAAAATAGAATAATTTTGGCAGTACTTCTTCACCTACTTTTTGGTAATTTTTCAATTGCAGAGTGCTGAAAAGTTATTTTAAACAGAAAATGAAAAATAGGTGGAAATTAAGGAGAAAAAGTGAATTTAATAAGGGCCAATATGTGTTTAAAAACACAAGCATGAATTAGAGATTTAACCTTGCAAAATACATTTTCATTAACATTTTTTTCTTTAAATAAAGTATAACAGCTTTGAACAACTCTGCATCAATTTCACAAACGAAAAACTGCAACAGTTTTTTAACCATCACATGTTTGTGCTGGAACAAGAGGAATACAAGAAAGAGGGCATCGATTGGGAGTTTATTGACTTTGGCCTAGACTTGCAGGCTTGCATTGACCTGATTGAAAAGGTAAGAGTTGTGGGGTTTTTTTTGGTTACTTTCACAGTATAAATGATCAATAATGAATATGAAATAATGAACTGCTTGTTACTGTAACTAATACATGTGTTGCTATACATTTCTTTGTTTGTTTTCAACAGCCACTGGGGATTATGTCAATCCTTGAAGAGGAATGCATGTTTCCTAAAGCTACAGATATGACTTTTAAAGCAAAACTTTACGACAATCATCTTGGAAAGTCTCCCAACTTCCAGAAACCCAGACCAGACAAGAAGAGAAAGTACGAGGCGCACTTTGAACTGGGCCACTATGCTGGAGTGGTAAGTATATTCATGTAATGAGATTATTTAGTAGGAGAAATATTTACGCGGCACAGATGAGTGTGATTTTTAGAAGGAATGAACTGTGGAGCATTGATGATCGTAATCAACAAACTACGATTACGCAAAATTTTGTGTACATTTTTGCATTTACTCTTATACGTAATTAAGATTTGTAAATTCAATTAATTTCATATAGTGATGGTAGTGACACCAGAATAGTGTCACTATAGTTGGTACAAGTCAAAAAAATAATTTTCCAAAAAGACCTTGTAGTTTTTGAGAAAATTGATTTTAAAAATGCAAAGAAAAAATGGTTTTTAAACTACAAAAATGACAGTTTAAAAACCATGTTTCTTTCATATTTAACCACTTCGGGACCACAGTCTTTTCGCCCCTTAAGGACCAGAGCCTTTTTCTCCATTCAGACCACTGCAGCTTTCACGGTTTATTGCTCGCTCATACAACCTACCACCTAAATGAATTTTACCTCCTTTTCTTGTCACTAATAAAGCTTTCTTTTGCTGCTATTTGATTGCTCCTGCGATTTTTACTTTTTATTATATTCATCAAAAAAGACATGAATTTTGGAAAAAAAATGATTTTTTTCACTTTCTGTGCTGACATTTTTCAAATAAAGTAAAATTTCTGTATACATACAGCGCGAAAAATGTGGACAAACATGTTTTGGATAAAAAAAAACCCATTCAGTGTATATTTATTGGTTTGGGTAAAAGTTATAGCGTTTACAAACTATGGTGCAAAAAGTGAATTTTCCCATTTTCAAGCATCTATGACTTTTCTGACCCCCTGTCATGTTTCATGAGGGGCTAGAATTCCAGGATAGTATAAATACCCCCCAAATGACCCCATTTTGGAAAGAAGACATCCCAAAGTATTCACTGAGAGGCATAGTGAGTTCATAGAAGATATTATTTTTTGTCACAAGTAAGTGGAAAATGACATTTTGTGACAAAAAAAAAAAAAAAAAAAAGTTTCCATTTCTTCTAACTTGCGACAAAAAAAAATGAAATCTGCCACGGACTCACCATGCCCCTCTCTGAATACCTTGAAGGGTCTACTTTTCAAAATGGGGTCATTTGTGGGGTGTGTTAACTGTCCTGACATTTTGGGGGTGCTAAATTGTAAGCACCCCTGTAAAGCCTAAAGGTGCTCATTGGACTTTGGACCCCTTAGCGCAGTTAGGCTGCAAAAAAGTGCCACACATGTGGTATTGCCGTACTCAGGAGAAGTAGTATAATGTGTTTTGGGGTGTATTTTTACACATACCCATGCTGGGTGGGAGAAATATCTCTGTAAATGACAATTTTTTAATTTTTTTTACACACAATTGTCCATTTACAGAGTTATTTCTCCCACCCAGCATGGGTATGTGTAAAAATACACCACAAAACACATTATACTACTTCTCCCGAGTACGGCGATACCACATGTGTGGCACTTTTTTGCACCCTAACTGCGCTAAGGGGCCCAAAGTCCAATGAGTACCTTTAGGATTTCACAGGTCATTTTGCGACATTTGGTTTCAAGACTACTCCTCACGGTTTAGGGCCCCTAAAATGCCAGGGCAGTATAGGAACCCCACAAATGACCCCATTTTAGAAAGAAGACACCCCAAGGTATTCCGTTAGGAGTATGGTGAGTTCATAGAAGATTTTATTTTTTGTCACAAGTTAGCGGAACATGACACTTTGTGGAAAAAAACAATTAAAATCAATTTCCGCTAACTTGTGACAAAAAAATAAAATCTTCTATGAATTCCCCATACTCCTAACTGAATACCTTGGGGTGTCTTCTTTCTAAAATGGGGTCATTTGTGGGGTTCCTATACTG
This sequence comes from Hyperolius riggenbachi, assembly GCF_040937935.1. Lineage (NCBI taxonomy): Eukaryota > Metazoa > Chordata > Amphibia > Anura > Hyperoliidae > Hyperolius > Hyperolius riggenbachi. Next base: position 247,277,585 of record NC_090647.1, on the reverse strand, counting down.
CCCTGGCATTTTAGGGGCCCTAAACCGCGAGGAGTAGTCTGGAAATCAAATTCCGCAAAATGACCTGTGAAATCCTAAAGGTACTCATTGGACTTTGGGCCCTTTAGCGCAGTTAGGGTGCAAAAAAGTGCCACACATGTGGTATTGCCGTACTCGGGAGAAGTAGTATAATGTGTTTTGGGGTGTATTTTTACACATACCCATGCTGGGTGGGAGAAATAACTCTGTAAATGGACAATCGTGTGTAAAAAAATCAAAAGATTGTCATTTACAGAGGTATTTCTCCCACCCAGCATGGGTATGTGTAAAAATACACCACAAAACACATTATACTACTTCTCCCGAGTACGGCAATACCACATGTGTGGCACTTTTTTGCACCCTAACTGCGCTAAAGGGCCCAAAGTCCAATGAGTACCTTTAGGATTTCACAGGTCATTTTGCGACATTTGGTTTCAAGACTACTCCTCACGGTTTAGGGCCCCTAGAATGCCAGGGCAGTATAGGAACCCCACAAATGACCCCATTTTAGAAAGAAGACACCCCAAGGTATTCCGTTAGGAGTATGGTGAGTTCATAGAAGATTTTATTTTTTGTCACAAGTTAGCGGAACATGACACTTTGTGGAAAAAAACAATTAAAATCAATTTCTGCTAACTTGTGACAAAAAAATAAAATCTTCTATGAATTCCCCATACTCCTAACTGAATACCTTGGGGTGTCTTCTTTCTAAAATGGGGTCATTTGTGGGGTTCCTATACTGCCCTGGCATTTTAGGGGCCCTAAACCGTGAGGAGTAGTCTGGAAATCAAATTCCGCAAAATGACCTGTGAAATCCTAAAGGTACTCATTGGACTTTGGGCCCTTTAGCGCAATTAGGGTGCAAAAAAGTGCCACACATGTGGTATTGCCGTACTCGGGAGAAGTAGTATAATGTGTTTTGGGGTGTATTTTTACACATACCCATGCTGGGTGGGAGAAATAACTCTGTAAATGGACAATCGTGTGTAAAAAAATCAAAAGATTGTCATTTACAGAGGTATTTCTCCCACCCAGCATGGGTATGTGTAAAAATACACCACAAAACACATTATACTACTTCTCCCGAGTACGGCAATACCACATGTGTGGCACTTTTTTGCACCCTAACTGCGCTAAAGGGCCCAAAGTCCAATGAGTACCTTTAGGATTTCACAGGTCATTTTGCGACATTTGGTTTCAAGACTACTCCTCACGGTTTAGGGCCCCTAGAATGCCAGGGCAGTATAGGAACCCCACAAATGACCCCATTTTAGAAAGAAGACACCCCAAGGTATTCCGTTAGGAGTATGGTGAGTTCATAGAAGATTTTATTTTTTGTCACAAGTTAGCGGAACATGACACTTTGTGGAAAAAAACAATTAAAATCAATTTCTGCTAACTTGTGACAAAAAAATAAAATCTTCTATGAATTCCCCATACTCCTAACTGAATACCTTGGGGTGTCTTCTTTCTAAAATGGGGTCATTTGTGGGGTTCCTATACTGCCCTGGCATTTTAGGGGCCCTAAACCGTGAGGAGTAGTCTGGAAATCAAATTCCGCAAAATTACCTGTGAAATCCTAAAGGTACTCATTGGACTTTGGGCCCTTTAGCGCAGTTAGGGTGCAAAAAAGTGCCACACATGTGGTATCGCCGTACTCGGGAGAAGTAGTACAATGTGTTTTGGGGTGTATTTTTACACATACCCATGCTGGGTGGGAGAAATAACTCTGTAAATGGACAATTGTGTGTAAAAAAAATCAAAAGATTGTCATTTACAGAGGTATTTCTCCCACCCAGCATGGGTATGTGTAAAAATACACCACAAAACACATTATACTACTTCTCCCGAGTACGGCAATACCACATGTGTGGCACTTTTTTGCACCCTAACTGCGCTAAAGGGCCCAAAGTCCAATGAGTACCTTTAGGATTTCACAGGTCATTTTGCGACATTTGGTTTCAAGACTACTCCTCACGGTTTAGGGCCCCTAGAATGCCAGGGCAGTATAGGAACCCCACAAATCACCCCATTTTAGAAAGAAGACACCCCAAGGTATTCCGTTAGGAGTATGGTGAGTTCATAGAAGATTTTATTTTTTGTCACAAGTTAGCGGAACATGACACTTTGTGGAAAAAAACAATTAAAATCAATTTCTGCTAACTTGTGACAAAAAAATAAAATCTTCTATGAATTCCCCATACTCCTAACTGAATACCTTGGGGTGTCTTCTTTCTAAAATGGGGTCATTTGTGGGGTTCCTATACTGCCCTGGCATTTTAGGGGCCCTAAACCGTGAGGAGTAGTCTGGAAATCAAATTCCGCAAAATTACCTGTGAAATCCTAAAGGTACTCATTGGACTTTGGGCCCTTTAGCGCAGTTAGGGTGCAAAAAAGTGCCACACATGTGGTATCGCCGTACTCGGGAGAAGTAGTACAATGTGTTTTGGGGTGTATTTTTACACATACCCATGCTGGGTGGGAGAAATAACTCTGTAAATGGACAATTGTGTGTAAAAAAATCAAAAGATTGTCATTTACAGAGGTATTTCTCCCACCCAGCATAGGTATGTGTAAAAATACACCCCAAAACACATTATACTACTTCTCCCGAGTACGGCGATACCACATGTGTGGCACTTTTTTGCACCCTAACTGCGCTAAGGGGCCCAGAGTCCAATGAGTACCTTTAGGCTTTACAGGGGTGCTCAAAATTTAGCACCCCGCCCACTTGCCAGGACAGTTAACAAACCCCACAAATGACCCCATTTTGGAAAGAATACACGCTAAGGTATTCCATGAGGGCCATGGTGAGTTCATAGAAAATTTTATTTTTTGTCACAAGTTAGCGGAAAATGACATTTTGTGAAAAAAAAAAAAAAAACACAAAACCACAATTTCTGCTAACTTGTGACAAAAAATAAAACATTCTATGAACTCACCATGCACCTCACGGAATACTTTGGGGTGTCCTCTTTCCAAAATGGCATCATTCGTGGGGTCTGTCCTGGCATTTTAGGGTCTCTGCAATCATTACATGTATGGCCAGTATTAGGAGTTTCTGCTATACTCCTTATATTGGGCATAAGGGTAATGCACTGTGGGCTGAAAGGAAAAATGAACGTCAAACAATCAATCAATGTGGATGCCAAAAAATTTTGAAAAAAAAAAAAGAGGAGGAAGGCGTCTGCCAGGACATAGGAGCTGCCGCCCCAAAAATCCAAACCCACCAGCTCGTATGCCCTGGCAAACCTGATTTATCCATTCACACTGATCGATGTGGATGAACAAATCATTGCCAGAGTTCTTTTTTGATACAAAGTGTTTGCCAAAGCATATGAATCCCCAACACCACTCCTCGGCCCATATGCCTCGGCAAACGTATCTTTTTGACTGCGGAGGAGAAATCTCGTCCTGCAGCGCTACATGCACCGACTTGTGTGTAAGCTGACAGACGCGCAATGTTCTGTCAGGATGCACCATCAGTGCTGCAGCTGATTGGTCGGTCTGGATAGAAAAAAAGACAAAACAATACAAAAAGGAGGGGAAGGCGTCTGCCAGGACATAGGAGCTGCCGCCCCAAAAATCCAAACCCACCAGCTCGTATGCCCTGGCAAACCTGATTTATCCATTCACACCGATCGATGTGGATGAACAAATCATTGCCAGAGTTCTTTTTTGATACAAAGTGTTTGCCAAAGCATATGAATCCCCAACACCACTCCTCGGCCCATATGCCTCGGCAAACGTATCTTTTTGACTGCGGAGGAGAAATCTCGTCCTGCAGCGCTACATGCACCGACTTGTGTGTAAGCTGACAGACGCGCAATGTTCTGTCAGGATGCACCATCAGTGCTGCAGCTGATTGGTCGGTCTGGATAGAAAAAAAGACAAAACAATACAAAAAGGAGGGGAAGGCGTCTGCCAGGACATAGGAGCTGCCGCCCCAAAAATCCAAACCCACCAGCTCGTATGCCCTGGCAAACCTGATTTATCCATTCACACCGATCGATGTGGATGAACAAATCATTGCCAGAGTTCTTTTTTGATACAAAGTGTTTGCCAAAGCATATGAATCCCCAACACCACTCCTCGGCCCATATGCCTCGGCAAACGTATCTTTTTGACTGCGGAGGAGAAATCTCGTCCTGCAGCGCTGCATGCACCGACTTGTGTGTAAGCTGACAGACGCGCAACGTTCTGTCAGGATGCACCATCAGTACTGCAGCTGGTTAGTCGTTCGCTCGGTCCACCTGGAAGGTTATTGGATGGAAAAAGAGAAAAAAAAACCCAAAAAACAAGCAAGCAGCAAAGCAATTACTTCATTAACATTAATAACCTTTGAACTTTTTTAATAAAAAACTTAACATTGCAAACCAAACATTAACTTCTTTGCTTACCTGTTTTTTGTTTTTTTTTAACTTACCTCCCGAGGACAAACCTCTCCTCCCCCATGGAACAATGTGCGAAGTGCAAATCGCACAGAGTTGTGGCGAAATACATTCCGCAATTTGTCCCAAGTGAAAGGAGAGGTTTCTGGCAGCCCTGTGTATTAGGGTCTCTGGAAACCCGATGTTTGGTTTCACACTGCATATTGACATATCCGGTGGGTCGAGCCCGCCGCACCGTATCGTCCAAAACAGACCTTCAGGCAATACCACAAGAGTAGCATTCGGCCTAGTAATGAACTGCGTCGCCATAGACTAACATGACTTCCGCGCCGATCGATATTGCCACAGAAGCCACGCAGTAACGTAGGCATGCACTAGCGTTAAGTCAAGCACTTCCGGCGTAGGGGGGGACCGCAAAGTGTGACTTTTGCTAGGCATTTTGCCCTAACGCATCGCAGCAGTGTGAAATAGCACTGAGAGACCCTTGTGTGCCTACCGCTGTGTGTGGAGTTCCCTATTCTCTAATAGTGTACCTGCTCGTGGTACCTCTCAAAACACTCCCCTAGGCATAGGCCAGGCTGGTCAGGACAGGTGGGACAATAAACAGTGGTGTCACGCCTTATTCCAGCCCTGCTGCAGACACGACAGCGTTTTCTTCGGATTCGTTGACCTGGGGTAGTCGGAATTGGATAGGCGTAATGCCTTCCATGTAGCCGGCTAGTTGCATCTTGGGGTTGGGCCACGGCACCTCCTGGATACAGGAGTTCCATCACGATCTGTTTATTAAATTGAATAAACGAGCCAGTTCTCCCAGCCTTACTGTAGAGAACAAAGCTGTTGTAAATTGCCAATTGAATGAGGTAAAAAGACACTTTTTTATACCAGCGTCTTGTTTTTCGAGCAACTAAATAGGGCGCTAACCTCTGGTCATTGAAGTCCACCCCTCCCATGTTAGTATTATACTCGTGGGCGACAAGGGGTTTTTCAATGACCTTAGTTCGCCGTTGAATTTCAACTGTCGTGTCTGCGTGAATGGTGGACAGGAAGTAAACCTCCCTCTTGTCCTTCCATTTCACCGCGAGCAGGTCGTCAGCACACAAGGCGGCCCTCTGCCCCCGTTGAAGTTTGGTGGTAATGAGCCGTTGGGGGAAGCCCCGGCGACTAGGCCGCACGGTGCCACAGCATCGGATTTTTTCTATTTTTAAGTGCTGAAAGAGGGCCACACTTGTGTAATAATTGTCCACAAAAAGATGGTACCCCTTCTGGAACAAGGGTGACACCAAGTCCCACACAACCTTTCCACTGCTCCCCAGGTAGTCAGGGCATCCGACCGGCTCCAATTTTGAGTCTTTTCCCTCATAGACCCTAAAATAAGATGTATAGCCTGTGGCCCTTTCACAGAGCTTATACAGTTTCACCCCATACCGGGCGCGCTTGTTTGGGATGTACTGTTTGATGCGAAGGCGCCCGGTAAAGCGTATGAGGGACTCGTCTACGCAGATGTCCTGGTCAGGGGTATAAGCATCTGCAAATCTGGATGACAGGTGGTCTATGAGGGGTCGAATTTTGTGGAGCCGGTCAAAAGCAGGGTGGTCACTTCGATGACAGGTTTCGTTGTCATTGAAGTGCAGGAAGCTCAGGATGTTCTCAAATCGTGTCCTGGACATGGCAGCAGAGTACAGGGGAACATGATGTGCTGGGTCCGTAGACCAATAAGACCGCAACACATTCTGCTTTACTAGTCCCGTGTGAAGGATAAGGCCCAAAAAAATTTTCATTTCGGAAACTTGGACTGGTTTCCACCGAAAAGGCTGGGCAAGGTACTTTTCTGGATTGGCGGTTATATATTGTGTGGCCTTACGGTTGGTCTCTGCCACAATTAAGTCCAAGAGATCCTGGGTGAAGAACAGATAGAAAAAGTCTAGGGCCGATCCTAGATTATCTGTCTCCACCTGGACTCCAGACTGGGCGGTGAAAGGGGGAAGTACGGGTGCGGCGGAATCAGGGGATTGCCAATTTGGGTTTGCCAGCACCTCTGGTAAATTAGGGGTAGTACGGGCCCGTCTTCTTGGTGGCTGCGACTGGGATCTTACTGCACGTGCCACCGAACCAGTTTCAACTTCCATGCTGGTGCTCGCCACTTCACCAGGGTCTACGGAAGTACTGGTGCTAGGTCCAGGAGATGTTGTGCTGCTGGTGCCTGCCCCACTATGAAATCTCAGACCAGCACGAACACCACTCTGCTGCCCTTGAGGCTGATCCTGCGCCACCTGCGGTCCAACAACATGGGGTGTGGTACGCCTGGCTTTAGCCGGGACCTCAACCTCGTCATCACTATCGGTCAGTGAGCCACTGCTCAATTCAGGTTCAAACTCTGACCCGGAAGATTCGTCGAATGAGGCGTCCCAATCGTCCTCATCCGACTGGGCCATGTACCTGAGAACCTCATCATCGGAATACCCCTTTCTTGCCATGGTGGGCTGCTAAATTTAGGGGGTATTCCTCTGAGACTACGCAGAAAAAAGAGCACCTACCTAGCAAAAGGGAGTATTTGAGAGGTAGAAAGCTGTGCTCACTGAGTTTTGATAAAAAAAATAAATCAAAACTGAGGTTTACAGTGCCACAGCTATTGTACAGTGTTTTTTGCAGTGATCAGAAAAAAAATTCTGTCACTGCGGTGGGGCGGGCTGAACGCAAGTGCAGGCGAACGATCAGGCCTGATCGGGCAAACACTGCGTTTTTTTTTGTGGATCCTAGTGACCCTAATAGATCTGACTGCGATCAGTAATGATCACTTACAGATACTATATAGTACCAATGTTGATTAGCGACAGTGATGACGCTAATTAGTGACTGTGGTGCAGTGGGCTGAGCACTAACTGACACTTACAAAGGGGCCTAGCTAACTGGCCTAACTGCTAACACTAGTGATACTAAAAAAGTGACAGTTTTCACTGTTTTTAGATCACTTGGATAGTGACAGGGGGGTGGTGGCGAGTGGGGAATCGGAGGCAATCAGAAACAATCACAGGACAATCAAAGGCAATCACAGGGCAATCGCAGGCCAATCACAGGGCACTCAATTCCCGGGACAATCAAAGTCAATCACAGGGCAATCAAACCAATCACGACACAATCAAAGCCGATCACAGGCCAATCAAAGCAAATCACAGGCCAATCACAGGCCAATCACAGGGCAATCAAACCAATCACGACACAATCAAAGCCGATCACAGGCCAATCACAGGGCAATCAAAGCCGATCACGGGACAATCAAAGCCGATCACGGGACAATCAAAGCCGATCACGGGACAATCAAAGACGATCACAGGCCAATCACAGGGCAATCACGGGACAATCAAAAAAATCACGGGACAATCAAATACAATTACAGCACAATGAAATTGAATGTCAGCACAATGAAATTGAATGTCAGCACAATCAAATACAATTGCAGCACAATCAAATACAATGCACTGGGAAGGTGATTGGGGGGGGGGGGGCTGAGGGCGATCTAAGGGTGTGGGGGGTTGATTAGGTGCCCGCACGGGGCAGACTGGGTCCTGATCTGGTGGGTGGCAGACACAGGGGGTGACGATAGGAGATCAGTGAGGGATTACAGGGGAGAATAGATGTAAACAATGCACTGGGGAGGTTATCAGGAGGGGGGGGTCTGAGGGCAATCTGAGGGTCTGGGTGGGTGATCAGGTGCCCCCAAGGGACAGTTTAGGGTCTGCGCTGATGGGTGGTGGTGACAAGGGGTGATAGACAGGTGATAGATGGGTGATAGACAGGTGATCAGTGGGTAAGGCAGCTATATAGCTGTATACACTATACAGGGGGGTGGTCTGGGAGGGGGGTCTGGGGGGGATCTGAGGGTAGGGGGGGTGATCAGGGGACCCTAGGGGGCAGTTAGGGACCTAACCTAGGGGATAGCGTCCCTAGATAGTGACAGGGAGTGATTGATGGGTTTTATGGGGGTGCTTGGGTGCAAAATGTGGTGTGCTGGGGTGAGCAGGGGGGGTTCTGAGGGCTGGGGTGGGCGATCGGGTGGTCTGTGTGGGTAAAAACGGGTGTTGATATGCTCACAGTAAGGGCTGCCGTCCTCTCTGATGGTCGCACGACGAGTGACCATCAGCGGAGGAGGCAGCCAGTATAATACACTTTGTTACAATAACAAAGTGTATTATACTCCTCTGATTGGCCGGATCGCCGCATTTGAAACCCGCCGGCGCTGCTAATTGGCCGGCGGGTTTCCGTGCAGAGTGGGCGGAGCCTATTGCCGGCGGCGATCGCGTCATTGATGACGCGATCGCCGCACAGCCACCGCTGATGCCGCCCCCGCCGATGGGCGTATTGCGGTCGTTTGGGCCCGGACTTTGCCGCCGCCCATCGGCTGGGGGCGGTCGTTATGTGGTTAAAATCGATTTTCTCAAAAATGACAATGTCTTTTTGAAAAATTCTTTTTTCGACAACAGTATGTATGGGGGCTTTGCTATTAACTCCTAAATTTGGCACAATATTTCGCTAAATAGTGCGAAAATTACATGAAAAATTCTGTGAAATTTTGAAATATTACTATTACCTACAAAATTAATTACGATTTTTCCTGAAATTTCGCATTACGATGCGTAAATGCCAATTTTGATGCAAAATTTTGCATTTGTGAAATTTCGGCCCACCACTGCTGTGGAGTTTCTCATGAGAAATTGTGACAAGGCTTCTGATTATATACAGCTTTCTAACCAAGCACTCTGCAAGAGAAAGGAGTTGGTATATCTGTCTTGGCTCTCATTACATTTCTTTTGATGTTTTTATTATCTCCTTTGACAATCATCATACACACCAACTAAATGCATGTTTCTGTCCACAGCAAAGTATAATTGTGTGTTCTCTATGTCTTATAGGTTCCTTATAATATCGTCGGGTGGCTGGAAAAGAACAAAGATCCCCTAAATGAAACCGTAGTGGGGCTTTTCCAGAAGTCCTCTAACAAACTTCTGGCTTGTTTGTTTGAGAATTATATTAGTTCAGACAGTGGTTAGTATATATGTTTGTTTACTATATAGAAAAAGAATGTGGCAATATATAGTTGATAATTTTATTTGAATTCTATTTATTTAAATATGTATGTTCTAAGTTTGTTAAATCTGACAAATATCTGACAAATATGAGATATTATAAATTATAAATTATTATTATTATTTTTATTCATATATTTATTTAGAATTTCCACCTGCTGGTTTTGTATGTAGATTTTTATGTTACTGCTTAGCATGATTAAATACAATCATAGTGATCAATGGAGTATAATAATCACAAGACTTGAATTCTGGAATGCTTAAAGGAAATGTCAGGGAAAATGACCTCCCCCCTGCCCTACTTACCCATGGCTACCTCGAGCCCCTTGCAGCCGACATGTCCCACGCCACAGTTGTGTTCTCAGCTGCCAGCCCGGGGTCCCCGCCAGAGCAGAGGCCGACCTTCGAAGTCGTCCTCTACTGCGCCTGCCCGAGCGTCTCTGTCAATCAAATCCACGTTGTCCAGCACAGTCGGGAGGTTATTTTGCCTGACATTAACTTTAAGAATTTGTAATAGCAAAGCAAGACACTCACAAACTTTGCCAGTCAGACTACCAAGTGGAGCATCAGAAATATGAATTTATAACAGTGAATGTATTAATCATCAAATATTATAAATATTTGTAATATTTCATTTTCAAATTGCATATACATTTTTCATAATCCTGCAGTAACTTGTAATTATTTGCATGTTATTGAGAAGTAAAATACATACGAATATAATGAAAGCCAACAGCGCACACTTCTAAAAAGTATTAGCTGGTTGGCAAAGTTTGGTTTAAAAAAAAAAGAATGAGGGCATATGTCTTCTAGTTGCTATTGCTGCTTGATTGCTGTTACTGAATATCAATGGCTCAGACCTGCCCCTGCATGTATTGCCCAAATATACCATTTACTGTATATAAGTTACTGAACTCACTCCCAAGATTAAATAATGAATCTTTTTCAATTTTCATATTGACAGCTGACCAAGGTGGAGAGAAGAAGCGCAAGAAAGGAGCTTCCTTCCAAACTGTTTCATCTATGCACAAAGTAATTTTTCTTTGTTTCATGTCTTTGTGTTGGATCCAGTACACACACTCTAGAATAGTGTTTCTCAACATTACAGCAAGCAATGCTGTAAGATAGTGCTTGCCACAAACCCTTTAGTGTGGGTAACATTACTTCAGGTACACTTGAACCCATATATATTTATTACAAGTACAGCACAATTGTGTATGAATACTTTTAAACATTATTTTATGGTTTTAATGAACTAAAAATATAATTATATATTAAATATAAAACATTGGGTACATATCCTGCATATTTATAACTTAGGCTTTAGGTGATAAGGTCTGAACACACAGTCCACACACCTGAAGGGCGGTTTGATTGTGCATGGTAATCATACCATGCACAATCATGTTTTAACGGTTTTCAGGGGGGAGGGGGTACAGCAGCGGGCGGACAAATACCAGCGGGGTTAAACAAATACTCACTTCCCCGGGGTCCAACACGTGTACTACCTACTTCTGCCTTCTTCCTTTTCTTGCATTCCATCTCCCTGTAACAGCGCCCCCTGGGTGTATACCCCCACCATGGTCCTGACAGTTTTTTATCTGTGAACCGCATGCATTGTGGGAAATAGCAGCTTTTCTCAACTTACAAGCAAGCAATATCTCTTTCTGTGTATAGAACTCTCAGTAAGCGAACATTCTGTACAGATCACCTGGCAGAACTAAAGATGTCACCACCAATGATACATTTCAAAATGTCAGAAATCAGGGAGAGGAAAGATGGACAAACACTGACTAAATAATCTATAAATGAATATTGTAAAAAATATGCCATTTTATTCATTACGTTATTTTCACTACAGTTCCTCTTTAAACAGAAGCAGAATCCCATACATCAGGTTCAGGGTGTTGAAGCCATGTCAGTGACACCTTGTTTGCTTCCAGTGCCAACCTCTGGGTGTATATATCAGCTTTACACAAAGTGAGAATTGGCTAATTAGTGCTTTTCACTGAGAGGATGAAGTGGAGATTGTAAAAGCTATCCCAGTGCAATAACCTTTCTTATGTTAAATTAAGTTTGTTTCTTGTATAAGTAAGCAAGTATTTAAAGAAGGTGATATAGATGTACAATATACATCTGAAAAAAGTCTGTCCCCAGTTGTGGAATTCAATGTCTGCCCCCAGTTGTGGAACCTCAAAGTCTGCCCCCAGTTGTGGAACCTCAAAGTCTGCCCCCAGTTGTGGAACCTCAAAGTCTGTACCCAGTTGTGGAACCTCAATGTATGGCTCCCATTTCACCGCTATCTAAAGAGTGGATGGCTATATGCCATTTATGATAAGCTTTGATAAGATTGGCAGTTAGGGATGTGCCCTCGCATATGTTCATACTAGGGGCATCCTTCAGAAAGCATACACTGGAAAATTCTAGAATTAGGATCTTTTCGGAAAGGAACGTAAATGCTCACATAGATCATATCTTGTGCTTGTTGAAACGATTCTATTTTTTCTTATATCCAAGAAAAGCAGAGGAGTGTGGCATCTGTATTGTTGGTAGTGGAGGAACATCCTCCACATGTAATCCGTAACCCTCAGTAAGCAAACAGGTGTGACACTTAATCTGAATATCTGCAACATTTCAAATAAATAATTATAGATTTGGATGGTTTATAGCAAGCCTAAGCTTGAGGCAGTATTTATGTCCATTGCTTATCGAGGAATATTGAGGCTGACATTAATTTCCTTTTAAACAATGTAAGTTGCCTGGCTGTCCTCCTGATCCTGTGTCTCTAGTACTTTTAGCCATAGACTCTGAACAAACATGCAAATCGAGTGCTCTGACTGGCCTAGCTGATTGCTTGTTTCAGGTGTGTGATTCAGACACTAGGCATGGTCATAAATGCTGATTTCTGAGTCTGCGAAAATGCTGATGACCAATTTCGTGGACTTCCAATTTCTGAGGAAAGTTCTTTTTTTGTTTTGTTATTTTGTTAATAAAGTTAGTTAACTATAATACTTCTGAGTATTGGACCCATCAGAAAATGCAGTGATTTACTGCTGGAATTGGGCAATTTTAGGCCAATCAGAAGACTCGAAAATACTTGGTAGTATCTGAGTCTTGTGATTGGTCAAAAATTACCGCGGTAATCTGATTTCTTCAGAAAAATTCTGCATTCTCTGATTGGTCCAAATTTTCAGAGTTCTGTGATTGGGCTAAAATTACCAAGTTGTGGTAATGAAGTATTTCCGCAGAAATCCGATTTCTGAAATCCGATTACCACTGCGGTTCTGCAGAATTTGGAAGCTCATCCCTGTCAGATACTTCTAAATCCAGAAACATCAGCAGGACTGCCAGGCAATTGGTATTGCTTACAAGTAAATAAACGTGGCAGCTGCCATATCACTATCACCTTAGGTTCCTTTTAATGAATCTTGGAAATATCCAAACAACAAATCTATTCCATCAATGCACATTCCAATTGACTCTGAAATGAAATTCCAAAATGTCTGATTCATGGCAAATCCTGGCTGTAAGGTGCTCTGCAGAGATGGCATACAGACAGGGTGACAGGGGACACCCTTGCATCACACCCTGTTTCAGCAAGAATTAAGCAGAGACCCAGTCACCCATAGTTACTTGGGCTTCTGGGTTAGCATATGCTAGTTTGATTCAGGATATTAAATTCTTGTCAAAACTCAACCAGAATATTGGGGCATAAACATTATTATTATTATTATTATTATTATTATCAGGGCCGTTTCTTGCCCCGTTCAGCCGGTTCTGCTGAACGGGGCGCCGATGAGTGACAGATTGGGGGGCGCCAGGCCGTCCCTGTGGCCGCCGCCACTGCTCCCCCTCCCTACCTCCTGGCGCCTCACTCAGACCTCGATCAGGCGGCGACCAATCGTGCGGGCGCCCGCACTATGCGGAAGTGACATCACTTCCGCATATAGAGCGGTTGCGTCCGGCGCCCGCCGGTACTGGTCGGGTCGCCGCTGATCCTGAGGTCTGCAAGGTAAGGGGGGAGCGGGAGCGGCGGCTGGGGGCTCCCTGTCACTTACTGCTCAAACGGGCTCCCTGTCACTCACTTCCTAAAGGTACTAAAGGGGCTCACTGTCACTCACTCACTTCCTAAAGGGGCTCCCTGTCACTCACTTCCTAAAGGGGCTCCCTGTCACTCACTTCCTAAAGGGGCTCCCTGTCACTCACTTCCTAAAGGTACTCCCTGTCACTCACTTCCTAAAGGGGCTCCCTGTCACTCACTTCCTAAAGGTACTCCCTGTCACTCACTTCCTAAAGGGGCTCCCTGTCACTCACTTCCTAAAGGGGCTCCCTGTCACTCACTTCCTAAAGGTACTCCCTGTCACTCACTTCCTAAAGGGGCTCCCTGTCACTCACTTCCTAAAGGGGCTCCCTGTCACTCACTCACTTCCTAAAGGGGCTCCCTGTCACTCACTCACTTCCTAAAGGGGCTCCCTGTCACTCACTCACTTCCTAAAGGGGCTCCCTGTCACTCACTCACTTCCTAAAGGGGCTCCCTGTCACTCACTCACTTCCTAAAGGGGCTCCCTGTCACTCACTCACTTCCTAAAGGGGCTCCCTGTCACTCACTCACTTCCTAAAGGGGCTCCCTGTCACTCACTCACTTCCTAAAGGGGCTCCCTGTCACTCACTGCCTAAAGGGGCTCCCTGTCACTCACTGCCTAAAGGGGCTCCCTGTCACTCACTGCCTAAAGGGGCTCCCTGTCACTCACTGCCTAATGGGGGTCCAGGCTGGCTACATGTACTGGGGAAACTGGCTGTTTGTCATTATGTGCATTTACTGGTGAAAAGCTGTCTCTTATTATGTGCATTTACTGGTGAAAAGCAGTCTCTTATTATGTGCATTTACTGGTAAAAAGCAGTCTCTTATTATGTGCATTTACTGGTGAAAAGCTGTCTCTTATGTGCATTTACTGGTGAAAACGGGTCTCTTATGTGCATTTACTGGTGAAAAGCGGTCTCTTATGTGCATTTACTGGTGAAAAGCGGTCTCTTATTATGTGCATTTACTGGTGAAACGCTGTCTCTTATGTGCATTTAGTGGGGAAATTTTGTCAGTAAAAATAATCTTTTGTCAGTAAATTTTTAGGTATTTGTCAGTAAAAAATAACGTGAAAGGTTGGCAACACTGGCAGGCTGCGCGGCGCAACGGGAAAGATACAGGCAGCCCACCTCACGCTTGGGCTTGGCGGGGGGAGGAGCCGACGACAGCGAGCGAGAGTACGGTGGCCGCAGGCAGCCATAAATACGCAGTGTGTGACTGCGTCGCACTCGCAGAGCCTCTCAACCTGAGTCAGTCCAGAGACTAGCAGACTGCCAGGCAGTCAAAGCCAGCCAGGAGCAAGCCCATGGAAGAGGGGTAGGAATGGGGTACCACATGCATGCGTAAAGAGGTGGAAGGTGTGGGTGTGATTAGGCAGGACATGGGTGTGGTTATGTGGTTGGGCGCGGTTAATTTAACCACTCCCATAGGCGCCAGAGAAAATCTTGCTGCCAGGTGCCAGGCACCCCAGGCTCACCCCTGTGTGCAGCAGCAGTGTGCGGCGGAGCCCAGCCCCAGAAGGTGGAGTCTTTTTGGCCAGTTGGACTCGGGCTCCTCGCTGCCACTGCTGCTAGTGGGTGCCTTGGCCCTTGCTGCCGCTGCCCGCTAGCACCTCCATGGTCCCCTGCCCGGACCCCCACCGTTCCTGGCCCGGCGCCTTCTTCCAGTTCCACCTGCCATGAGATGGACCTCATGGTAAGTAGGCAGTAAGGCAGGCAGTCTATGTACAGCACTGCCTCTCTCTTTCTGATGTGGCTGCTGGGGGAGGGGGGCGCTCTTTTTGCCCTGGGCTGGTGGTCAGAACCCACCATGGTGATGGTCTAACAGTGTGACTCCCTGGCTGGGGGTAGGGGGGCACTCTTTTTGCCCTGGGCTGGTGGTCAGAGTCTGACCACCAACCAGCCCAGGGCAAAAAGAGTACCCCCCTTCCCCAGCCAGGGAGTCACAGTCAGACCATGGTGGGCTCTGACCACCAGCCCAGGGCAAAAAGAGCACCCCCCCTACCACCCACAGCCAGGGAGTCAAAGTCAGACCATGGTGGTCTGACGGTCAAACCACCATGGTCTGACTGTGACTCCCTGGCTAGGGGGGGAGAGGGTCACACTTTTTTTCCCTGGACAGGTGGTCAGACCACCATACTGTGACTCCCTGGCTAGGGGGCGGAGGGGGTCACTCTTTTTTTCCCTGGGCAGGTGGTCAGACGCAGAGTAAAAAAATTAAAAATAAAATAAAAATGGTGAGTTGGTTTCAAGAAGCCTTTTGACATGATTTCACTTAGCAGCTTTGATGGGGGGGGGGGGCAATTTTTTGACTCTCGAACTGGGTGAAATTTAGCCTAGAAACTGCCCTGATTATTATACAAAAGCATACACTAACTTCTAGTAACAATAGATTCTGTAAAAGGTAAATTAACAAATATATTTTTACTACTGTCATCTTTTATTTCAGGAAAATCTGAACAAATTGATGACAAATCTCAGATCAACATCCCCTCATTTTGTGCGTTGTATCATTCCTAATGAAACCAAGACTCCAGGTACGGTTTTACATGCCTATTAAAGGTACATTTCTGCAGCCGATTGGAAATGATCAGTCATGCCCATAAAAGGCCAAATTCACGCTAGTCAGTTGCATCAGATAAATGGAATCGATCTGTTTTTAGAATCATTCTTATCGTTAATGGGCATTTACACTGCTAAAAATAATCCAACTGCTTAGTGAGGTGGGCTTAAATGTCCTGAGACTCCTTTTACACCAAACCATATTTTATCTTTATTTTAGCTCTGTATAAAATTCAACTCTAATCACTCTCCTTTCAGCTCTAATCACATCCTTTTATTTATTATTGCTTGTGTGTCTCTTGTGAATTCACCCCTGCAATGTAGACAGAATGTGATAACACTCTTCAGCAGGACAGACAGCAGTAAATAAACTCTTGCCCATTTTTTGCAAGGACTGCTGTCTGTGGCTAGTCGCAGAGGTTCTAACTGTTTGGCCATGTTGAGCATAAACCCTTTCCAATCCTACTTTGAGATCCCCCATGGTATGTGGCCATTTTGAAGAAATGTGAGGTATTACTGAAACATACACACACAAAGTTTTCTATTTATTTAATGTAATGAATGATGCTTTATTACTACTATTAACTATTTTGTTTTATAATGTGTGTTTTTGTAATGTGTAACTAGGTGCCATGGATCCTTTCCTAGTACTTCACCAACTCCGTTGTAATGGTGTGTTGGAGGGAATTCGTATCTGCCGTAAAGGCTTTCCAAACAGGGTTCTCTATGCTGACTTCAAGCAAAGGTATCGACAATTAGATACAACCCTCTTTGATTGAATCTGATCAGAAAGGGACACACTGCACAGCAATTTCCAATACACTTCAGCATGAAATCTATTGGAAATCATCCTAGCTCCAATGCATGCCAACCCCCCCGCCCCATGTGTATATAAGTGTTGTCCTGTTTCAACTACCCACCACTCCACCCTGGCCCATGCTTAGTGTTAAAGGCTCAGCACTCTGCCAACACAACTCATGGCCTCCACCGGTGTACAGCGTCCCCCGCAAGTGCCTGTACTTGGCACATGTACATGCGCCAGTGTCATGTGGAACAGGCGCTTGTGGTGAAGCGCTGGAGACCAGAGGCAGAGGCCAGAAGTGGCGCCGGTGGATAGGCGAGCCATTAACACTGCACATGGGCAAGGATAGAGGACACTTATACACGTGAGAGGTCACTGGCGGGGGGGGTCCATCAGTCATCGCGATATCGAAAGCCGTTACCACCACGTCCGATCGACCTTTTGGGACTGAGATTTTCCAACATTCCCCATCGGCCTGAAATTAAGTAATATATGGGCACCCGTAAAGTTTTTCATGTGGTAGTGGTGTCCTGTTATCTGTTCTGTCTAGATGCCTGTTCATTTGAACGCATTGATCATTATCTGCAAACATAACAATAAGAAAGCGCACTACAAGTCCATGAGTCCACTATATCACGACTTTGGAGTTAATGAGCCTCTGTGGCACAATTAAAACTATTCGGTTTCCATAACAGATGCAGTCCTTTATGCTGGGAATTCACACATATACAGTTTTTTGGGCAGATTTACTTTCCAGACGATTTTCTGATTGTTTTTCCGATTTTTCGATAATTTTTCTGATCGACTTCCATTCACTTCTATGAGCAAATCAATCCGAAAAACGAGAAAAATCAGATCGGACCTGATGGAAATGATCTGTTGAGCCATCTATCTGCCGAAAAAAACTCATGGTGTATTCCCAGCATGATGCCTTATCATGATACCACCACCTCACTCAGTAAGCAGGGGCACTCCCCCTTTTTCTAGACCACCTATGAGATAGAGTCAACAGTGCTTTAGGAAAAATAGGCCTCCCCGCCTTATCCGGATATCAACATCAGTACTGCTTGTATATGCCTCATGAGCCAATTCACCTTGAATAAGAGACAGTCGAGCCCCCATAGCATAAAACTGTATACTAAAATTTAATCAAGTCAAAAATGCAAACTCACAAAATGCAAATGCAAACTCACATGTAACAGCAATAACATAGCATGTCTTTGGGTCACTTTCTTATTGTTTTGTTTGCATATTGTGTTTTATTTTATTTTAAGTGCACCACCTTTTATTTTAACACCCTACATTTGATGTACTGTATGCCAATATATATTTGATATATCTAATATATATTGTAATTGAGATTCTTTGTCTGTGAGATACTGTTCACAGAAGC
Source organism: Hyperolius riggenbachi (assembly GCF_040937935.1). Classification (NCBI taxonomy): domain Eukaryota; kingdom Metazoa; phylum Chordata; class Amphibia; order Anura; family Hyperoliidae; genus Hyperolius; species Hyperolius riggenbachi. The sequence continues at coordinate 247,259,255 of NC_090647.1, read as the reverse complement.
AATGACAGTTATTGTCATGATTCATTTTACCAGTGACATTTTTTTTATTTATTTTAGATATCGCATATTAAATCCCAATGCTATCCCAGAGGACAAGTTTGTGGATAGTAGGAAAGCATCTGAAAAACTTCTGGGGACTTTGGACATTGATCATACTCAGTATCGTTTTGGTCATACAAAGGTAACAAGTATTCACATTGATAAATTAACACACAGTGATGCAGTGCTGTTTTATGAAATTGTGTCTCTCTTGATTCTAAACAACTTCTGCAAGTTAGAAAGACCTTCAGGTATGGAAGTCCATTTATAATGCTCACTGAGTTAAGCCATGTTTAATTTAGATCAATTAATCAAGAACAACCATTTCCAGCAGTAAGGTCTACATACCTTAAACTAGTGCAATACAGAAGCCACAATATGATTGCATAGGGTGGGGGAGTCCAGTCAGATTGAAACAATTCGACAGGGAACCACTAAAAATCATCTATTGTTTTATTTTTTTTCCGGGGTGACGGTGAGTAAATGCTGCCTATGATTCACTCTTTCAACCTTACACTTAGCTTTATTTTACAGAAGAATGTCAGATTTTGGAATTTGACTAGAGAAGCCCTAAATGTACTAATAGAAATAGCAACTTTAGGATTTGGTATGCAAGCAATTATCTACAGTAGCCTACCATCTGAAGACAAGCCCATAGACTCTGGTACCTTGTGTCTATGAAACAATCTTGCCTCTGGTTGTTCTAAATGACAACGTCTTGTATACATAACAAGTACTTCTATATGTTGCAGGTGTTCTTTAAAGCTGGTCTGCTGGGACATCTTGAAGAAATGCGAGATGAAAGATTAGCTAAAATCCTAACACTAATCCAATCCAGAGTCCGGGGAAAACTAATGAGGATTGAGTTCCAAAAGATTTTGGAAAGAAGGTAAAGTGCAGTAAAACATGCTGATATGTCCTAATGTTTCTAAAGAAATGCTAATATTTCAAACAATAATTCTTCTCTAAGGACAATAGATAACAATCAGCAGAACAAACCACAATTATTATTTATTGTATTTATAAAGCGCCAACATATTACGCAGCGCTGGACAATAAATATATACATACAATGATACAGAGGATGACAGACGAAACAAGGTTATACAACATAGAACAAAGCTATAAAAGGCAAACGTTACAACATGCATCATCATGCAATTATGGGCTGGTTAGGTAGGCCCAGTAATACAAGTATGAGGCTGTCATAGGAAAGAAGCACACGATCATGTAGATAGGGAAGGGAGGACCCTGCCAGAAGCTTACAATCTACAATTGCAATTCAGCTATTATCCCCCGCTCTACCCAACACTCTGCTTGGATGAAATTGTATGTCATTTTTATGGAGCTGGGGGAGGAATGATGGGCAGGAGACCTGTGGAAGGGCTCCATAGTGAGCACTTTAAACATTCAAGGTGAATAGGTTGTTTGGGAATAGTGACGCTTGTACAGACATTAGCTGTCACCTGATTCAATTATAGCATATGAGATCAGGCAGCGGTGCTAATATGGTTATACCGGGAAACCTGATAGGGAAGTTCTGGTAATGTGATCGGTTGCTGTTCTCCAGTTACAGCACCCTCTAGAAATTTGATTTTTCCCAGAACGTCATTTCGGACAGCACCCCTGGATGAGACTTGTCTCCCTCCCCACTGTGGACAGGAAACTGTTAAAAGAAGAATTTGCATAAGCAATAGGCAACCACATATAAGATACTACACCTGCCACAGTACCTCAGTTTAGTTTCCTGTCCCGGACGGGATGCATGGGAGAGGTCTCCAGGAGTGCCATCCATGTCAGGCGGCAGGGGCAGCGTTTTCCAGGGCTCCAAGCAGCACTGTTCAGTGAACAGTCGGAGCCCTGCAGCGTGAAGGAGGCTTCTCCATTGGAGGCAGCAACTTTATGCGCGCAGGTGCGTGCATTGGAGAGAGTTCACTTCCGGTTGAACCGGAGGTAGTCACGCGCTGGCGTCCCGCGTGATCTGAAGTCTGAGCCGGGCGGCAGGGGCCGCGGCGGTGATTAGGAATCGGCATACAGCTGATTCCTTAAGGTAAGAAGCTGATTAAGCATATGTTTAGACGGCGGGGGCCGCATGCATAATTGGATCAGCTGCATCAAATCAGCAGCACAGGTATAAGTTTGTAGAGTCCATGATGCACTCTGGTTTGTGGCTGGGATCATGGAGGACGCCTCTGGGTCAGCTCCTGCACAATCTGCTGAATCTGCCCAGGATCCCTCTCTGGCAAGTAGATGTGATTATGTTTCTTCTGCTTGGCTGGATGTATGTTATGTATAGAGGGATTTGTCTAATGGCTGGCTATCGTTTATTATGTTTTATACCCCAAAAGACATAAGACTGAGAAGGTTGAAAAGTCTGAAAAATCTTCTACTCAGTCCAGTCAGCATGGATTGGCAACTCTGAATGGAAATTGTGCCAGTATTGTACAGAGAAGGTCCACAGCAATAGGAAATTAAAGATTCTGCTATTGCTTCTACCGCCTCAGCTGCTTCAGATGGGCCTGGGACTAGTACTGCTATGGCTTATCTACCTGTTATAGCTAATCCATCATCTCCTATGTTGTCTGCACCTCTAACTATGCCTCCTGCTTCCAAGAGACATAGGCCTCTATTTATTGAGCATTCCTGCATGCGGTAATGCTCAAAACAGCTGACTTTACCCACCATTTAGTAAAGTGTGCATTCATAAAACCTGTGTCCGCATGAAAATTTATAATTCCTGAGCAGGTGCGGGAAATTAACACCTTGTGCGGAGATTATCACAACACAGGTCACTGAAGGTTAATTCATAAAAATTAAAGCAGGCAAATGTGAGCAGAGAAACCCTGGCTGTTTAGAGAAGGCGATAAGCCAGCCATAACAGGCAAGCTAATGGAGAGACAGACCTCCCAGGCAGCTGCAGTGAGAGCAGAACAAACTGCATCCCAGAATACCCAGGCTGTGTTTTTAACCCCTTGGGTACCTGTTTTCAGATAAATTTCACATCAGAAAGCCTGCATGTGTAACATTCTTGAAGTTCTTCTAAGCTGCAGCAATTAAATAGATTGTTTAAAAGAACTAGACAGATTCAGGGCAAGGAGAGGCAATTTAAACAAAAATGCACATGTAAAGGAATGCTGGGGCTGCCTCCTTTATAGTAACTCTCTCTGCACAGAAAAAATGTATCAAACTAGGAGGAAGATTTGAGTAAAACTGACTAAGGGCCTTTTTTTCATTACTCTGCGAGTTACGATTTGATTCTGATCACGAGGTACGTTAAACTAATGGAAACTGCAGCAGCAATTTCCATTAGTGCAATCTGATTGCGATGCGATTTGGACAAAGCACAATCGTCATCCTCCTGCATTGTATGCAATTGAGCTGTACTATAAGTATAGTAGCGCAATCGCATAGTGGAAATTGAAGTGCGGTTGCGATCGCATTTCATAGTAGAAAAGAGCCCTAACCGCAATGTTTTTTCCTGAATTAATGAAAGACTTACTAATAGGTATTAAGTCTGAGCAGAAATCTTTGACACCTTTGGATCAAATGTATGAGAGTTTGGCGGATCCTCATTCTCGGCTTATTCCAGTCCATTCTACTCTTAAGATTAGGATTAAGGAGTGGGATAATCTTGGAAAAGTTTTTTTTGGCCCAGATCATTATCTAAATGTTGTTTTTCTCCTGAAGATCAGGGTTTTGGGGAACCCCGCCTAAATTAGATCCATATTTTTCAAGGGTATCAAACAAAACTGACCTACTTTTTTGAGGATTTCTGGGAAATTTTGAATGATTTCCCTAAAGTTTGGAATGCTTCCAATTATCTAGTGGACGCTTCAGATGATACGGTTAAACTTATGGCCAGAACTACGGCATTAGTTAATTCAGCCAGAAGAGGTGTATGGGTAAAAACTTGGAATGATGACAATTCTTCAAAATCAAGTTATGTGGTGTACCTTGTGAAGGGGGTCTGCTGTTTGAGTCAGTTAGACAACCCTCTAGACAGAACGGCAGACACACATTAAAAAAAAAAAAAAAAAAAAAAAGTATTCCTGTTAAAGGAATTCTATCGATTCACATATTTTCAATTGACACAGGAATTGTTTGGGAAGTGTTGCTAAGTACTGGTGTATACATTTTAGTAGCAACCTCTTTGTTTACTGTTATCAAAATGCTTTCAAACTTTACTGACAAAACTGACTCTGAGCCATGAGGAGAGGGGAAATTCCCCTCACACTTGATCAGATAACTCTGTGTAACTGTGTGTGACAGAGAGAACAGCTGCAGCTTCTGTGTCCTGTTTCGGACTGAAGTGTCTGTAGAGAGCAGAGGAAATGTAATTAATTGTTACAGCTTTTCATACTGTTTTTTGCTTTCAGAGTTTGTTTGATATTTGCTTTCTGTAGTCCGATATGCAACTCTGGCTGTGCATTGAAGTAGACACCCCTTCTGCAATTGATTTGTCCCAATATAGCTAATCCTACCCTCAGTAAATTACAGCTTTTGCCTCTGATATTTAACATGAAAGGTAGGAAAATGTTTACACAGCAACTTAGACATTATTTGTACATTGTCATTTTAGAACACTTGGGTATCGATAGTATTCCTTTAAGAAAGGACCTTTTCAAAGTAAACGGTCCTTTCGTCCCTCCTTCTAAGAATAAGTCAGATCCCTAGTCCTCTAAGGGCAGGAGATGGGCTCTCTACAAGTCACAGAAGCCTAAGGGCCTGTTCAGATTGCACACGTTTCCAGCTGCGTTTTGGAAACGCGTGCAGAAGGCCAACACGCACGACATCAGACAGTGCATAGAGTGCACTGTCTGATGTTCACACTGCATGCGTTCCGGACCTGTGCGGTCCGGGATCGCATGCTGCACGCAGATTTAGCAAAAACGCGCGGCTGTCCCATTCACTTTTCAGTGATGGGATCAGCCACGCAACGCATGCAAACGCGGATGGCGTGCGTTCGTACGCGTTGCGTTCCGCATGCGTGGCCGTCCGCGTTTGTAATGTGAACCGGCCCTAAGTCCAACTTCACTTTTACCAAGAAGTCGGATAAGCAATGACGCTAGTATTCCAGTGAGATGGAGAATTGCAAATTTCAAAACATGGCAACTACAGTGCACAAAATATTGGTTATTTAGGCTTCTTTCACAGTGGGACGTTACAGGCGCAGGTTAGAGCAGCTTGTAACGCAGCCCAGCTCACAGTAATGAAAAATCAATGGGCTGTTCACAGTGCCCACGTTGTGTTACACTCTAACGCTGGACGTTTAAAGAAAGTGCATCATGCTGTGCGTTATACACGGTTTTAGCCGCATTAGACTGTTTGCATATGCTCAATAATGTGTGTTTTTTGTTTTTTCTTGCAGGAGAGGAGGGGAGAGTCCGCTGTTGTGGCCAGCCACATGACTAATTAATATGCACTGCAGTGTTAACTTCCTGGAGCGGCCGCTTATTGGCTGGCAGGACCACGTGATGCGGAGTTTTCCGATCACGTGCTCTCCACAGTCTTTTGCCGCATGCGCCGTTTTCGTCCGATAGTAAGCGTCAAAAAGTATGCATCACAGACCCATCAGGAGACGCATAACGTGGCTCTAAATAGCATCCAACTTCAAAGCTCACATGCGTTGCGTTGGGGGCACGTTATGTGACCTTAGCGTCGCATCTAACGCAACGTCTTAGTGGGAAAGAGCCTTTAAGGTGTTTTTTGTTGGAGGGATACAGAATAGAGTTCAGCCAGCCTCCTTTTAAGAGCTTTTGCATTACTCCCCGTTTGCAGGACCAAATAAAGTTTTCAGCCCTACAATCGAAAGTCCTTTCCTTGTTTAGAAAAAAAAGGGTAATTCGAGAAGTACCGAAATGTCAGAGGACAGGGATTCTATTGCCCTGTGTTTTGTCTAGTAAAGGAGCTACAGGGAAATTATCAGTTCATACTAAATTTAAAGAGTCTAAACCAGAAGGTAAAATACAGAAAATTCAGGATGGATTTGATCTATTATTCATCTCTTACAGAAGGACGATTTCCTAGCCTTTCTAGACTGAAAAGATGCGTATCTTCAATTACCGATACATCTGACTTCTCAATAATACTTAAGGTTTGCCATCCAGATGGAGGAAGAGGTAAGAATGTATCAGTTTAATGCTTTGCCCTTCGGATTATACTCAGCTCCATGGTTGTTTATGAAGGTAATGTCTGGGGTTCTAGCTACACTTAGACAGAGAAAGGTTAACATTTTGGGTTACCTTGATTTTCTGTTTTGGGGGACATCTCCCAATTCGGTAAGAGATCAGATTGTTACGACAATAGTCTTACTACAAGATCTAGGTTGGATCATTAATTGGGAGAAATCTTCCTTAATTAAATCCTACACAGATTATACATTTGTTTGGGCTATTTCATTAGCATATCAGACACGGGGAGCAATTCAATTCTATCATGGCTTATTCCACAAGAGGAATTTCGACTTCTTGGGCAGAGAGGGCAGGGGCCTCTATAGATCAGATTTGCAGAGCTGCGACCTGGTCAAGTCACAATAAGTTTGTAAAGCACTATCGCCTTAATGTATCTGCCTCTGCAGGTTTATCCTTCAGAAGGAAAGTTTTGCAAGCTGTGGTCCCACCCTAAGGTTTTAACTCTTGTATATCGTCTCATCCAGGGGTGCTGTCCGAAATGACGTTCTGGGAAAGACCACTTTACTTACGGTAAAGTCTTTTCCAGTAGTCATGAGGACAGCACCCCTGCAACCCGCCCTTATTTGGGTAGGAAAGAGAAATAAGTTTGTGTAAGCATCATTAAATGTCCGTGTCATCTTTTTATTAACTGAGGTACTGTGGCAGGTGTAGTATCTTATATGTGGCTGCCTATTGCTTATGCAAATTCTTCTTTTAACAGTTTCCTGTCCACAGTGGGGAGGGAGACAAGTCTCATCCAGGGGTGCTGTCCTCATGACTACTGGAAAAGACTTTACCGTAAGTAAAGTGGTCTTTCACATAGGATGTAGTGATAACTGCGCCCACACTATTCAGCCAATTACAACGCTTCAAGTTGTAGAGGGTGCTGTGATTGGAGAACTGTTCCCTATGAGGTTTCCTGGTGGTCACCTCAACCAGACTAGCACCTAGGCAGTTTTTATCAAATGTCTGTCCAATGTCCAAATGTCAGATTTTTTAAGTGTTTGATATTTTTCACATATTTTGAGCAATGTTAATTATTAGGTTCAGAATAATGGCATTGTCAAGTATACATTTTTAATTGTACGTTTTATGTTTCATCATGTTCATTCATGCAAAAGCTCCATGTTATTCTTAGTTTTTTCATTTTTATCAACTGTGAAAGGGTTACAATATCTATGTTGCTTTTATTGCGGTTTGTATACCCCACCCTGGGAGGTTATGTATCCACACTGATATAACCCTTGAGTTTAGTCTTCAATATTTGTGTCCATATAACAAATACAAATAGAATAGCAAAGCATGTTTGGGACAAGAAAAGACGAGACATTGTAGAAATAGTGCGGTAAAAACTTGTAAATTCTATGCTACCTTGCTGTAATGTGTGACCTCTACACATTTACAAGTTAAAATCTGGCCTTAAACCTTATATACTTATAGTGGTATGAAACTCTGCATCTCTTCTCTGCTCTTAAAGATTAATTACAGCATACAACCTACTAGGAAATCATGTGTGGTACAGAACTGCATTTAACCTCGACCGCTCCACGTCAATTGGCGTGAACCCCGAGACCACTCCGCGCTGATTGGCGTGAATGGCTTCCTATGGGGCTTGCATCTCTGCTTTGATGATGGAGCACAGCTCCGCCTTCAGTCTCCCGCTCGGAGACAGTTATTAGAAGGCGGTTTCACCGTCTAACAAAGTACAACGCTGCGATCTAAGGTAGCGCTGTACAGGGGACAGCCGTGTGACACAGCTGTCCCCCTGGGGGACACAGGAGCGATCCGCTGTGATAGGCTGGTTAAGGGAGGGAGGGAAAATTATTTAAAAAATAAGTCAATTTATTAAAAAGAAAAAAAAAGAATTCAAAAGAATTCAAATATTTACAAAAAAAAAACAACGCTGGGGGAGTGATCAGACCCCACCTACAGAAAACTCTGTAGAATCACAGAGAAGAATCACTTGTGTGCTGACATGTGAAGAATCACTTGTGTGCTGACGTGCGGCCCTGCAGCGAGGCCTTAAAGCTGCAGTGGCCTGGTCACTAGGGGGGGTTTAACACCGCAATCCTTAAGTGTATAAACAGTTAAAGCGGTATAAAACCCTAACATAATATTCAATAAAAACATGTTTTCCTACTTTGTATATGCCATATGGTTATCATATTTGCATTTGTACATGAGTATTATTAATTCATTTAGAAATTACAAGTTCCCAAAAGTACTGTTTTTTGCTTTGAGAGCTGACTTTGCATTTTATTCATAATGACATAACTGCTTTTATTCATTATGTATTGAAGGCAGAAATGCTTTGACTGTCTGTCTGTGTCCAGGAGCTACACAGTCAGAGAATGTGTCACAGTCCTCACTTGATACAATTAAGTAAACACAAGATAACATTATCTCCACTTTGGATGCGTCCAGATTTCTCTGCACTGAACTTTCTGTGTGTAGTCCTGTGTGTAACCCTTTGAATGCTGTTCTAGTAAAAAAAAAATGCTGCTTGTATATAATATGCTGTAAATAATTTTTTAGAGCAATGAAGAAATGCTGGGTTTTATTTTGCTTTAAATGCAGAATGTTCTTCTTCAGTGAGAAGCTAAGTAAACTATGCAGAGTGAATGATTACATTGTCTTTTGTTTATGTTTCCTTATTGGCCACAATTAGTAAACATTCCTAGCAGTGCTGTATCTAAGCTGCAGGCTTCACAGAAGCTAAATAAGGAGATAAATGGTCACTTGATACTATTTAATATATAAATATAGCAGCTATGCAATAAAATGCAATGGTAGCTTTCAGAGCAGATAAACTGTACTTTTGGAACTTGTAATTTGTAAACATTATTTGTTCACAAAATGGGAAGTGAAAAGTAGGAAAATATATTTCTATTGAATATTATATCAGTTTCATCCCACTATTTAAGTCATTGCTGTGTACATATTTCCTTCAGTATGTCTGCAATGAATATCAATATATAATGACTACTGGAGCACTGCAATCATTATGAATCTACAATAAAAAAAATTTTTTTTATCTATTAGGGATGCACTCTTGGTTATCCAATGGAACATCCGAGCTTTCATGTCTGTCAAAAACTGGCCCTGGATGAAGCTGTTCTTTAAGATCAAGCCTCTGCTGAAGTCAGCTGAGACAGAGAAGGAAATGGCTAATATGAAAGAAGAGTACCTTAAGCTAAAGGAAGCACTTGAAAAATCTGAGGCCAGGAGGAAGGAACTTGAGGAAAAACAAGTTTCTTTAGTTCAAGAGAAAAATGACCTCACACTTCAGTTGCAAGCGGTGAGAAACTATGAAACTGCTCATATTTATTTTTCATATTTATAGATTTCAGAATAGAAATGTGGTTTGTGGTGTCTGTCATAGCCAGCTGCAAACCTAAATGCAAAGGTCATTTTAATTAGCATTGAATTTCAAAAACATATGTACAGCAGTGGTGCATATGGGTGCAAATGTATTGCTGGTTTATGGCTGATCTTTGGAATTTCGCTTTAAAGGTTACCAGAAGTGAGAGGGATATGTAGGCTGACATTTATTTCCTTTTAAACCATAACAGTTGCCTGGCTATCCTGCTCATCCTCTGTCGCTAATACTTTTAGCCATAGATCATGAACAAGCATGCAGATCAGATGTTTCTGTCAAGATTACTCAGCCTGAATCCATGCTGGGTAATGTATTAGCGGGGGGATCAGCAGCCAGCGGGGGGTGCCGGCCACCTGTACTTGCTAGCCTAGTGCTAGCTATAACTTTTACAGGCATGGGATCTGTTAAATTTATACTGGGGGACTCCTGGGGCCAGCGAGCGGTATGCCCGACACAGTGTTGGGCATACTGCTAAGGAGGTTAAAGAGAACCTGAACTGAAAATTAAAAGTCAAAATAAACATACACACATCATACTTACCTCCTGAGTAGTCTACTCATCAATCTTTTTCTCCTCTTCCGCGTCCTGTTTGTCCGCTGTGATCAATTAAAATCTCTGTCCACCATTTTGAAAATGGCCAATACTCCATAACATCTTGGTCAGTACACTGTTAAACTGTAATATTACCCACTTCAGCCTTAGGGAAACATGGACATTACCTTGTACATTCAGTTGTAACTGACCGCAACTGGTATATTTCAGTGCTGTCAAAATATTGTCAGAACTAGAAGGGATCACTGTAAGAAAAAAAATGGTGAGCTTCTGAGAGGAACTGATGATTAGGTAATTATATAATATTCATTTGCAGCTACATCATGCGTTTATTTTAAATCATTTTATTCAGTTCAGGTTCCCTTTAATCGACCACTATCGCAAAAATCGTAAAATTTAAAATGCAGGTAAAACACATACAAATAATAAGTACGTTTCTTCAGAGTAAAATGAGCCACATATTACTTTTCTCCTATGTTGCTGTCACTTACATTAGGTAGTAGAAATCTGACAGAACAGACAGGTTTTGAGCTAGCCCATCTCCTCATGTGGGACTCGCATGATTTTGTTTAGTTTCAAAAGCACTTAGTGTGAATGGCAGTTGCTCCATCCAACTGCCAAAAAAATGTGCAGAGAGCACGGAGGTCGGCCAGCATCGTTGTATAAAGCCTTTTCAGAGAATGTCTTTATAAAGAATAAAAGGCGTGCTTAGAATTCCCCATGAAGAGATGGACTATTCCAAAACCTGTCGGGTTTTCTGTCAGATTTCTACTAACTACTGTAAGTGACAGCAACATAGGAGAAAAGTAATGTATGGCCCATTTTACTTTGGAAGAAACATACTTCTTATTAGTGGTCCTGGTATCTAACTGTTAGGCAGCCTCCACATTTATCTCACATTGTAATTTTTTAGTGCATACTAAAGAAGTTAGTTTATAGGACATTTTAGGCAATTACTTTCACATCTGTATGCTAATTTTTGCACAATGAATGCAAATTTTCTGCGTTTCCATTGACTTTCATTAAGTGCGATAAGCACAGTATGCAAAACAAAATGCAACACTATCGGCTACTTAAAAAATGCAGAAAAATCAGAACTGATATTTTGCATGAAAACATAATCTCAATGTGATGTCATTGAAAACATTACATGTGTGACGAACACAAACTCACAACCCTGCACGAGGCACGCAAATTTTGTGAACTGTTAAAGGGGCCTTAACAATCACAACAGAATCAGCTTCTTGACACTTCTTGGTAGAAACAGCATGAATTCCGTAGTGGGCTGTTTTAATGTGAACAAGAATTAGCTGTAAAAACTTGTAAGCTACTTGTTAAAAGGCCTGCCCGTTGACCACCCCGCACCCGAAACATGAACACAGCCGCGATCTGCGCATGTTTGTGACCCGGGATCATGTGCACACCCGCTCACACGTTCACGCACGCTTGCCCCCCTCCACTTTCTGAAGTCCGGCCATGTGTAGCGCAGGAGCGTCAGGCACAACTAACTGACACAGGAATGCAGGACAGGGAGATTATTATATAGGATCCTTCTCTGGCCATTACTTTTACTGATGCTAATCTGCATTTTTATCTTAGGAGCAAGATACCTTGGCTGATGCTGAAGAGAGGTGTGATCTCTTGATTAAAACAAAGATTCAGATGGAAGCAAAAATTAAAGACCTCACGGAACGCATAGAGGATGAAGAGGAGATGAACTCAGAGCTCACTGCTAAGAAAAGGAAGCTGGAAGATGAGTGCTCTGAGCTCAAGAAAGACATTGATGATCTGGAGATAACACTGGCCAAGGCAGAGAAGGAGAAGCATGCAACTGAAAATAAGGTACAGGTTCTATGCAACACGTGGCAACAGCTGCATACTATTTTCATTGTCACAATACATCATGTTGTTTTACTGTAACCTGTTCAGGTCAAAAACCTTACAGAAGAAATGGCAGCACTTGATGAAACGATTACTAAACTTACCAAAGAGAAAAAAGCTCTACAGGAGGCACACCAGCAAACTTTGGATGACCTTCAGGTTGAAGAAGACAAAGTGAACTCCCTAACCAAGATGAAAACTAAGCTGGAACAACAAGTAGATGACGTAAGGCCTAACAGAGGTGTTCCCTGTATGTTTGTGTCTGTCTCAGTGTTGCTCGTATAACAATTCTTGTAGAAGCACATACAGATCCCAGTGTAATCTGCTTGGGCCTATTTCCAGTGGGTGCCACTGTGCTGTTGTGAAGCCACAGACAAATCGCTATAGCTCTGCCATGCATGAGACATTCGGATGTGGTCTACAGAAAAATGCCAGCCGCACTCTTTCTTTTCTTTCTTTTTATTTTTTTTGCCGCACGCGGTTTCAGATGCAGCCTATTGATTTCAATAGGCTGCGATTCTGCATCCAAAATTGCGTGCGCAAAAACAGATGCAATTTGTGGCTAGTGTGAATAGGCCCTTAGGCTGGGTCAACACAGACAGTTGCCGGCAGTCAATGAATGTCAGCCGTCTGTTAGCAGACCTCTGTAGTAGGCTTCATGGCAAATACGATGGTCCATTACCCAGCTATTTCTCAACCACCACTTGTACATTTCAGTGGATTTCAGCTGCTCTAAGTACTTCCCACTCGTTTAACCCCCCCCCCCCCCCCCTACTGAAATCAGTGGGTGTGGATAGCCAGCAACCATTTAGAAATCCAGTTTTTAATCTTATCCACTCATTTACTGTTTGTTTGTATTTCAAATTCCAGATCTTTGGAAATCAGTTAAAATGACTATTAATGAGTGCTGTGGCTGTAGATATGCACAGAGTTTGATGACTGAATTAATCATCTGGCCGTCAGTTTGATGTCTGTACTGCCATCACTTAGCTTCTAACCGTGCAATCAGCCTTGTTCTGTTTTTTCCCCAGCAGATTGCTCCGTTCGCATAGGTGCTACAGGGAACGTTTTGCTTCTTCTGTCCCTCCCGCCTGCATTTGGCAGGCACATACTGCTGGGCCCAGCTGAACTTACATGAACCAAACTGTCAGTAGACTACCGGCCAAAGTTATCAGAATCATTATTTCAGCCAGCTTAAACTGTTTATTAATAGCTTTAAAGGAAAGTGTTAAAAAAAAAAAAAGCAGTTTAACTTGCCTAGGGCTTCTTGCAGCCCCGCAGCATCCTTTCGAGTCTCTCCGGTCAGCAGCCTAGACCCCCGCAAAGCTGGACGGCTATGCTCCTCCTCACCAGGCTCCCTATGCCGGGAGCGTTCTGCAAGTGATCAGAGTACTCCCGCCAGCGGAAGCAATAAAGGTGCGCACTAGCTGCCGACTGGTGGCAACCTCCCAGCTTTGCAGAGGTTGCCGCTGCTCAATGGAGGGAATGGAACGGGCATAGGATGACTCCAGGGGGCTGCAAGAAGCCCCAGGAAAAGTTGAACTGATTTTTTTTTTTTAGGCTTTAGTAACACTTTAAGGCAGTAGCATATAAGCTGTATCACATCTCTACAAATTCTCTCTGGCCCAATGTCGCCTAGCAGCCTGCTCCATCATCTGAACCCACTAATAATATTAGGGGTAATTTTGCTAAGAGATCAATTTTTTCTGTCTCAAACCTGAACTTAAAGAGAACCCGAGGCGGCATAAAAAAAAATACTGCCTACTCCACGTCACCTCCCGGGTGAATCTGCCTCGCTCCACGCTGCTCTCCATGGCCCCATTCATCCTTCCGCAGCCCGTTCATCCCCTGATCACCGGCAGAAGAGTCCAAGATGGCCGCGACCTGGAAGTACATCCTGGGTCACGACTTAGCTGGTGATTGGAGGGGGCGGGGGAGTGAGGTGGGGGAGCAAGTTGGTGGAGGCAGGGGAGCAGGTGATTAACGGCTGGCAAGGCAAAAGAAGGCTAGTGACAATCAGATTGTCGCTAGCCCGACGCTAGTTTTGAGAAGGGACAGCAGGAGGGGGGGGGGGGGGGGTCGGCACTGACAGCAGCACCAGAAGGACACAGGGCCTGTCATTGGGCAGAGAACATGCCTCTGTGTCCAATAATCTAAATTCATTCTGCCTCAGGAACTCTTTAAGTCTAACTAACTGTAGATGTTTTGTACCAAACCTCACAGAATTTATCTCAGTAATCAGGTCCACTTATTCTTAATCATATACACAAAACATGCATTGATGGTGAGATATGAGCAGAGATAAGAGAGCTCCTGTGATGTGAAATGAACGGGTAATATACAAAAAACTACAAAAAAAAAAAAAGTATTAAAATTGTCCCGGTTTCTCTTTCGGGGAGGTAGACATGTGAATCCTGTGCTAGAGATTGTGAATACCGTACAATGTTCTGTCTAAACCTGCAGTTGGGCCACCAACGATCTGTCACAACAAGCTCATTGTATGTGGTATGACAGATGAAAAAATGAAAAAAATACCTAATTCTACATTGTTTGGAAAGAGTGGAAATAAAAATTTTGATAAGTTACTAAAAGCATATGCAATGAAGTGCATTTGGGGGAGCAATCCTCTGCCATTTGAACAGTGTTTTCCAATCCGTCCTCATGATAAGTACAAGGTGCTTTTGCTTGATATGACAAAATGCTGAAGAATACTACGATCTAACTGCAGGTTCAGACACATCACATGTCATTCACATGCACCTGCACAGCATTCTCATGTCTTCCTCCGTGAAAGAAATGTATGGACAGTTTCATTATACTTCAATCAGCCCTCATACAATCAGGGCAGATTCAAGTCATAATGGGACCTCAGGCCCCCAAGCTGTCTGCAGCCCCCTCCTTCCCCAGATCTCCCCCGTAATCTTTAATCCCCTACACCGTTTTGGTCAGCATAGCCACTCACCTTTCCTGGTCCCTGCTCAGTAACCCGGCATATGTTATTGCATAATAGCATGTGATGGGTAATGGAGAAGAGGCAGCTAGTGGCGATAAAGACGGGGAGCATGGATGGAGCAGCGTGCCGGGACAGGTGAGTTACTATGCTGGCAAATCTTTGCAGGGGCCCGAGTAGCACAAATCGGGGTGACCTGGGGGGCCCAGCAGTACTTAGGAACTATGGGGCAATAACACCCTTAGCTTCTATGAAAATGTTGTTCCTGCATATAATATCAAATGCTGCCATTGTCTGCATGTTACTTTCCTCCCTCTTCTATGTTTGTAACAATAACAGTAAGTATTGATCTCGGCATTGAAAATTCCCCTTGTATACTAGCTTGAAGGCACCCTTGAGCAAGAGAAGAAAGTCAGAATGGATCTAGAAAGAGCAAAACGCAAACTGGAGGGAGATCTGAAGCTTACACAGGAAAGTCTGATGGACACAGAAAACGATAAGCAACAAATGGAAGAGAGATTAAAAAAGTAAATCAAATGGATTTAAAGATCATTTTTTCTTAGTTTTATTTTCTCCAGAACACACAGCAGTACTTAAAGGGGAACTGAAGAGAGAGGTATATGGAGGCTGCCATGTTTATTTCCTTTTAAGCAATACCAGTTGCCTGGCAACCCTGCTGATCCTCTGCCTCTAATACCATTAGCCATAGCCCCTGAACAAGCATGCAGCAGATCAGGAGTTTCAGACTTTAAAGTCAGATCTGACCAGACTAGCTGCATGCTTGTTTCTGGTGTTATTCAGATTCTACTGCAGAGAAATAGACCAGCAGGGCTGCCAGGCAGCTGGTATAGCTTAAAAGGAAATAAATATGGCAGCCTCCGTATACCTTTTACTTCAGTTCCCCTTTAATTTGGGTCCTCTTGCTGCCATAATTAATGTTCCAAGTCAAGTGATATTGAACGATATTGATGCATATGTTGGATAAAAAGGATGACTGATTTTCACTAGTATGGTTCAAATATATTTTTCTGTTTTAGAAGCATTTCAAATTTCACAAAATCTAATTTGTTTAATTAGTATGATCTTTATACTCATGTTTATTGTGACCCCTATCATTCTATTCTTAAGGAAAGAGTTTGAAATCAATCAGCTGACATCTAAAATTGAAGATGATCAAGCCATCATCACCCAGCTCCAGAAGAAGATAAAAGAGCTTCAAGTAAGACATACGCCATAATGGAAGGATAGTACTATAAAAATAAAATACTACACAAAACAGAAATTATGCAAATGACCTACTTGTAATCATCATACAAACTCTGCATATATGTAGGATAATGGCATAGACATGGGTTTTTACCATATTCAAAAGACGAGTTAGTGATTGGAGTGTTAGCATATCCTGTCTCCAAAATATATAGCCAATACTAAATAGATGCATTGAATTGTATTTGTTTTGGTTCTAAGTAAACCTATACTGCGGGTACGTATACCTGGCTCCACAGCAGGGGGGGGGGGCGCAGTTTTTACACCCTCGCCCTGGGTGCATTTTAGCCTAGAAACTGCCCTGTTCTGCTACCTTCTGAGACCAGCTTGTTTCAGGGAAATGAATGTTTCTCTGACCTGTATTATCCCAGAACATCACAGTTTTATTTTCCCACAATGAAAGGTCTCTGCCTCATCTCATCCTGCCCTCTCCATAAAGACCAATGTGGGTGCCTGGCTTTGCTAAGCAAATTATTCATATGCTGATCTGGCATGATGGTAGACAGATCATGGTTTACACTGCCAACAGCCACCTGAAGCCTTTAGAGAATAACTTTTGCCTGAAAAAAAATGTTAGTGATTGTCTCAGGTGCCTAAAATCTAGTGTCTATATGAAGAGTTACAGTGCTACTGCTTCTTACACTTCATAATGCTTATGTTACCCTTCAGGCTCGCATAGAAGAATTAGAAGAGGAATTGGAAGCTGAAAGAGCAGCACGAGCCAAGGTTGAAAAGCAAAGGTCAGACCTCTCCAGAGAGCTGGAGGAGCTGAGTGAGCGGCTAGAAGAGGCTGGTGGAGCATCATCTGCACAACTGGAGATGAACAAGAAGCGGGAGGCTGAATACCTGAAGCTGCGTAGGGATCTGGAAGAAGCTACTTTACATCATGAGGCCACAGCAGCAGCTCTGAGGAAGAAGCAAGCAGATAGTGTGTCAGAACTGGGGGAGCAGATTGATAACCTCCAGAGGGTCAAGCAAAAGCTGGAGAAAGAGAAGAGTGAACTCAAGCTGGAAGCAGATGACCTGGCTTCCAATATGGAGCAGCTAGCAAAAGCAAAGGTAAAATCCACATTGCAAAGCAAACATGAATTCTCATGTTGTTGTAGTTTGTTGTTTAAATTGTGTGTAATAACTTATTTGTGTTTCATTGTTCCTGGCTGTCTTTATTGCTTCAGTATTTTGTTATTATTAATCAGTGATTTTTACATAGCGTATCTCTCTTCTCAGAGATGTATCTAATGGGGTGCAGATATGGCACCTGCCATAGGGGCCCCTGCCTCTCACCTTCCAATGGGCGCAAATTGCCCTGTCATTCCTGCCACTATGGGTCCTCCAAAGGTGCTCTATTCAACCGCCCCCACTTCCCCATATGCAAGTCACCAGCGCTGGTGTTCTGTCCGTGCTTTCTCTCTCACCTCCCGATAGCCCAGCGGCTGTATTATAGGGTCACCTGACTCTCTTAGATTAACTTTTGTTGCTGCCGTTTCTCACTTTCTGAGAACTCCTGATTGGCTAGCCAACATGGCATCAGCTCTCCTATGATTGGCCGCATCCTACTGCGGCTGATGGGGACAACATAAACACCCACATCCCCCAGTGTGCGACGTTGAATGGACCTGAAGGTCTGTTCAGTCCATTCATCATCGCACGCTGGCATTCTGTTTGCTTAGGGACATTTTTACTTCCTCCTTTACTGTCTAATTCTCTAATATCCGCGCAATGAAGGTGGTTATAACAGAACAGTGACAGTATAGTTAGGAGAAGGTGAAAATTTGGGGATAGCCTTTATGAAACAACAGGCAGAGGTTTGTGAAATTACAAAAATCTTGGATGCTGAACTTCAGTTGAAAGATTTGGCAAGTTATATCTGTTGAGTAGGCACTCTAAAACTTATAGTAGTGCTTCTGAAGTAAAGTCTGTTTTTTCATAATCATTTTCAATAAGGGCTGTTAACAAAGAATACATCCATGGCATTAATAGGAGGTCTCCAGTGCGGATGGTCAATGAGATCACAATCAAAATGATATCTATTTGGCCAAAGTTCGCACTTACAAGGGATTTTACTTGGCAGTTGCTTAAAGGACCACTATCACAAAAATTGTAAAATGTAATATACATGTAAACACATACAAATAAGAAGTATATTTCCTTCAGAGTAAAATGAGCTATAAATTACTTTTGTCCTATCTTGCTGTCACTTTCAGTAGATAGTAGAAATCTGCCAGAACTGACATGTTTTGGACTAGCCTATCTTCTCATGTGGATCTCTGGATTTTCTTTATTTTTAAAACCACTTAGTGAATAGCAGTTGCTCCATCCAACTGCTAAAAAAATGTTTGCAGTGAGCAGGAAGGCTGGCCAGCATCTTTATATACATTTTTTTTCAAGTACTGTCGTTATAAGGAATAAAGGCCATGCTGACAATCCCCATGCAGGGATGGATTAGACTAAAACCTGCCGGTTCTGTCAGGTTTATACTACCTACTGTAAGTGACAGCAATATAGGAAAAAAGGTAATTTATGTCTTATTTGAATCTAGAAGAAACATACTTTTTTTGTATGTATTTACATGTATTTTAAATTAGTGGTCCTTTAACAGATAGTAATAGTGGTCCGCGATAGTGGTCCTTTAACGGACACAGACATAGACATTAGTAGTTAAGTATATATAGTCAGTATATGAGTTAAAATGGTAGCAAACGGTGAGAAACTTTCAATAGGTGCAAATCGTCCTGAATCGATGCGGTAATAGGCACATTTTCAATGCAAATGTACGCAGCTTGAAATGAAACAATTGAATTCTACTACCAGGATTCAACTGGTCCGTTTTCAAACTGCATTAATTTACATTGGAATTTTGCACAGCTCAGAATGATCTTCATCTCACTGACCATTCTTGGTCTTCAGAGTGTAGCTTCTAACTGTAGCTAGACTGTAGCTTCTAAGGGTACAATGGTTAATTTGCATGTATTCAGCAGTGGTGCCTGGGAGACATCTCGAGCTCACTCCAACCTGAATTATCGCAAATTCTTTCTGTTTTAAGAAAGCAAACTTTTGTTTTTCTTAACATCTTAGTAAGGGGGCTTTTAGGACCATTGTAGTCCCTTACACACTCCAATGAGTTCTGGGTCACCATGAGCTTGCTGGTTAGTCTGTACCTCTCGGTGTTACAAGCCCTACTGCATAGAGCCAAATTAATCCATGCCATGCACTGATGAGGATCAAACAATCCGAAACAGTCTGTATGCATGTTGGATTATTAAGGCAAGCTGACACATCATTGCATTCCAGCGGTTCTGGAGGTGTGTTTAGCTTCTAAGGCCTCGTTCACATCTGCTGCGCTGAAAAACGTGTTAAAGCGCAGGGTAAAAAACGCATGCGCTTGTGCGCGCTTTCGTCCGCGTTTCTGTGCGTTGCGCTGCGCTTCTTTAAAGCACGTTTTGCTTGTTGTACCAGCAGCAGTTGTCAATAAAACTTTGTTTTTGTATGTAAATGTATTTTTTTCTCCAATTAGGGGTAAAAAACGCATGCGCTTCTATGCGCTTGTACGCGCTTCTATGCGCTAAAAAAGCGGACCCATTCACTTGCATTGCTGTGCGCTTTCCAGCTCAACGCACAGAAATGCCTGCAACACTACGTTTCTGTAACGCTGCTCAGCGCAGCGCATAGATGTGAACCAGCTACATTTAGTTACATGGAAAAATCAATACCTTGCTGAACGCACAAGGCAGTGCGCTGTGAAAAGCGCACAGAAACGGCCCTGATGTGAACGAGGCCTAAGGGTACAATGGTTAATTTGCATATATTCAGCAGTGATGCCCTGGGAGACATCTCAAGCTCACTCCAACCTGAATTATCGCAAATTATTTCTGTTTTAAGAAAGCAAACTTTTGTTTTTCTTTATGGTATGCATGGTGTACTTATGTTGAAAAAAAACAATGAGCAAAAATGTCTACGACTTGTGTTATGATACTAAGAACCTATATGAATGTGCCCCAGGGTATATCAGAAAAACTCTGTCGTACATATGAAGATCAGCTCAATGAAGCAAAGGCCAAGCTAGATGAGATGACCCGTCAAACAAATGAACTCACTACTCAGAGAGGGAGACTCCAGACTGAAAACGGTTAGTCATAGAAGTTACCATTTAACTTACTATACTTGCTGTCTAGTCCACCAAGTACTGTACTTGCTAGTTTTTGGGGTTTTTTTTTATTTTATTTTTTTTATTTAATTTAGCAGGAGTTTCTCTTTTAATGGTTTGCAGTTTTGACATATGGTATTACGTGTTGAGATCTAAAGGTATTTTTTTTACATGTTTAAAGTATATGATGCAAAATAAAAGTCTATGATGCAAAAGCAGATAAATTAAATATAGCACATGGGCCTAAATAACCATAAGATGAAGTCACATGAACAACTTTGTTACATGGACTTGTTGCCATCAGTAGATTTGAGTGACTGTTGCCAGTGAGAGTTGCTCCTTTAGAAAGGACTTACAATTGTAGTGTGACTTGGGACAGAATCTGAAAAAATATTATACAAAGATATTAATGTTGCTGTGATTATTTGTTAGTGTTGGTGTCCGAATTTGGGATATTGAATTCGGAAACTTGTATCATCCCAAATACCACACCTAAAGGACAGCCGAGGCAAAAATAAAGTAATGAAATAAACGATTGTATCTATCTTTCTTCTCCTAAAAATGACTTTTTAAGATATTCCAGTTTTAGTTCATGTTTAAATCTACTTTTTAAGTTTTAACTGTTTTATTGTTTTTGCTCAATGACACATTCATTGAAGTATGCCAAAGCTAAAATCTAAGAACTATTGACCCTTCATATCTCTTTCCTACACTCAGAAGCCATTTTCTGCTAGGAAAGTATTTTATAGTTGGCATTTCTTATCAGTGATGGTCACACTGTAGTCACTTCCTGTCTGAGTCAGCCACTTACATACCTGATATTTAACTCTTTCAGGCAGAGAAAGAAAAAAAGGAACAAAGCATAGTTATTTGTGTGCTAGGCACTGTACATACCAATGTCTATCTCATCATGTCACCTCGGGTATCCTTTAAGCACCAGAGTAAGTGTACAGGGTCACGGGAGTTCACTTACTTGGACTTCATGTGGCTCTGATGCTTCTTTCTTCCAAGCTGGAAGGAAGAAGCATCAGAGTCACATAGAGAGCTCCGTAAAGCGCAAGTAAGTGACCTCCCTGTGACCCTATCCACTTGATTCAGGTGCTGAAGTGTGGTGTTTGGGATGATTCAGGTTTTCAAATTCAATTTCCTGAATTCAAACACCAACACTATTATTTGCTACATGTAGTGACTAGTCTCTGCCACAATCACACGTGTGACATGGACAGGCCTTGTCCTACACTGGAAAGTCCCAAAGTTCACTACAGCACTTTTCAAAACAGGTTGTCTTTTCCGTTGTCTTCATGGAAGCTAAATGATGTGTTTGGAAATGTAACAGGGGAACTTTCAAGGCTTATGGAAGAGAAGGAATCTTTGATAAGTCAGCTGTCTCGTGGGAAGTCTTCGTTTACACAACAAATTGAAGACCTGAGGAGACAGTTGGATGAAGAAACAAAGGTAATTCATGCCTAATTACTTTGTTAGCAGATAAATGCATATGTCCTTCAAGTTCAACATGGTAAATACATATGTAAAAAAAATCCCATTGTTTTTATATTGTAGCACGTATGTCATTTTTTTTTTTAACAACAAAGTTTTATTGATCACATACAAAGGATTATACATGCATGGTTTGAGCTGAAGTACAACATAGTTGACAGGATATATTAAGGAGCGCTGAGCACTTATGTTATTATTAAAGTTACTCTATATTTGCTCTATATTTTTTTGATGAACTCATTTTAAATAGCAATAGTAATTCTTGTGATTGAGTTAACTGTACTATCAGCTTCTGTAAAATTATTTATGGCCCTTGTCCACCGAAAACCATTTATGGCCCTTGTCCACTGAAAATTTGGCCCTAGTCAAACTTAGTCTTTTAAGTCCCGCAATTTTCACCAGGACTTAAAAGACTAATTTTGACTAAGGCCAATCACAAATGCACAAAAAAATTCAACACTGGCCAAAAATCGAAACCTACCGGTTGAAAAAAGGCACTGCCATTAGCATATTATCAGAGTGCCTTTGCGATCGACAAATCGCTTGCTTTCCAAAAATGCAGCCTGTAGACGAGAACCTTGATGCATACAATATCTATAATAAAGATTTCACTGTAGAGAGTATTCATGCTACATAATTCACAAGTAGTTAGTGGGGAACTTTCTCATAGTAGCTGATCACTGTGCCACAATATCTACACATATTCCTTTGCTGTATGAAGTTTAATTCTCTTCTTGCGATCAGGGCTCATGTAGTCTTTTCTGCTTTTTTCAGGCCAAAAATGCCCTGGCCCATGCACTGCAGTCTTCCAGGCATGACTGTGATCTTCTTCGGGAACAGTTTGATGAAGAGCAAGAAGCTAAGGCTGAGCTTCAGAGGAGTCTTTCAAAGTGCAATGCTGAGGTGGCTGTGTGGAGAACTAAATATGAAACAGATGCTATTCAGAGAACAGAAGAGCTTGAGGAAGCAAAGTAAGTTGTCAACTACATTGAAGGCTTCAAATGTCTGACAAAAGATGACGTTTACTGTAAAAGAAGGATGCAGGTATACAAAGCATTGTTTCAAAGCAACCAATAAAATGGTACATTTTGACACTGTTAGAGCTGTTATGACAGGGCTTTAACCACTTTACCACCAGCGGTACGAATTTCTCCGCCCCTTTTTTCCCTCCTAAAAAACCAGGGACGGAGAAATCCGTACCTTCCGCGCTACCGCCGCTGTCCGCGCTCCCGCCGCTCGTGCGCGCGCACCCGCCGCTCGTGCACGCCGCCGCCCGCTCGCCCGGAGATCAATGAATGGGAAAATCCATTCCCGTTCGTTGATCTAGCCCCCGCAATGATCTGCTGCTTCTTTCAGAAACAGCGAGATCATTGTGCGTCTCCCAGCCTCCTACTGCTTCCTGTAAGCGTCCTTCCGGACGCTTACAGGTCGCATGTAAACAAACACTCTGTGGCCATCTTGTGGCCAAATAGTAAACTACACCCTAAAAGCATTTTACATACACAAACATTACATTTACACAATAAATTAACTCATTACCTCCCACACTCCCCAATTTTTATTTTTTTTTTGTAATTAAAAAAAAAAAAAAATACAATAAAAAAAAAAGCATAAATAGTTACCTTAGGGACTGAACTTTTTAAATATTTATGTCAAGAGGGTATAACACTGTTACTTTATAAACTGCAGGCTTGTAATTAGGGATGGATGCAAAACTGAAAAAAATGCACCTTTATTTCCAAATAAAATATTGTCGCCAAACATTGTGATAGGGACATAATTTAAATGGTTTTATAACCGGGACAAATGGGTTAATACATTTCATGGGTTTTAATTACAGTAGCATGCTTTATTTAAAAACTATAATGGCCGAAAACTGAAAAATAATAATTTTTTCCCACATTTTTTCCTATTTCCCCACTAAAACACATTTAGAATAAAATAATTCTTGGCATAATGTCCCACCTAAAGAAAGCCTAATTGGTGGCAAAAAAAACAAGATACAGTTCATTTCATTGGGATAAGTAATAATAAAGTTATAGACGAATGAATGGAAGGAGCGCTGAAAGGTGAAAATTGCTCTGGTGGTCAGGGGGTAAAACCCCTCAGTGGTGAAGTGGTTAAAATGTTGGCACCAAAATACTGTAAATATATTCCCAATGTTACACCATTTAATTCATCTTCCTTAACCATAAAACTATACATAGTGTTAATCTGTAATTTTGCTCTCTGGTGATACTAACCCTTCTTTACAAAGCCTCCATTTAGTACCGCCCCACCGTCCCCCAGACTAAAAGGCTGACTGCACACAAATCAACTGCATCTTACGAGTATTGCTAGTGTATGTCCCATTCCATCTGTTATGTTCAGCCTTATGGTGGCCACTAACGATCCAATCTTTTTTATTTAAGCTTACCAAATCTATGTAATATAAGGGTAAATGAGTGAATATACTGAATAGATACTAGTTACCTTATATTACATAGAAATGGTAAGATTAGATGAAAAAGATTGGATCATTAGTGGCCAACTGTAACCATATGTATCCATTGCTGAGTTGCATATAGTGAATGTCACTTATAACTGTGATTTGTAATTCTGGCATTCACGTTTCACACTTATGACCTAGTGGCTTATCATTAACTTCTACAGGGAGTGCAGAATTATTAGGCAAATGAGTATTTTGACCACATCATCCTCTTTATGCATGTTGTCTTACTCCAAGCTGTATAGGCTCGAAAGCCTACTACCAATTAAGCATATTAGGTGATGTGCATCTCTGTAATGAAAAGGGGTGTGGTCTAATGACATCAACACCCTATATCAGGTGTGCATAATTATTAGGCAACTTCCTTTCTTTTGGCAAAATGGGTCAAAAGAAGGACTTGACAGGCTCAGAAAAGTAAAAAATAGTGAGATATCTTGCAGAGGGATGCAGCACTCTTAAAATTGCAAAGCTTCTGAAGCGTGATCATCGAACAATCAAGCGTTTCTTTCAAAATAGTCAACAGGGTCGCAAGAAGCGTGTGGAAAAACCAAGGCGCAAAATAACTGCCCATGAACTGAGAAAAGTCAAGCATGCAGCTGCCAAGATGCCACTTGCCACCAGTTTGGCCATATTTCAGAGCTGCAACATCACTGGAGTGCCCAAAAGCACAAGGTGTGCAATACTCAGAGACATGGCCAAGGTAAGAAAGGCTTAAAGACGACCAACACTGAACAAGACACACAATCTGAAACGTTAAGACTGGGCCAAGAAATATCTCAAGACTGATTTTTCTAAGGTTTTATGGACTGATGAAATAAGAGTGAGTCTTGATGGGCCAGATGGATGGGCCCGTGGCTGGATTGGTAAAGGGCAGAGAGCTCCAGTCCGACTCAGATGCCAGCAAGGTGGAGGTGGAGTACTGGTTTGGGCTGGTATCATCAAAGATGAGCTTGTGGGGCCGTTTTGGGTTGAGGGTGGAGTCAAGCTCAACTCCCAGTCCTACTGCCAGTTTCTGGAAGACACCTTCTTCAAGCAGTGGTACAGGAAGAAGTCTGCATCCTTCAAAAAAAACATGATTTTCATGCAGTACAATGCTCCATCACACACGTCCAAGTACTCCACAGCGTGGCTGGCAAGAAAGGGTATAAAAGAAGAAAAACTAATGACATGGCCTCCTTGTTCACCAGATCTGAACCCCATTGAGAACCTGTGGTCCATCATGAAATGTGAGATTTACAAGGAGGGAAAACAGTACACCTCTCTGAACAGTGTCTGGGAGGCTGTGGTTGCTGCTGCACACAATGTTGATGGTGAACAGATCAAAACACTGACAGAATCCATGGATGGCAGGCTTTTGAGTGTCCTTGCAAAGAAAGGTGGCTATATTGGTCACTGATTTGTTTTTGTTTTGTTTTTGAATGTCAGAAATGTATATTTGTGAATGTTGAGATGTTATATTGGTTTCAATGGTAAAAATAAATAATTGAAATGGGTATATATTTGTTTTTTGTTAAGTTGCCTAATAATTATGCACAGTAATAGTCACCTGCACACACAGATATCCCCCTAAAATAGCTAAAACTAAAAACAAACTAAAAACTACTTTCAAAAATATTCAGCTTTGATATTAATGAGTTTTTTGGGTTCATTGAGAACATGGTTGTTGTTCAGTAATAAAATTATTCCTCAAAAATACAACTTGCCTAATAATTCTGCACTCCCTGTAATAGTCGGTATGCCTTAGAGCCTGTTTTCACTACGGTGATTAGCGTGTGATTCCCGCTAATCGCCAAAGCGCTTTTTAAAGCGCCAGCGCAATTATAACTGAATAGCAGTGATCTCACTGCCGCGATTGCAGTTAACGGCAATCGCAACACGTGTTGCCTACAGCATTCTGCCGTGATTCTTGAGTGATCGCGGTACAGTGCTTAAACAAGCAAAGGTATACAATGAGTTTACTGTGCTAATCACTGTAAAATCACATGCCCAAAACGGTTTTGCGCTTTTAAGTGTGAATGGGCCCTTACACCCTGATTAATATGCAGGAGCCTTGTAGAAACTACTCCCACTGCTTGATATGCTAATTCACTCAGCTGACAAGGCCACCTTAATTACATTTGCTCTGGCTGTGTATTTAATCAAGGCCTCTGGCACTTCGCGTTCCAAGGGTAGCTTCATAAGAGTGAAGCAAACAAATTTACCAGAATTCACCAGCACCAGAATTCTCCACAATTCGACATTACACCAAGGTCACGTCCTCTAAGCCCCCTAATTGTTCACCTCCCCCTCCTTCAGATTGTAAGCCTCCTTCTTTGTGTATCTTTGCATCCTGCTTACAGAATAAAATGAACTTGAATTACTGAGACTATTAGTCCAGTGTATGATCTGGCATCGTGTACCACATTGCTTGTCTGTATTGTGTTGACTGTCTGTAACCTTATTTATTGTACAGCGCTGCATAATATGTTGGCACCATATACCTTCAATTAATAACGATCTGGCATAGTGGGAACTTACCCTTAGGTGGGAGTATATTGACAGCTTTAAAATAAACCTGAGATCTTAGGATAAAAAGATTTATACTTACCCGGGGCTTCCTTCAGCCTCATGACCACCGATGCTTTCCTCGCCATCCTCCCGAGTGCCTCCGGTGAGGACGGCAAGGCAAGCATTGGTGCTCATGGGGCTGGAGGAAGCCCCGGTTGAGTCTAAAATCTTTTTATCACGAAATCTCCAACACTAACATAAACTGATTTTTCTTTAGACCACTTGTGGACTGCGGGGTCTCACTGCTCCAGCAGTGATCACTGTGGTTTGCTCAAAGTGATCATGGGATCAGGAGCCAATTAAAAAATCAGCTCCTGACAGATATGGAGCTCTGCTGTCAACGATGACAGAGCGGCATGAATGGTGAGAGTGACGGGTCCGTGTGGCGAGAGTTATTGATCTACGCCCTGGCAGGAATAACAGGACACAAATGAGGGTGTCGAATTCAATTACTGTTATCCAGAAGCAGTTAAACCATAAACTATGAAATACCATGTTTTATGCTGATGCTTTAGGGTTCCCAGCACTAGGCAAAGATATTAAACCCTACGTTGTACCACATCATATTAAAAAATCTCAACCAATTTGGCTACAAAGATCCAGATATTTTTGGATACACCCGTTTATTTCATTTGTTGTATTTGTCACACCTATAGGAAAAAACTAGCTATACGTCTCCAGGAGGCTGAAGAAGCAGTTGAAGCTGCAAATGCCAAGTGTGCATCCCTGGAGAAGACCAAGCATCGACTACTGAGTGAGTTGGAAGACATGATGATTGATTTGGAGAAGTCCAATGCTGCTGCTGCTGCAATGGACAAGAAACAGAGGAACTTTGATAAGATTATAGCTGACTGGAAGCAGAAGTATGAGGAAGCCCAAGCTGAGCTAGAAGCTTCACAGAAAGATGCCCGAAGCCTGAGCACAGAACTATTTAAGCTGAAGAATGCCTATGAAGAAGTGTTAGATAACTTGGAGACTACAAAGAGGGAGAACAAGAATCTGCAAGGTATATATCATATCTTCTAGATGAGATAAAATAACAAGGGTAATGGTATGGGGGAACTTTTCGCGAAGAAGATACGTAAGAGACGAAAGATACTTAACAATTGGATTTTAAAGGGAGCTTGAAGTAAGAGAAATAAGGAGGATGCCATATTGCTATTCTGTTTAAAAAATGCAATCACTCCCCTACAAAAAAGAGGCAGCTGTATACCGTACTTTTGGGTCACTGACCAGAATATATTAGGAACAAATTAACGGCACAACAATTAGGTAAAGAGTATTTTTAAAGAAAGTCAACAATGACACTTTCCATATTGCCCTCACTTCAGGTTTCCCAGGAGGAATATATGCCGGTTAGTACAGTTGCTAAGAGTATCAGCAAGAAGTGCCTTCCTTTTTACTTTTGCAGCTTACCTTTTTGTTCTTTAAAAGATGGTGCTACACTTAATTGCCGAGTAAACAGTACACGGAACTATTAAGTGTAACTATTAACTTTTGTTTTTGTGAATGAAAGTCCGTGTCTCGCTGACTCTGGGTTTTCATTCATCACAATTCACAGGCACTGTGATCGGGTTTGGAAACAAGCTGTTCTCATTCACCAATTACGGAACGGTGGGGTAGCAGAAACGAACGACAGCGGTGCGGCGATAGGGAACGGGTAAATAAACAAATACGTGTATCTACGCACCTGGTGCTGAAGTGAAGTCCACGGGGGCGTAGATACATAATACAGCTGGGAACTGGTTATGTGATAGGTGGCTTTGCTGACCAATGGGGAAGCTTTGCTCACTTTATTCAATCTCAAAAATTACAACTTACAATTTAGGCATACAGTTTCCAATGTATGATACCTCTTATTATCATGTCCCTCACTTTATATTGGTAATTTTTAGTGTTGGTGTTCAAATTGGCCATAGGCAATTAAAAACACCCGAATCCTCCTGACAAAACATGGGTTTCACATGAAACGCAATGTAACTCCCATAGTAGTGAACTCCTTCTGACCCTGTGCGCTTGTTTGGTGCTGAACTACAGGGTCACTTTAACTCTATATTTGGTGTGGATAAGCATAGGTGAAAGAATGAATGGCTCCCTGTACAACAGCCGGGGAGAATACTTGTTTGCTAACGTACTTCTTATATTGCTCAGTATAGTGTCCAGTGCATACTTGCTAGCAGAAGGAATATATGGATTATTGGTCCTTCACACATCAGAAGTCTGCAGTAGTATGTTTTTTATACTAATAGCATTATTAGTCTTCGGAGTCTCAAAATAGACTTGCACTCAATATTATTGTCTTTGCTAAACCTAAATATGTTGCAGGGTCTTACAACTTCTCAGCTATAAAGCTATCAATCTTTCAAGGACAATTAGAATCTTGTAAACATAAAGATAAATTGAGTGATTGTATAGAGAGGTTTACATATACTGTATACCCATATTTTTATATTGCCTGTCTTCTTTAAAGCAAATCTGAAACAAAAACTTTTTTTTTTCATTTTAATACAGAACTGTGTAGATTTGGATAACATAGAGTGTTCTCTATCCTCAGTCC
This sequence comes from Hyperolius riggenbachi, assembly GCF_040937935.1. Lineage (NCBI taxonomy): Eukaryota > Metazoa > Chordata > Amphibia > Anura > Hyperoliidae > Hyperolius > Hyperolius riggenbachi. The sequence continues at coordinate 247,229,785 of NC_090647.1, read as the reverse complement.
ACCCTGTCGTTCCTGTGCCATCTCCGGTGGAAGCTACTCATTCTTCTAAGTCATACATCTCACACTCCGGCCCGTGGGCCAAATCTGGCCCTCGGAGCCATCAGATTTGACCCCCAGGTTGTTTCCCCACTTTGCATTGTGTTTGGCCCACCAGAGAAGCTATATTGGAGGGTATGCTCTAGATTACCAGGGAAGCCATATGGGGAAGGGTATAGCACTAGTTACCAGGGAACTGTATAGGAGAGGGAAGGGGGCCTCTATACACCAGGGAACTGTATAGGGAAAGGGGGCCTCTAGACACCAGGGAACTGTGTAGGACAGGGAGGACCACTAAATATCAGGAAATTGTATAAGGGATGGAGGGGGTCTATTAGACACCATAAAACTTTGTGGCCACTAGAAATTGAGGTCAACCCAGAGCTCAGTTTCGGCCCACTTTGTATTTGAGTTTAAAACCCCTGTTCTAGGTCTCTGGCACTCCTCATGCAGCATTCAGAACTATGCAAGTAGTTTCAAAGACGAGCGTATCTGTACTGCGCCTGCACAAGCCTCGTGCGCAGTATGAATGCGCTCATCTTCGTAACTACCGAAGGCTGCATGAGGTGTGCCGAAGAGCTGTTCAATCCAATATGTTGATTAGCTGTCACTGGGGATGGCGCAGGAATGATGGGATGGAGAGGACTGGGAAATGAATACTATAGTATCCAGAGCCTTCCCCATTTTTTCACTTCAATTTCCCTTTAAGGAACTAGATTTGCTGAACAATACAATAGCTTGTAGTTTGTCTGTAGTTTTACTTGTATATTTGTCTGTTTAACTATCTTGGCGGTAATGACGAGCTCAGCTCGTCCATTACCGCCGGAGGATGCTGCTCAGGCCCTGGTGGACCGATTTTCTTAATTTTTTTTTTTACAACACGCAGCTAGCACTTTGCTAGCTGCGTGTTTAGGATGATCGCCGTCGCTACCCGCTGATGCGCCGCTACCTGCCGCGTTACAGGACCCCCTCCCCCGAGACCCTGTGCACAGCCTGGCCAATCTGTGGCAGGCAGCGCTGAGGGGTGGATCGGGACTCTCGATGACGTCATCATGATCGTCACCATGGCGACGGAGGAAGCCCTAAAGGAAATCCCGTTCAGAACGGGATTTCCTTATGGGCATATGCGCCGGCGGGGATCGGAGGGGTGGGAGGGATGCCGCAGGGAGGGGGGAATCATGTAGCTAGTGCTAGGCTAGCTACATGATTTAAAAAAAAAAAATACTGCTGCGCCCGCCACCCTGGCACATTTAATAGAACGCCAGGGTGGTTAAATAAAGTTTTTGTTTTTTTTAAATCTTGACATGATTTCTTTTCAGAGGAGATTTCAGACCTGACTGATCAGGTCAGTGAGAGTAACAAGAACCTGCATGAAATAGAGAAGGTGAAGAAACAGGTGGAGCAGGAGAAGTCAGAGGTGCAGACAGCTCTAGAAGAAGCCGAGGTGAGAACACAATAGTCTAGAGGTTACACTGGCTTTACTATTTTATTGTTAATTGGGGTTCTTTAGAGTAGCTGCATAACTTGTGTAATCCACTAGATGGTGCTCGTTTTATAACCAATGCCGCTGCATTGGTATGAAATTCAATTTAGAAAGTTTCCACTTCTAAGAATATGAAACTAATTTCCTTCCTGGGCACTGAAGTTATTTGTGAAACTTGAAAGCAAATGATTGTTTTTGTTGTAATGAATAAAAAGACATAAAACATCTAAGTTTTTGGTATTTGTACTCTAATTTAAGGGTGCCTTAGAACATGAAGAAAGCAAAACTCTTCGGTTTCAGCTGGAATTATCTCAAATTAAAGCAGAATTTGACAGAAAGCTGGCTGAAAAGGATGAAGAGACTGAAAACGTCAGGTATGTTCTGCTATGGATAGTCAGTGTTTAGTATTTACTAAATGTATTGACCGCTGTGCAGAGATGGTGCTTCTGGGGATCAGAGTTCATATAGGAAGTAAATTGTTCCATCATTATGGCCTAGTCCCCGATAGCTGGATATATGTATAAATGGCTATGAGCACAAATCTGGCAAGGGCCCAATGATGAATCCTTCTCCCACAAAGCTCTTGGAAATGCAGCTTTTGCACAGTGCTACCTATCTTGCTGCAGATAATACCAGTATTCCATTGTGAGCTTTGGTGGAGGTACTATGCTCTATGCATACATTTGAAGGGGGGGGGGGGTGGAATGTTGTTTAGTAATTTCCCCATTGAAGGTGGAATATCACATCTTTACAATTATGTAGGCTTGATTTATTAATAGATCTTTAATTTACATCAGAATGCAATACCTGCACATGTCAAGAACTAACACCCTTATGCAATGTATTCACTAACCTGCTTTTGCTCTAAGAAGTCTAGTTGAATTCAGAGACTAGGGAGAGCCCTGTTAGTGGAAACAAGCGCTGCACAGTATGCAGCCTTACCAGTTTGATTCACGGTATTGCAGTATTCGTTTGCAATTGCTTAAGGAAATATCAATGGATTCTACACATAGATATGTTTAAAGTGAACATAAAAAAAGATTACTCACTTATGTAGAGGGAAGGCTCTGGATCCCATAGAGCCTTCCCGGTCCTCGGTCCGCCCCGTTGTTCCAGCGATGTGCCCTGGTGAAGTTCTTGGACTTACTAGGATAAATATCTCTTTGTCCCTCCTTGGGCATCCTTCAGGCAAGCACATGATCATTGTGCATGAGCAGTACGGATGCGGCATCTTTCAAAGCACTCAGGGAAGTAAGTACTTCCAAAGGTATTCGATGGCAGCAATTCACCAGGACACAGCGCTGGAATGACGGGACAGCGGACCCGGAAGGCTTAATGTGATCCAGAGCCTTCCCTCTACATAGGTAGGAGTCTAACTTGAAGCAAGTTTCCTCACTTCAGATTCACTCTAATTGTACAAATATTTAAAAATGGTTAAATCTTATTACATCTTATAAACATTAGGAGAAACCAACAGCGTATTATCGAATCATTACAATCTACCTTGGATGCTGAAGTGAAGAGCAGAAATGAAGCCACAAGGATAAAGAAGAAGATGGAAGGAGACTTGAATGAAATGGAAATTCAGCTAAGTCATGCTACTCGTCAGGCTACAGAGGCAACAAAAGCCATGCGTAATCTGCAGGCCCAGATTAAGGTATGCTAATTATAGATTGGCTTCTCAGTGATACAGACTCTAGCTCAGGGGTCTCAAACTCGCGGCCGTGGGCCATTTGCGGCCCTCGATACATTATTTTGTGGCCCTCGCCGGCAAAAGCTTCCTTATAGTTCGCTTCAGTGCTCCCAAGTAATCCGCCGCATCCCCGCCGCTAAACGAGGGCTGCAGAGCCCCCAAATCCCCCAGGGGCAATCCGCCGGCATTTCCTGGAAGGGGCAGAGCTTTCATCTTCAGCTCTGACCCTCCTGACGTCAATCGCTGCCTATCCCCACCATCTCTGTGAAGGAAGAGTGAGAGGGGCGGGCAGAGGCGGCCCAGCCTCATCCTGACTTTGCCTCCTGCGGCCCCCAGGTAAATTGAGTTTGAGACCCCTGCTCTAGCTCCTCTCCCATTTATAGTAGAGCCCATGCCTGAGCCATGACTAAGGGGGTTGTTCTTGTTGGTTAGCAGTAACCTCAGAGAATTTGGAAAATGAGAAAGACCTGGAGCCCAATGGTGCAGCATTGATGGATGGTGTAATGTAAGAAAGTATACTCACAAAGGTGAGTTGCAATAACTTGCAACCACCGTCAGAGCCTGTGGGAGACAACCTGTCTACGTTCTATTTTCCAGGTCTGCGGTGCAGCTGCTGGTTGGTCACTTCTCCTCTTAGGTTTTTTTAGGGGACTAGAAAACTATCAACCCCTTTTAGTGGTAGACGGCTACACAATGACACTGGTAGAGGCGCCCGGTATATGTTTCTGATGAACAACTATGCATATAAGGGGGCAGTATAAATCTTACCTCTCTTTAAAGCAGTATAAAACCCTGACATAATAGTCAATAAAAACATGTTTTCCTACTTTTTATATGCCATACGGTTATCATAGTTGCATTTGTGCATAAGTATTGATTCACATTTAGAAATTACAAGTTCCCAAAAGTACAGTTTTTTGCTTTGAGATCTGACTTTGCATTTTATTCATAACATAACTGGTTTTATTCATTATGTATTGAAGGCAGAAATGCTTTGAGTGTCTGTCTGTGTCCAGGAGCTTCTACACAGTCAGAGAATGTGTCACAGTCCTCAATTGATACAATTAAGTAAACCCAAGATAACATTATTTCCACTTCGGAAGCGTCCAGATTTCTCTGCACTTAACTTTCTAGTCTTGTGTGTAATCCTTTGAATGCTGTTCAAGTAAAACAAAAAATGCTGGTTGTATATAATATGCTGTAAATAATTTTTTTTACAGCAAAGAAGAAATGCTGGGTTTCATTCCGCTTTAAGTATGAACCAATATTTTTGGGAAAAAATGTATTTATTTGTTTAAAGAGGAGCTGTTAGGTATAAGGTCTCAGAGAAAATAAACACATATATCAGTAGCTAAAGATTGGCTGTACTTACATTACATATGCATTTCACTGTCCACGTTTGTACTTCACAGAATTTTTATATAGTATTTGCAGAGAATGATGCTCCTGACAGCTCATGGCAGGTTCCATGTTTTTCTGTCTTCTATGAAGCCAATTGTGTCGTCATGTCCTGCCTGCTTCCTGATCACAGAAAAGCTCGTACTGAATAACACAGTGTGCAGTGAATATTAATGAGCCATGTGGCTAGGAACAATAGCTGACTCCTGCAGTGTACTCTGCCCGGAGATTTATCAGTGCTACGCGCTGGACTGATTACAAGCTGCTGTAACGTCTCATTAGCAGCCGAGGGGAGAGCCCCAGAATGCTTTGCAGTATGGTATGCGGCTTGCGTCTTCTTAAGAATAACAGCTTTGCTGATAAGCACACATCAAAGGTAAGAGAGATTTTTATCTTCACTAATGCCTTTTTGGCTTCCTTCTAAACTGTTTAACACAGGAGAATAGAGGTTTAAATTAGCTTCTGCAGCCTGACAGTTACTCTTTAAGCTTTAAAAGGGACAATGCGTTTCATGGGTGCTGGCCCCGCTTCTTCAGGTCTATACAGTGCCTCTATCGGGAGGTTTGTCAGCTTGAGCTCCTCTCTGCAGCATGCATGAAAAAGGTTGTCCCTTTTAGTGCTAAAATGAATAAATACATTTTTCCAATAATATTGGTTCATTCGTCAAGAGAGGTAAGATTTATACTGCCTCATATGCACAGTTGTTCATCATAAACATATATACCGGGTGCCTCCACCAGTGTTACTGTCTGTGACAATGTTCAAGCATTATTTGGCAGACATTAAAGCTTTAGCTGAGGTTTTCTTTTTACAAATACCCCTCATATAAATCACTTAAAAAATGTGTTACTAGTCATATAAGTAAAAAATTAAAAAGGCAGTGGTAAGGTTCTCACAATAAACAGCCACAGACTTCTATCTCTCCCTTCCAGATTACACTCAACCCCCAAACTGCATGTTGGGTGGAGTGGGCCAACTTCACACCCCACAGACTGTCCTTTGGCTGCCACTCATTAGGGAGGCATGAATGTGGCCGGGGATTGCACTCGGTTCTGCCCCCATGTAGAACATCATAGATCAGTCTGTGGGTTGGTGGAGGAGGAGGACAGAAAACAGTTGGTGGTATCCAGTAACAGGTTTGTAGTATAATTTTACATGCACTTTTTTACAATTACCTTTCTATGCAATACAGTTCTAAAAAGCTGTGCTAAACTATGGCTTTAAATTAAGTCACATTGTTGTGTTTTAACAATTTATATCAGGCAGTAATAAACATTTACTGAGGAAGTTTTGCTGTTTCTTTTTACTAGGATCTTCAAGTCCAGCTGGATGATTCCATTCATCTTACAGAAGACCTGAAAGAACAGTCAGCAGTCAATGAGCGGCGAAACAACCTGCTTCAGGCAGAACTTGATGAACTGAGAGGAGCGCTTGACCAGACAGAGCGTGCAAGGAAGCTGGCAGAGCAGGAGCTCCTGGAATCTACAGAAAGGGTCAACCTGCTTCATTCACAGGTCCAATTCACTATCTCATAAGTTTATTTTTAGTCCAGGCTTGCTTCAGCATTAAGGGTAAGGGTTGGGCTTAAGATTCTAGAAGAACTTTATAATATTTAATTTTTTAACAGTTTATCCATTGCCAAGTCAAGCAGCTGTTGAAATAAACTTTCCACCCTACGATATGTTCAATGCAAGAGAAAGTGGCTGGGCACAGGGCACATCCAGTATAAAACGCCAAATTTTATTTACGCAACATTAAAAATGGCAAACAATGGTACAGAACACCTAGGAGAGAAAGGGTTACTAGGGTCAACCACCCTACCATATGTAGTCACACCTTTAATTAGCTGGTATATGAAGGACATTACCTTGAAATGTAGTTTAACATCCTTGGCGGTATGATTATTTCCGGTTTTTAGTGTCTAAACGATGTGCAATTTTTTCACAAGCTTTTAGACCCTAAAAGCAGGGGGGAAAAAATCATACTGCGGTGAGATCTGCAGCAGCCCTGAACTCTTCACTCACCTCTATGGTACCCAGCACTGCAATTCTTCCTCCTATCCTCCAGGTGGCACTCTACCCCTATGGTGACATCGCCATTTGTCATCATGTGACAAATGACAATTTCACCTGTGGGATCGAGAGGCTCAGAGAACCGGAAGAGGACGAGCAACAAGCATCTAGATCTCGGGGAGGTGAGTGACAAATGCCTGCTGCACTGCAGGCTCTGCAAACACCTCTCGGCGGTCACCCCGAGCCTGGACAGATGGACCATATGAGGCAGATCTCTCTGTGTCATTCGTCTCCCCCCCCCCCCTTCCCCGTTGCCAGTGGTCTGTAAATTCTGATCTATCCACTGGTGGGACTCCATGCCTCCTCCGCCATTACCTTGGTTACTGCGAGTGCCTGTACCATGTGGTGCATGTGTGATATCACACCCGCACCTGGTGCCTTGTGATACATGCACTCGGGTAACACGCATAGGAGGCCAGGAGTTGTGCGAGTGCACAGTTGCAAACATTTACAGAGCACGGGCACTGAGGGGCATTATCTAATCGGATGGTCGAATGGGCTGCAAAATCAGTAGATTTATAGACACTTTTCATTCTTATCTTTGATTGTTCTGAAATCCTTTTAAAATACAGTAGAAATAATATTTAAAGAAAATAAAAGTCTTAAAAACCTGATAACTATTAAGTAACTCTTCATTACTAGTCAAGACCAGACAGTGGCTGCCTCGCCATACAAAATAACTCTTCTAGTGTAGTTCATAAACAGTACAATGCCAACTTCTGTTACGTGTCCCAACAGAATACAAGTCTCATCAACCAGAAGAAGAAACTGGAGAGTGATCTGTCCCACATGCAGAATGAAGTAGAAGAGGCCATCCAGGAATGCAGAAATGCAGAAGACAAAGCTAAAAAAGCAATCACTGATGTAAGGTTTTGCCTCTTCATATTCTCATCCTGTGAACACATATAGTATGTATTGTGTGCAGTACAAGCTAGCTAAACATAGCCCTGTAAACTAAAAGTAAAATAGAAACTTTTACAATTCAGGCTTAAGCCTAGGTTACCCAAACGGTATCCCAACCCAATGACGCTGCAGACTTTATATGTCCCTACACTCAGTTTAAGAAGCAGAAAGAATGTGGATGTTAAATCAGTTTGTAACTAGCAAGGGATAAGTACTTCAAGAATACATTAGTAAATCACCTACCTGTAATAAACAATCATAGTGCAAAAACCTCTGCTATGTGTCTATAATAAACCTGTACTTGCAATACCACAGGTCTGATACCACCACATGTACTAGTGAGTAGAGATGGTCATGTTTAGGAAAACTCATGAAGACGCACGTAATCAGTTTGGTCAGGTGATAGATGTGTAAGTTTCTGATTTGCTGATCATGTGCTAAAGCAGGTTGTGATCACAGCAAATCAGAGCTTTGCAAATCTATCAGATGATCAAACAAATCACATGCTTCTCCATGAATTCTCCTAGACAAGACCATCTTTACTATTGAGGAAGGAGCCAATAAGCTGGTAAATTTGCCAACTGAAATAAAAATGGTTCCCTAGCCAGCCATTAGGAAGACCTGTCATGCCTATCTCTGAATATAATTAGAGTTGAGCTGAAATTTTCGTAATTTCGCATTACTAAAATTACGCATGCGAAATTTGCGATTACGATGCGAAATTACAGTAGCGTAATTGCCATTAAAATCGTAATTGAAAATACCGTAAGCGTAATTTTCAACGCGTAATTTCGCGTTTCGTTCATGCCGTAATTTCGCATTAAACGCTACCGTAATTTCGCGTTAAACCGTAACGCTCCGTATAATATAAAAAAGCCGCTGACTTTAAGGGTTAATAGCAAAGCCCCCTTAAATGCTAAGAGCCTCAAATTTGGAGAATATATTAAGGAGATCAGGAGGAATAAGAGGAAACATTTTTTTTTCAAAAAGACCTTATAGTTTTTGAGAAAATCGATTTTTAAGTTTCAAGGGCGAAAATGTCTTTTAAATGCAGAAAATGTCAGGTTTTTTTGCACAGGTAACAATAGTGTATTATTTTCATAGATTCCCCCAAGTGGGACGAGTTTTACTTACTTCGTTCTGAGTGTGGGAAATATTAAAAAAAAACGACGTGGGGTCCCCCCTCCCAGACCTCTTTAACCCCTTGTCCCCCATGCAGGCTGGGATAGCCAGAATGCGGAGCACCGGCCGCGTGGGGCTCCGCACCCTGACTATACCAGCCCGCATGGTCCATGGTTTGGGGGGTCTCGGAAGGGAGGGGCAGCCAAGCTTTCCCCTCCCCCTCCGAGCCCTTGTCCAATCCAAGGACAAGGGGCTCTTCTCCACCTCCGATGGGCGGTGGAGGTGGAGGCCGCGATTTCCTGGGGGGGAGGTTCATGGTGGAATCTGGAAGTCCCCTTTAAAAAGGGGTCACCCAGATGCCCACCCCCCCTCCCAGGAGAAATGAGTATAGAGGTACTTGTACCCCTTACCCATTTCCTTTAAGAGTTAAAAGTAAATAAACACACAAACACTTAGAAAAAGTATTTTAATTGAACAAAAAACATAACCACGAAAAAAGTCCTTTAATATTCTTAATTAACCATTAATACTTACCTGGCCCTTTAAATAAATGATCCCTCGAAATAGCCTCGGAAATGTTCTATCAGTTACAATGTAACAAAGTTATTACAATGTAACAACTTTGTTACATTGCAACTACGCCGCACCCGACGTCACTCGCCGCCGCCGCATACGCGTCTGCGCTGCACACATTCCCGACAGAGCTCTGAGCTATATAGCTCAGAGCTCTGAGAAGCATCTTTGTATTTTGGCTCCAAGGAGCCCCATTGGTCCTTAGCAGACCAATGGGGTTCCTTCAAATCAATAGGAACCCCATTGGTCTGCTAAGGACCAATGGGGCTCCTTGGAGCCCAAATACAAAGATGCTTCTCAGAGCTCTGAGCTATATAGCTCAGAGCTCTGTCGGGTCCGTGCCTCTCCCACATGTCACCCACATGTCACCCACATGTGGGTGACATGTGGGTGACAGATGGGGGCGGGGTGGACAGCGGGAGCTGCGGGGACTTAGCGTCCTGCACGGACCCGACAGAGCTCTGAGCTATATAGCTCAGAGCTCTGAGAAGCATCTTTGTATTTGGGCTCCAAGGAGCCCCATTGGTCCTTAGCAGACCAATGGGGTTCCTTTTGATTTGAAGGAACCCCATTGGTCTGCTAAGGACCAATGGGGCTCCTTGGAGCCAAAATACAAAGATGCTTCTCAGAGCTCTGAGCTATATAGCTCAGAGCTCTGTCGGGAATGTGTGCAGCGCAGACGCGTATGCGGCGGCGGCGAGTGACGTCGGGTGCGGCGTAGTTACAATGTAACAAAGTTGTTACATTGTAATAACTTTGTTACATTGTAACTGATAGAACATTTCCGAGGCTATTTCGAGGGATCATTTATTTAAAGGGCCAGGTAAGTATTAATGGTTAATTAAGAATATTAAAGGATTTTTTTCGTGGTTATGTTTTTTGTTCAATTAAAATACTTTTTCTAAGTGTTTGTGTGTTTATTTACTTTTAACTCTTAAAGGAAATGGGTAAGGGGTACAAGTACCTCTATACTCATTTCTCCTGGGAGGGGGGGGTGGGCATCTGGGGGACCCCTTTTTAAAGGGGACTCCCAGATACCAACATGAACCTCCCCCCCAGGAAATCGCGGCCTCCACCTCCACCGCCCATCGGAGGTGGAGAAGAGCCCCTTGTCCTTGGATTGGACAAGGGCTCGGAGGGGGAGGGGAAAGCTTGGCTGCCCCTCCCCTTCCGAGACCCCCCAATCCATGGACCATGCGGGCTGGTATAGTCAGGGTGCGGAGCCCCACGCGGCCGGTGCTCCGCATTCTGGCTATCCCAGCCTCCATGGGGGACAAGGGGTTAAAGAGGTCTGGGAGGGGGGACCCCACGTGGTTTTTTTTTAAATATTTCCCACACTCAGAACGAAATAAGTAAAACTCTTCCCACTTTGGGGAATCTATGAAAATAATACACTATTGTTACCTGTGCAAAAAAAACTGACATTTTCTGCATTTAAAAGACATTTTCGCCCTTGAAACTTAAAAATCGATTTTCTCAAAAACTATAAGGTCTTTTTGAAAAAAAATTTTTTCCTCTTATTCCCACTGATCCCCTTAATATACCCTGGGAATTTGGTGTTCCTAAACTTTAAGCAGGCTTTGCTATTAACCGTTAAAGTCGGCGGGTTTTTAAATGTTTACATTTTTCCTTTGAAACTTTAACATCGATTTTCTCAAAAACTATAAGGTCTTTTTGAAAAAAAAATTTTTCCTCTTATTCCTCCTGATCTCCTTAATATATTCTCCAAATTTGAGGCTCTTAGCATATAAGGGGGCTTTGCTATTAACCCTTAAAGTCGGCGGCTACTTAACATTGATACATGCGTCAACTTTTCCGCTTTGGGAGCATGACCATACGCATTAATTTCATAATACCAATTGCAATGCGAAAATTACGCTTACGCGAAATTTCGCAAAATCCTTCTTTATTACGATTATGTACTTACGGCCATAAACGTAATTACACTACTTACGCGAAATTTCGCGAAATCGTAATTACTCCATTACGCTCATCTCTAAATATAATTGACTAAACCTGAAGTGAGAGGAATGTGGAAGTTCCCCGCTGCTGAATGACTTTTAAAAATGCTACTTGCATGGTTGTTCTGATCCTGTCTTTAATACATCAGGCTTATCAGATGGGGCTAGACACTAAAGGTGTCCATACACTGGTCGATTTGCCATTAGATTCGACCAAAAGATAGATCCCTCTCTGATCGAATCTGATCAGAGAGGGATCGTATGGCCACCTTACTGCAAACAGATTGTGAATCGATTTCAGCCTGAAACCGATCACAATCTGTGGAGCTGGCCCTTCTGCCGCCCCCCCTCCCCCCCGCATATATTACCTGTTCCGGCCGGCGCGAGTCCCCTGGTCCACCGCTGTCTTCTTCTCCGCCTGGTCCCGGCATCTTCTCCCATCACCTTCCGCATCACACGTCCAGCAAGCACGTATAACTTCCTGTCACTCCAGTGACAGCGGAAGTTCAAATAGAGCGCCCTCTATTTGTACTTCTGCTGTCACTGCAGTGACACAGGAAGTTATGCCGGATGCCGTGATGCGGAGAAGATGCCAGCCGGGAGCCGGGGCTGACATCGGTGACTCGCGCCGGCGGAGCAGGTAATGTATACCCGCTGTATTGCGTCGGTCGTCGGGCATTCGAACGCCGCTATCGACGCACTCCTGACCCGCCGGCGACCGAGAAAAATCTTCCGCACGGATGGATCGACGGGAACGATGGATTTTGGATGGAAATCCATCATTCTGTCAGCGGTGTGCGCGGCTATTTCATGGCCGTTTTGATCACTGTGATCGAAACGGCCGTATTTCGGCGGGAAAATCGTTAGGTGTATGGGCCCCTTAAGAAGAGTCAGTGTTATGGAATAGGGTAGGGGAGATTAGTATTCGTTTTTAGAATTAGAGCATTAGTGTTCGGTAATCAGAAGTAGTTAACACTGGGTTCGGGCAAATTAGGATTAGACAACTGGAAGGAGTTGTTAGGGGGTGAAGTTAGGATTATGCACCAGGAAAAGGAATGAGATGATAGTTTGTTTGGGTTTGCATAGAAATTTAAAAGGAACCCGAGGAGAGACATATATCTTTACATCACGCAATGTACCACACGTGTCATATGTAAAGGTGTAAGTCCTGGCTTCCCTTATATGAGCAACTGACAGTGTATTCGTAAAACCATTAAGTGGCCAGGTGAAAAACATTTTAAAAGAGAACTTTCATAAAAAAAAAACTAAAGAAAATTTAAAATGCTGCAAATTGTAGCTATCCAGTTAGCTAATCACTGAAATCCACCAGGTTGGCTGAAAAGTCAACACTTTACACATCTGGCACTACTTATAAAGTTATGAGTGTTTTTTTGACTGTCGTCCATCTGTGTTTGGCACAAATTAGATTAAAGTGTGATCGAAAATTTATAATAGTCATGTATACTACCTATGGATCCATCCAATGTGCACCATAAGTGTTTTTGTGCCAGAATGCAGCAGCACCAGATCTTGTGCCAAATAATCCAGATGGCTACTACGCTGTTATCCTTCTCTCTGTTGTCTACTGGTGGAGATGCCTTCTGGGAGGTGAGGTGCAGGCAAAGTGCTGCAGGAAGGTGTGTTACTGAGCTGTCAATTAAGCCTCCTCCGGTTGGGAGCAATAAGAAGGAGTGGTTCTGGATGTGGGTAGGAGGGCATGGTTATACCCTTTAGTTCACTAAGTAATCTTCTTTAGCTGGATTTCGTTATTTTGAACAGTTCTGTGACCATATTCACTGGAGTTAGTTATGCTGTTGTCCCTACTCTCTTGTCTAGCGTTCCGCTGCTCTACTGTACAATCCTATGTGTCAAGTTTACACTATGCATTGTGATCAACCAGCTATGTTTTTGTGTTTTTTATAGGCTGCCATGATGGCAGAAGAACTGAAGAAAGAGCAAGATACCAGCTCTCACTTGGAAAGGATGAAAAAGAACATGGAGCAAACCATCAAAGACCTTCAGAAGAGACTGGATGAAGCTGAGCAGATTGCACTGAAGGGAGGAAAAAAGCAGATTCAGAAGCTGGAGTCCAGGGTACATTATTCATTTTTCTAAGACTGCACTAAGACCCCAGATAGCTTTGCACAGTGGGGGCAGAGTAGTGTAAAGGTATGTGTACACTGGGTAGTTAGTCAATTCAAGACACACAGAGATAATCTTAAATAATGCCTGGTACACACCATGCAATGTCCTGTCAGATAGACGGGTTGAATCGATTGTTTCAGACAAATCCAACTACTGTTTTTTTTCTGATCAATTGTGTACAAAAGTGATCATAAAATTGATCAGAAAAACCATCGGGAATCAGATCAGACCTGTTGGAAATTCAATTGAATGCTTAAAATTTTTTTTATTGCAAAACTTATAAGTATTAAAATTATTTTGAGTATTTTCTTGCTTGCAGGTGGTTTAAAATGCATTTTACCACGAAGTATACAAATATCACATATGAGAAAACTCAGGAGAAAAAGTGAATTGCATATGGGCTGTAAAGAGTAAGCTTTCAGCCAGTAGGCTTTGTGTAGGATAGAGCATTCCTACTCTCTAATTCAATAAGACAATCATATTTGCATGAAAACATATGTATTGATCATTCTTAACTGCTCTTTTTGCATAGTTGTGATTATTTTATCAAACTGAAAGTACCCTTGAACTAAAACAATTTGAACATATATTTCCAACATTGTCTACCATTTCTCTTCTTTTCATTTACGAAAACACTTATGCAAGAGACTTGTAAACAAATAATATTGTGACCAAAAGCAGGAAATCCGAAAACAACAACATTATAAAATATTTGCTGATTAAAAAGCTAGGGAACTCCATATTGTAGTTTAAATTCACTTTTGCAATAATAAACTGGTTTGGTTACAGGTGCGTGAATTGGAAAATGAGCTGGAGGCTGAGCAGCGCCGAAATGCAGAATCTCTCAAGGGAGTGCGCAAGTTTGAACGGCGGATCAAGGAGTTAACTTATCAGGTACCATATAAGGAAGCCCCTGTGACAGATTGGACTGTCAGTGAAAAAAACAAACACATCAAACCATTTTTTATATATCCACAGGCAGATGAGGACAAGAAAAATCTGATTAGAATGCAAGATCTGATTGATAAATTACAGCTAAAAGTTAAGAGCTATAAGCATCAAGCTGAAGAAGCTGTAAGTACATTCTACACTCTACGTATCAAACATACTGGCAACATAGCAGCAGACCATTATATCACTTCTAAAGTTATAAGTCTGTTCACCTCAACAATATAGTCAACACAATTGAGCAAACCAAAATCCAATGAATATATACTAGGTTTATCAATTCCAGAAATGTGCAGATTTATGTTTTAGAGTCACACAAGGACCCTTCATCATGGCATACATTTAGGATTGGTCACCAGTCTGCAAGGCAGTACGAGCCTGCTTCAAAAATGTGATGCATCCCATCCATTCCTGCTTGTATGTCTTGATGAAGTGGATCTGTGCCACTCCAAACGTTGTGTCATGTTCCTAGATTTTTGTAAATCTATTGAAAATTTACTGCATTTTGGTGTGCAGAATTGTATTGTAGCTCTTATCATTTGGGGTGGGGCCATCCACCCTAAGGCTGGATTTGCAGTGATCCGCCCATAGAATAGTATAGGCAGTGAGTGCGTATGCAGAATTATTCTGTAATGCAACTGATGACTGTGAACCAGCCAAAACACTACCCAACAACTCTGCTCACTTACCATAGGAGGTGGAGTCATACATATTGTACCCCACAACAAGCTTCCATAAGTGCAAAGTAAATAAAACAAATGATATGGTATTAGTACTTTGTTCTGATATCTGGAGTTGTTTTTTAAGATGACACCAGTTGTAAAATGACTTTGGTATAACAATTGATTCAGATAATATATTGATGAGAATAGACATGCATGCCGCAATTGTCCTGACATACTTATCCCTAAGAAGCTTAAAACCCACTTTGCAGGAAGAACAAGCAAACCAGTATTTAGGCAAGTACAAGAAACTGCAACATGAGCTTGATGATGCCCAAGAAAGAGCCGATATTGCTGAATCGCAAGTGAACAAGTTACGCAGCAAATCAAGAGATACTGGAAAAGTAGGTGACTATAGACATGATTTTTTTTTTAACTGTGTCCAGAGTTGCAAACCAATGAGGAGCCTACATCACCCAGCAAACGTGGGCTGGATTGTGATAGTTTTATCTGCTTTTAGGTGATAAAATCTAACAGCTCCCAGTTAAATAACACCACAGCAATAATTGCTTAGAAGTTGGTGGAAAACATGGTTGTGCAGCCTCAGTCATCATCCACCTGCAGTGATAACTGTTTGTAAAGGCCTGTACCCGCCTCACATTTTTTTTTTCCGGCAAATTTACTGACAATCGGTGATTTTTTTTTTTGAGCAACGGGCGGCCATTTCTGTGTTCTCACAACATGGGCACAGGTGCATGATCACGCGAATGTCGCTTAACGATGCGCAGCAATAACGACCATCACGGCAGTTCGGATCTCTTAGATCCCTGGCGACTCCTGCGCAAAGTACCGCTATCGCTTGAAGTCTCGTTCGCACTCGTCGTGTAACGTCGCACATACACTCCGGCCGGAAGATGAGACGTTGCTGGATCCACCTTCCTGCATCGCAAGGTGAGTATGTAGCTTTAGTAATAGGTAGAGATACATATTTCCCTGCAATTGTGCAACCAGTATTTCACCTACCTTTTAGACAGAGAATTCAGGCTTATCTACCACACTCAAATAAGGGAAATTAGAGGTGCCAAATTTGGGAGATTGGTCTTTTCTATAACTTCTGATTCTTGTGGCCATGGTTAATTTGTGTGCTCTCTCTGTTCTTTGACCACCATCAGCATTTACCCAGCTCTTCCTGGTGTGGGCGTATCAGGGGCGTAGCTACAACTCACTGGGCCCCATAGCAAATTTTTTTGCCCAGGCACCCCCCCCCCCCCCCCAGGTGCTGCCCGGTGCGGGCTCCCACATAACAACCAGATAGTGTGATTGGACAGAGCGATCCCAGCCGTGGGCGCACAATCAAGGATGCCCATCGCTGGGCATCACCTGCACAGTCCACAGCAAACATCCTGACCAGGAAGTAAGTTCAGGGGGTGGATACACACTAATGGTGGGGATGGGGTTAAGGTGAGCATGGGGAGAGCTCACTGCACATGCCTGATCCCCATTATTACATATTTAAATGTGCTAAGGCATCCTTTAACCTTTTAACTTATATTAAACAGGGGTAATGAATAACCTAAGAGGGAATGACACAAAAACACATACATACTACACCCTGCTGTCTCCCTTTCCACAAAATGCACACTCATGTCGGTCAAAATGTAAACAGCCATCACCCCACACCCAGTAACTACTTCTTCATTTGGACTACCTATTAGAGATGGGAAGTTCGGATCTTTTCAATGATCCGGATGATTCGAATCGGATCATTGAAAAGATCCGGATCTTTGATCCGAATCTCGGATCATTTTACTACCGAAGCATTCGGGGGTGAAATGAATAGCTGGACAGGTCTTTCCCTGCTGTGGACAGGAGAAGGGGAGGGGGGGGGGGGGGGGGTGGACACACAGGGAAGGGGAAAAGACGGACAGAGGGAAGGGAGTGGACAGAGAAGGGAGGAGGGACGAGCAGAGAGCAGAAATGTTTGCACACAATACCCACATGCTGCAATCATTATGCTTTACATGTATTTCACCTATATGCTCATCTGTGTACTTTGAATGCAAACGTCGCACAGTGAAAGAAAGCATTCCCAGAAGATAAGTGCAGCTGTTTAGAGCGAGTGCAGGAGGATCATATTGCGCTGCAATCACAGTGCCTGCAAAGTTACTGAGCTGTGCTGAGCTGAGCCAAAAGCTTCCAATGTGTTCACTGTGCACAACTACGGACCAGACAGCCTATAATGAGCAGCACGTTATAGCCAGTATGTGTGCTCTAAACATATCTGGCAGTGGCACCCATGTCTCCTCTCTCTCATCTACCTGTCTCCCTGCAAGGCTGGCTCCCATCCAACAGAGCGATCCATCTCAGCTCTGCTTCCAGGACCCCGCTGCCCGCTGAGAGGGGGCGTGTCGCTCCTGGCCCCGCCCCTTTTGCGATCCGAATCACTCATTTTGATGATTCGGATGATTCGACTCACAAAATAGATTCGGATCAAAGATCCGAATCGTTCATGATCCGGACAACACTACTACCTATCAGAGCAGGCTACCAGTGTGAATAGCGGATGTGCTGACTGGGGACACATTCAACTGAAGGGTGACTGGGTATTAAAGGTCAAAGGATGACAGAAGAATGTTCAATACCCTCCCCCTTCCTTCCCCAGAATCTGTGAGCTAATTACCTACTCATTGGAGGGCAGTCAGTGCTCTTATCAGTAGGACGATCTCCCCACAGCAATAGAGCAAAGGAGTGTGAATCTTCTGACCCGCAGCTGTACACTGTGTGAGCTGAGCCCGCTCAGACCAGCCTGTATCAGCGGTGTGAAGTTCACAGACCACACTACCGATATACACAGCAGGCTCAGCTCACAATGTACAGCTGTGGTTTATAAGATTCACGCTCCTTTGCCTTTTAGCATTAGCACTGCTGTGGGGAGATCTACTGATAAGAACACTGACTAACCAGGTGACCACCATAAAGAATAGAGGGTTCCTTCACTGCAAGCTTTGGGGGAAAAAAATCAGCTGAACTTACTGTAGCAGCAGGCATTGGAGATGGAGAGTCAACACCAGGAGGAAGTTTTGAAAACTTGCCGGCAAGGAACCCCACAGAGCCACCCGTTCCTCCTCCCTGGCTGGAACTACAGATTAATTATGGGGCTGGCCAGGGAGGTATTGATATGCAGCAGACTGGTGAGAAAATAGTCCCCTCTCACCTGCCTGCTGCTGCTTCAAAATTTTAGCGAGGGACATCGGGGAAGGGTGGTTAGGGGAAGGTGGTTGATGCTTTCTTCATGAAGTTTTTATAATTAAAAAAAAAAGTTGCCTGCTGTCGGGATGGGGCCCCCAGTGGTGTCCGGGCCCCATAGCAGCTGCTATGCCTGCTATACCTATTCCTACGCCAGTGGGGCGTATGATGTGCATGGAAAGTATAAAGTAGCGCACTTATTAAGGTTAGTTCTGATGCACTATCTGCCCCAGGAGAGGAGTGTGTAATCTTTTGATATGTAGATGCAAATAATCCATGGCAGTTTTCAATCAAATAAGTTCTCCAGTGTACTCCAGCCTTGGAAGCCTGAATGATGGACTTTGTTGCTTAAACACATGAACTAACTATGCTTTGGCACAATGATTGTGCAGAAGTCTATGTGACAGTAATAATAAAATCTCAGAGGACTGGTGTTTGCATTAAAATGACCTGCAGACTTGAGAGATTTCCTTTCTTTAAAGAGAACCAGAGACCAAGAAGAAATAGTTTTATACATACCTGGGGCTTCCTCCAGCTCCATAAGCCTGGATCGCTCCCACGCCGGCCGTCCTCCGCTGCCTCTGTCCGCCGGTACCGGTGACATGATACTGATGATGAAAACTGGGATGTATACAATAACCTACGGGAAGCAGAATTACATGCGTAAAGTCTTAAGGTGGCCATACACTGGCCCGATTCGCGGCCGTTTCGACAGCAGATTCGATCCTGGGATCGAATCTGCTGCCAATCGTTCGAGGTAAACGCACCCGCCGATCCGATTTCCTCCCGAAATCGGATCGGTCCGTCGATCGCGCCGTGCGGGAAATTACCCTCGATCGCCCGCGGGTAGGGAGCGCGTCGCTAGCGGCGGCCGATCCGACCAGGTATACATTACCTGATGCTGGCTCCCGGGCATCTTCTCCGCGCTGCACCGCTCTGTTCCGGCTCCATCCCGGCGCTTCCTGTGTCACTGCAGTGACCAGGAAGTTCAAATAGAGGGCGCTCTATTTGAACTCCCTGGTCACGGAGTGACACAGAAAGCGCCGGGATGGAGCCGGAACAGAGCCGTGCAGCGCGGAGAAGATGCCCGGGAGCCAGCATCAGGTAATGTATACGGGGGGGGGGGGGGGGGGGGCAGGCGGTAGGAGTAGCTCAACAGATTGTGATCGTTTTCAGGCTGAAATCGATTCACAATTCACAATCTGTTTGCAGTAAAGGCAGCCATATGATCCCTCTCTGATCAGATTCGATCAGATAAGGATCTGTCAGCTGGTAGATCTAATGGCAAATCGACCAGTGTATGGCTACCTTTATCGCACCATGAGTAGAGCACAATACATTGCATGTAATATATTGTATTCTGTGGTAAAACATTATGCATGTAATTTTGCTTAAGGCAGTTTATTGCATACACACCTTTGGTCTTATTGCCAACAGAGAATCATACAATTCCGTATCTTGTATTATGAGGGGCGAATACATCCAAAGACTGTGTATTCATAAACCAATCCACTGACATCCTTCCAATCATTAAAGCTGGTTTCTTTCCTGATCAGTAATTAAGTGGAGCTAATGAAGTCATAATAGCTAAAGCACTTTACACGCCTAAATGATGGCTTTTCTGACTGATCCTTTTTCTGTTCCTGCAGGTGCTTGTATATATTAATTGGTCAGCTGCACATGTCTACAGTGCAATAAGTGAGCGACTGATCAATATTTACAAGCATGTCTGGAAATGGTCTAGGAATAACTACTGGATTATGTGTAAAATCCCCAATTAACAGCTGCAGTTGAGTAATAAAGCAGCAGTTTAATGTGAAAAGGTTACAATTAGGCATCAGGAAATGGTTAACGTTAGAGGTTTAGGAAAATATTATATTTGGGGGAGGGGGGCGAGACTGTAGTGTTGGGCGAACAGTGTTCGCCAGTGTTCGGGTTCTGCAGAACATCACCCTATTCGGGTGACGTTCGAGTTCGGCCGAACACCTGATGGTGTTCGGCCAAACTGTTCGGCCATATGGCCGAACTAAGAGCGCATGGCCGATCGTTACCCGAACGTTCGGCTAGCGCTGTGATTGGCCGAACGGGTCACGTGTAGTGTTGGGCGAACATCTAGATGTTCGGGTTCGGGCCGAACATGGCCGCGATGTTCGGGTGTTCGAGCCGAACTCCGAACATAATGGAAGTCAATGGGGACCCGAACTTTCGTGCTTTGTAAAGCCTCCTTATATGCTACATACCCCAAATTTACAGGGTATGTGCACCTTGGGAGTGGGTACAAGAGGAAAAAAAAATTAGCAAAAAGAGCTTATAGTTTTTGAGAAAATCGATTTTAAAGTTTCAAAGGGAAAACTGTCTTTTAAATGCAGGAAATGTCTGTTTTCTTTGCACAGGTAACATGCTTTTTGTCGGCATGCAGTCATAAATGTAATACATATAAGAGGTTCCAGGAAAAGGGACCGGTAACGCTAACCCAGCAGCAGCACACGTGATGGAACAGGAGGAGGGTGGCGCAGGAGGAGAAGGCCACGCTTTGAGACACAACAACCCAGGCCTTGCATGAGGACAAGAAGCGTGCGGATAGCAATTTGCATTTTGTCGCCATGCAGTCATAAATGTAATACAGATGAGAGGTTCAATAAACAGGGACCGGAAACGCTAACCCATCACAGATGTTCATTGTTCATGTTACTTGGTTGGGGTCCGGGAGTGTTGCGTAGTCGTTTCCAATCCAGGATTGATTCATTTTAATTTGAGTCAGACGGTCTGCATTTTCTGTGGAGAGGCGGATACGCCGCCGATCTGTGACGATGCCTCCGGCAGCACTGAAACAGCGTTCCGACATAACGCTGGCTGCCGGGCAAGCCAGCACCTCTATTGCGTACATTGCCAGTTTGTGCCAGGTGTCTAGCTTCGATACCCAATAGTTGAAGGGTGCAGATGGATTGTTCAACACAGCTATGCCATCTGACATGTAGTCCTTGACCATCTTCTCCAGGCGATCGGTGTTGGAGGTGGATCTGCACGCTTGCTGTTCTGTGTGCTGCTGCATGGGTGTCAGAAAATGTTCCCACTCCAAGGACACTGCCGATACCATTCGCTTTTGGGCACTAGCTGCGGCTTGTGTTGTTTGCTGCCCTCCTGGTCGTCCTGGGTTTGCGGAAGTCAGTTTGTCGGCGTACAACTGGCTAGAGGAGGGGGAGGATGTCAATCTCCTCTCTAAAGTCTCCACAAGGGCCTGCTGGTATTCTTCCATTTTGACCTGTCTGGCTCTTTCTTCAAGCAGTTTTGGAACATTGTGTTTGTACCGTGGATCCAGAAGGGTATAAACCCAGTAATTGGTGTTGTCCAGAATGCGCACAATGCGTGGGTCGCGTTCAATGCAGTCCTAGGCCGAAGAGGTCATAGCCTAGGGTCACAAAAACCTGTTTATTTGGGCAATTTCAATGGTGGCGAGTCTGACGTACATAAATCGCAGCAATGGCCGTTAGCAACGTCTGAATCTCACGAAATGTCTCATGCAGGTAGAAGACATATTGTTAGACTTGGATTCCAAAGATGGGGTCCCTACATCTCTGCAAACCAGAGTTACAGGGGTCCAAAATTGGTAAAATCCCCCATAGGATTTCATTGCCTCCCTATTTCACTTTCCAAAATCTCACATCTTTTCAAAGGGCAATTGCTCAGCAGTACCAAATTTTCTAGCATTGTAGGGACCCTTAGGGGGAACATGACTGGTGAGTTTCGGGCCCCTAGGCCGAAGAGGTCATAGCCTAGGGTCACAAAAACCTATTTGGGCTATTTCAATGGTAGTGATGGTGACGTACATAAATCTCAGCCATGGCCGTTAGCAACGTCTGAATCTCACGAAATGTCTCATGCAGGTAGAAGACATATTGTTAGACTTGGATTCCAAAGATGGGGTCCCTACATCTCTGCAAACCAGAGTTACAGGGCTCCAAAATTGGTAAAATCCCCCATAGGCTTTCATTGGGCCTCCTATTTACCGTTCCAAAATCTCACACCATTTCAAAGGGCAATGGCTCAGCAGTGGCAAAACTCACCAGTCATGATCCCCCTAAGGGTCCCTACAATGCTAGAAAATTTGGTACTGCTGAGCCATTGCCTTTTGAAAAGATGTGAGATTTTGGAAAGTGAAATAGGGAGGCAATGAAAGCCTATGGGGGATTTTACCAATTTTGGACCCCTGTAACTCTGGTTTGCAGAGATGTAGGGACCCCATCTTTGGAATCCAAGTCTAACAATATGTCTTCTACCTGCATGAGACATTTCGTGAGATTCAGACGTTGCTAACGGCCATGGCTGAGATTTATGTACGTCACCATCACTACCATTGAAATAGCCCAAATAAACAGGTTTTTGTGACCCTAGGCTATGACCTCTTCGGCCTAGGGGCCCGAAACTCACCAGTCATGTTCCCCCTAAGGGTCCCTACAATGCTAGAAAATTTGGTACTGCTGAGCCATTGCCCTTTGAAAAGATGTGAGATTTTGGAAAGTGAAATAGGGAGGCAATGCAATCCTATGGGGGATTTTACCAATTTTGGACCCCTGTAACTCTGGTTTGCAGAGATGTAGGGACCCCATCTTTGGAATCCAAGTCTAACAATATGTCTTCTACCTGCATGAGACATTTCGTGAGATTCAGACGTTGCTAACGGCCATTGCTGCGATTTATGTACGTCAGACTCGCCACCATTGAAATTGCCCGAATAAACAGGTTTTTGTGACCCTAGGCTATGACCTCTTCGGCCTAGGACTGCATTGAACGCGACCCACGCATTGTGCGCATTCTGGACAACACCAATTACTGGGTTTATACCCTTCTGGATCCACGGTACAAACACAATGTTCCAAAACTGCTTGAAGAAAGAGCCAGACAGGTCAAAATGGAAGAATACCAGCAGGCCCTTGTGGAGACTTTAGAGAGGAGATTGACATCCTCCCCCTCCTCTAGCCAGTTGTACGCCGACAGACTGACTTCCGCAAACCCAGGACGACCAGGAGGGCAGCAAACAACACAAGCCGCAGCTAGTGCCCAAAAGCGAATGGTATCGGCAGTGTCCTTGGAGTGGGAACATTTTCTGACACCCATGCAGCAGCACACAGAAGAGCAAGCGTGCAGATCCACCTCCAACACCGATCGCCTGGAGAAGATGGTCAAGGACTACATGTCAGATGGCATAGCTGTGTTGAACAATCCATCTGCACCCTTCAACTATTGGGTATCGAAGCTAGACACCTGGCACAAACTGGCAATGTACGCAATAGAGGTGCTGGCTTGCCCGGCAGCCAGCGTTATGTCGGAACGCTGTTTCAGTGCTGCCGGAGGCATCGTCACAGATCGGCGGCGTATCCGCCTCTCCACAGAAAATGCAGACCGTCTGACTCAAATTAAAATGAATCAATCCTGGATTGGAAACGACTACGCAACACTCCCGGACCCCAACCAAGTAACATGAACAATGAACATCTGTGATGGGTTAGCGTTTCCGGTCCCTGTTTATTGAACCTCTCATCTGTATTACATTTATGACTGCATGGCGACAAAATGCAAATTGCTATCCGCACGCTTCTTGTCCTCATGCAAGGCCTAGGTTGTTGTGTCTCAAAGCGTGGCCTTCTCCTCCTGCGCCACCCTCCTCCTGTTCCATCACGTGTGCTGCTGCTGGGTTAGCGTTACCGGTCCCTTTTCCTGGAACCTCTTATATGTATTACATTTATGACTGCATGCCGACAAAAAGCATGTTACCTGTGCAAAGAAAACAGACATTTCCCGCATTTAAAAGACAGTTTTCCCTTTGAAACTTTAAAATCGATTTTCTCAAAAACTATAAGCTCTTTTTGCTAATTTTTTTTTCCTCTTGTACCCACTCCCAAGGTGCACATACCCTGTAAATTTGGGGTATGTAGCATATAAGGAGGCTTTACAAAGCACGAAAGTTCGGGTCCCCATTGACTTCCATTATGTTCGGAGTTCGGCTCGAACACCCGAACATCGCGGCCATGTTCGGCGAACGTTCGCGAACCCGAACATCTAGGTGTTCGCCCAACACTAGGCGAGAGTAGGTTGAGGCATCAGAATTGGGTCAGTGTTGGGGAAGGGGAGGGAGGGATAGGCTTAGGTGTCAATAAGAGGTTAAAATTAGGATGATGGCTTAGGTGTCAGGAACAGGATTCACTGATAAAGAAGCTTGGAAGGGTTTGGGAATCAGCTGAGGAGAAAAATTACTATTGAAAACCATGTCACGTAATCAAAAAAGCAAAGTATCAGTGACTAAATTTTACATACACTCTATCTGCTTCCTCCACCAAAAATACATGTAGCGGTTGGCAGCGCTGAAAGATCTGTGCACAGCAAAAGGAAATCAGTACATGGTAGGAGAGACAGGGGGCGGGGTGGAAGTTTTGGGGGAAGCAAGCATAGGTGTTTGTGAATGGAAGGATGTGCACAGGCCACCTACTGCTGGTGGATGTGAGTCATTTCATCAGCAAAACAAATCAAAAAATAAATTTTAACACAAAGTTTTAAAAATACCATGTTGTGCAGTGGTGGAAAGGATGGCGGATAGCATATTTCAAAAAGGTCCTGTTTAGGGAATTGAGTAAATGAGGGTCAAATATTTTATGCTTGAACGAACCAAACTAAATGAATTGTTTAGGACAGTTAATGAGTTAAGACAAGGTCACTCAGTACAGAACGTTGCAGTGTTTGTTGTAGCCTTAAAAAACATACATCCTTCATTGGTGAGCTAATGTTTCAAGTATTTAACATGTTGTTTGTTTACCTTCTAGGTCCGTGAAGAGGAATAAACATGCAGAAGTTGCCTTTAGTTATACTTTAGTCTGCAACAACTTTGTGCAATTTAGAAAAATAAATCTTAATTAGTTTAAGTCAACACAACTCTGTAGCTGTTTGTCATTCTTATATAGTAAACTGTGGTGTATTGTTTTCTTACAGTAAAGTAAGTAGTCTATGGTCATGGTATAAATAAGTATAAATTTGCCTTTTTAAAGCAGTAGGCATTTGTAATTATTCAGCTTTATGTGAGCAAGGAAAATCTTCCATGATGCATCACTGCTGCATATGCAAATCATCCTTTATGTGAAGATGCACTGCTGGGTTGCAGGACGAGCGATCAGAGTTTGTATTGGTGTGGTGGGTGCTGTTCTATGGGTCCGCCCGAGATAGAGACCTGAGAGAGGCCAGCAAGGAAGAAGAGATCGCACTCAGTTGTTAAGTAAAAAAAACAACTCACCTTTAGCATGTGCTGGCCAGTGGCGAAGCAATAGGGGGCGCAGAGGTCGTGACTGCACTGGGGCCAGAGGGGCCCTTCCTTAACCACATTATTAGCTCTTTATTAATCCTGTGCTGGTAATAATCACCTCTGTAGATGCTTTGAATAGTATCTCATTAACAAACTGTTCCCAATCCCCTTCTTGCACCTCTGACATGGTGAATGTCCTTGGCAGGTTGTGGTGCACTGTATCATTATGTATAGAGTGCTTGGGGGGGGGGGGGGGCAATATAATACTTGAACTAGGGCCCATAGTTCCCTAGCTACTCCAATGGTGCTGGCCAGCTCTTATGGGTTTACCAGCTCTTGGGCTTGTGTCCCTAAGCCAGGGACCAGACTCGTGGCAGATGATGTCCTTGCCGCTCCTCCTTTCCCCACTGTCAGTCTCGCTGGAGTCCTGCTCTTCTCTGCCTCTATCAGTCACAAACATACCGCATGCTGCAGGCACTCGGTGACAGAGGCTGGGGCTGCGGTGATGGTCTCTTCCCTGTGTTGTGGGGATGGTGCTGGACTAACTAACACTTGCCAGCAGTGAGTGGAGCCTGCACTGTGGTTGCTCGCTGGCAGTGTGTGGGAGAGCTGGCAGAAAGCGGCATGAGTATGTGCAGGCAGAACACAGAGATCCATCCTAATGTTAATACTGTTTAATGGTAACTATGGCAATGCATTTCAAAGGGGATAGCACGCTTCTTCATCAGGAAAATGGTTTTACAAACAATGAAACATATCTTAAATATTGTACGGTTGCAATGGATGACAGTGGTGGTCACGTTGACATTTGGGCCAATGGAAAAGCAGGATTCCCACAGCCCTATCAGAATTCCTATGCAAATGGTTCTCATCACATAATTGAGATGGAGTGGCGCAAGGTGGTAGATAGACTGTTAATCCCTGATCAATTTCTAATTTGGAAGAGATTGAGTGTTTGCCAGACTGGGCTGCTATAGACCCGTGAAAATGTAAGGCCAGTACACATGCTAGATCAGGGGTAGGGAACCTATGGCTCGGGAGCCAGATGTGGCTCTTTTGATGGCTACATCTGGCTCACAGTTAGGGGTTGATTCACTAAGCTATACTGCACAAGCAGCGCAGCTTAGTGTGACAGTGCAAGTAAAATTTTCAAAGTAGGGCTACTTACTTGCGCTCCACCCAAAACTAATGGCCGCTCCAATAGTCCCACCCTGGACCCTGTCCGGTCCAGTGACTTTGTAGGATGAGATCCCCGCACTTTGATTGGCCCAATAGGCTGTCTGTCACTTGACATGCAGTCTATTGGGCCTAAGTGCGGGGATCTTGTCCTACAAAGTGAATCAACCCCCAAGTCAGCTAGGTAATTGTACAAGCTGTCGGTATTTTTCCTGTCTGGCTCTCGGGTAAATTGCTGTTGTTGCTGAAACCCAAGAGAAGCTGAAGACGTGTCTGACACTTCCGCATCACCATGGCAACAGGGACGTGAGTCCTATGCTGCGCATCCGCACTGTCCCAGTTTGAAACATATTGTATGGCTCTCACGGAATTACATTTTAAAATATGTGGCGTTTATGGCTCTCTCAGCCAAAAAGGTTCCTGACCCCTGTGCTAGATGAACCTCGGCCAAAGCGGCTGATAACACCTTCCTCTGCTGAGAATCCAGCGTGTGAATGGTAACCCTGATGCCCTCCGACTGCTCGGCTAGCAGTCCCTCCTGGCGGATCACCTCGGCCAAGCGATAGCAGATAGCTTTATTCTCCCTCTCTTACCTGCCTGCCATGCAATGTCACACCCATGTCGCTCTGCCCCTCTGCATAGAGCAGAACATGTTGCTCACAAGTTAGCGACGTGTCTGCACAGCCTTGGCCCCACAATAGCACCCAAGGGATCAGGTCCCGATTCCTGTCGGGCGAAATTGGTTGAGCATGTTTACAGGCCTTTCGTTTTACTTGCAGAAATCATGGAGAGAGGATAGAATCAAGAGCTTCACTTTAGGTAAAGTCATCCTCACCAAACATTTCAGAGTGCCGTCATAAACCTTTATGTCTATAATAATTCCATGACCTATAGCTTATATACCTTCTCTTTATATACATATTTCCTTTTCTTTTTCAAGTGCTTTATATAAGAAAAATTGTTTTTGCAATAAGCATACCGGTATATGGAGGCACAACAACGGCAGAAAATCTGCAACATTCAGAAGTAACAGTCTATGAACATTACACCAGTGCAACATATCACAACTCCCTTCTGTAAGACTTATATTATCCATGTTAGTCCACCCAGTAGAATGCCTTCTCTGTGTCAGTAGAGAGAAGCATAAAGTTACTGCACCCGACCGAGCAGATTGCACCACATTCAAAGTCCTTATGGTATTGTCTTGTGCTTCTCTTTCCAGGATAAAGCCCACCTGATCCTAACCCACTAATGTCCTATCAGTGACACTAGTCCATTGGGCAATATTCTGGAGAAAATGTTCAAGTCTAGGTTCAATAAAGAAATGGTTCTATATAGCTAGAACAGGCCGCCGGGTCCTTGCCAGCCTTATGAATGACAGATATATGAGATTCTAGGGTTTGTAATGGGAATCTGCACTATCTGGGTCAGCTATATTATTAAAAGCTACACACATATGGGGTACAAGTAAACTTATGTATTGCTTGTAGTGTTCTATTGGGAGGCCATCTGGCTCTGGGGCCATCCCTGGTTTGATCTGTGCTATTTCTGTTTCCGTAATTTTATCTGAACTGAAAATTAAAAGTCAAAATAAGCAAGCACAAGTCATACTTACCTTCCATCTAGTCTACTCCTCAATGTCTTTCTCCTGTCCCGCGTCCCGTTTGTTTACTGTGATCAAGGGAATTTTTCGTCCTCCATTTTGAAAATGGCCATTACCCATAACAGCTTTCTGGTCAGCACACAGTTAAACTGTAACATCGCCCACTTGAGCCATAGGGAAACATAGACATTACCTGGTACATCAGTTTTCCTCTCAGCTAAAACTGACAGCAACTGATATTTTATTGACAGCAACTGATATATTTCAGATCTGACAAAATATTGTCAGAACTGGAAGGGATTATTGCTAGAAGAAAATGGTGAGCTTCTGAGAGGAACTGATGGCAAGGTAACTATGTAATGTTCATTTGAAGTTACCTCGTGTTTATTTTAAATATTTTTACTCAGTACAGGTTCTCTTTAAGGGTAACAACACTGCATTTAAAGTGGTCTGAAACTCTGACGTAACATTCAATAAAAATGTGTTTTCCTACTTTTTATTATTCATACAGTTATCATATTTGGTTTTGTGCACACGTAATATTGTCTGTTTACAAATTACAAGTTTCCAAAGTGTCGTTTTTCTTACCCTAAAAGCTGGCATTGCATCTTATTCTTTTTCTATTATAACTGCTTTTTATTATAAATTAAAAGCTTCAAATGAGCTATTTTGAACACTGTGTGTGCCTGAAACAGAGACAGTTTATCAGTGTTTGTTTACATTCCAGTGTTGATACATTTGTGTTTTAACAAGTAAAAAAGATACTGTTATATACTGTTATCTCAAGTTTGGATGCAGATTTAAAAGCCGAATAGCAGGAGAAAGTTCTTTGTTTAACCATTTCAGTGATGTTCTGCTAGCATTTTTTTTCTGGGATAGTAACTTTCAAGCTGTGAGAAATCTTTTAGAGCAAAGTAGAAATGCTTGCTTTCAGACCACTTTAACAACTTGGGGTTTGCTTGGTGGTGCGCTCGTTTCTCTTTAATCCAAACTTTGCAATAACACATACAAACATCGCTACACAGTCCATACATAAACTTGATGCACATTGAAAATCTCTTTTCTGAGCAATATATTTGCACAGTCCCACTTCTATTATTCCACGGTGGATAAGCTTCTAGGCAACAGGTCCCGATAGTCACACAGTGAGCACCTCCACCACACCCCTTCAGCAGGGAACTCGCCACTATGAAAGACCCTATAGATTATGGGTCATGCAGTACTTGCAGGGTAGTTATACAGGCCTCCTTCTGCCTTATATCACTCATTTTCAAACCTCTGTTCACAGTACTCTTTTATGCGTTTCAAATCACCTCCAAAAGAAAATATTGCCTGCATGCCACTGCAAATATTAATTTTGATTCTTATTATTTAATATTTATATAGGGCCAACATTTTCCGCAGTGCTGTACAGAGTATATTGTCTTGTCACTCAAGTGTCCCTCAGAGGGGCTCACAATCTAATCCCTACCATACGCCTATGTCTATGTTCAGGATCTTCTCAAAAAATTAGCATATTGTGATAAAGTTTATTATTTTCTGTAATGTACTGATAAACATTAGACTTTCATATATTTTAGATTCATTACACTACAACTGAAGTAGTTCAAGCCTTTAATTGTTTTAATATTGATGATTTTGGCATACAGCTCATGAAAACCCCAAATTCCTATCTCAAAAAATTAGCATATCACGAAAAGGTTCTCTAAACAAGCTATTAACCTAATCATCTGAATCAACTTATTAACTCTAAACACCTGCAAAAGATTCCTGAGACTTTTAAAACTCCCAGCCTGGTTCATTACTCAAAACCGCAATCATGGGTAAGATTGTAGGCCTGACTGCTGTCCAGAAGGCCATCATTGACACCCTCAAGCAAGAGGGTAAGACACAGAAATAAATTTCTGAACGAATAGGCTGTTCCCAGAGTGCTGTATCAAGGCACCTCAGTGGGAAGTCTATGGGAAGGAAAAAGTGTGGCAGAAAACGCTGCACAACGAGAAGAGGTGACCGGACCCTGAGGAAGATTGTAGAGATGGACTGATTCCAGACCTTGGGGGACCTGCGGAAGCAGTGGACTGAGTCTGGAGGAGAAACATCCAGAGCCACCGTGTACAGGCATGTACAGGAAATGGGCTACAGGTGCCGCATTCCCCAGGTAAAGCCACTTTTGAACCAGAAACAGCGGCAGAAGCGCCTGACCTGTACTTGACACTGGACTTCAGGCATGTTGGCATTTTCCTCTCCCCAGTCTTCCTCCAGACTCTGGCACCTTGATTTCCGAATGACGTGCAAATGTTGCTTTCATCCGAAAAAAGTACTTTGGACCACTGAGCAACAGTCCAGTGCTGCTTCTCTGTAGCCCTGGTCAGGCGCTTCTGCCGCTGTTTCTGGTTCAAAAGTGGCTTGACCTGGGGAATGTGGCACCTGTAGCCCATTTCCTGCACACACCTGTACACGGTGGCTCAGGATGTTTCTACTCCAGACTCAGTCCACTGCTTCCGCAGGTCCCCCAAGGTCTGGAATCGGTCCTTCTCCACAATCTTCCTCAGGGTCCGGTCACCTCTTCTCGTTGTGCAGCGTTTTCTGCCACACTTTTTCCTTCCCACAGACTTCCCACTAAGGTGCCTTGATACAGCACTCTGGGAACAGCCTATTCGTTCAGAAATTTCTTTCTGTGTCTTACCCTCTTGCTTGAGGGTGTCAATGATGGCCTTCTGGACAGCAGTCAGGCCTACAATCTTACCCATGATTGCGGTTTTGAGTAATGAACCAGGCTGGGAGTTTTAAAAGCCTCAGGAATCTTTTGCAGGTGTTTAGAGTTAATAAGTTGATTCAGATGATTAAGTTAATAGCTCGTTTAGAGAACCTTTTCGTAATATGCTAATTTTTTGAGATAGGAATTTTGGGTTTTCATGAGCTGTATGCCAATATCCTCAATATTAAAACAATAAAAGGCTTTGAACTACTTCAGTTGTGTGTAATGAATCTAAAATATATGAAAGTCTAATGTTTATCAGTACATTACAGAAAATAATGAACTTTATCACAATATGCTAATTTTTTGAGAAGATCCTGTATGTATGGTGTAGTGTATGTATCATAGTCTAGGGCCAGTTTAGGGGAAGCCAACTAACTTATCTGTGGTTTGGGGACGTGGGAGAAAACTGGAGTGCCTGAAGGCAACCCACGCAGACACGGGTCAAAAATACAATCCCCCTACAGAGAGTAATCCTGACTAGGATTTGAACTTGGGACCCAGCGCTGCAAGGCGAGAGTGCTAACCACTAAGCCTAACTTATCATATTAAAGTGTACCTGAGATGGGCTATTTAAAAGTTTTTATACTTACCTGAGGCTTCCTCCAGCCCCATGAGCACCGATCCATTCCTCGCCATCCTCCCGAGTGCCTCCGTTCTCCTGGTAATCTGGGTCAGTTGCCCCAGTTGGCCCTTTTGCGCCTGCGCGGAGCGGCCGCCAATGTGCAGTACGCAGCTGCCTGTCTTCGGGAGCACTCTGGATCCCAAAGACTTCCGAAGTCTCGCATGGCGGGGGATTTGAACAGGGGACACAGCGCTGGAACGGGAAGGCTCTATAGGACCCAGAGCCTTCCCTCTCCTTAAGTAAGTATCTGTTTTTTTTGTTGTTGTTTTTTACAGATTGGCTTCAGATTCACTTTAAGAGAAAAGTGTCAAAAACACACAGTGCATCCTATACATAGGAGTCCAGTCTACTCTACTGCTTTATGCTGGATTCACAGTGGTTAGTTGAATAATGCACCCGTTATAATGTGTGTGAACTATAATGGAGACTGGAGATAGACTTTAATAAAAAGCCTGCATGCAGCGAGTTAGAATAACACAGTCCATTACAATGCAGTAAACAGGCCCATAGACTTGTATGGGCAGCGAGTTGACATGCAGAATTATTCTGCATGTCAACCCCCTCCCCATTAATCTAACTATAATGTAATAACAAAATAAAACAACATTGTAGACCATTTTGTAAAAAGTAAAAAGAAATATGCTAAAGAAATATTCAGGTTGTTCAAAAATTCAAATTTAGCTCAGGAACCTCCAAGCTAAGTACTAAGATGTTTCTACACCTTGACTGGAGTCCATCTGTGGTAAATTAAATTGATTGGACATGATTTGGAAAGGTACATACCACTTTATAGAAGGTCTCATAGCTGACTATGCATAGCAGACAATAACCAAGTCAAGGGGTCAAAGGAACTATCTGCAGTTTTAGAGACAGAATTAAAGGCACCCTGAGCAATGCTAGCAAAAGGAAATCTGTACTTACCTGGGGCTCCCTCCAGCCCTCCCCCCCCCCCCCCCCCCTAGCCTGAAAGGTCCCCGGCATCCTCCTTTTCCTTTTTGGCGTCTCCAGTATTCCAGCGACTTCAGGTGAAGTCGCACTTGCATGCCTCCGGAGCATCATCACGCCTTAAAAGCCCTGCACGGGGTTCAGTCTTTAGAGAACAGCGCAGGACGCCTACAACGACCAGCGTGATGATGCGACATCACCTGAAGTTGCCAAAATACTGGAGTATTATAGCACAGATCTGGCAAATGCTCCAAAACATTCTACTGCCCTGAAGGTTCCAAAAAGCACAGTGGCTTACGGTAATTCTCAAATGGAAGAAGTTTGACACAACCAGGATCATTCCAAGAGCTAGGCACCAAGCTAAACTGAGTTATCCAGGGAAAAGTACCTTTTCACACATTATAGTTTTAAAATAAACAGTGATATTTTAGAGTAAAAATTGTATTTGGCTATTAATCCCGCTAAAACTTAAATTATGTTGCTCGCACAATGTATCATTATGATATTTGATTTTTGAAATAAAGGTATATTTTTTTGTAAAATGTGCACTTCTTTCTCCTTGTACTGTGGTAAAAACATTTTTTTTACTGTAAACCTGAGGTTAACAAGGAGGGCAATTGATCGTTTTGTGCAGGAAAGGGGGTGGCTAAACAGTGGGTGTGGCTATGGCAACCTAGGATAACAGTAACCCCCACCCACCCATGGCGCCTAATACTTTACCACCCCCCGCCGTGGCACCTAGCCCTTAACCTCCCCCTTACCTCGATAAGCAGCGATAGATGGAATTTTGGGTACCAGGAAATTGTGCCATTAATAGTTGTTATTTCTGGGTGCCCAAAATACCATCTATTGCCGCTAATTGCCACAAGAACACTGCCGCAAAACTGCAAGCAAAAATAAGTGGAATTTGGGGTGCCCGAAAAATTCTGGTTATGAACAGCAGGCGCTTTGCGGCGCCCGAAAATCCATCTATTGCTGCATTTTAGAAGGCGCCCGAAATTCCCTCTTTTGCCACTAATCATGGATTTTATCATTGGCGCCTATGTCGGCACCCTTTCCACTTCACTCAATGAGCCCTTTTTTTCCAGATTAATTTCTCAAGTACTGTTGTGGTAGCATTACCTCAATACCCCCTTGACGCAGATACATTTAACTCGATAATAGTGTATACGTTCATTTTAAAGAGTTTTAATGCTAAAAACATTTGTTTTGGTTTGTTTTATACGTGATTTTTGTTTTCTGAAAACTTGCCATGAGTTGACTGTGACAAGTTCCAATATCCCCTGAGTACCACATAAGTATCCCCTGTAGTAGGGGTACCATGTGTTGAGAATCCATTATCTACTGGTCTCCATTCCCCTCCTCATGTAGAGATCAGCATTGGAAGCATGCTAATTAAGTCATGTTTCACCTCTTCCCATTCCAGTGACCCTTGTGATGCTCCAGTGTGTGCACCCAAGTCGCCCTCTTCTGACTCACATGCCTGTTCCCAGGTTAACTTCATCAGGCCAATACCTGGAACACACAGCTGGATAAGGCTGGCTGTAGTACAAGACACAGGAGTGTTACGATTGCTACTGCAGAGGTGAGATACTATTTACCTAAGCATCACATCTGATTGCTGATCTCTAAGGGGAGATCTGACAAAGAGGGGTCCCCTAATTAATCTTTGATACTCTAGGTCTAGGACAATGATCACGAGCGTGTGCTAGTATGCTCTTGGTGCCCATTAATTGCTGCGGGTGTAGATCTGCATCTTGTAAGTTGAGAAGGTTTAGACTTTAGAGAACACAGATCTACACCTTCAGTAACATAAAAGGTCAATGTGATGCAAATGATTCCAGGATGCATGCAAATTGTATGCAGCTTGGAATTGGGCCAATCAGATGCACTTCCTGTTGATTTTTATTGGCCCAATGCCAAACTGCATACAATCTGCTTGCAAACTGGAATAATTTGCATCTCATTGGCCATCTTGACTCAGGACTTAAGTGGTTAAAGGACCAGTCTCCATTTTGTTGTGACCACACTACCACAGTCCCTGGGAATTCCTCCAGCCGTGGCAGGTCATTGTTTGCTTCAGTCCATTTTTGGCCCATATCTTTGCCACACAAACTTCTGATGTCCAGTCAGAGCTAGAATAATAATGAATGCTGGTTGAAGTCTGACCCCTAAATTATGCCCTTTATGCCAATGCCAATGATTAGGGCCCTTCTGAAGGATGCACGTTATCTACTCTCCAGTAGAGAGTTGAGCCATGTGAACCTTGGCTCAATATATGTGTCACTGCGGGTCCATGCTGTCAGGGGCTTGATCTCTGCAATAAAAAAAAAGATACGTACCTTTACATATAAAGGACAACTGAAGTGATAGGGATATGAAGGCTGTCATATTTATTTCCTTTTAACCTCCCTGGCGGTATGATTCCCGCGGCTGCGCGGCCGCGGGAGGGTTTTTTTTTAGCATGTAGCTAGCCTAGTGCTAGCTACATGCTTCCCCCCTCCCTGCGGCGTCCCCTCGTAGTGTCCGATTACCGCCGGCGCCGCTTGCCCATAAGGAAATCCCGTACTAAACGCCATGGCGACGAACGGAGTGACGTCACAGGGAATCGCGATCCACCCCATAGCGCAGCTTGGTGGCGATTGGCCAGGCTGCGCAAGGGGTATGCGAGGGGGGGGCCTGTATCGCTGCGAATAGCGGTGCAGCGGTGATCGGACCAAACACGCAGCTAGCAAAGTGCTAGCTGCGTGTTTGAAAAAAAAAATGATGCAAATCGGCCCAGCAGGGCCTGAGGAATTCTCCGCAGCTGCTTACCCTGTGTCCAGCACGGGGTTACCGCTAAGGAGGTTAACCAGCCTGGCGTTCTATTAAGATCGCCAGGATAGTGACCGGACGTTTTTTTTTTTATTAAAAAAAAACTATTGCATGCAGCCAACTAAAAGTTGGCTGCATGAAAGCCCACTAGAGGGTACTCCTGATGCGTACTTCTGATCGCCTCCGGCGATCAGAAGTAACAAGAAAGGCCGCGATGAGCGGCCTTTCTTGTTTTGCTTTCCTCATCGCCATGGCGACGAGCGGAGTGACGTCATGGACGTCAGCCACCTCCGATCCAGCCCTTAGCGCTGGCCGGAACTGTTTGGTCCAGCTGCGCTGGGCTCGGGCGGCTGGGGGGACTCTCTTTCGCCGATGCACGCGGCGCATCGCCGCGCTGCAGCGGCGATCAGGTAGCACACGCGGCTGGCAAAGTGTCGGCTGCGTGTGCACCTTTTTATTTCATGAAAATCGGCCCAGCGGGGCCTGAGCGGCAGCCTTCCGGCGGTAATGGACGAGCTGAGCTCGTCCATACCGACAGGCTGGTTAAGCAATACCAGTTGCCTGGCTATCCAGCTAATCCTCTGCTGCTAATACTTTTAGCCATAGACCCTGAACAAGCATACAGCAGATCAGGTGTTTCTGACAAGATTAGCTGCATGCTTGTTTCTGGTATTATTCAGACACTACTGCAGCCAAATAGATCAACAGGGATGCCAGGCAACTGGTATTGTTTAAAAGAAAATAAATATGGCAGACTCCATAATAGTCTAACTTTAGTTATCCTTTAACCACTTCAGGACTCAGCCTTTACCCCCCCCTTAAGGACCAGCGCTGATTTCTAAGATCTGTGCTGGGTGGGCTCTACAGCCCCCAGCACAGATCAAATAACAGGCAGAGCGACCAGATCGCTCCCCTTTTTTCCCCACTAGGGGGATGATGTGCTGGGGGGGGTCTGATCGCTCCTGCATGCGTGTGGGTGGCGGGGGGCACCTCAAAGCCCCCTCCACGGCAGGATTCTCCCTCTCCCTCTCCTCCCTCCCTGCCCCGGAGATCGGAGGCTGCACAGGAACGGATGTGTCCTGTGCAGCCTCTAACAGGCTCCTGCCTGTCATGTGACAGCGATCCCCGGCCGCTGATTGGCCTGGGATCACTGATCTAGTACAACGCTGCTACTGTTAGCAGCGTTGTAAAAATGTAAACAAAGCGGATTATTTCCGCTTGTGTTTACATTTAGCCTGCGAGCCGCGATCGGCAGCCCGCAGGCTATTCACGGAGCCCCCTGCCGTGAATTGACAGGAAGCAGCTGCTCGCGCAAGTGGCTGTTTCCTGATTAATTAGCCTGCAGCCGGCGACGCAGATGTGCGTCGCTGGTCCTGCAGCTACCACTTTGCCGACGCGCGTTATGAGTGGGCGATCGGCAAGTGGTTAAAAAGAAACCGTGACCAAGAATCGAACTTTATCCCAATCAGTAGCTGATAACTCATTTTACATGAGAAATCTATTCCTTTTCACAAATGGATCATCAGGGGGCTCTGTATGGCCGATACTGTGGTGAAGCCCCTCCCACAGGAGACTGTGAGGACCATGGTACTGGCAGTTTCCTGTCTGTGAACCTCGCTGCATTGTGGGAAATAGCTCTTTACAGCTGTTTCCAACTGCCAAAAAAAGCAAGCAGCAGGTACTTCTAGTGACATCACCTGCCAGCAGCAAAAATGTCACCATGTGGTAAATGTCAGAATGTAAGTCAGGGAGAGGAAAGATTTTACAGCGGGCAAACACTGACTAAATCATTTATACATCATTATTGTAAAAATTAAGCAGTTTTTTTTATTAAATAATTTTCACTGGAGTGCCTCTTTAAGCCAGGTACACACTTTCTGGCCTGGAACCCACTGCAAAATGCTATCGCTAATCGCAAGCGCTAGCATTTTGTATGAGCAGTTTGTCAGCGGTTTCATGAGCGTTTTAGGAAGTGATTTTACAAAGTGTATCAATTTGCCAGCGATTGTGTAGTGATTAGCATTTTAAAATCTGATTGGTCCTTTCAATTAATTTTGTTACAGTGTGTTGTAAGGTTAAAACGCTAGCAAAATCGCTCCATGCAGGTTTTAATGAGCGATTAAGCCAGCGTTTATATACTTTACATTGAAGCGCTAACGCTCCCAAAATGCTGCATGTCCTGCGTTTGCGATTTGTGGAATCGCAAACGCTCCAGTGGAAGTTGCCCCATCCATTAACATTAGCTGAGCGTTTTGGCAAAACGCTAGCGTTTTGAATCGCTCCAGAAACGCTCACAAAACCGCTCTTGTGGGTTACAGCCCTCAATTATGATTGACCAATTTTACCACCTCCATGTAGTATAAGGGTCAACAGATATTGTACACTATGAGCAGATTGTGTAGAAAACCCTCCTACTACATGGAGAAGGTAAAATTGGTCAGTGATAGGCAAATCATTATTGAATGTGTGTACCGTGCTTAAAAATGCATTCACACATCAAATTTTGTTTGGCTAATCAGTAACCAATTTTACCTCCTCCAATAGTATGAGGGCCATCAGATTTGGAATAGAACGACCAGATTGTGTAGGTAAACTCGCATATTAACCTCCTGAGCGGTATGGACGAGCTCAGCTCGTCCATCACCGCCGGAGGCTGCCGCTCAGGCCCTGCTGGGCCGATTTTTATCAAATAAAGTGCAGCACACGCAGCCGGCACTTTGCCAGCCGCGTGTGCTGCCTGATCGCCGCCGCTCTGCGGCGATTCGCCGCGAGCAGCGGCGAAAGAGGGCCCCCCTAGCCGCCTGAGCCCTGCGCAGCCGGAACAAAAAGTTCCGGCCAGCGCTAAGGGCTGGATCGGAGGCGGCTGACGTCAGGACGTCGGCTGACGTCCATGACGTCACTCCGCTCGTCGCCATGGCGACGATCTAAGCAAAACAAGGAAGGCCGCTCATTGCGGCCTTCCTTGTTTATTATGGGCGCCGGAGGCGATCGGAAGAACGCCTCCGGAGCGCCCTCTAGTGGGCTTTCATGCAGCCAACTTTCAGTTGGCTGCATGAAATAGTTTTTTTTTAATTAAAAAAAAACCCTCCCGCAGCCTCCCTGGCGATCTCAATAGAACGCCGAGGAGGTTAAATGAGTGGTAAAATTGGCCAGTCATTGGTCAAACAAAATTGGATGTGTGTGCCAGGCTTTAGGGTGCGTCATTTTATAACCTCTTTGTAATATGAAAGCCAACACTTTTTGAATGATATGAACAGATTGTGTATGTAAGCTATCAAACTACAATGAAGTGGTCATTTTGGCGAATCGAAATTGAATGTTTGTATGCACCCTAAATCCTGGTACACACTTTCAATTATAATTGGCCAATCACTGACCAAGTTTACCACCTCCATGTTCTATGAGAGCTTACCTACACATTTTGTTCATAGTATTCAATATCTGTTGACTCTCATGCTACATGTAGGTTGTAAAATTGGTCATTGATTGGACAATTATAATTGAAAGAGTGTACCTGGCTTTAGAGTGCATACACACATCCAATTTTGATTGGCCAAAATTTACGAATCTTTGTAGTTTGATAGCTTACATACACAATCTGTTCATAGAATTCAAAAATTGTTGGCTTACATACTACAAAGATGTTATACATTGGCCAATCAAAACTGGATGTGTGTATGCACCTTAAAGAAATCATCAGGCAAATAATAGGAAAGCCCATTTACTTACCTGGGGCTTTCTCCAGCCCCTTGCAGCTGTCTGTCCCACGCTGTCACCTCCGTTCGCAGCTGCCAGCCCGGGTCCGCGCACAGTGCAGAGGACAACCTCGAGGTCGTCCTTACTGCGCCTGCGTGAAGAACCCGTTAATCAAGTCCGCAACGTACTGCGCAAGCGGCGGCTGAAAGCGGAGCTGTCAGCATGGGACAGACAGCTGCAAGGGGCTGGTGAAAGCCCCAGGTAAGTAAATGGGCTTTCCTATTATTTAACAATAACAATTTTTGAATTCTATGAACAGATTGTGTATGTAAGCTACCAAACTACAAAGAAGTGTTATGCAATAAGCCGCGAACAACGCGGGCTGGATTGACAGCGGCTCTTCATGCAGGCACAGTAAGGATGACCTCGAGGTCGTCCCCTGCACTGTGTGGGGACCCCGGGCCAACGGCTGCGAACGGAGCTGTCAGCGTGGGACAGACAGCTGCGAGGGGCTGGAAAAAGCCCCAGATAAGTAAATCTGCTTTCCTATTATTTGCCTGATGACTCCTTTAAAGTCTAGTACACACATCCAATTTTGACTAATTGGCCAATTTTACCACTTCCATGTAGTATGAGAGTTTACCTAAACAATCTGATAACATTATTCAAAATCTGATAGCCCTCATAATACACAAAGGTAAAATTGGTCCGATTGGCCAATCAAATTTGCATGTGTGAATGCACCTTTATGCTGGGTCTACACGTGCCAATGTATCTTATCAATCGAGCCGCTGATGCGGCTCGATTGATAAGATCCGACAGGTTCGATCTCGCTGCGGCCGATTCCCCGCGAGCGGACAATAGCGGGGAATCGAGCGGAAGATAAGCAGCGCCGGCGGGGACGAGCGGTTATCGAATCCGGCGGATGAGCGGGGACGCGGCGGGTATGCGCGGGAATGCGGAAGAGTCGATCCGTGTAGATCTAGCTTTAAAGGGACTCCGAGCTCTAACTAAAATCAAAATCTGAACTCACCTGGGGCTTTCTCCAGCCCACCGTAGGTCGGGAGGTCCCTCAGCATCCATGTGGCTCTTCTCCCAGGGCCTGGTCAGGAATGGCTCCCCGGCGGCTCCTGGCGACACTGGGCCCGAGTGTCTGGCTCCTTC
The DNA here is from genome assembly GCF_040937935.1 of Hyperolius riggenbachi. Classification (NCBI taxonomy): domain Eukaryota; kingdom Metazoa; phylum Chordata; class Amphibia; order Anura; family Hyperoliidae; genus Hyperolius; species Hyperolius riggenbachi. The sequence goes on along the minus strand of NC_090647.1, from coordinate 247,189,474 downwards.
CACCTGAAAGCTGACGTCAGTCTTCACCACGCCGGCTGCCTCGCGTCATTACGGCGTGACAGTACTGCGCATGCGCAATTAAACCGCGCAAGCGCAGTACTGTCACGCCGGCCGCCGTGACGACTGACATCAGCTTTCAGGAAGAAGGAGCCCGACACTCAGGCCCTGTGTCGCCGGGGAGCCATTTCTGACCAAGGCCTGGGAGAAGAGCCAGATGGACGCCGAGGGACCTCCCGACCTACGGTGGGCTGGTGAAAGCCCCAGGTAAGTCAGATTTTGATTTTAGTTAGAGCTCGGAATCCCTTTAAGCCTGGTACACACTTTCAGTTATGATTAGTCAGTCACTGATCAATTTTACCACCTTGCTGTAGTATGAGAGCTTACCTACACAATCTTTTCATAGTATACACAATCTGTTGACCCTCATACTGCATGGATGGAGTAAAATTGGTCAGTGATTGGCCAATCATAATTGAGGCTAGGTGCACACATAGCAGACATGTTAGCGTTGCGAAAAAAGGCTGCGTTTTTGCCGCTAATGGAAGTCTATGGGCCGCAGGAAAAAACGCATATTGAGAAACGCTGGTTTTGTTGCATAATTTTCAAAAACGCATGAAAAACGCACATAATGAAAGTCGATGGAAATGCAATGGTATGCATTTTCCATTTTTTTGCATAACATTTTTTTGGGGGATGTATTTTTGCTTCCTGTTGTCTTCCTAGTAATTTGCATAAAATTTTATATGCGAACCGCAAACTCATTAACCACTTGCCGACCGCACACTCATACCGTGCGGCCGCAAAGTGGTAGCTGGAGGACCAGCGACGCAACTCTGCGTCGCCAGGTGCCTCCCTAATTAATCAGGAAAGGCTGCTCGCGCGAGCGGCCGTTTCCTGTTAGATCACGGAGCGGGTCTCCGTGAATAGGCTGCGAGCCGCTGATCGCAGACTAAATGTAAACGCTAGAGACATTTGTCTCCTTTGTTTACATTGTACGGCGCTGCTGCGCAGCAGCGCCGTAAGGCAGATCGGCGATCCCCGGCCAATCAGCGGCCGGGGATCGCCGCCATGTGACAGCCGACATCCTGTCACAGGCTGCACAGGACGGATAGCGTCCTGTGCAGCCCCGATCACCGGGGGGACAGGTAGGAGATGGAGGGGGGTGAATGTCGCCGCGGAGGGGGGCTTTGAGGTGCCCCCCCACAACATGCCACCAGCAGGAGCGCTCAGACCCCCCCTGCACATCATCCCCATAGGGGGGAAAAAAGGGGGGCGATCTGATCGCTCTGCATGCCAGCTGATCTGTGCTGGGGGCTGCAGAGCCCACCCAGCACAGATCACATAAATCAGCGCTGGTCCTTAAGGGGGGGTAAAGGGTGGGTCCTCAAGTGGTTAAAACGCGAACAAAATGCTTGAAAAACCCATCTGCGGTTAAAAACTGCTAACAAACGCACACAACATTAACATAAAACATGACATAAAACGCAGCTTTTCATGTTATGTTACGTGTGCACCTAGCCTCAAAGTGTGTACCAGGCTTTATACTTTTAGCCATAGACTAAGGGTGCATACACACATCAGACTATAGTCTTTGGAAAATGAAAGATCACAGACCAATCTTACCACCCTTCATGTAGTATGAGAGCCATACTCTACACAGTCTTTTCTATAGAGCTGAACTCCCCATCAGAAAAAAATCTTTGCAAGATGCTGCTCACACAGATGCTGTACAGACACAAATGGATTTTTGGCAGGAGCAGATCTTTTGCAGATACTGATCTTTTGTGTCTGTACAGCATGTTTGTGTGCAGCATCTTGCAAAGATTTCTGTCTGATGTGGAGTTCAGCTCCATAGAATAGACTGTGTAGAGTATGGCTCTCATACTACATGAAGGGTGGTAAGATTGGTCTGTGATCTTTCATTTTCCAAAGACTATAGTCTGATGTGTGTATGAGCCTTTACAAGCATGTACAGTGATGTGAAAAACTATTTGCCCCCTTCCTGATTTCTTATTCTTTTGCATGTTTCTGCTCATCAAAAACCGTTAACTATTAGTCAAAGATAACATAGCTAAACACAAAATGCAGTTTTAAATGATGGTTTTTTTTATTTAGTGAGGGAAAAACCTCCAAACCTTCATGGCCCTGTGTGAAAAAGTGATTGCCCCCCTTGTTAAAAAATAACTTAACTGTGGTTTATCATACCTGAGTTCAATTTCTGTAGTCACCCCCAGGCCTGATTACTGCCACACCTGTTTCAATCAAGAAATCACTTAAATAGGAGCTATCTGACACAGAGAAGTAGACCAAAAGCACCTCAAAAGCTAGACATCATGCCAAGATCCAAAGAAATTCAGGAACAAATGAGAACAAAAGTAATTGAGATCTATCAGTCTGGTAAAGGTTATAAAGACATTTCTAAAGCTTTGGGACTCCAGCGAACCACAGTGAGAGCCATTATTCACAAGTGGCAAAAACATGGAACAGTGATGAACCTTCCCAAGAGTGGCCGGCCGACCAAAATTACCCCAAGAGCGCAGAGAAAACTCATCCGAGAGGCCACAAAAGACCCCAGGACAACATCTAAAGAACTGCAGGCCTCACTTGCCTCAATTAAGGTCAGTGTTCACGACTCCACCATAAGAACGAGACTGGGCAAAAACGGCCAGCATGGCAGATATCCAAGGCGCAAACCACTTTTAAGCAAAAAGAACATTAAGGCTCGTCTCAATTTTGCTAAAAAACATCTCAATGATTGCCAAGACTTCTGGCAAAATACCTTGTGGACCGACGAGACAAAAGTTGAACTTTTTGGAAGGTGCATGTCCCGTTACATCTGGCGTAGAAGTAACACAGCATTTCAGCAAAAGAACATCATACCAACAGTAAAATATGGTGGTGGTAGTGTGATGGTCTGGGGTTGTTTTGCTGCTTCAGGACCTGGAAGGCTTGCTGTGATAGATGGAACCATGAATTCTACTGTCTACCAAAAAATCCTGAAGGAGAATGTCCGGCCATCTGTTCGTCAACTCAAGCTGAAGTGATCTTGGGTGCTGCAGCAGGACAATGACCCAAAACACACCAGCAAATCCACCTCTGAATGGCTGAAGTAAAACAAAATGAAGACTTTGGAGTGGCCTAGTCAAAGTCCTGACCTGAATCCTATTGAGATGTTGTGGCGTGACCTTAAAAAGGCGGTTCATGCTAGAAAACCCTCAAATAAAGCTGAATTACAACAATTCTGCAAAGATGAGTGGTCCAAAATTCCTCCAGAGCGCTGTAAAAGACTCGTTGCAAGTTATCGCAAACGCTTGATTGCAGTTATTGCTGCTAAGGGTGGCCCAACCAGTTATTACGTTCAGGGGGCAATTTCTTTTTCACACAGGCCCATGTAGGTTTTGAGTTTTTTTTCCTCACTAAATAATAAAAACCATCATTTAAAACTGCTGTAATGACTGGTGTCAGCAAGCACAGATTTTCTGATTATTGGTGATCTGCAGTATCACCAATAATACAGACAGGCACGTGCACAGGGGGGTGCTCGGGGTGCTACAGCACCCCCCCTTTTTGAAAGTTAGTCTCATTGGCCCCTTTTCCCACGATCTCCTCCAGTGCTGCAAAATGACCCTAAATGTGCCTGCGTGCTTACTGTGGCCATCCGCCGCTGACACGGGGTGGATCTGTTTCTGCAGGTCTAACCAGGGGCCAGGGGGCAACATAGTAGCCACTAGCCAGTGCCACTGAGAAAGACCCCCGGCGGTGCAGCGCGTTTCTATGGCAACAACGCAACGCCAACCCAATGTAGAGACGTGGCTGCTCAAGGAGAAACTTGCCCAGCGTCGGCGGCGATGACGTCACGTCAGTAGGAGGAGAGAGCACAAGGCACATGTGAGAGTCACTGACAGTGACAGACTGCGACACCACCCGGGCCAACAGCGTGCCTTATGGAAGAGAGGAGAGTGCCTGGCTAAGCACGAGACAGTGTTCCTGCAGCGAATTGTGGTGACTGGTGCGGTGGTGAGTAGTCTTTGAATTGGGCCAGGCAGAGCAGAGAGAGGGGTATGCACTGCAGGACAAGAGGGATTGGAATGGAAAGGACGGAGTGGAGCTGACAGAGTTAAAGGGGGGCCCTAACTTAACTTGGTGTCGGTGGGACTCTGGGAGCAGGAGGGCGCACTTGATCTTGATTTGATGCAGGCTGGTAATTTGGTTCTTGGGGGGGGTGAAATGTTTGCAGGGTAGGTCTATGGTGTGGTAGGGGGGATCTGACTTTAACTTGCCACAGTGGTTGGTAGTGGGATTATTTTTGGGGGGAGGGGAGGTGCAGGGTAGCGATATGGTGTGGGTGGGACCAGAGGCAGGAGGGGGGCCCTGACATTAGCTTAAACCTGGTGGTAGTGTGAATTTTTTTTTTTGGGGGGGGGGGAGGGGGGCTAATTTTAAAGTAAACCTGAAATGGGGCATAAAATACATTTATACATACCTCCGCTGCCTGCAGCTTCCGCAAATTGCCCCAGAAAGTCACCGGCGCATACTGCTTATGGGTGGAACTGGGACCCTGACTTTCACTTGATGCTGGCCTGGTTGGTAGAGTGTGTGTGTGTGTGTACAGTGTGTGCGTGTGTGTACAGTGTGTGTACAGTGTGTGTGTACAGGGTGTGTGTGTAGAATGTGTGTGTGTGTGTGTGTGTACAGTGTGTGTGTACAGTGTCTGTGTGTGTGTACAGTGTGTGTGTGTGTGTACAGTGTGTGTGTGTGTACAGTGTGTGTGTGTGTGTGTGTACTGTGTGTGTGTGTGTGTACAGTGTGTGTGTGTACAGTGTGTGTGTGCATGTGTACAGTGTGTGTGTGTGTACTGTGTGTGTGTGTGTGTACAGTGTGTGTGTGTGTATACAGTGTGTGTGTGCGCGTGTGTGTACAGTGTGTGTGTGTGTGTACAGTGTGTGTGTGTGTGTGTGCATGTGTACAGTGTGTGTGTACAGTGTGTGTGTACCTAGGTTGTACCTAATGTGATCCCTGATTAAACTCTGTATATTTGTATATTACTGTCATGTTTGTACAACTTCATTTGTACACTTTTTTGATGTGCAAGGCAAGGGGGCTGGGGGGGGCTTCCACCACTTGTAGGTACTACTGTGCATGGGGGGGGGGGGGGGGGGAGGGGGCGGGGCCCCTTTTCTTAAATTTGAGCACCCCCCACTTAAGGACCCTCTGCACGGCCCTGAATACAGATACTATACCCGATTATGTGGTGATCTGCAGAATCACCAATAAGGCGAGTATAGCAAGACACAGGACAACCAGATGTAAAGATAGGTGTTTGGTGCAACAGTTATACAGATAGAGATACCAACTCCCCCAGAGAAGCTGGTACAGGGAGATATCTCTATTGAACACAGGGATCAGCACTCCAGCAAGCTGGAGATGCAGATGAACTAGTAATCAGTTCACCCGAGGAGCGGGTGGTGCACAGTAAGACAACGTATACTGATCACCCGTGGAGTGGGTGATTCAGACTGTACTGCAGCAGGTGATCACCTGAGAGGCAGGAGATCAAGACTGTACTGCAACTCCTAATCACCTGAGGAGCAAGTGATGAGGACAGTACCGTAGTTACTAGTCACCTGAGGAGCAGGTGATTAAGACTGTACTGCAGCTACTGGTCACCTGAGGAGCAGGTGATTAAGACTGTACTGCAGCTACTGGTCACCTGAGGAGCAGGTGATTAAGACTCTACTGCAGCTACTGGTCACCTGAGGAGCAGGTAATTAAGACTGTACTGCAGCTACTGGTCACCTGAGGAGCAGGTGATTAAGACTGTACTGCAGCTACTGGTCACCTGAGGAGCAGGTGATTAAGCTGTACAGAGAATCCCTCACCAGGGACTAAGCTCACTGGTGAGGGCAGGGGAGTCAGACAAGCAGATTTGGCAACAAACGGACAGATACGGTACAAAGACAGAAGGCTTAAATCAGAGTAGTGTTCAGGCTGAGTAGGCAACAGGATCAGATAGGCAGAAGCACAGAATCAGTAAGCAGAAGAGTAGTCAAGGCTAGCAGAAGGTCATAACAAATAATACAATTCAATTAGTACTTTAGCTATCAACAGAATCTGACTAAGTGTGGATCCCCAGCTCCTGCTGGTTCTAGCACACCTTGGGATCTGACTAAGGTCTGAGTGCTAACACGCATTTGCAACAGCAGACGAGGAGCTAATGACAGGCAGGTCCTATATATACTGAGAGCGCCCCACAGCGCCGCCCCAGTCACTCAACCAATCAGGAGCACTGCTGGAGTCAGCTGACCAGCCGATCAGCTGACTCCCCTTCTATTCGCATAAAGCTCCTGTCGCCTGGCGCGCGCAGCCCTCAGTCTATGTGCAACTGACGGACCAGGCAAAACTCCACCATGTAACTGCGCGGCGAAGGCCACCGGCTGAGACAGCCGCCATGCTGCTCACCGCTGCGGCGGCATCTCCGCTATCTATTACAACTGCATTTTGTGTTCAATTATGTTATCTTTGACTAATAGTTAACAGTTTTTGATGAGCAGAAACATTTAAGTGTGGCAAACATGCAAAAGCATAAGAAATCAGGAAGGGGGCAAATAGTTTTTCACATCACTGTAGATCAGGTGTTTACGACTGAAGTCTGACTAAATTAGCTATATATTTGTTTCGGGTGTGACACCATGGGCTCCATTCACAATAATTTTCTCTTGCAGGAATTGCACTTGCTGTAAATTCCCAACTGAAACACGACCATCATGACATTCACAAAATGTTACGCATGTTTTTACCGCATGCGTAAAATTGTACAAGTTTTTCACATGCGTAAAAATTGTGGTAAAAGTTTGCAAATAATGCAGAAAAATGTCCACAAAAGTTGGTAATTGCTGCAAAAAACTGAAATTCACAAAGAAAAAGGGCACATTATTTCTGACTTAACCACCGATTTTTATCGCCTACAAGTACTTGTTCATATATTTTGCTTCCCATTGACTTAAATGGAGTCTGGAGCCTTGAACGATGTGTTTGCTGGAATTGGGGGGGCAATTTTTTTTGTGACTTTTTTCTGCTTGTTTACTACCTGATTACACAATTTTCCCCAATTTTTTTTTTCATCATTCCCACATGCGGAAAATTTTTAGTGAATGTGGAAAGAATGCAGAAATTATCACTGCCAAAAATATAGCGGAAAAAAATCCCTTACCGAAAGTGTGATTGTGAATAAATTCCTATAACTCCAAACCTTTGAAGCCAGGAAAAAGGAACACTAAAGCCTGGTACACATTTTCAATTATGATTGGCCAATCGCTGACCAAAATTTACCACCCCCAATGTAGTAAGAGGGTTTACCTACTACACAATCTGCTCATAGTATTCAATATCTGTTGACCCCCATACTATATGGAGATGGTAACATTGGTCAGTGATTGGCCAATCATTATTAAAAGTGTGTATCAGGTTCGGGACACCCTCTCCTTTACAGGGTTCCCTGGTAGTGACCCCCTTCCTTCCTTATACAGTGCCCTGGTGTCTAATGTTCCAACCTCCCTCACCCATACAGTTTCCTGCTGTCTAGTCCCCCCAGAAAAACAACAACAAACAAACACACAAAAAACAACCAGTTCTGTGGTATCTAGTGCCCCCCTCAACTAATACAGTTCTCTAGTGCCCCCCCCCCCCCCAAGGTTTCCTGGTGCCTAGTTGCTCCTCTAAAGTTCCCTGGTGTCTAGTAGCACACCGGGCAGTGTGGAAAACATGCGTTTCCTGCATTGTGCGTTCGCGTTATTTTAACTTTATCGATGGAGACGCAGAGGACTGCATTTTCATTCTATTTATTGTTAAAGGACACATCCAAGCTGTTTAAAAATAAAAAAGTCCACTTACCTGGGGCTTTCTCCAGCCCATCAGCCGTTCCGTGCCCTCGCCGCAGCTCCGATCACCGCTGGTGGTCCTGGGTCCCCTCCGGCGCAGGATTCCTACTGTGCCTGCACGAGCAGCTCTCACAGTCACGCTGACGTCATCTGGACTGTACTGCGCAGGCGCAGTAGTTCTACGCCTGCGCAGAACAGCACGGATGACGTCCGTGAGACTCAGTGAGCCGCACCATGGAATGTATCAAGATGGAGGAAGATGCCGACCTGGCGAGGTCAGCCTCTTCATCGGAGGGGACCAGGAGCCAACAGAGCTGTGGTGAGGGCACAAGTCGGTTGCCGGGGGCTGGAGGAAGCCCGAGGTAAGTGGATTTCTTTTTTTTTTTCCTCCTTGGACCACTCCTTTAACCACTTTACCCCCATAGGTGCGGATATCTCCGGCCCTTTTTCCATCCTTTCACCCCCAGGGACGGAGATATCCGCACCTCCTGCCGCTGCCCGCGCTCCCGCTTGCTCGTGCGCACGCTCCTGCTCTCGTGCATGCCACCCACTCGCCCGGAGATCAATGAACAGGAAAAAACGTTGCCGTTTGTTGATCTAAGCCCCCCGCAGTGATCGGCTGCTTCTACGAGAAGCAGCAATCATTGTGAAAAAAAAAAAAGTTTCCCAGCCTCATAAGACTTCCTGCAAGCCTACTTCCTACGCTTGTAGGTCGCATAAACAAAAAAAGTCACTGTGGCCATCTTGTGGCCAAATAGTAAAACTACACCCTAAAGCATTTTTCATATACAGATACATTAGTTTTACACTAAAAATTAATGCATTATCTCCCACACTCCCCATTTTTTTTTATTTTATTTTTTTGTCATTAAAAAAAAAAAATTGCAATAAAAAAAAAATACATAAATAGTTACCTTAGGGACTGAACTTTTTAAATATTTATGTCAAGAGGGTATAACACTGTTACTTTATAAACTACGGGCTTGTAATTAGGGATGGACGCAAAACTGAAAAACATGCACCTTTATTTCCAAATAAAATACTGGCGCCAAACATTGTGATAGGGACATAATTTAAATGGTTTTATAACTGGGACAAATAAATTTCATGGGTTTTAATTACAGTAGCATGCATTATTTAAAAACTATAATGGCCGAAAACTGAAAAATAATGATTTTTTCCCCACATTTTTTCCTATTTTCCCATTAAAACACATTTAGAATAAAATAATTCTTGGCATAATGTCCCACCTAATGAAAGCCTAATTGGTGGCAAAAAAAACAAGATATAGTTCATTTCATTGTGATAACTAATGATAAAGTTATAGACGAATGAATGGAAGGAGCGCTGAAAGGTGAAAATTGCTCTGGTGCTCAAGGAGTAAAACCCCTCAGTTGTGAAGTGGTTAAATATACTGTATTTATATAAACCTGATTCTGCCTAGTGCCATCAGCCTTTGCAAAACAGAACATACACCAATGTAGGCAAGGAGATGGTAGTTCTGATGCGCATGTTTCGCTATCCCATAAGGCCCCGTTTATAATCAGTTGGTATGCGTTAGGGCCCGTTCAGACTGCATGCGTTTCCAGCCACGTTTTGGAAATGCGTGCGGGAGGCCGACACGCACGACATCAGACAGTGCATAGAGTGCACTGTCTGGTGTTCACACTGCATGCGTTCGAACTTGTGCGGTCCGGGAACGCATGCTGCACGCAGATTTTGCAAAAACGCGCGGCTGTCCCATTCACTTTTCAGTGATGGGATCAGCCACGCAACGCATACAAATGTGGATGGCGTGCGTTCGCATGCGTTGCGTTCCGCATGCGTGGCCGTCCGCATTTGTTCCACAGCAGTGCATTGGGAAGAACTTCAGTTAAAACGCGTTAAGTATGAACTGTGCCATAGGAAAACATGGGACTTATTTGAAAATCAGTTTTCTTTCAGTTTTAGTGTAAAAGAGTTTGAAAACACAAATTATAAAATCTTACAATATAAATACCAAAACAGAGCAGCAAGCCCGTACTATCTCATAGCTCTGCTTTAGAACCTAGACACGTTTCTTTCCCTATCACAGGTACGAACGCCAATCATCATCTGCTCGTTTCTCAATGAGACAGCGTAAGCAACTAATACCACACCCTCTCTATTCCCTGCTGTAGACTGGAGTGCACACTGTAAGCCAAACAGCGCCTGAAGATGACGTCGCCGGCTCAGCCGTGAGGTCAGTGCGCCGTTGCCAGGTGAAGAGAGATGCTTTGCTTGTTGATGATCTGTTATCATGTGTAACGAGAAAAAGTGAATTTTCTGCATAGAATAGACATCGGGTGTGGGAGGTAATGGATGCTTGCACGGGTGAGGAGACCGTGTGTGTGTACGGGAAGATGCTGTGTCGCTCGCTTCTTGTCATCTGCTTTTTTCTTTGCCCTGTGTCCATCGGTGGGAGGGTATTGATAGTAATTAAGGGCACTGTGGTGTTCTCTCCCCGGTTTTTTGTGTACAAGTCAGCTTTTTACGCCATGGAGTAACTGGTGCCTCTCTATATATGTCCTTGAACATCTGTTGCATGTTTGGACAGCTTGCAAAGGAATTAAACCTAGTACACACGCTACATTAAACTTCCCCCATAACGACTGCGTCTGCCAAGAATATGGTGTGTGTACATCTGCCCCCGATCCGCCTCGATGTGTTGGTGAGCCAAAGGGCATTGTTTTCCCATCTCACCCCACCCTCTCCATGACATTCTCTCCCCTCTCCCACCTTCGCATAGCAAAGGAAAACATCTGTACAGCCTCAGCACCGCATTGTCACCCTAAGGATCATGTCCTAATTATTGCCTGGCAATATGTGTATCTTTTTGAAGTTTGGTGTTACTTTTTATTTATTTATTTTTTTAAAGTTTTATGATGCATATTAGTAAAGGAAGAATTTCATAGAGAAATATATAAAGCGCCCCTGAATTATTATTATTATTATTATTATTATTATTATTTTTAATAAAAGTTATGTTTACCATTCTTTTGCTTTGTTGCTGTAAATAAATAATTTAATAAATTCTGTTATAAAAAATTGTGAGGTAAAATGTTATGTTTATTGAAAATGAGGAAACTTTTGGTCATGTGTTTTTCGCCAGAAAATCTCATGTTAGGCTGGTTTCACACCAGGATGTTGCGTTTTAGGAGACGCTAAGGTCGCACAACGTGCTCCTAACGCAACGCCTGGTGCTCTCTGACGTGGACGTCAGAGTGAGCCGCGTTGTGCAGCTCACTCTGGCGTCCGTGATGCTGTGATGCGCACTCTTGGACGCATGCGGCATCACGTGGTCCCACCCGGCCAATCGCCGCACAGAGCGGCCGCTCCAGGAAGTAAACACTGAACGTCACTGAGTGCAGTGAATATTAATTAGCCATGTGCCTGGCCGCTCTCCGCTCCTCCCCAACATTACTGAGCACGTGCAAGCAGTCTAACGCGGCTCTGCCGCTTATAAAGTACTGCATGCAGTACGTTGTCTTATGGCGCAGCGTTACTAAGTAACGCAACGTGGGCACTGTGAACAGCCCATTGATTTTTCATTGCTGTGCGGTGGGGTGCGTTACAGGCTGCTCTAACGTGCACCTGTAACGTCCCACTGTGAAACCAGCCTTAATGACTATATAATGTAGGCTCCTTGGGTGATCTATACAGCATTTTTTTAACTAAAGGTGGCCACCCACAATATAATAAAATGATCCGATTTTACAGCAATTTGATAAAAACGAGCGGATCTCCCAAAAAACGAAAGCTTTTTTTTTTCATTTGTCTGAAAAATCCGATCGGATTTCCTGTTTTCTTCTATTTTTATCGGTCCGGAATGCCAGATATTTTTCTTCAATCTTTCTAAAGATTGTATGGTGTGTGTTAGATTGTCAATTTATTAATATATACACCCTAGCAATTTTGTCATAGTTTCCAATCATTTTTATCATAATTAGGGAAAAATTGAACATACATGTGTGGTACATTGGTCATATTTTTGAAATGTTACAATCAGTCAGAAAAATGTATTGCAACTCTTAAATTGAACAGATATTTAAAAAATTGTATGGTGTGTGGCTACCTTTAGAAGCATCAAAATTAAAGTCTAACTACAATAGTATAGTGTAACTAATATGCTAATGAGACCCCTCCCCCCCCTTTTCTTTGAATCCTCTGACCAGTAGAAATGGTAAATGATATGCTAATAATTCCATCTTGCAAGCCAATTGTATGTACCTTGAAATTCACTTCCTGTTGATTTTGATTGGCCTAGTTCAAGCTGTAAATAATTTGCATGACTGTGCATACAAACCAGAATAATTAGGATTCCATCGATCATTTTGATTAACCAGCTTTAATAGATATGAAACTGAGGATTCGGGGGGGGGGGGGGGGGGGAGGGTAAGTGTTTGTGTCTTTTTATCAAATATAGGCCCATATGCAATTACGTTTTTCTCCTTGAGTTTTCTCCTATGTGATATTTTCATACTTTTATCAATACAATGGTTTTAAATCACCAAGAAGCAAGAAAATACTCAAAATAATGTTGATAGTGCCTTTCTAACTACTTTCTGATACTTTTTCAACTGCAGAGTGCTGAAAAAGTATTTTAAAGAGAGGATGAAAAATTATATCCTAGGAGAAAACTTAGGAGAAAAGGGTAATTGCATGTGGTTCATAGTATGATACATTCTTTAACATTTGGCTGCATGCCTGATTTTTAGGGCAGATCATTTGAGAATATGCAGACTTCTGTATGCCTAACATTATTTATTATATCCAAATGTTTAGAGTGGGTGAAAAGAACTATACTCTGAACCCTGGACAAAGTAACCTAAGTTTAACCTGCAAAGGCAGAAGAGAGCACAAAGATGGAAGAAGATGACCGTAGCCCAGGGGCTGCATTCCAGGTTTTTGTTCTTATGGAAGATTTGCTGGAGAAACTGAAATTGCTTAAGTATGAAGAAGAAGTATTGAAAAGGCACAACATGAGGCCGATATCCAGGTGGGTAAAGTGTGGGCTGTATTACAAAACCCTATCTGTGTGTTGTCATTTAACTACTAGTTCCTGTGTCACAGCAGCATGTCGCTTTGGCTCTTGTAAATTGTAAAATTTCAATTGCATGTGTATACATATGTATAATATGTACATTTGTTCTAAAGTAAAATGCACTATAAATTACATTTTTCCTATCTTGCTGTCACCTACAATAAGCAGTAAAAGTCTGACGGATCTGACATGTTTAGGACTAGTCTATCTCCTCATGGGGATTCTCAGGCTTTTCTTTATTTTCAAAACCATTAGTTGAATGACATTCGCTCAGTCCAACTGCCACAATAATGTGCAGACAAGTAGGGAGGCTGGCCAACATCATTATATAGATCCTTTCGGGTATATCGCTGAAAATAGCCAGGGACGGACTGACCATTAGGGCACTCGGGCACGGACCTAGGGCCCGTGGTCAGGGGGGGCCTGCCAGAGAGCCCTGAGCACGAGGAGAGACAGCCAGCGAAGAAGGGTGATGGGCAGAGCAGCGGAGAAGGGGGGAACTTCCCCCCCCTTTCCTCACCTTGGGGCCCCCCTTCCTGGCTCTCCCCTCCAGAATCGGTAAAGTGTCGGCGCAGCGGCTGACAGCGGGCGGAGACTTACCGCTGTTCAGCCACCGGAGGGAGCGCTGATCTGTGTGCCACTAGTCTGGGCTTCTCGCCCAGACTAGTGGCACACAGATCAGCGCTCCCTCCGGTGGCTGAACAGCGGTAAGTCTCCGCCCGCTGTCAGCCGCTGCGCCGACACTTTACCGATTCTGGAGGGGAGAGCCAGGAAGGGGGGCCCCAAGGTGAGGGAAGGGGGGGAACTTCCCCCCTTCTCCGCTGCTATGCAAATCGCCCTCCTTCACTGGCTGTCTCCCCTCCTGGAGACACTACAAGCCTGGCTACATATACTGGGGGCACCTATAGACCTGGCTATACTGGGGAGACCTATACACCTGGCTGCATATACTGGGGAGACCTATACACCTTGCTGCATATACTGGGGGCACTTATACACCTGACTACATATACTGGGGGCACTTATAGACCTAGCTACATATACTGGGGGCACCTATAGACCTGGCTATACTGGGGACACCTATACACCTGGCTGCATATACTGGGGAAACCTATACACCTGGCTGCATATACTGGGGGCACTTATACACCTGACTACATATACTGGGGGCACTTATAGACCTAGCTACATATACTGGGGTCACCTATAGACCTGGCTGTATATACTGGGGGCACCTATAGACCTGGCTATACTGGGGACACCTATACACCTGGCTACATATACAGGGGACACCTAAAGACCTGGCTATCTATACAGGAGACACCTATAGACCTGGCTCTCTGTACTGGGGACACCTATAGACCTGGCTATCTGTACTGGGGACACCTATAGGCCTGGCTACCTATCCCGGAGACACCTGTAGACCTGGCTACCTATACTGGGGACATCTATAGACCTGGCTATCTTAAATGGGGACATCTATAGACCTGGTTATCTATTCTGGGGACACCTGTAGACTAGGCTACTTATACTGGGGACACCTATAGTCCTGGATACCTGCACTGGGAAAACCTATAGACCTGGTTACTTCCACTGGGGATACCTTTTGACCTGGTTACCTATACTGGGGGCACCTATTTTGGGGGAACTGCTGCCAGATTAAATATTTTTGGGGAACTGCTGCTGCCAGATTATGTGTATTTTTGGGGAACCGCTGCCAGATTGTGTATAATGGGGGAACTGCTGCTTCCAGATTCTGTGTATTTTGGGGGAACCACTGCTGCTACATGTATTTTCGGTGATCCGCTGCCAGATTATGCATATTTTGGGGAGCCGCTGCCAAATTATGTGTATTTGGGGGAACCGCTGCTGCCAGATAACGTCTATTTTGGGGGAACGACTGCCATATTATCTGTATTTGGAAGAACCTCTGCCAAATTGCATGGATTTTCAGGGAAATGCTGTCAGATTACATGTATTTTGCGGGGAAACACTATGGCAGAGTTCAAGCTTCCCCAGCAGACCATTTATACCACTGCTAAGGTCATGTATATTTTGCCCCACCCATATTCTGTTGCGTGACCACACCCATTTTTTGGCATGCCGCTCTACGCGTGGCACAGGGGTTTTTATCAGTATAAAATATAACATATTTACTGTTGTCAGTAAATTATTATATCTTAGTCTGTAAAAATATAACGTGAAAGGTGGGAAACACTGGTATGGGGCCCCCATAATCTCCTATTGCCCGGGGGCCCCATGAGTTGTCAGTCCGCCCCTGAAAACACCTCATGGAGTGATGGACTAGTGCAAAATCTGTCAGATTTGTAGTGCCTACTGTAAGTGTTTCACTATATAGTCTTTCAATTGCGCTCCCCTGTTATCACCCTCCCCTCTATATCAAGGCCTGCTGCAATTTGAAACAGATGCTACATGTACATCTCAAATATTCAAACATTACTTATAGAGTGCGCTACCCCTTCCCAATGTTCAATAGCTCCACACAAGTCCTTTTCTGGCACGTCCTCCACTGTTTACCGTCCAGTATTCAGGTACTCCAACCGTATTTACCCGTTGTTTGTAAATTCACATATGTAAAAAGAAAGAGAAAAACAGACAAGAAATCATAGTGCGATCCGTTTGTATCGAAACCCTGTAGGGACCTTCACCCTATGGGGTCCACTTGTGATTTTTATAGTGGGATCACCTCTATATCTGTGACCATTTAGCCAACAATTAGCACGCTCACCTTGCTGCCGGGCTGCCCAGCCCCACAGACAGCAACAGCACTCAAGGGTTAACCAGTTCCTTTTCAGCAGTTGGTGACTCATCCAATCTCAAACAAAGCAGTAAAATAATATCATAGTGCAATATTGTCTCCACAACAACTGGAATCTTATATCAGTTCACATCTATTTTTCTCCTGCTCACCCTTTATTCCTGCTGTCCACGCTCACAGACAGCTGTCCACGCTTATGGGTGTGCAGTCTCAACCTCACTGGCTATACTCAGATTCCACCTCCACACTCTGATGGCAGGATGTTAGGCATATATCTATAGGCTAAAACACTTCCAATAGTGTAAAATCCACGATTTATTGTATAAAAGTTAAGAGTTATACTCACAAACATCAGATAAAAAGCGCATTTAGGTTTAAAACACTCAGGGGACGTCTCCTCCTGCTGCTGGTCGCTTCCCTTCCTGGCTCTGCCTGGAAGGGAAGCGACCAGGAAGGGAAGCGACCAGCAGCAGGAGGAGACGTCCCCTGAGTGTTTTAAACCTAAATGCGCTTTTTATCTGATGTTTGTGAGTATAACTCTTAACTTTTATACAATAAATCGTGGATTTTACACTATTGGAAGTGTTTTAGCCTATAGATATATGCCTAACATCCTGCCATCAGAGTGTGGAGGTGGAATCTGAGTATAGCCAGTGAGGTTGAGACTGCACACCCATAAGCGTGGACAGCTGTCTGTGAGCGTGGACAGCAGGAATAAAGGGTGAGCAGGAGAAAAATAGATGTGAACTGATATAAGATTCCAGTTGTTGTGGAGACAATATTGCACTATGATATTATTTTACTGCTTTGTTTGAGATTGGATGAGTCACCAACTGCTGAAAAGGAACTGGTTAACCCTTGAGTGCTGTTGCTGTCTGTGGGGCTGGGCAGCCCGGCAGCAAGGTGAGCGTGCTAATTGTTGGCTAAATGGTCACAGATATAGAGGTGATCCCACTATAAAAATCACAAGTGGACCCCATAGGGTGAAGGTCCCTACAAGGTTTCGATACAAACGGATCGCACTATGATTTCTTGTCTGTTTTTCTCTTTCTTTTTACATATGTGAATTTACAAACAACGGGTAAATACGGTTGGAGTACCTGAATACTGGACGGTAAACAGTGGAGGACGTGCCAGAAAAGGACTTGTGTGGAGCTATTGAACATTGGGAAGGGGTAGCGCACTCTATAAGTAATGTTTGAATACTGTAAGTGTTTACAGCACAGGAGAAAAGTAATTTATGGTGCATTTTACTCTGGGAGAAATGTACTTCTTATTAATACGCATTTTAAATTTTACAATTATTTGCAGTAGTGTTCCTTTTAAAATACATGTGTATGCATACATATAAGATGTACATTATTCATAGGTTAACCACTTCCCGACCGCCCAACACACAGAGGCGGCCGGGAAGTGGACCCCGCAAGGACCGCTGCATGCACAGAGGCGGCGGTCCTTGTAGGGGCATGGGCGGCGCAATCGCGTCATTCGTGATGCGATCGGCCGCCGGGGACTGGCTCCGCCCACCTCGCGCTGTAACCCGCCGGCCGTTCGTAAGCGCCGGCGGGTTACTAGCACCCGGATCGCTGCATACAAAGTGTATAATACACTTTGTAATGTATACAAAGTGTATTATACAGGCTGCCTCCTGCCCTGGTGGTCCCAGTGTCCGATGGACCACCAGGGCAGGCTGAAGCCACCCTAGTCTGCACCCAAGCACACTGATTTCCCCCCCCCCCCCCTGGCCACCCCTCAGACCACTGTTTGCACCCAATCACCCCCCTAATCACCCATCAATCACTCCCTGTCACTATCTGTCAACGCTATTTTTTTTTTATTCCCTAAACTGCCCCCTGCTCCCTCCTGATCACCCCCCCCCCACCCCTCAGATTCTCCCCAGACCCCCCCCCAGACCCCCCCCCCCCTGTGTACTGTATGCATCTATCTCCCTGATCACCTGTCAATCACCTGTCCATCACCTATCAATCACCTGTCAATCACCCCCTGTCACTGCCACCCATCAATCAGCCCCTAACCTGCCCCTTGCGGGCAATCTGATTACCCACCCACACCAATACATCGCCCGCAGATCCGACGTCAGATCACCTCCAAAGTGCAGTGTTTACATCTGTTCTCTACCCTAAATACTCACTAATTACCCATCAATCACCACCTGTCACTGTTACCCATCAGATCAGACCCTAATCTGCCCCTTGCGGGCACCCAATCACCCGCCTACATGCTCAGATAGCCCTCAGACCCCCCCCCCCCCCCCTTATCAATTCGCCAGTGCAAAATTTACATCTGTTCTTCCCTGTAATAACCCACTGATCACCTGTCAATCACCCATCAATCACCCCCTGTCATTGCCACCCATCAATCAGCCCCTAACCTGCCCCTTGCGGGCAATCTGATCACCCACCCACACCAATAGATCGCCCGCAGATCCGACGTCCGATCACCTCCCAAGTGCAGTGTTTACATCTGTTCTCTACCCTAAACACCCACTTATTACCCATCAATCACCCCCTGTCACTGCTACCTATCAGATTAGACCCCTATCTGCCCCTAGGGCACTCAATCACCTGCCCACACCCTCAGAATGCCCTCAGACCCCAGCCCTGATCACCTCGCCAGTGCATTGCTTGCATCTATTCCCCCCTCTAATCACACCTTGAGACACCCATCAATCATCTCCTGTCACCCCCTAGCACACCTACCCATCAGATCAGGCCCTAATTTGCCCTGTGTGGGCTCCTGATCACTCGGCCAAACCCTCAGACCCCCTTCCGATCACCTCCCCATTGCATTGATTGCATCTATTTTCCCCTCTAAACACCCCCTGAGACACCCATCAATCACCTCCTGTCACCCTCCTAGCACTCCTATCCATCAGATCAGGCCCAATACAACCTGTCATCTAAAAGGCCACCCTGCTTATGACCGGTTCCACAAAATTCGCCCCTCATAGACCACCTGTAATCAAAATTTGCAGATGGTTATATCCCTGAACAGTCATTTTGAGACATTTGGTTTCCAGACTACTCACGGTTTTGGGCCCATAAAATGCCAGGGCGGGATATAGGAACCCCACAAGTGACCCCATTTTAGAAAAAAAGACACCCCAAGGTATTCGGTTAGGTGTATGGCGAGTTCATAGAAGATTTTATTTTTTGTCACAAGTTAGTGAAAAATGACACTTTGTGAAAAAAAAACAATAAAAATCAAAGTGTCATTTTTCACTAACTTGTGACAAAAAATAAAATCTTCTATGAACTCGCCATACACCTAACCGAATACCTTGGGGTGTCTTCTTTCTACAATGGGGTCACTTGTGGGGTTCCTATACCGCCCTGGCATTTTACGGGCCCTAAACCGCGAGGAGTAGTCTAGAAAACAAATGCCTCAAAATGACCTGTGAATAGGACGTTGGGCCCCTTAGCGCACCTAGGCTGCAAAAAAGTGTCACACATGTGGTACCGCCGTACTCAGGAAAAGTAGTAGAATGTGTTTTGGAGTGTATTTTTACACATACCCATGCTGGGTGGGAGAAATCTCTCTGTAAATGGACAATTGTGTGTAAAAAAAAAAATCAAACAATTGTCATTTACAGAGATATTTCTCCCACCCAGCATGGGTATGTGTAAAAATACACCCCAAAACACATTATACTACTTCTCCTGAGTACGGCGGTACCACATGTGTGGCACTTTTTTACACCCTAAGTACGCTAAGGGACCCAAAGTCCAATGAGTACCTTTAGGATTTCACAGGTCATTTTGCGACATTTGGTTTCAAGACTACTCCTCACGGTTTAGGGTCCCTAAAATGCCAGGGCAGTATAGGAACCCCACAAATGACCTTATTCTAGAAAGAAGACACCCAAAGGTATTCCGTTAGGAGTATGGTGAGTTCATAGAAGATTTTATTTTTTGTCACAAGTTAGCGGAAAATGACACTTTGTGAAAAAAACAATTAAAATCAATTTCCGCTAACTTGTGACAAAAAAATAAAATCTTCTATGAACTCACCATACTCCTAACGGAATACCTTGGGGTGTCTTCTTTCTAAAATGGGGTCATTAGTGGGGTTCCTATACTGCCCTGGCATTTTAGGGGCCCTAAACCGTGAGGAGTAGTCTTGAAACAAACATGACCTGTGAAATCCTAAAGGTACTCATTGGACTTTGGGCCCCTTAGCGCAGTTAGGGTGCAAAAAAGTGCCACACATGTGGTATCGCCGTACTCAGGAGAAGTAGTATAATGTGTTTTGGGGTGTATTTTTACACATACCCATGCTGAGTGGGAGAAATCTCTCTGTAAATGGACAATTGTGTGTAAAAAAAAATCAAACAATTGTCATTTACAGAGATATTTCTCCCACCCAGCATGGGTATGTGTAAAAATACACCCCAAAACACATTATACTACTTCTCCTGAGTACGGCAATACCACGTGTGGCACTTTTTTACACCCTAAGTACGCTAAGGGGCCCAAAGTCCAATGAGCACCTTTAGGCTTTACAGGGGTGCTTACAATTTAGCACCCCCCAAAATGTCAGGACAGTAAACACACCCCACAAATGACCCCATTTTGGAAAGTAGACACTTCAAGGTATTCGAGAGGAGCATAGTGAGTCCGTGGCAGATTTCATTTTTTTTTTTGTCGCAAGTTAGAAGAAATGGAATTTTTTTTTTTTTTGTCACAAAGTGTAATTTTCCGCTTACTTGTGACAAAAAATAATATCTTCTATGAACTCACTATGCCTCTCAGTGAATACTTTGGGATGTCTTCTTTCCAAAATGGGCTCATTTGGGGGGTATTTATACTATCCTTGAATTCTAGCCCCTCATGAAACATGTCAGGTGGTCAGAAAAGGCAGAGATGCTGGAAAATGGGAAAATTTACTTTTTGCACCATAGTTTGTAAACGCTATAGCTTTTACCCAAACCAATAAATATAGGCTGAATGGGTTTTTTTTTTAACCTGCTGAGCGGTCTGGACGAGCTCAGCTCGTCCAACACCGCCAGAGGCTGCCGCTCAGGCCCTGCTGGGCCGATTTTGATGAAATAAAGTGCAGCACACGCAGCCGGCACTTTGCCAGCCGCGTGTGCTGCCTGATCGCCGCCGCTCTGCGGCGATTCGCCGCGAGCAGCGGCGAAAGAGGGTCCCCCCAGCCGCCTGAGCCCAGCGTAGCCGGAACAAAAAGTTCCGGCCAGCGCTAAGGGCTGGATCGGAGGCGGCTGACGTCAGGACGTCGGCTGACGTCGATGACGTCACTCCGCTCGTCGCTATGGCGACGATGTAAGCAAAACAAGGAAGGCCGCTCATTGCGGCCTTCCTTGTTTATTCTGGGCGCCGGAGGCGATCGGAAGATCGCCTCCGGAGCGCCCTCTAGTGGGCTTTCATGCAGCCAACTTTCAGTTGGCTGCATGAAATAGTTTTTTTTTTATTCAAAAAAAACCCTCCCGCAGCCACCCTGGCGATTTAATCAGAACGCCAGGGTGGTTAATCAAAAACATGTTTGTCCACATTTTTCGTGCTGCATGTATACAGAAATTTTACTTTATTTGAAAAATGTCAGCACAGAAAGTTAAAAAAATAAATTTTTTGCCAAAATTCATGTCTTTTTTGATGAATATAATAAAAAGTAAAAATCGCAGCAGCAATCAAATAGCACCAAAAGAAAGCTTTATTAGTGACAAGAAAAGGAGCCAAAATTCATTTAGGTGGTAGGTTGTATGAGCGAGCAATAAACCGTGAAAGCTGCAGTGGTCTGAATGGAAAAAGTGCCTGGTCCCTAAGGGGGGTAAAGCCCACGGTCCTCAAGTGGTTAAAATGCACCATACAGTGGTTTGCAAAAGTATTCGGCCCCCTTGAAATTTTCCACATTTTGTCATATTACTGCCACAAACATGAATCAATTTTATTGGAATTCCATGTGAAAGACAAAGTGGTGTACACGTGAGAAGTGGACCGAAAATCATACATGATTCCAAATTTTTTTTTACAAATAACTAACTGCAAAGTGGGGTGTGCGTAATTATTCAGCCCCCTTTGGTCTGAGTGCAGTCAGTTGCCTGATGAGTGCTAATGACTAAATAGAGTGCACCTGTGTGTAATCTATTGTCAGTACAAATACAGCTGCTCTGTGACGGCCACAGAGGTTGTCTAAGAGAATATTGGGAGCAACAACACCATGAAGTCCAAAGAACACACCAGACAGGTCAGGGATAAAGTTATTGAGAAATTTAAAGCAGGCTTAGGCTACAAAAAGATTTTCAAAGCCTTGAACATCCCACGGAGAGCGCTGTTCAAGCGATCATTCAGAAATGGAAGGAGTATGGCACAACTGTAAACCTACCTAGACAAGGCCGTCCACCTAAACTCACAGGCCGAACAAGAAGAGCGCTGATCAGAAATGCAGTCAAGAGGCCCATGGTGACTCTGGACGAGCTGCAGAGATCTACAGCTCAGGTGGGGGAATCTGTCCATAGGACAACTATTAGTTGTCCACTGCACAAAGTTGGCCTTTATGGAAGAGTGGCAAGAAGAAAGCCATTGTTAACAGAAAAGCATAAGAAGTCCCGTTTGCCACAAGCCATGTGGGGGACACAGCAAACATGTGGAAGAAGGTGCTCTGGTCAGATGAGACCAAAATGGAACTTTTTGGCCAAAATGCAAAACGCTATGTGTGGCGGAAAACTAACACTGCACATCACTCTGAACACACCATCCCCACTGTCAAATATGATGATGGCAGCATTATGCTCTGGGGGTGCTTCTCTTCAGCAGGGACAGGGAAGCTGGTCAGAGTTGATGGGAAGATGGATGGAGCCAAATACAGGGCAATCTTGAAGAAAACCTCTTGGAGTCTGCAAAAGACTTGAGACTGGGGCGGAGGTTCACCTTCCAGCAGGACAATGACCCCAAACATAAAGCCAGGGCAACGATGGAATGGTTTAAAACAAAACATATCCATGTGTTACAATGGCCCAGTCAAAGTCCAGATCTAAATCCAACCGAGAATCTGAAAACTGCTGTTCACAAATGCTGTCCATCTAATCTGACTGAGCTGGAGCTGTTTTGCAAAGAAGAATGGGCAAGGATTTCAGTCTCTAGATGTGCAAAGCTGATAGAGACATTCCCTAAAAGACTGGCAGCTGTAATTGCAGCAAAAGGTTATTCTACAAGGTATTGACTCAGGGGGCTGAATAATTATGCACACCCCACTTTGCAGTTATTGATTTGTAAAAAATCTTTGGAATCATGTATGATTTTCGTTCCACTTCTCACGTGTACACCACTTTGTATTGGTCTTTCACGTGAAATTCCAATAAAATTTATTCATGTTTGTGGCAGTGATATGACAAAATGTGGAAAACTTCAAGGGGGCCGAATACTTTTGCAAACCACTGTAAAAAAAATTTTTCCTATATTGCTGTCACTTAGAGTAGATATAGTGAAAATCTGACAGGTTTTGGACTAGTCCATCACCTCATGGGAAATTTGATAATAGTAAATATTAAACCTCAGGTAAATGACAGGCTTCTATAATGCACATTTGTTATTTATTTAATAGGTTGTATTTTGCTGTGCCTACAAACCCCGGGGAGCAGTTCTTCATGTTCTGCACACTTGCTGCTTGGCTTATAAATAAAGCTGGCCACCATTTCGAAGAGCCACAAGAATATGATGACCCGAATGCCACCATTTCCAAAATTCTCACTGAGCTTCGTTCATTTGTAAGTATCGCTTTCCAGGAAGTATCATCCGAGAACTCCATAACACTTTGTTCACAGAATGTTTTCCAGTACATACCCCTTTTATATAAAATTGTCAGATGCCATTCGTCTTTTAAACTGTATTTACTTTTATTAAAACATAAATAATAAATGTAATGAAAATATTTCGAAAGATTAGGCTAAAATGATGTGGTTATTTCACAAAGCTTTTCCATTGAATTACAGTATCTTACCTTACTTATTAACTCACAATTTATCTCTCCTTAACTGACTTACCTCATGATTTCTCTCGTTATCTAACTTAACTCTTTATTTATCTTACCTTAACCGCTTCTGGACCAAAGTGGTTGGAATCTACGTCTTGCTGGTAGCGGCTAGCGGTAGCACATAGATTCCAACTAATCACCACCACGTACTCCCGCTGTCCCTGCCCTTGGCGCCGCTGTTCCGTCATTGCCCTTGCTCACTCTGGTGTCTCAGTGACACCAGAGCTTTCGCAGAATTTCGGGACAGATGGGAAATGACGACTCTGGTCCTTAAGAGGCCATCGCTGTCTGGTCCCGAAAGGGTTAACTGACTTTAGCTGTATTTTAAGTAGACTGCATGTGTGTGGCTGGTATGCAGAGAGTCTCTGTGTATATCTGTGTATAAATCTATATGTATGCAGAGGACCTGCTTCACTATATCGCTCAACCCTTAAAGATCCATACAGACACTACATTAAAGACGCAAGACAATGACTGACTCTGTGGATCAATTTGGCCAAGTGATGGCCAATAGCTTTGTTCTCTTAACTCACCCTACCTGCCACTTGACCTTACACCTGTGCTGCTCTGTCGACCCTCCGCTCCCCCCCCCCCCAGATTGTAAGAAAACAGGTTGTTAGCCCCCAGCCTAACTACGTGTCTGTACAGGCTCAGTCCAGCAATGATCAGGTCCCAATCCCCATCGGGGGACATTTATCTAGCATGTTTTCTTGCCATAACATCTTTCTCTTATCTGTTATCTCTGCTGTGACTGTGGACATAGCTTAGTTTAGACAGCAGTGATATGGGGGTCTCAAATCCTTGGTTGCACTACTTGTCAGTGAGAGTAGCACAAATGGCAAAGTGTGTAAAGTGTGTGAGGTAATGGTTATATCCAGTCATTCGGGATTGTATTTGGCTGTATTCTTCTTGCTCTTGTTAAGTTATGAAGTTTGTAACCAATAAAGATCTCAGTCCAGCAAGTGTTACCAGTGGTGCCCTTTAGATACTCCATTGGTGAAATCTGCTTCTTGTTCCTAAACCCTCAATCTATCTCATGGTAGCCAGGTCTGCAGAATGATCTAAAGCAGGATGTGTGAGGATGAACAATAGCTACCAGCAAGGAAGATGCAACCCAATAGGTGATTCTTCTCCTGACAATAAAAAAAAAAAACAAAAAAAACACATTTCTCTTGAGAAGGTATTCCAAAATGAACAATGGTGTGTACCATACAGATTACAATAGTTTTCCCAAGCCAATGTAAGCAGTTGTATTGGCCGAATATGTTACAGCCAGAAGCCAAAGTAGAAACTGGGTGGCCATTTCCCAAAATGGCCAGTTTACTTGTAAGATCACCAGCCAAATTGGCTGGCCAATGTGCAAAATGGCTTTCCTGTCATTTCACTATTTGCCAGGTGTTCCGTCACTTTCTTGGACATAAAAAAATCTCTGGAGTTGGTAAGGTTAGGATTAGGCAGAGGAGAGGAGGTGGATAGTGGTAGGCACAGAAGAGGCTAGGTTAATGTTAGGCACTAGAGAGGGAGGTTCATTTTAAGCAGAGGAGAGGGAAGGATATTAATAGGCAGCGCAGAGTGGAGATTAGTGTTAGGCACTTGAGAGGTGAAGGTCAGTGTTAGGCATAAGCCTGCAGGTGACGCATTCTGAAGAAAACACTTTTGTCACCTCACCAGTCAAGGTTCGATGTATTCTCTTACATCTGACCTTGGGCACATCTCTTGGCCACTTCCCACATTGGCTGGCCAATTTGGGAACTGGCCACACTTCTGGCTTTGGCCATAACATATGAAAGAACCTTCAGTTTCCCTCTGTCTTGCTTTAGCTGAGATCGCTCATCCATCTGCTTCATTTTTCCAAAAGAAAAGATGGATAAAGAAGCAAGATGAAGAGTAACAATGTAATGTGATGGCCATGACTTGTAGGACAGTTTCAGCATTCATGTTTGCAAGGTCCCATTGGTACCTAAAAGTCTAGGCGGTGATGTTATGCCTACACCTAGGACTGTATATAGTTACGTCTGCCCGCCTGTATATCTTGCTGTTGCCTGTCTCGTTTGTGTTGTAAAAATTGTGAATGAAAATAAGCTAGTGGGTAAATCAGCCAGCTAGAAAAACAAAGGGAAAAAAATCTGCATTTTTTTTCAGCCCCTGAATCATATTTTTCTTTGATTTTTCAGGGTGGCACGGCTGACTTCCCCCCTTCTAAATTAAAGGCAGGCTATGGAGAGCAAGTGTGTTATGTTCTGGATTTTCTGTCTGAAGAAGTCTTAAAGCATGCAAGCTTTAACTGGAAAAAGTGAGATTTCCTTTATTTTACATCAACATGTGTAACAGTAGCGTTCAATGTTAATAGTTGCTGTTGTTATAACTATTGAGCTTTAGTTTACTTTTTCATTGAATAACATGATGCAAATCTTGTAAAGGAACTATAGACTATAACTGATGTGTAGTTGTTTGGGACATTGATTGTTTTCCTGTTTAACCTCCCTGCCTCACTCACATTAAAGAGAATCTGTACTGTGAAAATCTTACATAAATATACATACCAGCCTGTTAGTTGTCTTCTCCTAACCCCCTCTGTAACATTTAGCAGCTCAGCTCGTCCATACCGCCAGGGTGGCTACCTCTTCCTGTACTGGTAACAATATGAGACTCATACCTTTGGTACTAATGTTCTATTTCTTAGCTGTACTACACATACAATTCATTATATCTTAAGTTTATTTTCACTTCAGATTACCTTTAAGGCTATGCAACGTTTGCATCGTGTTGTAAATGTTGCGTTATTGTAATGCACTGCTGCAGTGCGTTACTTCTAATTGCACACTTTACAGATACCGGGAAGCATACTTTTCATTGTATCTACTGTGTGCACCGTTAATGCTGCATTAATGTCCGTTGTGACTCTTTTTTTTGGTGCATTGTGCTGTAATTTTTCATTGGGACTAACGTTGCATCACAATGTGCTGTGCTCCTCATACATTGCTACAGTTTTTAAGTGCTCTTCAACTGTCTAATGCCCCTGTATTGCACCTCAGTCCCAAGACCCCAAACCTCAGCCAGCTTTCTAGCCATCATAACCTGTGTTCAGGGCCGCGCCTGGGCGGGTGCTGCGGGTGCATTGCACCCAGGCGCCTCTCTCTGTCAGGCGCCGCACGGCCGCCGCTCACCCCCTCTGTCCGCCGCACCCTCCCTCCCTCTAGCCGCGTCCATTGGGCGCAGGGGGGCGTGGCGCCCCGGGTGACTGACACCCAAGGGGGTGTCGCCACGACCCCCCATGGTGGGGGAAGAGCAGCGCTAGGAGGGGTGAGGACAGCCGCGGGGAGGGGGGACAGATTCCCTCACCTGGGTCCCCTCCTTCTGCGCTGCGCTCTTCCCCGCTGCTGGCCGCCCGTTTCATCTCCCTGCTGTGGGGAGGCAGAGCAGGGCTACGGCAAGATGGCTGCCAAAGCCCTGCTCTGGAGACTATTTGTGTCTCCAGCATTCTGCCTGTCAGCGCGGAGGATCGTCGGGGAGCTGCACGTCAGAGGCCGGCCAGGTGAGTGATTTTTTTTTCCACAGCACTGCTCCCCACATAACGATTATTTTCTGGTGAATGCTCCCCACATAACGATTATTTTCTTGTGAATGCTCCCCACATAACGATTATTTTCTTGTGAATGCTCCCCACATAACGATTATTTTCTGGTGATAGCTCCCTACATAACGATTATTTTCTGGTGATAGTTCCCCATATAACAATTTATTTTCTGGTGAATGCTCCCTACATTGCGATTATTTTCTGGTGAATGCTCCCCACATAATGATTATTTTCTGGTGAATGCTGCCCACATAATGATTATGGACATGGGTGTGGTTATGTGGTTAGGCGCGGTTAATTTAACCACTCCCATAGGCGGAGAACATCTTGCACCCAGGTGCCAGGCACCCCAGGCTCACCCCTGCCTGTGTTACAGCTCTGTTGAGCCCATGGTAGTACTGTAGATCTCCCTAGCTTTGTAATGCTTAACCACTTCAACCCAAAGGGGTTTTTACCCTAACGGACAAGAGCTTTCTGTGCTCATCCCTTTCATTTGCCAATAGTTTAATCACTACTAATCACAATGAAATTATCTATATCTTGTTTTTTTCACCACCAAATTGGGCTTTTTGGGGTTGATATTTGTTTTTAGTAATTACTTTATTTTCTATGCATTTTAAAGGGAAAAACAAGGAAAAAATGAAAAAATACACTATTTCTCCAATATCAACCCCTATAGTTTTAATATAAACACTGCTACTATGCATAAAACCCACACATTTTATCTGCCTATTTGTTCTGGTTATTACAAGATTTTAATTATGTCCCTAGTACAAAGTATGGTGACAATATAGTATTTGGAAATAAAGATGTATTTTTTTTCTATGGTGTTTTTTTTTCTCTCACTATTTTCACGTGCACGTGCACAGGAATGCACAAGCAGGAGTGTGCACGCGTGCGGGAATGCACGCACAGGAGCGCGCACAGCGACAGCAGCACTATTTGACTTATAAAATGTCCTGGAGCCATTAAGAGGCTCTAGCAGGACGTTTTTGTAAGTCACCTTGTCATTAAGTGGTTAATAACCATAGACAGCGGTATGCTTCGGTGTGAGGAGGTTAATGTTAGGTGACTTGAAAGGGGTTTGCTTAGTTAGGGGGTGCTAGTGTTTGGCATTAGGAAAACTAATAGTAGAGTTTCGGCATCACCAGCCACTCAAGTCTATATGCGACTTTGTAATGCTGTACATACTCCTAAGACCATCTGTGACTACTGACCAATTGGAGGGTTGCAGTATGACAGGTAGGTAGCCAGGATAATCGGCCGGGTGGAGCACCCACCAAAAAGACGCTGCACATCTATTGTCTCCATTGTACTCGGTTTTCTGATTCTGGCTTTTTCCTCTATAGGCCTACATATCCTTCAGAAAAAACTGATGAAGAAGTTGTATTGGAAGATGATGCAGAGCTGACATTAAATAAATTTGAAGAGGAAATTGTTGTAAGCATTACCAGTTTGATAAAAGTTTTTATTTTAAAGGGGGTTTCTTGTAGGGATGGTTAATGAGATGCAAATAATTTCAAGTAGATGCAGGATTATGCAAATGTTATATGCAACTTTATGCAGCTTGAAAATTGACACATTGAATTTTACCTCAGCAGGATTTGATTGGTTCATTTTCAAGCTGCATATATTTCCATAATGCTGCATCAACTTGAAATTATTTGCATCTCATTGACCATACCTATTTTCTAGTTGGCACAGTTAAGTTATGACCCCTCATAACTGATACTCCTAGTCTCTAGTATTTAGCATGTTTCTTCAGCCAGTCAGATTTCACATTGTTAGCTCAATGAGGCAACAGCTTTGTTGACTGTATTCAGAACTAAGGGAACCCTTATGCATAGTTTAATTACAAGGGTAAAAAATATCATAAGTTGATATGCTGTCCAAAATTGTGTTGTGTAAACTTCCATTTGAAGTGGTCTTTTCAGGTAAAGTAAAGCTGCATTTAAACATCCTTACAGGGGTCTAGTCCTGGGAAAAGAGGTGAGTGGACTCACCAGGAAAACCCCTGCGCCGCGCGTAGCGCACCAAATAATAGGCGTGGTCAAGCATAACATGGGCGTGGTCATGGGTGGGGCCAAATATAAATGAACTTAGCAGTGATGTAAAAGGTCTGCCGGGGAAGTTTGAGCTCTGCCGTAGTGTATCCCCCAAAAATAGATGTAATCTGACAGCATTTCACCAAAAAGACACATAATCTGGTAGAAATTCCTCCAAAATACAGATAATATGGCAGTGGTTCCCCCAAAATAGACAATCTGGCAGCAGCAGTTCCCCCAACATACACATAATTTGGAAGCAGTTCCCCAAAATACGCGAAACCTGGCAGCGGATCACCGAAAATACACGTAACACCCAAAATACATATAATCTGGCAGCAGTGGTCCCTCAAATACACTCAATCTGGCAGCAGTTCCCCAAAATACACGTAATCTAGCAGCAGCCGTTCCCCTAACATACACATAATCTGGCAGCTGTTCCCCAAAATACATAACAGCGGTTCCACAAAAATGCAGATAATCTGACAGCAGTTCCCCCAAAATATGTACCCCCAGCATAGGTAGCCAGGTCTATAGGTGTCCCCAGTATAAGTAGCCATGAGTATAGTAGTCCCCAGTATATGTAGCCAGAGGTATAGTTGCCCAGTGTATGTAGCCAGGTGTACATGTGCCCAGTATATGTAGCCAGGGTATATGTGTCCAGTATATGTAGCCAGGGGTATATGTGTCCAGTATATGTAGCCAGGGGTATATGTGTCCAGTATATGTAGCCAGGGGTATATGTGTCCAGTATATGTAGCCAGGGGTATATGTGTCCAGTATATGTAGCCAGGGGTATATGTGTCCAGTATATGTAGCCAGGGGTATATGTGTCCAGTATATGTAGCCAGGTGTATATGTGTCCAGTATATGTAGTCAGGGGTATATGTCCCAGTATATGTAGCCAGGGATATATGTGCCCAGTATATGTAGCCAGGGGTATATGTGCCCAGTATATGTAGGCAGGGGTACATGTGCCCAGTATATATGTAGTCAGGTGTCCCCCCAGCAGGAGGGGAGTAGCGCAGTGGAAGGAGAGCTGTGGGCAGCGGTGGGGAAGGGGGGCCATCTTCCCCCTCACCTTGGGGCTCTCCATCCCTCGCTCTCCCCTCCAGAACTAACGTGTGGACTGCTAGCAGCGGGCAAGACTTACCTCTTCCTTCCGGCGCGAGCACTCCACTGCCGCTATTCTGGTCCAGACCAGAGCAGCGGCACGCAGATACGGCGCCGGAACGAGGAAGAGGTAAGTCCCGCCCACTGCTAGCCGCCCACACGTTAGTTCTGGAGGGGAGAGCGAGGGATGGAGAGCCCCAAGGTGAGGGGGAAGATGGCCCCCCTTCCCCACCGCTGCTCACAGCTCTCCTTCCACTGCGCTGCTCCCCTCCACAAATGCCAGGGTGGACGGCGTCCACCCTCTGAAAAAAGCAAGAGGACGTCGTCCACCTGCGTCCACGCACCACTTGACCCCTGCATCCTTACTGTTCTTGCCTCCCAGCCACTCTTTTGGGTGGCCTCTTCTGTTCCTGGCTTGTCCAACTGTTAGGGCTGGTGCACACCAAGAGCTCTTCTGAGCACTTTGAAAAGCACTTGGCTAATGTTACCCTATGAGAGTGTTCCCACAGCAGATTTGTGATTTTTTTTTTTTTCAAAATTGCAAACATACTGCATGTAGCATTTTCTTTTTTTTTTTTTTTTGGAGCGATTCAGCTTGAATGATTGAGTAAAAACGCTTGTTCATTTAAAAATAACTCTGAAAATCGCTTCACAAAATCGCAATCGCCAAGCGAATGCTATTTCGATTTTGGTGTGCACTAGCCCTTAGTGCTGGTTCACACTTCAAGAGCTTTTTTAGCCCTAGTGAGTTGAAAAGCTCTTGCTAATGCAATGCTATGGGGGATTTTTATAAAATCACATTGCTCAGGTGAGATCACACGCATAGCATTACATTACCAAAAACTTTTAAAATCACAAGCACTTAGAAAAAGTTCTTGTCGTGTGAACCAGGCCTTAGGCTATATACACACTTGAGATAAGTCTTTTTAAAAAGGCAAGATCACAGACCAATTTTACCCCATTCCATGTAGTATGAGAGCCATACTCTACACAGTCTATTCTATGGAGCTGAACTCCACATCAGATAAAAATCTTCGCAAGATGCTGCACACAAAGATGCTGTACACATTAAACAGATCAGTACCTGCAAAAGATCAGTTCCTGAAAAAATCCGTTCTTGCAAAATGCATTCATAGTCTATGATATCTTCAGAGCCTCATACACACCTTGTTTAACAGACATTCATCTGCAGATCAGATCCACCAGGATGGATCTTCAGATCTGCAGATGATTGTCAGATATGCAGATGAATGTCTGCCAAACAAGGTGTGTATGCAGAGCCGGTTTAAGCAACAATGGGGCCCCAGGGCAAAATAAACCTGCCCCCCCCCCCCCAACATATACCCCGGAACAAAAATCGGCATTAGGGGACCTTTTTTTGCAGCTGGTATAGTCAGGGTGTGAAGTCCCAATCGGTCGGAGCTCCACATTCTGGCTATTCCAGCCTGCATGAGGGACAAGGGGTTAAAAAGTTTCAGGAGGGGGGACCCCACATAATTAAAAAAAAAAAAAAAATTCCCACACTCTAAACATAAATTTTTTGGGGGGGGAAATAGGAAAAAAATGCCAGGGATCTTCATACAGCCATATTGCGGCTGTATAGCGATCCCTGGCCAAAGCGCTGTGGCTGTGTATGGACCCCCTGGAAACCCCGTCAGGAAATTTATTGCGCTTTTGTTTGATGCATGTAAAATTACACTACCGTTAGGTTTGCTACTAAAAGTGACATTTACCGCATTTAAAAGTATACTTTTTTCCTTCGACACTTTAAAATCGATTTTCTCAAAAACTATAACCTCTTTTTGAAAAATTGTTTTTTCCTCTTATTCCTAATGATCTCCTTAACATATCCTCCAAATTTAGGGTTTCTAGCATTTAAGGTGGATTTGCTATTAACCATTAAAGTCGGCAGGTTTTTAAATGTGTATTTTTTTTCCTTTGAAACTTTAAAATCGATTTTCTCAAAAACTATAACATCTTTTTGAAAAATTGTTTTTTTCCTCTTATTCCTAATTATCTCCTTAACATATCCTCCAAATTTAGGGTTTCTAGCATTTAAGGTGGATTTGCTATTAACCATTAAAGTCGGCAGGTTTTTAAATGTGTATTTTTTTTCCTTTGAAACTTTAAAATCGATTTTCTCAAAAACTATAACATCTTTTTGAAAAATTGTTTTTTTCCTTTTATTCCTAATGATCTCCTTAACATATCCTCCAAATTTAGGGTTTCTAGCATTTAAGGTGGATTTGCTATTAACCATTAAAGTCGGCAGGTTTTTAAATGTGTATTTTTTTTCCTTTGAAACTTTAAAATCGATTTTCTCAAAAACTATAACATCTTTTTGAAAAATTGTTTTTTTCCTTTTATTCCTAATGATCTCCTTAACATATCCTCCAAATTTAGGATTTCTAGCATTTAAGGTGGATTTGCTATTAACCATTAAAGTCGGCAGGTTTTTAAATGTGTATTTTTTTTCCTTTGAAACTTTAAAATCGATTTTCTCAAAAACTATAAGGCCGATTTGAATTTTTTTTTCCTCTTGTAGCCACTGGGGGCCCCTACAAGCAGATATCATCATAGACTATGAATGCATTTTGCAGGAATGGATCTTTTGCAGGAACAGATCTTTTGCAGATACTGATCTGTTGAATGTGTACGGGCATCTTTGTGTCCAGCATCTAGCAAAGATTTTTATCTGATAGGGAGTTCAGCTCAATAGAATAGACTGTGTAGAGTATGGCTCTCATACTACATGGAATGGGTAAAATTGGTCTGTGATCTTGCCTTTTCCAAAGACTTTTTTTTTAATCTCAAGTGTGTATGTAGCCTAAAGCCTCATCTACACGGGTAGATGAGGCACCGATCCGGCGGCTCGATTAGCCACCGGATCGCCTCTTCCGCGTCCCCGCTCGCCGCGCGTGCGCCGCATTCGATACACCACTCGTCCCCGCCGGTGCCGCTTATCTTCCGCTTGATTCCCTGCCATTGTCCCCTCGCAGGGAGCGAGCAGGGAATCGGCGGTGGGGAGATCCGTCCTGTCGGATCTTAGCCACATCGCCGCCTCATCTACGTGTGTAGATGAGGCTTAACTCTGCACACTTACGAGATTACATCATCACACACAGCACAAAAGGGAAAAGTCATCAATTCTTCCTCACACAAACCTGCGATTGGGTCACGACACATGAAGAATGATTACATCACTCACACTTAATTATTATATAGTAACACAGACAATAATTTTCTTTATTTTATGTTTGATTGAATGTAAATACTTATTAAAGGGTAATAATAGATTATCATTTTCAGGAAGAAGAATCAGACAATGATGACGAACACTTAATGGATTTAACTGCACTTAAGACTCAAAGTAATACATTGGTAAGCCACTGTGTTTTATTCAGAGATGTGGGCCCTTATTCAGTTCACTTTTTATCCTGAGTTTTCTCCTAGATGATATTTTCACACCTTCTCAATACAATGCCTTTTAAGCAACCAGCAAGCAAGAAAATAGGTACTCAGGACAATGTTGACAGTGCTTTTTCACCTACCTTTACAATTGCAGTGTTGAAAAGTTATTTTAAACAGGAGAAAACTTACGAGAAAGAGTGACTTTAATAAGGGCAATGGAATTTTATTACAAAGCTAATTCATGAAAAAGGCCTTTTCTTTTTGTGGCACATAATAAAGTTAATTCAGTTTGCAAAGGCCCGTACACATGTACAACTTTTCCGCCAAACTATAGTCCAAACTTGGTCTGTTAGATGATAGTTGGGCGTGTATGCATGACAAACGACTAAACGAGTGACTGATAACAGCCGGTTTGCCTGATCCAACTGGCAGATCGACTCCCATGACTGTTGGGCTGATATCGAGCAGTTGGCCACGTGTGTGTAAGTGATTGGAACAACTTGTACTTGTTATAAATGCAGCCATATTGTGCAGTCCATCGTTCTGCTTGCGTGCGCAGTATGCAAATGAGTTGGTTGTTCAGTTGGTGGTGCGCGGAAAATACAAATCATGCAGTCGCTTGATCGTGCCATCAGTTATGTTGTCGGGTTAGTCGTGCGCTTTTTTTGGGCGTGTGTACATGCCTTAAAGAGAACCTGTACTGAGTAAAAATATTTAAAATAAACACATGAGGTAACTTCAAATGAACATTACATAGTTACCTTGCCATCAGTTCCTCTCAGAAGCTCACCATTTTCTTCTGACAATAATCCCTTCCAGTTCTGACAATATTTTGTCAGATCTGAAATATATCAGTTGCTGTCAGTAAAATATCAGTTGCTGTCAGTTATAGCTGAGAGGAAAACTGATGTACCAGGTAATGTCCATGTTTCCCTATGGCTCAAGTGGGCGATGTTACAGTTTAACTATGTGCTGACCAGAAAGCTGTTATGGG
The DNA here is from genome assembly GCF_040937935.1 of Hyperolius riggenbachi. Classification (NCBI taxonomy): domain Eukaryota; kingdom Metazoa; phylum Chordata; class Amphibia; order Anura; family Hyperoliidae; genus Hyperolius; species Hyperolius riggenbachi. Next base: position 247,154,606 of record NC_090647.1, on the reverse strand, counting down.
TAATGGCCATTTTCAAAATGGAGGACGAAAAATTCCCTTGATCACAGTCAACAAATAAGACGCAGGACAGGAGAAAGACACTGAGAAGTAGAGTACATGGAAGGTAAATATGACTTGTGTATGCTTATTTTGACTTTTAATTTTCAGTTCAGGTTTTCTTTAAAGAGAATCTGTATTGTTAAAATCGCACAAAAGTAAACATACCAGTGCGTTAGGGGACATCTCCTATTCCCCTCTGTCACAATTTCGCCGCTCCTCGCCACATTAAAAGTAGTCAAAAACTGTTTTAACCACTTCACCACTGAGGGGTTTTACCCCCTGACCACCAGAGCAATTTTCACCTTTCAGCGCTCCTTCCATTCATTTGTCTATAACTTTATCATTACTTATCAAAATGAAATGAACTATATCTTGTTTTTTCCGCCACCAATTAGGCTTTCTTTAGGTGGGACATTATGCCAAGAATTATTTTATTCTAAATGTGTTTTAATGGGAAAATAGGAAAAATGTGGGGAAAAATTAATTATTTTTCAGTTTTCGGCCATTATAGTTTTTAAATAATGCATGCTACTGTAATTAAAACCCATTAAATTTATTTGCCCTTTTGTCCCAGTTATAAAACCGTTTAAATTATGTCCCTATCACAATGTTTGGCGCCAATATTTTATTTGGAAATAAAGGTGCATTTTTTTCAGTTCTGCGTCCATCCCTAATTACAAGCCCATAGTTTATAAAGTAACAGTGTTATACCCTCTTGACATAAATATTTAAAAAGTTCAGTCCCTAAGGTAACTATTTATGTATTTTATTTTTTTTTATTGTAAATTTTTTAATTTTTTTTTTTTACTACAAAAAAAAAAAAAAAATAAAAATGGGGAGTGTGGGAGGTATTGAGTTAATTTTTTGTGTATAACTAATTCATTTGTTTGTGAAAAATGTTTAGGGTGTAGTTTTACTATTTGGCCACAAGATGGCCCCAGTAACTTTTTGTTTAATGCGACCTCCAGGAGGAAGTAGTAGGAGGCTGGGTAAGTTTTCTTTTTTCACAATGATCGCGCTGCTTAGCGGAAAAGCAGCGGATCATTGCGGGGCTTAGATCAACGAACGGAAATAGATTTTCCCGTTCATTGATCTCCGGGCGAGCGGCCAGCGGCGTGTTTACCCGCGGGAATGCGCGCTAAAGCGAGCGGGAGCGTGGGCAGCGGCAGGAGCGCGGAAAGTACGGCTTTCTCCGTCCCTGGGGGTTAAAGGATGGAAAAAGGGACGGAGAAATTCGTACGGGCGGGGGTAAAGTGGTTAAAAAGTTTGTTTATAAACAAACAAAATGGCCACCAAAACAGGAAGTAGGTTGATGTACAGTATGTCCACACATAGAAAATACATCCATACACAAGCAGGCTGTATACATCTTTCCTTTTGAATCTCAAGAGATCATTTGTGTGTTTACCTTCTGTCCCCTGCAGCTCTCATGCATGGAAGAGTAACAGGCTTCCTGCAGACAGCTCTGCCTGTGCCTGTGTTTGTAATTCCTCAGTATGTGTCAGCCAGTTCCTTTCACAGCCTAACAGAGGATGATTTTTATCCAGCTCTCTTTCACTGATATCAGATAGCAGAGACGCTGCTGGCTTATGTAAATAACACACACACTGGAGTGTGCATAGAGGGGCCTGGAGAGGGGTGTGCATAGCAGATCAGCACGGAAGAGTTGGCAGCCTTCCAGACACAGGACGACAAGTCCGACAGGGAAAAGATACATTGATTTATTACAGAGACAGTGATAGTAGAAAGTGCTGCAGTAAGCCAAAGCACATTACAATAGGTTTAGGAACTTGTAGGATGGTAGAACAAAGCATGCCATTTTTGTTACAGAGTCTCTTTAAGACAACTGTAGTTTTCTCAAATACATTGGGTTTTTCTCCATAACTAATTTTGTGAATAACTAATTTTTATTAGCCATTTCTCAGTTTAAGGCCTGGAAGACGTTAACATGTCCAATCTGCTTCTGATCAAGAAAGGGATTGAATTTGAGATCGGTAATCCACAAAATCCCTTTTTCAATCGGAAGCAGATTCGACATGTTGGAAGTATCGAACAATGCAAAATTTGTATTGTGTGTATCAGGCCTTATGGCGCATACACACCTTTGATTTGTATCGCCCTTGGATGACATAGCTGGGCCAGTCAGTACAGAGGCGTGTCAGCTGTGTAGCTGATGACGCGTACTGTTGCTATATGGTAGAGAGGGGGAGATGACGTTACGCAGTGGGTGGGGAGGGCTTCTTCAAAGAAGTTGGCCATCTGGATTGGTGAGTTGATGTGCAGGGCAGATCACTCAGCGGATCGTTCAGAAACAGCCTCATCAGTCTGCAGACAAACAGTACACATGCACTACTGTCGGGAGAACGACCGCCCAGCTGGAGGGTCTGACGGACCCGTCGTTCTCTTTAGTAGTGCGTGTGTACGCACCTTAAGATGAGAAAAGTGATTTGGAAGTTTAGTTAATCAGAAACAACCTATTTCAAATGATAGTATTTTAACTTAGAAAGTGCTGAAATATAAGAGAACATTTATGAGATGCACTTTTTAAATCAACACCAAAGTTTCTGAATCAAGAAGAAAGTAGATACAGAATTCCTTTATTATAGAAACAAAGACAAAATACCGAAGTAATGAAAACCTGGTCCACCCACGTAAGAGCAAGAAACGTACTTCAGTTTAGTTCACAACAAGGAAGTCACACAATGTATTTAGTAATAATAATATCCTTAAGTGAGGTGATAAATAATATTTAAACATACATATGAGATGAGCAAGGAAATGTAATGTGCACAGAGATTCCTTTATAGTGTTGATAGATTTGTGTCTATGTTAAATAAAATATCATACTGCTTTACGTATGTGAATATTCTCGTTTTTCCAGGTAATGCAATCTCCAGAGAAGAATAAGGCAGTTTTAACCAGTTCTCAAATTTTGCATAATACAAGTTGTTTCACTACTATAAGCTTCAGTCCTTCTTATGGTGGCCATACATGGTACAATTTTTTTTCATACAATCTTACCATTTCTATGTAGTATAAGGGTAAATTAAGTGAATATACTGAAAGGATAATTCAGGCAGTTCCCTTATACTTCATAGAATTGGTAAGATTGGATGAAAAAATTGTACCATGTATGGCCACCATTACTGGGAGCAATTGCACGTGTTATTTTAGCATTCACACTCGCATTATTTTGCACTGTTTGCATTTAAAAAAAAAAAAGCACTGCATGCTTTTTATTCTGGGGAGAAATGTGCGCATTTCAGAGTTCATAGGAGGTAAAAACAAAAACTAGCACGAAAAGGTGCACCAACAAAAGCACATACAATAACACAAGAGCATAAGCTTGTTGGACACATGAAAGAGCTCCAAGTGGTTCCATTGGTTCAGTGATAGACAGCTGTTATGGGATTTCACAAGTTTCAGCAGTTGCCTTGATTAGGGATGATCAATGAGATACAAATAATTCCCAAGTTGGTGCCGGAGTTTGAAGATTCTGGAAGCAAATATATGCAGCTTGAAAATGGGCCAATCAAATACCACCAAAGTTTAAATTAATTGGTCCCTTTTCAAGCTGCATACATTTGCATTCAAAATCTGTATAAACCTGCATCAACTCTGCATTATTTGCCTTTCATTGATCATCCCTAGTCATGATTGCAACAACTGGCCCATTCATGCTGTTATAACAGACATAGGGCTTGATTCACTAAGACAAATAGCATGC